>NC_088101.1:47693572-48308667 GCF_036370855.1 Dromaius novaehollandiae | reverse complement strand
TCTTACCTTCAACTTTTTTTTTATTATTCCCCCCACTATCTAGCTGCTTTTTGTCCAGAAAACCCTTCCAAAACCTACCTTCTCTTCATTTTTCTCCATAGTTTTAATTAACTATTCTGATAGCTCCTCCTTACTAGTTTTTCCAGTTGTTTCCTTTTGCTCTTTTAAGTTTATGTCTTCAAAGCTCCCCGTAACATCAGTTGTTTGGGTTTTTCAAATCAAAATTCTTTTTACAAAGTCTTGGATTAGGAAGATTATTTATTTTCTCCCTACTCACAGCACACAGCTTCCTCCATCAAATTCTGTTTTCCTATTTACTGATGAAGCTTTTTCCATCTAAGAAAACAAGAATTTATAAAATACAGTAGAATAAATATAAAAAGGGCTAAATAAAACAAGAAATGTAATGTAAGCTCAGCCAAATCTTGCAACAATGTAGTGCCTGAATATGAATAGCATTCATACAGAATAATTAAATAAGAAGAAAAATTGACATAAGAGCTGTCAGAATCCAGGCCACACAGAAGGTGAGTAAGGCAAAAAAGGATTTATCCAAACCATGTGCCTAATCTGTCTCCAATCTTGAAATTAAAGAAACAAAGCATTTCTCTTGCTTTATTTTATCTCTTACCCATCTAACAGTTCAAATCAGTGATAAATCTGTTGAGTAAAACAGCAAGAATACAGTGGCCTTGAAGATGGATCTGTGACAACTGTGTTATCTACATAACCACAGTTTTACTGACAAGATATTTGATTTAAGTACAATGATGATCTTTTAAAAGGCAAGGCATGTCACTGCCACTGCTAGAAGTATATAAAGTAAGGAAATTCTGATTCCGAGCAAAGTGACAGACATAGCCTTGATAAGAAAGGACAGTTTTATGTTTGGTTAAAATTCACTGACCTATTTTAGCATACAACTATGTAAGACTTACATTCGAAGGCTTCGTGAAGTACTGACACTGACTTGAAATAAAACAAATGTTTTGAAACAGAGCAAACTGACCATAACACAGGCTGACACTGAACTTTCTAGGTAATTGATACACTCTGTGATTCAGCTTCTAGACTGGTCTGTCATTGACCCAATAAACAAAGTGAGACAAATATACTTACCTGACTGCCTTCAGAATAGATTTTTTTCCTATTTTTAAAAGAAATTTCCCACACTTAGTTCATATTTGTTCTTCCATCTTCAAAAATCTGAGAAATTATTGAGAACTTTTCAAGAGTAAACCCTGTTTCTCAGCTTGAATATGCAATACTGAAGCCAGCCCTTTCTGGGCCACCTTCCTATGAAAATAGTTTATTCTTTAGTTTCTATTGGATTCTTCAATATAAATTCCACACATTTTAAAGCTTTCATTGGGCAATGCAGGTTACTTCATTTTCCATCATATTCCTCCAGGCCAAATTCCAACTTAATTCCTCCTGTATTTAAAATAAATACTCATATTATTTCAGCTTTTGACTGACTCATTAATGCCGAATACTGGTGCACGATATCTGTCACGCCTGATGTGTCATTTCTGGCTCAGCTAACAATTTTCAGTTAAGTAAATTCAATGCGGTTCTATTATCTCTCAATATCTTGGATTGTAAAATCTTCAGGGCAATGACTGAGACCTCGACAAGCTGCTGAAATCTATTAAACAAACATCAGTAGTTACCTGTGCAGTAATTTTCCATGACTTCACTGCTTGCCAGCAAGCACTGTTCACTGTTATGACTACCAGCCAACTAGGGAAGTTCCTGAATACAGCGTCAGCTTCAGAAGCTGATACAACTTTAAGCAGCATACTGAAACGGCTCAGCGGCCAAGGTAACGTAACACAAACCGCACTGGGCACTGGAACAGCAAATATATTAGCACCAAATTTTTATGCTGGTTGATGAGATTCCCGAACAGACACTCTTTGCTGGCTCCGTTCCATGCACTGGCAAGATGCTTTCCATTATATCTCAATACAGTTATCACCATAAAACAGCTGTACTGCTGATCAGTAACTTACCTGTGTAAAGTACCAACAGGCTCAGCACACCCCTGAAATTCATATAGATTTGGCTGCACTAACCAGATAGGAAATAGGCCAAAAGGACAAAAGTAAACAAACTTGGTAGGCCTCTAAGATTGCAATTTAAGTTTTTTTGTGCACTGCTACAACATGACAAGGTATTTAATACAGATAAACACCACTCAGTTTGACACAGTAATATTAGATAATTTTTTCTCACAAGTTTCTCTCAACTTTTCCATTATCCCAGGGCTGGAGTCAAATCAAACCGAGGGAAGCTCAAGTTCTCAGATTCTGGTTTTCCATTGCCACTTCACCTAATAAGGAGCAAAACCATCCACAAATGAATTAAGATCACAGTTCAATTTCTATTGCACCATTAGGCTTCATTCTGTGGTACGCATTTGTTTCCTACTCCTTCTTCAAAAAACAGAAATAATTCTATTTTTTTTTAATTTCACAGATGAGTCTACAAACTGAAAACAACAGAAATAATACACTGTAGATTCAATATGCTCTTAACCCTACTAGGGCAAGGCCCACTGACCACGGTTTGACCTTTATTCTTTTGCAGCTGTACCTCTTTAGGTACATGGGAACACTTGAGGGGGAAGGAACATATTTTATCAAAGTCAGAAAATGAAATAACTAACATATTTTACAAATAGCAAGATCATTTATCTTAACTGAAAACTCTCAAGCACTCTGGGTGTAAAAGCCAGCTGGAACACATTAAATGGGCACTTTTGATTTCAGATTAGAGTGACATATCACTGGACATAAAATGCAGAAAGTCTTAGATACCAGAAGACTTCATTACTGTGAAGTAACAGCCTTTCTTTTTTTTCTTTTTGGGGAAAGAGAAAAATCAGCACATCCAGTTGAATTTTGGAAACTTTTCCTATCATTTATTGATCCTATGCAGAGCATATATTTCCAGAACACTTTGGCATTTGTCTCTCATTTCCAAAGAGCTGTGTTTTTTTTGAGAAAGCATTCACCCACAGCATACTGTTTGGGTGAGATAGGAGGATAAAACTATGATGAACATTTAGAGCAAAGCAGTGACATTTCCTAGGGGGAGGAGAGGGCTGGCTGATTTATACAGTAGCATCAAGAGTGTGAAAAGGAATCGAAAATTAAGGACCTCAGTGATGGCTTTTTGATTCTTTAAGAAAACTCTTTATAGATTGTATTTGACTCATTCCTGCAGTGGTGATGCTGCAGTGGTTACATATACATTGCAGCTCTGGAGATGAAAACAGGATTTCACTGGGAAATTTCAGGTCATTGTATTTGAGAACCAGTAATATCAAAGAAGATATATCAAAAAAAGTATCTGTTGAACATTACTCTATTGTAATTATCTGACTTTTAACGTCTTAAATTTAAAACTCATTTCCAGTATTGTCAGTAGCTCCCAGCAAAATCTTACCTTATTAACAGGTTGTCTGGTTAGGCACCAAAAGGAGGTCATTGTCATGCTTTATCATGACAGGTAATTTCTGCAATACTTTTGATATAGATATGAAAGAAATTATACTAGACAAAATAAAGATTATTATTATGCACAAAGTGATGGTACAAATGCTATGAGGTTTTTATTGCTATTTTTCTGCTATATGGCACTTGGCAAAATTCCAAAGTGAGTCAGCTACGTCTGTCCAGAAAGTTGCCAGTAAAAACATCTCTAAAGTCACATATGCTGTTTGACATATGTTTCCTCTGCTTTCTTTCTTCACCTATCCACCTTCCTTGCTTTCAAGTGCTTTCATTTTAAGAGAAATAATGAGGCTATTAGTATAGGCAGAGCAAATTTAGTCCTATGAATCCAGTAAAAAAAATCCGCGTATGGAATATTTTTAAAAAATATAGTTACTGTTGCTTAAGGACAAAATCCTGCATTGCTTATGAACTTGCAATTTTAACAGCAGTTCATAAAAAAAAATAGAGGAATGAACGCATTATCAGGGCTCCAAGAATTGTATATAAACAGATAAACGGGTCTTCAAGGAGAGCACCATAGGAATATACATAGGAATTCTGATTAGGCAATAATGCACAGAAGTCTATTTTGAACATTTGGTGAGTCCAACTCATACAAGAAATACCTTTATTCATCCAATTGTCATATTTCTATGACAATTTCTTTCTATTATTTTCCCAATAATATTTTCAAGATATAATATTTGCCATTTTTTCATTTCCATTTTCCTCCTCTAAGACATGAAAGCACACTTGCTGACTGCTTGTGGTTAGTAGAAGTGACCTGACAGCTTTCAAAAGAACAGGAATAATACACCTTTTTCAGGTCAAATTTAATTTGCAGCATTATATTCCCATGAACTTGAAATAGTCCATTTGATTGAAAGAAGCATTTCTTATTTCTGCTCTAAGTTACATCCCATGCTATCAAAAGTATCAAACATGTTGCATTAAAGTAATTTGTTATTTTATAATGTAGGCAGAGAGCTAGAAAGAATTTCTTCTGATTGAGTGCCTTAAAGATGCTACTGCATCTATTTTTTTTCTAATTGGTTGTTTCCAATATTTCAAAATATTCTTAATATAAGTGCTTTTGGATGCCTTCATTTTCTTTTAAATGTTTGCACCAGTTTTGCACAAATAAAAACACTCCAAGATTGTGAAAACAAATTAACAAGTCAACAAAGCTATAATCTTTGGCCACAAGAATACACACAGCAACAAAGCACTTAAGGATAACCAGCTTCGTGCAGAACTCATTTCTTGATCTAAAGGCATTCTATTTCATTGAAAAGAGATATCAAACCAGTAATCATTCTCCCCCAAATAAAGGGGCCAAGCTACCATTCTTGATTGCCTCAACAACGTGATGCACATATAAAACATCCATGCAAGAAATAGATTAGTCACAGGTCCATCTTTAACAAACAAATGAAACAGAAACCGGCAGACTTTTTCCCCAAATCCTTTCTTCTGAGCACGTACAGGAAAAGTACCTTTGCATTCAGAATGTCCTATAAAAAACCCAAAACATTAAGAATGGCAAAGAGTTTCTCTCAAAATGGAAGATTTTAGATTTCTTCTCCTAAAGAAGAAGGGGGGGGGGGGGGAACAGTGATACAAAAAGTGTAGGTAAACTGAAAAAAAAAATTATTCCTAATTTTTTCTAACTGACAGTCTACAAAAAGCACTCTGCCAGGACATACATTAACAGCTCATAATAATACCAAAGGCAGCACAGGGGTCTGAAGAACAGAGTCTTCAGATGCCTCAGGTTCCTGGACTGAGCTTTTCTCTGCTCCAATTCAAAATAATGTGTATTTGTATTGTGAAAGCTCTTCTTGGGAACTAACTCCTAGATTAAAGAATCTATCAGAAATTCTGTCCAGCTCTTTCTGGAAAGCAGTGTTAACAGCCATCTTCGGAAAGCCCCCCCAGCTATGTTTTCCGGCCCTTTGCGGAGGTAACGGTTGTTCACGTATGACGTGTGACATTGCCAGGGCACATCTGCTGGAGATGCGCTGGAACGCCGCCTAGGTATTACACAGCTAAGAGGAAAAAAAGACGTTTTTGTCAAAACACGATTTTGTGGGTTTGGTATTCTCCAAGACAATTTCATATATAAAGTATAGGCTTTCACATGAACTTTCATATGAAATTTTGAATATATGTTTTAAAAAGCAGAAATTGCATTTGTAGGTGCACATGGAATTCAGCTCCCAAACCCGCTAGAGAGAAGAGTCAGGCCTGCTGAATGACATTTGCTGCAGAAAAATTTATACTGATAGAAACACTTAGGATAGGCACCTCCTCTAGTTGAAAAGCAGCAACAGTTAAAAGCTTCCCTTAACTTCCGAGGAGAAAACAAAACGATCAGCCTCATCTTGAAAACATGGGACAATCAAAAGCCAATAAAACTGGGGGCAGAGGGGGCATTTGCTTTCTCAACATCACAATCTCTTCCCCAGAAACCAAAGTGTTTTTTTCTTACAGAAACTTCTATTCTGTACGTTTTGATGACAAATCTGATTTTACCTTTGAGCCAAAAGATGCAAAGGTTGCTCATTAGCTTTGGTGTCCCCTTGCCATATAGTATATTAACAAACTTCATTGCTGAAAGTACTTACAGCTCCAAACCACAAAGCAGGAAAGCAAGAAAGTAGTTACATACATTTTAAATACTAAAGCCCAGTGCTATCGGAAGTTGTTGAACTTCAACATCTCCCAGGATTTAGCTAACTGCAATAATAAAACACCTACTCACTAGCTATTTTATAGTTAGAAATGGCTAAGTTATCACAACACTATTTTGATTTGCAGAACAAGTTATTTATGTTCACCAGGAGTCAGAAAATGCACCTACACTGCCATCCTGTGGAAAGTGTGCCTTTTGCATTGATAGGACATTTTTCCTTTGCTTGCTCAAGCAGCAACCAGCATTTCAAAAGGATTTTTTTTTAATGCTGCTTTTCCCTATTAAAAATCTATACTTTTTTTTAAATGTTCAAGTATCAGTTTAACTTGAACTCATTTTTCTACTGTGTAAGATACAAAGGATGATACAGATCCCACACTGAACTTGCATTTAAAGTGCAGTTCTACTAAAACTAATAACAGAGAGCAAAAATAGTACCATGCTGAATGCGTCTCAGTGACGTACTTGTTGAATGCTCTCATTTTCCAGAGGGAATCAGTTTCATAAAAACCCTCTTTCAAACACATCTGTGCCCCTACAATTTAACCTTTAAACATCCAGCAGCTCAAATGAGGCCCTCCGTAACACCTGTACAACATTTCTTGCCTGCAGGGATGTCGCTCAACACAATTGACAGCCAGACTGGGACCAACTCTTCAGTGACTATGAGGGAAGCACCTGTGTAAGACACTCTCCATCACATTTCACAGGTCAAAAATACAGGGCCTCCACACTACAGCCTGGAAGAAGCACAGCATATGTATCGTTCACTGACATTTTCACTCAGTTGCACTGAGTCACTGTGTAACTATTTATCGCTTACAGTTAGGGTTATATTCAGGTAGACTCCGTGAAAGGATAAGAAAACGTCTAGTTTTCCCTTTACCTGAATTTCATTCTATTGAGATTGGTAATACTGAGGGAACCGCTCATACAACATAGGATACAAAACTTTGACACGAATTGTAACTGCAAAAAGGCTGGAGTAGGGTTAAGTCTGAAGTCTTGCAAGTATGCTCTGATGCCTCTTTCACGGGCTGTTGATTTGATATATCTAATGAATGCATCGTCACTCTTCCACACTTTGACCTGGACCTATTCTATCTTCATTTGAACTCCCCTAACTCTTCTGCCTCCTCTTTCTTTACCCACAGGCCACAGCAAGTATGACTATATCTTGGCATATATTACATCCCTCAGATAGGCTCATTAAGAAAATACCTTGGCACTCTTGAGGTGCTGAGGATTATACAACATTTTCTTAAGACAGCATTACTTTATTGTCCTTTATTGCAGGAAAACTACTGAATTATAAGATCTTGAGTGCTGCAAGAGAGGCCATTTTGGAATTGTTTGCCCTTAAAACACAAACCTTTGCCTGTCATGTTTGGCATCCAGGAGCTTACTGGGCAAAGGGGGAAAACCTACAAGAAGATGGAATACGTTTTACTTATGAGAAAACAGCAACAGACAATGAGAATTTCCTCACTCATGATGAGCTAACGAGGAAAAAAGAAAGCTATTGTTTCTACCCTGTTTCTACTACACAACAAATTCTGGTAGAGCTAACAGTATCCAGATGTTGGTAATCTGAGAATGAGTATGTAACTGAACTCATAAAACAATTAATTGTTATAATATAGTTTTATAGAACATGTTTATAGAGAGCTTATTGGCGTTAAAGAGACCTTAAAGTCTTAGAAAATTCGATATACCTCAGGATAGCAGAGTTCAGAATTAGACATAAAAAAACTGGGTGTTCTGACCAAGTAGTACCACAAGCAGTCAAGGTTTTTACAGTCAGAGCAGAACATTGAAAATAAAGTTATGCTTATCCTTATGACACATAGGACTGGAAGAAAGAGTTCAATTCCCAATCACAAGAGGAGTTATTTTTGCTGCAGTCATAGACAAAAACAGGTAATCCTTCATCTACGAAAGGCTGGTTAAATAGGGAATTTCAGTGCATTCATTTCTTTTGCAGTCCCAGGCTAGGTTGGAGCTTGTACTAGCACGTAGCACAGCTCCAACAAAAACACAGCCTATGCTGTGTTTTTATGCTGCAAACATAAGATCATCATATGTATATTTTATTAAACCTATTGATGCTGCCCCAGTCTTAAGATGGAGATGCATTTTAAAACAGAGCAAGAAGGTAAAAATTCTGCTTCCACAGACATGGACTATGCTAACGTCTATAAAAATGATAAGTATGAAGCTGTTTGCATGTTTATGATTATAGAAAATGTTTCAAAACATTTGCTTATCCAAGGATGTGAATTACTTCCCACCTGGCCTGGTCTTCTCCCTTGCTTCACTCTATTCCCCTTTGGTCTCCTCAAGCTCCTCCTATCTCCCACTACTGTCAAGACCACTGCTGGGAGCTTCCTCAAAGATAGCAGCAGCACATTCTTGCCCCCATTCACAAAGCCTCATTCCCTGTTGCCTCCCCATTTTAAGTTGTGGGCAACTAGAACAAAATGAATGAGCAAGTTGTATGTGTTAGGTTTATTTGGAATGAATAAATATCTTATCTTTGAATGACATGCCTTACACTCTTCAGCATCTCAAGAGTGCGCAGTTATTTTTGTTTATTAAATTTCAATAAATAATAAAGGTGTATGTGTTTAGTTGCACTTACATCTATAAAACCTGTGTAGAAATGGAACATTTAGACAAAAACTGTGGCAAGTCTAAGATCAAATATGCATTCTGTATTTTAATAGCCAGCTATCTCTGTACTGCCTCAGAATCTGTCTTGATCAATATATAATATGCTTTAATAGAGTACATACATAACTCTTCAGCAGATCATTTCCACTTCAAACACAGACCTTGGCACAGTATCAGTAAGCCTGGCAAAGAGGTGGCCGCAACTGTTTCCTGGACACAATATAACATATGTTGGATACTCATCTGACAAATAAATCTACCGAGCACATCGTGCCTGTATGGACAGGTTGGGATACCTCAGACATTTGCAAAATGTTGCAAAGAGCTAATTTTCTTTCTGTGATATATATTAAATGAATATATGAATCCACAGAAGTCAAAGTTTGAAGCTATTGCAGTCTACTACCAACATCAAAACTACTCTTATTCATGTTGACATACATGATATTTTCTCAATATATTATTACAACATAAGTGATATTTTAAGGCAGTTTCAAATATTAATGACAAAATTATGAAAAAGACTTGCTAATATTTTTGTGACAGTTGCAGTTTTTAGAAAAATAGGTATTGCCAAGGGAGGAAGGCCTGTGTGAAATTGCTCAGAAAATAAAGATCCTCTTGGATGAAGTCAGAGGGCAAACAATCTAAATATAAAATGCAACTATTTAAAATCTGGAATGGAACCAATGCAATACTCAATAAAATTACATGGGTAACCGAGATTTATGTTTAATCTTTGTCCTTCGTGACTTACTCTTTGAATAAGCCGCCATTTTCTCTTTAAAATATGATTAAGCAACACAGTCACTTCATATCTAAGAGTATCTGAAGGCTCAGGCCATTTTTAGGGGCCTGCAGAGGGTGCCTATTTTATGCTATAAGGTAGAACAAGTTATTTTTCACCTCAAGTGTCAGGAATTTTTTTTTCCCCAGAGACAGAAATTGTAAGAAATCAAAGCATGTGAATGGAGTTATTAAACTGAATGTAATCAATTTTCACAACATAACCGTAGATGAATTGATCTAATTCAGTTGTTTCACAGATTGCAATTTATCTTGGATTTAACACAGTAGTACCAACTCACATTACAGTTTACTGAAGAAATATACTCTAAACTAAACATTTCAAAAGTATTAGACTTACCATAGACTTGACATCTTCTGTTCAATTATTTCAATGAAAAGTGACTAAAGTCTGTTTCAAACGGACATTTAAATAGATCCAAAATACAACCTATTTTTAGACTAATAGAGACTGAGGAAATCCCTGTACTCCAAAGACAGGGGAGATGACTCTCCCCCTTAGAATAACGCATGCGAGTTACTGGATATCTTCTGGAATTGGAAGCCTCCATACGACAAGACAACCTTGTGAGTAGGATGAACCTTAGCTGTTTAAGAAGATACAAACTGACTCAGTTTTATTCCTGTAACCTACAAGATGTAACCTGTAATAAAGCATAAAAATTACATGAAACATCTGGATAACAATACAGCAGAGAGTTTCCAACAACAAATTAATAGAAGTGATGTCAAAAAAATGAATATTTGTGGTTTTTTGATAAAGGATAAGCAGGAAGAATAATTTATAACAATGGCAGGAAAGGCAAGTAGGTGGGATTATGCAGAGATGACAAATCAAATTCTAGGGAGTCTGCAGAAAGGAAGCTCCATAGCCAGGTGTGTCCTGTTAGACAGGCAGAGAAATCACATGCTAGAAGCAGACAAGAATTCAGCAAGGTCTAATTTGAAGGAAGCAGATCTTGAAAATACTGGATGGACTCTGAGGTTTAAATAAACCAGAACTGAAAAATTCTGAGGATGAGAATGATGAGATCCCTTGTGAAGGCAAAGACTAAAGTTTATAATAACTGGTGGACACTCAGAAACTCCCCATTCAGAGTTCCTGGAGAAAAATGAGTATGATATGAAAGAAACTGAAGCTGAAAAAAAATTCATACTGGCAAGCTAAGAAAGAAACAGAAGGCAGAGGCAGCAGTACAGTGATGAGACAGTAAGCAATCTTTAGGCTAGTAAATCAAAACATACTTTCTCTCTGACTTTGGGCCATGAACAACACTGCTATCTTAATACGAGCAGAGATAACACTGAGGTATCCCTAAAATCTTTCACGATATAGGTCAGCTAAGTTATGTGTAATACTACAAGCAATCAAAAAACTTTACCCATATACACAAACTGATAAACTACAGAAAACACGTCTTACAGCAAAAATACATTCCTTACCCTTTAGATATCAGTTCACATTGCCTTTTTCAAGGAAAAGGGCAGTCTTAGTCCAGAAGCCCACTCACTCACCTGTCCTTTCAACCCTGAGTATTTTTTCAGTGTGTCCTCATCCAGAAATCTATAAAATAAGCATGAAGATTCAGAGAGAGAACAAGATACAACATAGTCACGAGCATCTTTCCTGTACCATCGGCTCTGTTAGGGACAATGGTCAATCATAAACTTTGCGGAGAAAAGGGAGAAGGAAAGCATTTCTCTCCTTTCTCTCCTAGTTGATGCTAGTTGAGCAGTGAAGGAAGATAGGACCTCAAAGGAAGATAGGACCTGTCACACCTCTGACTTTAAGACAGACAAGCCAAGAGAACTAACAACAGAGCATTACCGAACACAATGCATCCCTAACAAATAAAAACTTATGCATCATAAAACTCACATAGTAGAGCAAAACAGATAGCTACATAATGACAAACTGCAGTTCTGAAATTTCTTTGGTTGTATATAAGGTGTGTTTGTATTCATATACGTCTGTGAATATGTGTGTGTGTGTGTGTGTGTGTGTGTGTGTGTGTGTGTGTGTGTGTGTGTGTATACACACGTACATTATCTACAGTAATAGTAAAGTAACTGATATTCTTGCCAAACATTTCATATTATGTTCTCAATACCAACAGACAGATAACCAATTGCAGTAATGTATGTCTGACTTTGTGACATATATTATCCAGTTTCACATGTTTTAGGGCTATTTGGTTGCTTCTTCCAATGCTGTTGAACATACTGAAATACTTCTGAAGAATTCACTCTATTGATAGTAAACATATTGTCATGGTAGTTACCATCTGCCATATCTAGACAGCAGACTAAATATCAATTGTCCCTCACTGATAGGGTGGAAACAAAAAAAATTCACAGGAAAATGAAGCCTATTCTCAGAGTTTAGTTAAAACCAAAGAAATTCTATCTCGAATGCAGCACAGAATCATGAAGTTCTTCAGAATTCGTCATATGCTCCATGTATAAATATGTATGTTGCTTCATCGTATGTTTGATGGGAAGCATATGACAGGAATCTTTCAAATCATAGGGAAACTTAAATCCATGCATGAAGGGTCAGAGGTTTTTCCTATGCCTAACAAGAAATAAAAGAAGTGCTCTATTATTTCTTAGACAAATGCTGCAAATTTGACAGTTAGAATCACAATAGGAGAGAACATCATAATACATTTACGTGTCCAATTCCACGTGAAGTCCCGATAGCTGCACTTAAACACTTCTCTTCAACATTGCTTCTAAAATGAAAATGAGATTTTTCTCCTTAAGTTTCATGAAATTTTGTCTTTTCCTGTACAATTTTTTTTGTTGCTAGATTTCTCTGTCTCAGGAGTATGTATTCCACAAAATACTGTGGTGTCATACAGGGAGATAGACTAACTGGACAAAAACAGCCAGAAGTTATTAGAAGAAAGCTAATCTTATCTGTTGATGAGTATATATTGCACACAAATATGAACATACACCTCAAATGTTAAATTATTACGCTGATGGAAATACTCAATTGTTTGGTATAATCCTGCTGGATTGCTGGTCATCCCTCATTTGGTGATAGGAGTAGACTTGCTTTATAGGATGTTCTGTTTCTATGCATGCTAAAAGTCTAATGTCAAATATCCTAGATGCTTTGATTTGGATCTCCCAGGCACTAAAAGGAAATCGGGATTCTGGAAAACTAGACAAACGAGACAAATTCACCAAAACTGACCTCACTGTCAATTCTTAATAGTTTTCTAGTGCTTAATTTAATCTAATTTAATATTTGAGTAGAGAAAATAACATTTCTCTACTTCAACTTAAGCTGGTTGACCTTACCTAGGTTTGACTGTAAAGAACTGGAACAAAGCAAAGAAATATTTAGGAGATGATACTTGAGCTTTCTTGTTGCAGTAATACTTCTCAGTACTCAGGCAACACAGTTACCAGGATAACTGAATAAATTGCACTATACCAAACAAAGTCCCAGGAGGGTCCCATATACCAAATCCTCTATAGTGTACCTCTAAGGACTCTACTGTGCTTTGTTAGACCCTCTTAAGTCTACTGAACAGCTTGCTTAGCCTTAAAGAATACTGGATATTTCTTTGAAAGACTGCACTCTTCCGTAATTGCCTGCCAAAATGTATCAGTAGTTAAGAAGCTTTGTGTTTCTGGTTTTATTTCTAATATTTTTGTCAGACCACAAACTGGATTGCTGCTATTATGTAATGAATGCAAGCTGAAAACTTAAAAGTTCTTCAAAATCTTGGTTCTTGTGTTAACGAAACTTCAAAAAAACCCAGAACTACCAGTAAAAACAAAAAACAGCCCCCAAACATTTGACAAAAAATATTTTAAATTCAGAAAATACTACTCTACCCTTCTTTTTTTTAATTCATCCCTCAATCAGTTACAGATAGTCATAATGGGGGTTTGCCACTGAAGAAATAGATACGTACAAACATACATACACACACTGATACATGAGCAGTTCAATTTAGGCTACTATATGGCCCTTCTTCCAAAGGTGTCTAAACCAAGAACATCCAGGTAAGGAAACTGCCACCCGTAGTGATAGGTCTTTCTTTTTCCTATTTTGAAAACCACTTAGGAACATCTTTAAAGTTTTCATTAACTCCCAATAGAACAGAATTAAGTTCCAGTGCCAGGAAGAACAGAGTGACAGATAATTACAAAGCCATCTTGCAAGACCAGTCCTGACTGCTACACTTGTATTCAGCACGAAGGCAGGTTAGTCGGAGACCGGATGAATAAGAGCTTTTGTTAGGCAGCCTCAGTGGTCTCATAACTGCCAGCTGAGACATATGGGTAGCATATCAACTCTGCAAACGGCAGGTCTGCAGAAGTGCAGCATCCTCCTGATGGCCATTATGACTCTAAAGCCCCAGTTTTCATACATAAAATTGTGAAGATCTATTTTTATTGCCTTAGAGCTGGACATCAGAAGTCATTTTAACATTTCGGAGCTATCAATTTTGTGCATCTGAAAAGGTCACAACCCTGTTCTCCACTTAATAAGGAATTGATATGAGTTCACAATGTTGCTCTGTATCATTTAAACACCCACCTTTGGGGGATTTTGTGCCCCTTTTCCCCACAGCATACTTGCATAATTGCTCACAGATTCTCTTACACTCTTGAAAGCTTTATATATGTGGATCAAGATGAGAATAGCCACTTCCAGGTCAATAAAAATGGAGGCTATTCTGAATAGCTATAGACTTCAAGTGACCTAAATATTTCTGGCTGCTTTAGGGCCTTGACTTAGCATTTATTCATGCGTGTCTATCAGGAAAATTACTATACCTTCTAAATATTGCTTGTATTAATGACAATAGTACAAACTGATACCATTCTCTCAATAGTATACTCTTGAATAGCAGTTTCTCAGGCTGTAGAAATAAGGGATGTTATTTAAAGGATTTATTTTTAAATCATTCTCCTGAAAGTTATGACTTTTTGTGCTCAGGTCCATAAAGATATCCTGAGCCTTCAGGTAATCTTAGAAAGGAAGTGACTTCAGTGCTTAAATTTTAAAGGTTGCTTTAATTTTAAAGAGAAAATGAAGGGTTTATTCAGAGAGTCGGTTGTTACTGCACAATATAGTATTACCACAGACTTAAGTGGTACAGCGTCAGACCTTATGAAAGCAGTCAGTCTTATCTGTAATGGAGAATCTTCTAGACCCAAATTATTTTGCTGGTACTTTTCTCACCCAAGTCTTTCATTTTTGCACATTACAGAATGCTTATAACAATCAAAGCATTTATTAACATACTAAGTATATTCCGTGGTGATTTTCCTTAAAATAACATTAATTTAAACCCTGTTTAAAAGACAGAAAATAAAATCATGATACTTTATACTCAAGACAAATTTAAACTATTTATTCAAGGTGAAAGCTTTTAAGGACATGATTACTTTTTAGTGAATGTGTATTTATCTATCCATCCACCTCCTTTTTAGTGCCAGCTTGAAACAACACAAAGAGCTGGGGAGGGAAAGACAAGAACTGATCAACTAGTAGCTTTAATTCTGAATTTTGAACACTGCTCCCTAAACCATTTTTCCCTGCCTTGCTGTTGCAAGTGGATTATAATTCCTGCAGATGGCCAGAACATGTATTGCATTCAACACCAGCACATCTGTATCCCACAAAGAAATTACAAACATGCTCACCCTCTTGCTAATGCTCTTCCTTTGAGCCAAAGAGATTCTCATGTGATGTTGATACACGCATCAAACAAAAAGATAATAAAATAAATTCAATTGAATTAAGGATAGCTTAAGAGCTTTGAGACTTTAAAGAAAACCCAGTAAGCCATTTCCTCAAATAACTTAATTTAATATACTCTTAGATACCATTCACTTGGTATCTAAGACCAAAACAATGACCTGCCACGTAACAGAAAAAAGTTAAACTTGTGAGTATTGGTACTTAACCAACCTTGTAAACTTGTGTAAGACTAATATGACCAGAAAATCTCTGTTCATCATTACTAAATCACTCCATTTTTTATTTTAACAACACTAGCATAAATCCAAATCAAAACTGTTACTCTCTACATTTACAGCGATGCAACTAAGGTCAGCATTTGGTTCCATATGTTTTAATACATGTTTTTTCTATGCAGATTTGAAACTTTGGAACCGTATAGAACTTACGAGGCTGCAAGCTGAAGATACAGTAGAAGTTCTACTTTTATCTGTATGCACTATACCGTACTGCCTGGGCACAAACCAAGAAAGGGGCCTTTTTATAGCAGAGCTAGTGTGTACTTTAAATATAAAGATACATATTCAGCAATATGAAGGTAAGTGCACAGTACAGCAAAAAACAGCAGTTTCACAAGCCACTACCAAACCGACTTTCACTACTGTCCTGATGCATCTACGTATAGGCATTCAATTCCATGACAAAGCACATTGTCTTAATTTTATTTGCAAAGAAAAAATAAACCCAAAACAATAACATAACTTCAACAGCCTTATCAATCATTACGTGTGGCTTCAAGAGTTCTCAGGGGATAGAAAGTGAAAGACTTTATAGCTTCAATCCAAAAAGAAAATGAAACAATCATATTGAAGACAGATCAATCCAATCAACATCACAAACTACAAAACATTTTTGAATGTGCACTGATTGAATGCAGAAATGCTGTCATTTAATTTAGCTAAAGAAACCCATGACCTTTCATTGAAAAAGCTTATAGAAGTTGCTTGTGTCCTTATTTCAGTGCCCAATATTGTACTGGAAAGCACTGCTGTGTAGTTAGTCAGAACTTAAAGCCCTGTACCACTTTGCTTTTTTTTTTTTTTTTTTTTTTTTTTAAATAAAGTGTTTTGTTTTAATTTAACAGAACCATCCTGCAATGCTACTGAAATGATCCTTCTCTCATGAGTTTACTGTCTAACTACACTATTATGGTCCACCAGTGGAGATAGAGATCACAAGGAAGAGTAACAGATTTTATCATCTCAAATCCCCTTTAGATCATAAGCTTGTTTTGAGCAGCTACTTTCTTTTTTGTATCCATAAAGCACCTAAGGCAAAGGGGCTTTGTCCCTTAGCTGGGATCTGAGGATGCATCTGGAAGGAAAGGAACATATACAAAATAAGGACTCCAATAATAATAATTTTATAACCAAATCAGAAGGACCATAACCACTTCTCTGCACACTGTTTAAATGCATCTTGACCAGAGGTTTCTCCACACATCTAGGAGAGCTCTGTAAACACAATCCTTGCTTTGGAATGTGTCAAGCACCAGTGAGCATCAATAGCTTTCAAAAACATTCCCGAAGGAACATAACTTCATTTCTTTTGCCCTCAAATTTTCACATGGGATCACAGTATGTTCAATACCTATTGTGTGTTTAGAAGAAAGCACCATGTCTCAGTCTCCAATCACTGCATAAAGGGTTTGCCAGGTGGCATTGCCACCTTTCTTCAGAAAATACATTTGGTTTAAATAGGAAAACAAACCAATACACTCCCAGGCCTTTGGTGCTCTCCTCATGGAGCTTGCACGCACCCTGATACACAAGATTCTCACAAGCTGGAAAGGTTCCAGAGAGTTTCCAAGGGAAAACTTTAGAAGGAGGCCCTAGTTAAAATATTGGCAGCACATAAACTTGTCTTTTTAATGGCAACCACTTTACATTGTTTAGCACATTTAGGAGGATTTAAAGATGAATCTAATAAAGTCACAAACTCTCAAAAAGCCTGTGAGGTGGAGGAAAAAAAAACCTGGTGAGATATGAAATACATAGTCACTGCCAACAGGCCTTGGGCAAGCACAGCATGAGCACATGAAAAGAAATCTAGTGACTGTGAAGAGCTTGATGACAGTTCTAGGTCTGCTTCCCTTATTCAGCTGTTTCCACTTATATTCACTTGTGCATCTGTTATATATTTAGGGGTGTTTTTATCAGTAGTTTTGGATCCATTGAAGCAGGGGAGCATGTGTTCAAAAGACAACTAAAAAGATGGGAAGTTAACAAGGACACATGAAATGGTTCAGAGAAAGTAGATGAGCAAGGCGTGCTCTCTGCAAGTAAAGACATCCACATTTTCATCAGTTCTGTGCCATGCAAACAGACAAAAGAAATAAAAGTGTAATTTGGAAGTAATCTAGGGGAAAGTAATCTGATTTTTGTAAAATCTCTTAGCAAGTATTGCCCAAGCATAACAGCAAATACCACACTTACCACAAGCCAGTATCTTTCATTTAGTAGGCTTTCCTGAGCAGTTTCCCTCAACTATCTACGCTATTTTAAGATGTTATTTAAAAAGTTAATTCCACACAAAATGGCCTTCCTGAGTAGGAAGGCTTCCTCAAGGGGTGATGCATTTATGCTTTTATCCTCAAGCTTTTGCAAAAAACTGGTAACATGAAAACTGATCTTTTTTTTGCAGAACAAAATGTCAGAGTGTACTGTAAACGTGTGGTTATATGAAAAAGTATTCAAATAAATTATAACAACACTGAATTTCCTTTGTACTGCTGAAAGTACTTACTTATGACAGAAATAAGGACTCCACAAACCAATAAATTACATTTTCATGTCTAAAAGTTTAGAGGTGCTGCAGAACTTCTTAAGCACTTGATCAGCTCCTCCCCCAGAGGGATGCGAAGGAATCCAAACATCTGTATTAAGGTGCAGTTACATGATACGCTGTCTCGTCTTCAGTGAGCAAAGCCAGCTTAAGATGTTCCCATGCCTTTCCTCCCCGACCTAGGCACTTCTTTCTTCATTAAGCTGCTCCCTGAAATGATCCAATTATAGGGAACTCTGCTGGAAAAAAATAAAAAGCACTTCTCCTTTGGGGCTTAGGTGTTTTACCCACAGTAAAACATCTCTGTCTAATTGGGAACCCAGACCAAAACACTCTTCAGATGACAGTTACCTAAATATTATTGAAGATCAGGCATTTTTCTCTTTTAAAACACAGATGGCGATGATGTTTATAAAGTAATCCAGAGGAAATTGGCTGAGCCACAATGACAGAAAAACATGAAACACTGCTCTGGTAGTCCTAGCACTCAGCTGAGCATGAGCGATTTCCCTGGTTGCTTTTTTCCAAGACTGACTGCCCTATTACTGCATGCATAGTACAGGGACAAGAGAAAGTTTTGTGGAACATTTTGGAGCAGAGAAGGGAAATGCTCGCTGTGCAGACTACCCTACAGGTCGGTGGTTAGGACACTTCCCTGAAAGGAGACACACACTTGCATTCCTACAGCTAAGGAAGTTACTGTAAGCCCAAAGCCATAATGCAAAAGGCAAGCTCTGCCAACTACACCTCGTAGTTAGATCAGTACCATCAGTGGGCTCTGAGGATATCCACCAGACCAAACCCTTAAAGAAGTTAGTGTAAAAAAAGCTGTTTTGCTTTGGTTTCTGACTGGGTGCAATGCTTCTCAGAGCTGGCTAGGACTGGACACAAATGGATGTGCAATCCTACGCAGTTCTGATCTGCCCGATTTTTAAGTGGTTTCTATGGAATTTTGGTGAGCTTTGAGAGACAGCTTTTTACTTAGGCACCCAAATCTGACTTGATGCCCACTTCCCTCACCCTTCCAAATTCAGTCTTCCTAATAATTCCTTTGAATTCTCCTGTTATTCTAATTTCTACTGCTATAACTTCTTCATATCCCAAAAAGCAGATAAGACAGATGAAGGTAGTCAAAAAGAAGTAGCTGGGTAATAATAAGGTAATCATAGATAATAATCATAAGGAAGAGAAGATATTTTCATGATTTTATTGAATTGATGAAAAAATTCATTCTTAAAACACATTTGAATGATAAAGACATGCAAAGAAAAGCAAGAGACCTATGAACATAGACTTATTTTCTGAGAAAAATAGAAAATATTTATACATCTCAAAGTGTTTTGTAACAGTCTCTGCTTGCAGTTCTGCTAAAGGGCAGATGCCCATTATTTTGTCCAATCTCAGTCACTGTGTAAAATTTAAAGTATATGCCACGGTAAGTATGCACATGAAAATTCATTTGCCACTAACTGCATGCTAGCCTCACAAGAAGAATCGGGTTTGTTTTCATTTTTTGCCACATACTTGGCAGATTCACAGACACCTCTGGCATGTTAAACTGCATACATCAGTTGGTGGCCAAGGAAGGTTCATATAAATTGAACTATATTTCTGTTCACAGAATTCCAGTGAAGACAGTTATTTCTCTCTAATGTACCTATTATTCAATCTCAGATCATTTCAGTTTTTAGTGTTGTTCATAGCCTACCATGAAATGTTAATTATTTAAAATACAAGCCTTCTATACCTTTAATTCATTCCATAAGTCACACACGTGACTACATAACTGAAATCTGGAAGAAAGCTTGACAGCCAACAGGAGTTTCCAGTTTCTGGGGGAAAAAATTGCTTAGGATCAGGAAATTCTTCAAACCACTTGCTTTGTATTTGCTGTTTACTTATTTATTTAGCCAAACATGAGCTGAAGTAAAAATTTCAAGGAGAAAAATGCTAATGAAAGATTTGACTAGGTAGGAACAGGTTCAAATGTTGCCTTTTTTGCCATGGAACGGATATACAGGTCACCTGTTACAAGGGGTGCAATTAAAATCTGGTCACATTTATTTTCCTATATTGGTGGTCTCGCTCATCTTTCCTCTGATGCCTCACCCATACAGCATTCTCTGTATGCCTAGAGAAATATATGAATATAGCATTTACTTCCACTGGTATTTATATAATAAAAGGCCCACTGTTCAAAGGATCACAAAAAGAGTAGCACAAATACAAGCCACAATAATGTAAAAATCTCATGCAAACAAGCATTGAAAATGTCTTGTAAGATATGCTTTTTTCAGTGCTGTTATGTCATCTTATTCATATGCTGAAGTTTCTAAACTCTACCACCTCTTCCAGTCTGAGAGACTTAATTCCCTAATGGAACTTGTTAACAATGAATTTTTTCAGAACAACAAAGCAATAACTTTTATGTAATTTAGACACCTTATTCCTTGTGTCATGTTATACGCATCATCTGTTCATTTGTGCACATGTGGGTAAGGACATGTGTTACATGTAAAGGAAGAGGGAGGGAGAAAGGAATATGTGAACTCTCAGTCAAATGTCATTATTGGTTCTGACTGAAAGCTGTCTCAGATTTGAAGTTAGAAGTTACAAACAAGACATTCCAAAAAAAGACAATTAAGTATGCTTCATGTCTACCATTTTTTTAAATTACATTTTCACATGTTTCTTTAAAATGCACCGCTACAGTTTTCAGTCTATGTTTTTTCTGGAGCCAACGGTACATACCTCAAGAAAGAAAAGAATGATTAAATAAGTTATTACTATATATATTTTAAACTAAAGGTCTGTATAATCATTCTGAATGATCACATAAATGGGATGGCTTTACTTTCATATGAAATCTCGTTTCTTTATATGTCATTTTATTTCAGTTGCACTGAACTTGGATTGTACTTGGTTATGAGAGATCTGGGAAAATAAAGCAAAGTCGGAACGAAGGGGGAGCTCCCAGAACAAGGGAGGAATGCCTGCTGAGGTGCTTATCCGGATGATACAACAATATCTCATATATGTTGAGCATGTTTCAAAACCCAGAGTTTTTAAACAGACATTTCTACTTAAATACAATCTTAATAGCAATAATAATAAATCTCATCTAATGTTATTACATGAAAAGTTTGTGATCTTTGCTGCAATATATTCTAACCTATAGCCAGCACATTAAGCTTTAGCAGAAACAAGGATTAAAAATGTCTCTAACATTTTGAAAACTTCTGTTCTTTATGATCACAACCATCCATGACCATCAGTTAAAGTACAATCAAGCTTTCTACACAAATAGACAGGCATTTTTTCATCTTTAAAGCACCTTTCACAAGTCCCCGAACCCCCTCCGCTCCTCCCACCATTGCCCAGGCTGTTATTACACACCTCAGTTTCAGACAAATGCAATGCTCATCCTGCAATTGTCTGAAACTTCTCAGAAAGCTTTCTCTGAACATTAAATCGGCCCTTTTGAAATCTCAGTTAAGAGCCAACCAAAACATACAGTGATCTGTGCACATTACATATTTGATGTAAGCATAGCTATTATATGCAATAGAGGGGGAAGAAAGAAAGGAATATTTGAACTTTCATACAGCCAAGTATCATTATTAGTCCTGACAGAAAACTGTCCCAAATTTGAAGCTACAAATATCTCATGAGTCCACTTACTGGCCAGTCCAAAACTGTTACATCCCCAGAAGAGAGTGTTACCTTTTGGACGCACCTGTAGCAGATTTCACTTCTGATTCGGCAAGTCCCTGGTTCCTCAGCTAACATGACACTTATCATAAAGCCACAACAGTAACCAACCGCACAGACAGCACTACTAGCATATAGCTGCTCAGAAGCCCACACTCAAGAGAGAAGTGTATTAAGCTTAGAAGTGAACTCTCATGATTTTTCTCATACATTTCATGATATTTTATTACTTTCATTATTTCAGGAGTCATAAAAGTCATAACTTTTCTTTAAAGAGAGCCCTAAATGACTGGGCCAGAGGCTTTATAGCAAACAAATATTTGCTAAAATCTTGTAAATACCACAAATATTCAGAAGCAAAAAAGAAAGTTGAACATATGTATTCTTTTAAATGCAATGTTTCTAAGCCGATGTCCTGCTTATTAGAGAAATGTGTTTAGCAATCATGTTAGGTTTTACAAACGCTATGCATCTTTTTTCCTTAGCTTGCAGAAGACCTTAGCACTTTAGACTAAAACAACTTTCCTGATTTTCTTTAAGGCTGCAAAACTCCTGAAGCATTTTGAAGAATTAAGCAACTAATTTGTTCCTTCATAAGTCAAGTGCACTCACTGATAAAAAAAATTCACAAAAATGAACTGTAGAATTAAGTCCTTCTCTTTCTCCTAAAGCACAAATGTGTTTTCCCTTCCTCTGATATCATTCCACTCCCCACAACATCAATTTGGGTCTTCTAGTGTTCTTTACACTAGCATTTTAGATCAGAACAGGAGCAACATGTGGAAGTGAATCTGCCTAGTGTCACACTTACCGTGCTGTAGTTCGCATTGCACAGCACTCCCACAGTGTGCAAACTGGACACTTTTGAGACGTGCTGTAGGTGTGCACCTAAAATATTCTAACCACTGCGAGGTATTCAGTCCATGGGGCCAGGTCAGAACTAACCCACAGTAAAACACCCAAAGTATGCATCTTACAGAGCGCTGGGTCCTCATCACCAACTTAAAAGTTTCAGCTTAAAGATCTAGTACCGTGTGTTTCTAAGTTAGACACAGCCTTATCAAAACTGCCTCTCCCCTTACTGCCGACCTCATTTTTGCTGCAGATGTACTTTCTCTTTGAAATATACTCACCTTTAATTTCTGGCTGATTCCCATGCCCAATGCTGCTTTATTCATCTTGCAGGTTCTGATTCTAGGCCAAATGACAGGAAAAAGCCAATATTAAAGACTTGCATATGGCACAAAATGATTCATCTTTCAATTTGATATTAAATATTTATACAAATGGAGCATGAAATCATTCATAATCATTACAATGTAATCTTCAAATAGTACTAAAGTGTGACAGTTACCTGACTGTAAAAAGAAAAAAAAAATATTTTAAGTGAAAATTTTTGATAGGTTTTGAATATGCCTTAAGGGGGGGGGGGGGGGGAAATGAGCAGTGAGGGGTTTTTTTTAAAAACATAACAGTACCTGAAAAGTCATATTATGAAGACCATTTAAAAAAATATTTCTCCAGTGACAAAGTAAGTCTTAAAATATGCCAATGCTTTAAGCTGGAAACAGAGCTGATTTCACATTGGCTGCAAAAGAGGAAAAGTTATTTTTATTACATACAAACTAGACTAAGTATGGAAAAAGATATAGGCAGGGGAGACAAGAGAATGTATAAATTAGTCCTGGGGATATAGGCAGTAGGAAGGAGGAAAGTATGGCCTCGTTAGAGACAGATTTGTCAGTTTTTCTCAGTTCCCTCCAATACTCAAAGGAATTTGGTTTTCTCCAAAACATATGTAGGGAGGTAAACAGGAATAAGTGCTTTAAGAAAACATTCCCCTTCAATCACAATGTCATTATAAAAATAAATGAAAACAAACGCATCCTTTTCATTAATTTCCTAGTGACTTTGAGGAAAAACAAAAAAGCTTTTATGCTCTTCAACAAAGGTATAAAAACAGCTTTTGCTGAGTTTGAACAGAATTTGCTTGTCCCTTTTGTGAAACAGTAATTGATTACCTTCATTTTTCTGTGCAAAACATCTCACACAGCTGTAGAAATACTGGAAACACTTGTTGCTTTCAAGTTCCTGAATATATTTTAAACAAATATATCTTAAAATCCCATTTAATAGAGAAAATAACTTGGGTAGAAGAGATTATCCCAAGACATATTTGTTTCTCATTCAGGAAGCAGGCCATCTTTCTTAGCTGAAATATCCGAATACATTAGTGCACACCTTTAAATGGTGCTGTTATGATTAAATCTTCAATGTTCTGCTGCTCAGAAAGACTAGCATTATATTCTTAACAGATGTGCTGCTGGAACAGCTTTATGCTCTTCAGAGAAGTTACATAGTATGATTTATCGCGCTAACTCAAGTGAACCGATACTGAATGGAGTGCTGTCAGTGATGAATGACAATCCCAGCTGATTGAAATTTATAAAGAAAGCAGCAGTTGGCATCACTGTGCTATTTTAAAGCTCCATAAGCAATCCGGAGTGCTGGAACTTGCCAGGATTTCTTTAACTGGTGGTCATCCTCTATCTACTCAAAGCAAGGGAATTAGCCAACGTAGATTACGGGGCCGGAGACCACACATGGTGTCATTTTCATCATCTCGGGAGAAGGATTTAAACAGCAGTACAGCTTTATGCAGACACAAGTCACCCAATTAATATGTTACTATTGAAAAGCACAAAATTAGAGGTTTTCAAATCCTTGCAAATTGAAACCTAGATTTACAACATATTGGGCTTGAATCTCTCTCTGCTACAACAAAAAGCTAAACACAAGGTAACCTTCAATGAAAGTGAGATATTTAATTCTTTGAGAAATAAATCAGTTTTCTGACCAAGTGGTGCATATATAATCTGTAAGGATTTAAATTCTGCCTATTCTTACACCACTGCAATAACTTTCTGGAGAACTTGGGGTCTTTACTTTGGACATCCAAATCAAGAAAAAAGGAAAAAAAAAGTCCTGTTCACATTACTATAATATTCCTCAAATGCCTTAAAAGTTTACTGCTCATTGAAGAGATCAAATATTTAAACCCCCCTCTTTTTTTTCAAAAAACATTTTGACATCAATATTGGGGTTTTTAAAGTTCTAGTCAGCATTGCATTAACTGTTGCACAAACAAGTGTTAATGCAGTTCCTGCCTTTCCTCTTAAGAGCTGTAAAACCCACAGTGCTTTCAGAATTTAGGTAGGGATATAAATCTTGGCTCCAGGTGTTTCTGAATCACTTTCCATAATCTAAAGTAAAACTAGTCTTGCCCAACTCTGACTAAAGTTTTTGAGTGCAGTTGTAGGTTTCTACTAAGTTAAACTATCTTAAGAATGACTATGTAAAATAAACTAAAACTTACTGACATATTTACTTTCTGGAAGGCATGTTAAATGAACTTTAAAACCTGATTTGAAAATCCAACTGTAAAAGGGGTATGTAGAAGTGATAAATGAGGGCTGAACACCATCCCAATCACATTGACTTGGATGAAGTACAGTAAGCAAGAAAAATTCCACCCTGAGGTAATAATTCAATTTAAATTAGAATTTGCAGTTAGTCTTCCATTTTATGCTGCTATCGATTCTGCAGTTTGCTAAATAGCAGAAAAACACACTTGGTGAGTGTAAGCCAGCTCAGGGTAACAAATATAAACAATGAACACTTCAAATGTCATTCCTGAGAGCAGAGTGCAAAACTTCCTCGCTGCCAGGCCTAACACAAGTCCTCCCAAGGCTGTGCCCACTAATCGTGTTTCGACTATCCATGAGGTTTTGAGTCTCTCCCCTATCCCTCCCTACTCGCTAGGAAATCCTCCCTGATTACCTTGACCGATTGCTTCAATTAGCAAGTGACTCAGTCGCTAACATTGCCTTCTGTGCTTTAGTCCCAGGAAGGCAACGGTTCGGTGACATACTTCAGGGCTACCGAATTAGAAGGAAACTTAACTTGAATGCTCTATGAACACATAGAGGTAGACTGCATATGCTTGCCTGAATAATCTTCATATACTGTTTGCACCAGTCAAAACCTTCCACAATCACAGTTTATTCTATATATTTACCCCAGAACAACAGATAGCTAATGGAGATTTCCACCAGAAATGTTGGGAGCTTAAGATTTAGACTCTGTAAAATATCCATCACTATATAACTTACTGAATCGAAAATAGCCCACTTCCGTTTCGAGTTATTTTCCAGACATTGTGATTTAGACTCAGTAGGGATTCAATGATAATCAATCATTCTAGTAAAACTAAATATGCTCTACGTTTGTCTTGTTTTAGAGGTACTTTAAATCAGGCAGTAATTCAGAGCTTTTGTCCTTAAACGGTAATGACATACAATTCACATATTATCTGCCAATTCACTTTTTTCAGTTACTACTGATTCTATATTGTATTTTAGGCCATCAAATTCCAAGTTTAGAGTTGAAATCACTAAATTATTAAAGTTTATTTCATTCCAGGTTTTGATATTAGTTCAGATATTAGCTCCAGGTCTAATAAATGACCGGGGCATACGTGCCTATACAGAGAGCAGTGCTTTCTGGAGAGCCTTCTCCTTGGTCTCCACAACTCAGAAAACTACGTAGGAAGATTGAGACCTGCTATAAACTTGGCACCAGTCATTCACATGATTCAGCCACAGGTGAGAAGAATACAGTGCATACCACTTACATGAACAATAATTTCTTTCAAGTCTATGGTAAATATGTAAAACATTCTTGAGGACATTGTAAGAATACTACAAAAAATTAAAGGGGGAAAACAAATTTGGGGTACTGTGAATCAGTGATTTGGCAGTAATTGGTAATGCCCTCCCCAACCCCCCAAAAGGGAAAAACAGAGAACCAAAACCTCAAAAAACACCCTAAGATTTTGTGGCATTTTTGAATTGTACATTACAAAAAGTGACAAATACAAAGTTACATGAATGAGTTTATTGTAGCCAATTTGGGAGTCTGTTCTGTATTTGGAAATGGATTTACATACCTCTTCACAATTATCAGGAGTGGAACGTTTTCTTTGAAAAAAAGATTTTATGTTGAAAAGTGTCATTTTCTCATTGCTTAAAATATAACTCTATTAACATGTGTGGGGAAGATGACAAACAACTTGCAAAATACCAAATTTTAGTAGCATGTATCAGCAAAGATATAATTACACCACCTGTTCCCCACCACAGGGACAGCCATTCAAAAAAGATGTTTACCAGACACTTCGCAGTTATCAGATATTGTCTTTTCTGACTGTAAGGAAGACTTGCAGAAGCTCTTGCAATTTTAAATAGCAACTGAGAAAATGTCATTGTTACAGTAAGGGTTAGGTAGTACAAGCATTTTCTTTTTGCTACTTCTGCGAAAGGAGACCAGCAGAACATTGTGAAACCTCTCAGCACACAGAACTACGTTTCATATATAGTTTAATTCCCATGTAGTTTTCAAGCACAAAAAAATATATAGAAAACAATCAAAGTCACAGTGAATCCAAAGTTTGCACAAAATCCTCAGAGGTTTTGCTTCACAATTATTAAAAAAAAACCCCAACACTCAGATGCATCTTTCAGTGTATCTTGCAATTTTTGTGAGAAGTCATATTCACACATGCTAAGGGTCAGAGTAATCTAAAACAGTACCTGGAGACATGCAAAAATAAACGTCCTGTCAGGGCGTTGGGAAAGTATATATATCTGCTTGCACACAGTCAACAGTTCTCAGGGTCACTTCCCCATTAGGGCCTCAGCATCAAGAACATGGCCCTACCATGGCACTCGCCTTCCAAAACTGGAGAAAAATCTCAGTGTGGGTTTAGGAAATACATATAAAGGACATGATCCCTGGAATAGTCAGGTGTCACTCAGCATTATACAAGACTTTCCACACCAGCTAGCCACACTCCATCCAACAAAAAATTTGCTAAAGTCACATCTTTATATAAAGAGCTAATTCCTGATCCCAGTTTGGTCTGAACCTGAACTAGCAGGTTCAGAAATTACCAAATCTGATTGTATTTACTCACCTTCCAAAGAATAACCTGCTTTGGGACACTGCCAAAGATACTTGCTCCTTGTGCTGTCTGCACTTTCAACTGCTCTTAACAGCTTCTAGATAGTGTTTGACAGAGTTAAACTGGCAGATGGGTATCCAAATACAATATTGTTTGACTCACTAATGCTTGCTTTCTTTTCTGCCCTCCAGGTCAGAAACAAAATCAAAAATGCTCACAGGAAGACTACAAAAGAGAACAGCATACTTTTTGCAATGGAAGAAATCCATAAAAGTCACTTCTAAACATTAATAGCTGAATTAAAAAGTTATATATATATTCCTCAGGTTCAGCAATATTTTTAATTATTAGGTATCTATTTTTAACCTTATTAGTAGTCATGACATTTAAAAAGTAGAAAAAAATGAAGACACCAAGTTCCTAGGTTTTTTTCTGTATGAAATTCAGGTTTCTTTGTCAAGGCAACACTAAGCTTCTAGTTATTACTAGCAGAATATTACTAATAAGATGCTGACATGCACTATATACAGTTGTCAATGACCTTTCTTGTGTTTTTTTCTAAGTAAAGTATACCAATTTCATTCAACAACAGCAGTTAGACTGAAATTAGAGCTATTATCTATTATCTTGTTAAAAACATCCTTTCACCTTCCCCTTCTACCCAATGTGGAAGGGTAATTGTGAAATCCTTTAGTTTTGCTTAGCCCGCAACTTTTTGATCAGCCTGAGCTTGGAAAAAAATCTCTGGGAACAAGTGAGTTTCTAAAAAGAAGGCAAATCTAAAGGAAACAAACCCAGTGCTTTGATAAGAGGTTGGAATAGCAGGTATATTTCATTGAAGTAAAGCAAAGGAAGGGGCCACATGGATTTATCCATGGATCATGGATAAATAGAGGACATTTTCCATTTTAGAAGAGGGAGGAAGCGGATTCTATTGGCTTGCCACAGGACAGGGATACATAAAACAGATCACAATACTTCAGGTTATCTCCCAAGTTATGATATACTCAAGTGCTTTAGAAGCAAAAACTGGCATAGTAAGCTCAAACAGTTAAAAAACCTCCTATGTTGATGTATTTGTACATAGAGCATTTAAAGAATCTGAAGATAAAGAGTAAAGCAGTCTAAGCAAGCCAGCTTAAATGGACTTGCACAGATCACACTAAACAGATTATTTCTAGAAAGCTATTTTGTCACAAGTGTGACCTACCTATACATCAAAGAGGTGCTGAAGCCTCATGGAAGCAGAAGCAGTTTGGACCAGCTGTCCTTCATTAAGGGTTTCTAGTTCCACTGAGGGTTAGGCCCTCAAGTCTCTGCTGACAGGTATTTGAATAATACTTTCTTTGGTTGATTTTGTAGGAAAGAGCTGAAATGATGGCCTTTGCTGATAGAAATCTTAACAGTAACTTGAATTTGCAATGGTACCTATTTCTCACAGGTCATCTGATGCAATTTTAACCATTTAAGTAAGTAGCTTTGAATCCCCCTCCACTTTGCAAAAGACACTTCTGAGTAGCCTTAGAGTCTCAGGCACCCAAGTTTCCAAAATTCAGTCCACCAGAGAGGGCCTCGGCAAGCCAAACAAAAGAAGAAACAATGCATGCTTTTAGATTAAAGAGACACCATGGATAAACGAACTGAGTGGTTAGTTTCTTGTTTAAAGTGTTTAGCTTTTTAATAGGAGTTTAAAATGCAAAATCATTCTCCTTAAATTAAAGTTGCTTTTAAGTACCAAGCCATAAGTTTTGTTACACCACTTAAGCTACAAAATTATATTCACTCTGTTGGAGGCTGCCTCACTCAGTTTAAAGTTGCAATTTCTACAGTTATCTGAGAAGTATGCACATTCTTGAGAATGCATTAAGTTTGTCTACATTGTCTTTTTGCACTATTTGTGACAAAAGGCTAATTTTCTTCATGTCATAATTAGATATGTAATACTCTCAAAGGACTCAGAAAAGACAAAGCAGAAATCTTACTATCTTCATTTTAAGGAGATATTTAGGTGAGAATTTCTGCTTAATACCATGCCACTAATATTCTCCATTAATTGATCACAGCTCATCTAGCACTAACATGCCAACACATATACACACCCCAAAATACCAACCTCTGCCATGAGAACAGAAAAAGGGTGGCAAAATGATAAAATTCATCACTTCATTTCACCTGGATAAATCAGGGAAAAAGGAGGAAATAATACACACACAGAGACACATGGATGGGTATAAAAGGCTGTAATTTGGAAAAGGTGCTCTGAAGATAAATTATAAATATTTCTGAGGGTTTCTTTTTTTTTTTTGAAATTTCTAGAGAGCTGATTTGGATAAGAGACAAATAACACACTGATAGGCTCACTGTTTTCCAGTAAAATCTTGGAAAAAGTAGGAAGAAACAAAGCATAAAAGACAGTATGAAAAACCGAAATAAGCTTCCAAGAAGGCTGGGGGTTATCAGGACAAGCCTTAATGTGTATTATCTTTCTCATTGACTTAGCTGAGCAGCCAGAGGTAGAGAGTTTAGCGCTATCCAAAAAGAATCTAGACTTTGCTTTTAGACTGCTGTGATATGAGCCAAAATGCAGTAAGCGGACAAGCAGATTTGGTCACAAGTGTAGATTAGCTAAATTGCTAATGTAGACAACCCTCTGTCTCAAAGGATACAGAAAGGCCATGGATTCATGACTAGGTAAATTTGGCCTATTTAACCTCAAGAAAGAAGTGATAGAGGTCTATAAAGTTATGAACAGTACGAAGAAGGTGAATAGCAAACAGTTGTTCACAGTTTCTTTCAAACAAATATAGCTATTTATTCACACAAGATGGAAGTTAAGCAATTGAACTCCTTACTAGAAACACCACATAGCGCGTTATGAGTACCACATACTCATACCACATTAGGAATACAACATTCAAGCATTTTCAAGTGGCATCTACACATATCCATTGAGGGCCAGTAAGTATCAAGGCAGCACTGACCTGATTCTACTACAAGAAACTGAGGCTCAAGTGTTTGGAGATGGCAGAATACTCCACAGAAGGATATACTCTACCTCTGTTCTTTTTAAGGATGGTTAGAGACAGGATATTCTGCTGGAAAGACATTTAGGTTGTCCTAGTACAGCTGTTCTTGTAATCAGTTCCATCAGCAATAAGGCTAGTGACAAAAATAGAATTGAGATTTCTGATAACATACATTGTTATTTAAGATCTGCATTAAGCACCTCTGCCAAATATTTGGGATTCTCTTAGACTGGACATTTCAAAAGTGCTCAGCATTGCCCTAGTTCTGCTTATAAAAGTAATTGATTAGAAAAATAATAATTCTTTTTAATACAGTAGAAGCAAACTAGCCCCTTTTGAAAACCCAAGAGATATTAGATTTTGCTAGGAAAAATTCCAGGACTTGAACAGAAAAGAAACAGGAAATGCAAAATGAGAATATGGTTTATACTGAGCTCTAGACTAACATCTAACTTCCACCTTCAAATAACATTCGAAATGCTCATGCCGGTCTCCAATGGACCTGTTTATGTTCTGTCAACGCTGTTTTCATACTTGGAGTTTATTGTCTCTGCTTTATTCTCTGCTGTCTCTCTCCAGTCATACAGTCGATACACACAGGGTTATAGTTGTGCTAGCATGCTCAGTTACAGCTTCCCTGGTATATTTCCCAGCATTCCATTTGCCAGATTATCACTTCCCTGATGGTTCATGTTCTGGAAGAGCCTCCAGAAAATCCACAGTGCTTCCCATTTTCTGAAAAATGTCCTAGCCAGTGCAGAATCTCTACCACTACACAAGGATCAGGTAACAAGAGCATCACTCTTATAATGCTAATTGACTGATCTTGTTCATTTATTCCCTCTATTTCTTGCAGATACACTGGAACTAAAAGCCCATCACACCACTAGCACTCTGTTTCTGAAGTACAAGGCATAAAATATTGATAAGCAAAATATTTGTACATTCATCTCATACAGTAATACATGCCATTATTAATTTCTTCTCTAGTGAAGTAGAGAAGAGTGAGTAAGCTTAATAATATTCAAAGGTGATAATTCAAGGGCTTGAAATTATAGCTATGCTTAGGGCCACACTAGAATAATACAGCTGGAAACAATGTTTCTGGTATTTCTTACAGCTCTTTTTGATTTCTTTTTTCTTTCAAATGATCTCATAGAGCAAATTCTATTGATCGTAAAATAGATCTGTATTGATAGTATTGATCTGTTTCTTTTTCATTTGCGACAGAAGGAGCTGTGAAGATAAAAACTAGAAAAGAGAATCAGCTTTAGTACTGGCAGCAGAAAAAACATGAGTACTTTCTCCTCTCAGGTATTCCAAGCACTAAATATAAGAAGCAGTTACTGAACAAAAAATTTAGTTTCTATTACTAAAGAAGGAAAAGCCTTAGCAGAAAGGAGAGGAGGAGAAAGGGGATATTAAAACTCCCTTTCAGCTACAGAAATAGTTTTAACTGAACTTACATTAAGGGCTATGTGATATAGCTACTAATGAAGATCAGAGCTGGAATTAATTGGGCCCATCCAGTGTCACGTGCAATAATCTATTCTTTATTGGCATCTCGAAAATCTTTCTGACCAAGGGAGAAGATACACATCTAGAGATACAAGAAATGCACAACAGCAATTCTGATACAGATTTTACTAAAGTATTCTTCGGTGCAACCCCTAAGTTAGGGAAAATGATAAACAAATTATTAGGATTTTACCTAGCAATACAGGTTCAGTGCTAAAAACAAGTGCCTAAATGAAGACTAAAAAGTGAGCATGAATATTAGTTCATGAAGTGAACTCTTAAAAAGAAAACCTCACAATTTTGAAATATTCCCTAAAGTGCAGAGTACTTGCATAATTTTCAATCCAATTTAACGTGTTTGAGTTCACGTTTCTAAGCTATTGAGATTTTTTTTCTGCAAATAAAAGCTGATTTTGTCAGATTATTGGGAGGTATGCTAGTTTTTAATCTTTTCCCAAACACAGACTTTGCCACAGACTTGCACCGCTGCTCCATTATTCAAAGCTGTTAGTCTCACTGTGACTTGCAGAACTACAGCTAACCTTTCTCTCGATAAGACAATGTTGGCTACTGTTATCTGGAAAAAGCAGCAAATGTCAGTCTTATGAAAAAAATGTAGCTTAAAGACTAAACTGTTTACATTATAGTAGACACTTCTGTCTGCATTTGCCAATAAACTATACTGAAATAGAAAACTTGTATCATAATTTATATGCTTTATTTAGATGAACATGCTATACTTCCAAGGTGCTATTTGTAGTAAGAGTTCACTTTTTATTTTGTATAACTACTAACACTAGAGCAGTAACAAAAGAATGATCCTTTGGTAAGTTATTTGACTTAAAGTTCAGATTCAAAAAAGCACTATTTTTCCATGAGTAGCAGGTTTACTTTACATGGAAAAGGTTGTTATTCTTAAATCACTCCAAAAACAATTTCAATTTTTAGGAGAGCACTGAGCCTATTTTAAAATACGTGTCTTAAGTTCAGATGATAACTTCAAGGCTAGCAAAAAACTCATTAGTTTTAAGGTGTTACCAAAAAAAGTTAACAATATAGCTAAGCAAGAATTTTTCCTAACTTGACTTCGCTATTTCTGTTAAAGCTAATATTAAGTTAAATAAGCTTTTGAACCCTTTCCTTCATCTTTTTTAAAACATGTTTTTTCCCTTTAGTTCCCAAACAAAAATACATTAAAACGCACAAAGGAAAGAAAAAAATCCACCAACAATTGCAAAAACAGGGAGCAAAAAAACATCAAAATCGCCCCCTTGTTTTTGAACATTATTGGAACACACAAATGCTCACAGCAGAAATTTAACTTGCATGTCACACAGCAAACTAAAGTTATACTTGCACTCCTCAAACTGAAAAGCTAGTCTAGAAAGCTAGTCCTTCTGCATAAGGATTACTGTGGGATATTACAACTCGGACATGTATAACATGAATCATTAAGAACACCATTTAACTTTAGATCCTACCTTAAGTTATTGATGTACATGCTGCTGAGCTGTTAAGACTAGAGCTACTGACCTAGCCTGGTTATCACTAGCAGCACAGCCGCAGCGACGCAGGGAGCAGCGCGCTCCAGCCAACAAACTCCTCGGCTCTTGTAGCCTGTGCCGAGCACAACACTATAGCCATGGTAACGAATCAGTACTTGAGCTTCATGGTTTAATGACAGCATAGGTATGTTTACATAGACTACAGTTGCACTTTTCTTCAAGTGGACAGAGTGAAAAGACAGAGGATTCCCTGAGCTAGCTTAGTCTGAGTATACCCTAGGCTTTAAGTGCCCATATTAATTCCAGCACTACGCAATAAAAATAAATAGATAAGAAAAACCCACCATGCACCACACTTTCCAACCATCCTTCCCCACCCCCAAACACTAAATACATAAGCGTAACAGAAATACTGTCAGCATATCGAGTGAGACTCACACTGTGAGAAAATACAGTAGACACTGCGTGTGCACACACACACGCTAAACAAATAATCAAATGAATTTAACTGAGGCTGATTTCTTTGGAGTTAGCTTTGAGTGTGCTGCTGAGGATCACTGATGAAAGTCTGAAAATCCTGCATCTTCTCTGATATCTATGAGGTACAACTTTATATATCTGGCAAATTAAGTTGTCTCCTTTTATTTATAGGTCTATGACTTGTAGAAGGTTATTCAAGATACCTGTGGTCACATTCTGTCCTCACATTGACTAAAGGTATATGAACTGGTCTACTTTGCTGGGACACTATTACTGTCCTAATACCAAAAAAATTGTTTCCTGTTTAAACAAGGTAAATACCTTGTACCACTAAACCTGCAACACTTCCAAAGCCTGCAAGAAAATGCAGGAGCCAGCTTATTACACAGTATATAAGATATCATTCTTTGTACACTTTATTCTACTCATATTTCACCATGAGAAGAGACATGACAGTTCTGCAGAGAAGCTGTAAAGGTGTAGTTTGACTATATGGTAAGCCAGTCTGGTCCTGGCCCTGCTTCTTTTGGCAGGGAGCTCCTGCTATTTCCACAATATCTGCACAGGTGTTCAACTGCAGTGGTTCCCTGCAAGGTCAAAACACAAGCTTTGAAGACAAGACATGGAACGGACCCAGGGCCCTTGAGGTCAGAAAAGACACAAGGGAGCGAGTGGAAGCTCGCAATCAGTCATGGAGAAAGCAGTCTACAATCTTTAAGCAATAGGTACCTGTTACGTCATTTTAACCATAGGGCCACAATCACTAAATAAGAAAAAGGTTGAAACTCCTGTTCCTGTATTTCAGAGGCTTCAAAATAATTTGTGTGTGCGCTAATCATTATTTTAGCAGTGAGATTCTTATTGTGCAAGTGTTTGGTTTACCTTAATGATCTGCTTGTTTCTCTTTTTTCCTGCCAATTATGAAATAGTTTAGAAAGCATTAGAAGATATTTAAGGATTAATAAAAGTGACTGAATTTTACAAATTAAGTGATTAAAGGACAGTTGGTTTGTATGTTTTATAGAGCTAGGAGCAACATTATTTATTAGTTCTGTTGTACTTACTACTACAATTTTTTTTTCATTATTACACTACCAGGTAGTCATAACTGTCTTTCCAAGACAGGAGAAAGAAGTTTTATATATCTGTATCTATCTATACATAACTTCGACCAGAACACACAACAATAGCTGGTCAGTAACTCCTCAATACAGAATAATGCTTTAACAGTTTTCGTTGTGTTCAAGGCCATAGCGACTGATATCTAGGTCTGACCTCATACATGTCCCAAAACACTGCAGCACTGAAAAGCAGCACAGCAGGCCTAAAGAAGGTTGAGGGCCTCTCCGAGGAGGTACTATAACAGGAGACAAAGCACCAGAGTATTCGCCCAGGTCATTTGCCCCCAAGGCGGCAAATTAATCTATCCAGGCAAGCTATTAACAAGAAAGTGTTTACTAGGGACTAGATCACTTTAGTCTCCAGGAACCCGAGGGTGATATGCAATACAGTAATCAACTGATTTCATCGCCTGTCATTGCCAAAAGAGAAAGAGCTCCCTACCTCACTTCTAGAAGCTCTCAGCCATCCTCTTGTCCTCTCTGGCCTTGCGTTGACTTTGTGCCTAGCCAATTCAGTTTGACAGAATTCTGTTTCTTCCTTGCACTGGTCTCCCCCGAACTGAACTGGCCCAAATCCCTCTTCTAGCAGAAAACTGTGCACACTTGTGTGCACAGCTGCAGGCCAGATTAATCAGTTCATTAAGAGGAGAGACACAGGGTCAGGACAGGACCACATGGACAAGTGGGCTGCCATTTCTTGGCTCATCAAGAACTATGTGCCTCCAACAATGGTTGCAGAAGCTTGTTGGAGGAACATAGTTTTTGGAGGTCTGATTAGCAGAGATGTGCCCAAACAAGCCTTGAAAGCAAATCCAACCTCCTGCAGAAGAGAAAATAAAATTCCTAGCTCTTTGATGTTCCAACTCAAAGAGGGGAAATCTGACCCTGAAGAAGAATCAGTATGGCTGTCAGCAACTGAGGAAAAAACATACCAAAAAAATTATATTGAAATTTGTATTATATTCGTATGAAATTAGTGTAAATTAATATAAGCAACCACCTCTGAACAATATTTGATTTTTTAGACTTAGAAATCCCATTCCACTCCCCCAAGCCCTCAATACAGCTCACCAATCACGCATGCACTGGACACAAACTCCTTTTTGAACTTGCTTGCTATGTTCTGAAGCATGAGATTTTGATGTTTTGTTTCTCTTGTAATTTGATTTTTATCTCATCAAGAAGAACCTCTTGCATTAGTGACCTTTCGACAGCGAGGAAGACCTCCATATTCTGGATATATTTTGTTCACATGCATAAACATCTCCACAACTTGAGCTTACTCCTTACTCAGGACAGCTTTTCTCTTTAATCTTCATAACCCCTGAATCACTTCTTGCCTATTCTGTCTTGTTGCTAAGGTGAAACCGTACACCTGCACAGCAAAGCTCTCAAATCTGCTTTCAAAAACATCTACAGAAATATTGTCTTCTGTGGTCTCAGGTCAGTGTTAGTCCATACTTCTGTAATTAAGTCAAATCTTTAAGCTGGGGACAAGAGTATCAGAAAGCTCACTAAATAAAAATCTAAGCAGTATATCAAGGCCACACCTGCAAAAAAAAAAAAAAAAGAAAAAAGATACTGTCATTTGATGTCACGCTCTGAACTCTATTGCAAAAGAACAAAAGACAGAAGACAATCACCTCTTTCAATCCCCTCCAAAGCACTAGAACAATAACCTTTCTTCCTGCTAAAGTTTTATATATATAAAGATTATATCCCTTCCCTCTTGTGCGGATATGGGGATAATTTTACACTGAAGACAACTTACGTTCAGTAGATCAAAGCAGTATTATACCAGGAACAAGTCAAAAATCACCTTCAAATTTAAAGTTTTAGTTTTTAATTTTTCTTTTTTTAAATATGACATATAATCACAAAATACTTAGAGCAATAGGTTGTTTGCTGGTACATTTTCATGGAAAAGACTGCATGGAATATAAAAAATACTGAAATGTTCAAACAAACAATAACATACAAAAAAAATCCTACATAAAACTTGAGTCACTGGTCTTGGAGAATGCTGTATCACAGCTTAAATAAGAATCTGATATAGTATTCAGGCTAAAACCCCCTGCCTATCAGCACCTATTTTTCTGTAGTTCACACAGAAACACAACTACTTTGTCTGAAATCACAGCTGTCAACTACTTTCATAACTACAAGAAGTCGAAGCTTAAGTTACTACTAATACACAAGCTCAAGTAAGTTCACGAAGTCACCTTTCAGTTCCTTCCATAGGTTCCAATGGAATGGTTTCAATTAAGAGAACTCTTAAAACCAGACTGCAATTTTTTCCATTAATCTTTGTCCTAAGTAGTTCTCTAAGTGGGTTGTAAACAATTAACCAAACTGCACGGTACCCTTAGGAGGGAAACACAGGAAATTCCTCCATTTTACATTTGGAGAAAACAGACAAAGAAGTTACTGTAAGTGACTTATGCCTTATGATTTACGTAATATAGGGTTGAAAACTATGTAATCCCAGATTACAGCTTGGTATAATAGGGAAGACATAGCGCAAACCAACTTCATTGCCTATGAAACAAAAGAAAATGAGCTACTAAAAGCTAGTGGAGTGTCTGCATGTGTACTAGAATTCTGGTGATAATGAAAATGCTACCAACAAGATTACTTACACAACTTAGCTCACCACTTTCCAATTAAACTAAAGTTTAACTAATTTCTTATTTTTAGAATATGTGATTACCTATACAAAATATTGTCAATTTAAATGGTCGTGTGCACACACATGTTTATAGAGTAATACTAAAGGTTTCCAAAAAATACTCCCTGAGGATTGGTTTGCATTTGACAGTACATTTTATGGGCATTTTACATACCATCAGGGGAAAAATATATATATTTTTTTAAACATAAGGAAAAATAAGACTAAACCCACAACAAATGGCTGGGGAAAAATCAGAAGCACACATAGTACATAGAGCTATTTTAACACTTGAAAACTGACACAGTTTCAAAACATAGACTTCCTTTAATCCTATTTTACATGTTTTTTCAGAAACATTTGCTTTCTCATTTGGTCAACGCAAGCATAAATTAAACAAACATCCAATAAAGAAGTTTGCTTGAATGTATACATCAGGACTTTGCCTAGAAAGTGCTTCACTTCCACTTTGTTATGGGCTCAGAACAAATCCTTGAACAGTAAAATACTAACCTGACACGTTATCTCCCCTGCTGCCCACTTACTTGTTGACACCAAAACATGCTGCTGAAAATTCAGGCACAAATTTTTGAATGCAATGTCATAAGCTGGATCAGAAAGCTGATGTGGATGGAACACAAATGAAAACAACACCCTGCACAATATATTTTCAGAAGAGTATACTGACACAGTCCAGTTCACAGCATAGTCTGGTGGGAATGCACAGCCGTGGGAGGAAATCCCTTAACCTGGTACTGCCAAAAATTCAGCTTTGTGAAATTACTCTCAGCATTTACTGAAGGTACTCAGAGCCCTCAAACTGCAGTTCTCTTAATCCCAGTTCATATTTCAACCCGCACTACATTGAGTGCGGTGACAACAGATAAGATGAGAATTGGAATACAAGTGTGAAAAAAATTTGAAGACCTTGCAGTATTTTTTAGAAATATGATTTGAACTTCAATTAAAATATCCTGGAGCATAATATTGTTTGACACTATCTACAACTAAAATTTAACCATTATAAACATAACATGGGCAAAACTATCCTGCTGATTCCAGTCTATCAAAAATTATCTTATTGCATAGGAAGTTTCCTTCATGATAACTGGAAAAGTAGTGGGGAGGGGAAAAACACCACACACTGCATTAGAACACCACTGCTCCATGCTAACACTATTGCTTAGTAGTGTTACCTATAATTAGAACAGTTTTCTCCTGAATGGTAAAGAGCCTCAAGATTGGAAGATGGATAAATCTTAAATGGATATAGTCTAAAGAGAACAAGAATTTTATAATTATGCATCATCTTGCACCTTTGTTCTCAGATAAGGTCACATTGCATATACAAAGCTGCTGAGTTTACTATACCTCATTAAATAAGCTCTGGGATGCTCAAGCATCAGATTTTTTTAGCATGATTTCTCTTTTGGAATGCACAAGTCACAAGTGTTTCAGCTAGTATGTGTCCTTCTACTGCTCCAAAAAAAGTCAACTGCATTAAAAAAAAAAAAAAAAAAAAAAGCTTTTTAAAGGTTTGGTCAGGCATTAGATTAGATGAACTCTGGCTTCTATCTTCACCACTCTCTCCATGTCCGTTAGGAGGATCTGCAATTTCAAGTGTAAAAGTGTGTTCAGTCTCCACAAAAATCCAGAGCTCCAAATTTAACTGCAAATAGGGCTGTCCTTGGTTAGTTACCTCCTGCTCCCCAAATCCAGCAACCTCCTACACCCTCAACTGCGCTAGCTTACTACAAAAGTAAGTGCAATAGGCCATGCATCAGTAGGTTGATCTAAACAGTGTACTTTTAATATTTTGCCATATCTGAATATGCCAGAGCAACACCAAGTCAGTCATTAATTCCACCATTTTTGGCAGTTCTGCCAATTCACGAGTTAAGATATATAGAGTTTAGGACAGAAGTCAGCATTAGACAAAGGATGAGTCTATTTTATTTGGAATCCCCTATGCACATCTTCATTGTGCACTGTATGAGAAATGTGTGCTAGGTTTAAATCCTAAGGAAACATAAGTAAAATTAAAAAAAGTATTCAAAACAGCAAATATTAATCTTTCAGACCTCATTCTTAAGTTTTAGTAAATATGTGCTCTTCTGTTATTAAAAAAAAAGAAATAACTTGATCTTATTTTTTTCCCCAAAAAAACTTGTTCTCCACCCCCCCTCCCCCCCCCCCCCAAAAAAAAGCATTCCAGGGAATTATTTGCTGTGAGTTGATATCCCAATTCAAAAATATTGCTGAATGTTTTTATAGACTATAATTGTATTGATTATTATTCCAACACAGCTGATGCACTGCATCATCCTAAGTATCTTATAATGAACAAGAAAACACCCCATCTCTATTGCACAGAAGTCTGTCTAGAAATTACAGAAGCAACGTACTACCATGAAACAAATTTTCCAGGTATGACACCTTCCCTGAAGTAACTTATTCTGCTGTCTGAGGTTTACAGGAGAATTCCATTGATTTTCACCATATAGATTTAAAAAAAAAATCTTACATAGGAACTGAAAGGAACTATTGCTGGCCTAAAGTGTTTGGAAAGATAACTGCAATGGCCTATAAATAATTTTGATGGGGAATATATTACAACCAAGACAGACAGAAATAATAGCTAACTTCCAATATCAAAACAAGCAGCTACTGATAATTAGTAAAGAATTTTAAATATATTTAATAAAAAGTACCTAAATAAAATCCATTACTATTAGCAGCATCTCATTTTTAGCATACTATACTTCTTTCACCAGAAATCTGACCTTTACAACTCAAGAATGCATCCCTTTAGTGTCTTCATATGCCTGATATTACCTGTACCTACCTTTCCATGCCTGCAATGAAATAAAAGTAGATGTAATATATTTTAAAAAATCCAAAGATCAAGGTGGGGGGGGAAGAAACAAGATAGCCATTAGAAAAATCATGGCTTTAGTATGAGTGATATGAGCATAGGCTGGTTGTATTACAGACCGTAACAGCACCCTTAGCAAGGCATAAAACTTTCCATGAAGCCATATGGGCACCAGACAGCTATTCCCTGAACTGAATATGTACCCTTAAGGAATTGAAAATAATACACATATGAAAGAACTATCACTTATTTGATCTTCCATTGGGAAAGAAGAGAAGTGCCACTCATCAGGTATAGCTAGACTGAAGTCACAATACCACATATTACCAGCATCACAAGCTGAAACTACACTTCCCTCACCACAGAGAGTCTGCATTATTATTCAACTCTGCAAATTCTGAGAGGACTTTCTCCTTACTAGAATTGATTTTAAGTAAACAAGTATTCTGTAGCAGGCAAATTTAAAAATTCCCAAAGCACGTTTTTCCTCCAGTGTTTGCTGTTAGACTAGAAACTGAACTGCACCTGACACAGGATATGACACTGAACCAGGAGAGAAACACATAAAATAACTGAGTATAATTATAAGAAAATAGGATACACTTAAGGAAACGAACATGCTTAGTAGTTATGGCCTTGAACATGAATACACTTCTGACGATGCAAAGCCATTCAAAGCTAGGCATAAGAAAGACCAGAATACAACAAAAGTCAGTAGCGACCATCCCTTATTTAGATCGATCAAGTTTGGTTGTGCCTACAACACAGCTTAAGTATCACATCTTAAGCATCAAAACAAACATTATGAAGCATATATTCTAATATCACAGACTACAATAATGTCCTTACTAATCATGACTGAGAGCACCAAAATTCTACCACACACACACACAAAATGTAAGACCGACTCAAGGAGGTTATTGAACTGCCTTTCTGTTTGACACATTTGGGGAGAAAGGATTCTTACAGTGTACTGTATAGCATATTTTAATCTCACTAGATGAATTAAGTGCATATTGATGTTCAATAAGGCAGAGTGAAAAAAACATAATGGAAATGCTGGAAGTTAATTAGAATTTTAGAATACAGTTAAAAAAAAGACTTTAAAAAAACATTTTTGTAGACACTTGCATTGAAGTATTCTACTTCAACACAATTATGCTTTATTATCTCTCATGTAACTGAAAGTCTTTAAGCATTAGAGCAGAATTATTCTGATGTTTAAGAAAATTACAATTGTCAAGATAAATACTTTTACAGTTAAGAAATCTAGTTATTAGCTATTTGACAATGCATACATTTCAAGCTTTATTCAAACTATGCTATTTTTGACATATATTTCCCATCATTGCATTGCTTTACTGAAGCTTTACTGTGATATATATGCCCTTGCGAGTACTAACTGTTTCCAGTAATAGAATTCCATGAAAAATTAGTTCAAACACATAGAGAGGCTTGGAATGTATTGTACAATTATTTTGCAGAAAGATCTCCACAAGGTGGTGCTGTAGTTCTATTTTAGAAGATACTACCACCTGTATTTTCTGTTGATTTGGCCTCTTCCCCATTTCATTGTTAGTATAACCGATGGAGTGATTGCAAGTTTTATTTTCCATCAAGGTGCCAAACAAGTTCACATCATCAGTCAACATTAACTTTCTGTCTCTTCCAACCCCCCCCCCCCCCAACCTTTGGAAACATGTATAATGGAAAAGTTCTACTACAAAAGCCCAAAACCTCTTGACTAAGTTTATATATAACAATAATGGATCACCATATGTTCTTCTGTTTGCATGTAAAATAAAGTCAATTTATATTCCATATGGTTAAAGATCATAATTATTGTTAGATCATATAAATCACTTTTACCAGCATAATGTCAAACAGCTGCTTTCACCTTCATTTGCAAACTCTGCCAAAAAAGATACACTGATACGCTATCAAACTACAAAATTTTTTTCATGTGAAGTGAGTTATTATAGCGCAGAAAAGATCTCCTTATAATATGATTTAATACCTAATGATTTAGAAAAGGTTAAAAAAAAGATCTCTTGTTCTTATCAAGCCCCACACCTTTCATTTGATTATATGATGTTTATGGAAGCCTTATGTCTACTTATGTCTCTTAAAGAGAAATTTTATACAGTTTCAAATCATAAAAAATGTTGTGTATCTTTGTATACTGGATGGTCTCCATCTGTGCTGCTGGTCTTAAAACGTGTTGGGTAAGAGTACTAAAACACTCAACACATCCCTTGCAGTCAAAGTTTGTGGACTTACTTTTGCACATTTTAGTGTTTAGGATCAAACTGACCCTCGCTTTGTCAGTGTTAATGGAAGCCATAATGTGTTGGTACTCTCCAACCAGGCATGAAAATTTACATTAAAAAATTTTCAAAAAATCCTAAAGCCCCCGAAGATACATATTTACAATTGCGTATTTAAGTTTTCATTAAGACTTATACAACAATACAGATGTTAAGATGGTATGTAAGAAAGCCTCTTGGGTGTGATATGCTAGTCCCAGCTGGAGTGTTTCCAACAGGATGTAAACCACAGTCCTCAAGCCTGCACTTTAAAAAAAAAAAAAAAAGTATTACTTAGCACACTGCTAACAAATGTCAACACAAAAATACACTGCTGTAATGACTTCACTTTACCAAAGGGTGTGAGGAAAGTATTTGAACAGGTTTTTTTTTAAAAGCAGAATTGAAGAAAAAAAGAAAACACTCAAATGCATTAAAAAATGTATTCTAAAAGAATAAAAGCACTGGTGATCAATACACAAATTATATATTAAAATTTTAATGCTGTACAAACATAAGTTAGTTGTGATATCCATAGGACTACAAAGACTAGGTCCAAAGACCTGTTCTTCAGGTCTTCTCAGAGGTGCTGCTTGAGCTTTTCAACAGTTCTGAGGTTTCTTCAATCCTGAAAATAAATTGTTTACACACACACACACACACAAGAGTACAGTAAAAGGCAAGTCAGTTATTTCTTACCTTAAAATGAATCTAAAATAAAAAAAAGCGGCATTAAACTAAATTTCCTCCCAGTCTCCCCCTTCTCCTGCAGTTGGTAGGAATGCTGAATGCCTACCAATTATCAATAAATATTAAGCATATATATAGAAAAGTAACCAATACAAAAAAATTCGAGGTTAAATCACACAAAAAAGGCCATAGCTTTGAGGCCAGGCATTTGTACAGTAAAAATCTCTTGTTTAGGAAATATTATATAGCAAATCATTTCTCTTCACCACATGTAATAAAAATATTTCTTACAAAAAATATTCATTACAAATCTCAGGACTAGTATCAAATGTAGCTTAATATAGCTAATGTAGTGCTTGGCCTGAAACTGGTCTGTCTTTTTATTTTAAAAGAAACAGAGTTAATGATTATTTCTTTAAACAGGAACAAAATTTCTAGTTCCAGGAAATTCTTATCAGAAGATATAAAATATTCTTATTACTTGTCAACCAGAGTCTAAATACCCTATAATCTGCAGTTAATACCATTAAGAATGCTTTCCATTGCTTGTTAGAAACCAAAACAGTGACTCATCCCACAAATACAGAACCGTAAGTGGATTTATTATCTAGTGGAGTCATAAGGAAATGCCACACCTGACATAGAGACCTTTGAGGTTTAGAACACATATGTACATTTTCTATATGCCTTAGTCCAGTACAATTCCCTCCTGAGAAATGAACTCCTGCTGCCCTTTCCTATTACTTACATTTTACTTATCCTTTCCATTCTTTGTCTTGTTGTCTCCTGCAATTTAAAAGCAGCAGATTTAGTGTACTCTAAACTAGAAATCTTCAGACAGACTTTCAACCTGGAAAATTCATAGAGAAAATGTGACTTTAAGCACTGTTTACATATCAAAAGGATTTTTATGAGACAGACCTAGATGTAGTTTTGCATACTCGCCTTGTTTTTCCACTAATAGTATATACAACTAAAACTAATGCTTACTTGTTCTTTTGACCTTAGAAAGAAAATCAACTAAGCATTTGCCAGTTTTACTTACCTTTGAAAAGTCTGTCAGATCATGATAATTAACGGTCATGGCTTTGGGAGATGGGTCTGTGGATAACAGCGAACTGTATCCAGACGACTGATGAAGACTCTCTGGCATCTCCTCCTTCCTCTCTGTATCTACAGAGAAATACTCATTTTTATGTCACCTTTGCCTTTTTGCTCTCTTATTGCGAGGTCAGCTATCAAATAGTTTGATTTACAGTATGTAATAACAGAAGAGAATGCATTGTTTAGAGAGGGGGGGGGAAAAAGCTACTGTGAGTGTCCAAAATACATTTGTCATTCCTTAAAACAAAAGTGGAATATACCAAGTATAACACACACAAGACTAATTCCAAAAATTATCTAGGAATGCTATCTTTATCCTGATTACAGTCAAATCAACACTTAAGCAAACCTAATTACTGGATCAAATATTTAATAGTAATTTTGTATATTTTCATTATTTGTAAACGGCCTGTTCAAACACATTTTTAATTTGTGCTAAATAACCGGTCTCATAAGCAGCAAAAATATTTAAAAAATCATCACTTTCTTGCTTAACTGAAAATTTGCTTGCAGCTCTTGCAGTTTTCCTAGCTCTGCTCCCACTGTGATGAAGTCAGGCATCCATTAGCAAAAATAGACTTATCTTTTACATTAGGAAGACTTTGGTATGTTGTTTCTTTTTAAAAATCAAAATTACTCAAAAAAGAAAAATGCCATTGTCAGGGGAGAGAAAAAAATATAGTATTTATAGAACAAGCGGGAATGTGTTCATATGTATTTTTAATAAGGCTACTGTCTATGGATCATACCTTTGAAGTGTGCTTGGCAATATTGCTTTGTATTTAAACTCATTAAATCATTTTTAATCAATTAAGAAAGTGTCTTCATTACAGCTGTGATTCCTGAAGAGAATGATTACAACTGAGAACATCAAAGCATTCTGAGTAATGTACATTCTCACATAGAAAAGTTGAGATGCTTAATATAAGTCAAGTTCCTACAGTTTCCTGGATATGTTGGGGGGGGGGGGGAGGGGAAGGGGGAAGGAATAACAAATACTGAAAAATCCTAGAAGTCTAAAAATAATAAAGTTCTCTTGTAAAGACCAGCCTGCTTGTTGTCTATGAAGTTCTGAAGTGTCAGTAATACACCACTAAACATTCAAAAGGAAGCAAATACATTGCAAGTTTTTTTAAGGTCTGTAAAAAGAATGTTGCATTTCTAAGACTTTAGAATTAAAATAAACTTTGACATAAACAAGTAACTGCCATTGTAATTTTCATGTAAACTGGACTCCTGAGCTTTAAACAAACAGGTCCTTCATTTCCCTTCCAGTTTCAATGTGACAACCCAACGCTGGAGAAAATGGCCTCCTAAATAAGAATGGGAAACAAAATATTCTTGCTTCTGGTGATAAGAATAATAGCTGCCATAGGGTAGATGGGCCAAATTTTTGAAGAAAATGATGCACTCTTAAGGCTAAGGAGCTACCACTGAGGAAAAGAAAAGAATACAATGCTTTAGGACCTGGGGAGGCATTTTTTAATTTCTTTCCCACTTAAGGCTGTTTCATTTACTTCTTGTACCTTATCAAAATTCAATTTGAGATAGAAAATTTGTCTTGCTCTTCAAAAAAAAAAAAAAAAAAAAAAAAAAAGGCAGAAAACTCTAGCTGGATAGCTGCTAGCAACATCAAGAAGGATGAAATGTGCAGAATACTCAGCAATGATTTGGTAAAAAAAATAAATAAAGATAAATAAATAAAATCAGAAAAGTTCTGATTTGTCTCAAGCTGCAAAATAAAAGTAAAGAATATAAATGTATCACTGTTGGAGCTATAATAAATAAATAAATTTGCTGTGGCAGCAAATATAATTCGTTCTGTTCCTCCTGATGCTTAAGAATAGTTTATTTGTAAAATATGGTGAATGCTTTAAAATTACAGCTAATAGCACTTATGTTTCAGCTCTAGATACATCATCTTAATTAATTTTGCATCTTAGATTTTTTTGGTAAGGTGTTATTTGGTGCTATAGCATTAATGCGAATACATAGCAAACTGATTAAATGTTTTAAAAATAATTATTTCAGTAAAGAAAGCTTCTAAAGAATAGATTACAAACAAAAACTCCCCGCAGGTTCAATTCTTACTTGAAGGATGCATTTGATTTAATAAGTTACTAAATTGAAACTGATTGTCTACTTAAAAACACTACTTTAGTCAAGGGTTGCAAGAAGTGTTTAGCACATGCCTTTAATTAAAAAGAAAATCATAAACACTCACCAGGAGAAACTGGAATCCTACTAGAAGTACATTCTTGACTTACATCGTTGAACTCCGTAGATAAGTCACTCTACAATATAGTTTATAGATGTTTACTGTATTTTAGTCATACACGCTGCTTAAAATGTCTTTTAACTAAAATTATATTTAAATAATAAACACATGCATATGCTATACCAATCCAAATACATTAGCTGTACACAACTGTTTTCACAGGACTGCACTTCAGCTTAAAAGAGCCAAAATCTCACACAGTTATACTGCATTAAAAAATACCAGTCCATTTCATAATTTAAAAATATTAATATTGCTGTTAAAAAACAGGTCACAAGCTTCAGAGCAGCACGTATAACTCAGGTATGATTCAAATGAACAATCAGACTATTCTTGGCCTGTGCCAACAGTAATCCTGAGGTTTGCTGCTGCTAGCTTAACAAAATAAATGCAACTTCTACTTCCACTTTATATTCAGAAATGCAGCTCCTCAGCCCTGAAATTTTTGGGCTATAGATCTGAACTGAAATTCATCCCACTTAAACATTTAGAACTCTGAAGTCCAGTTTAAGCTAGTTTTCCAGGCTCCCAAATGAGAGAAGGCTCCTTTGAGAAGGGATCGTGTTTAATGCCATCTAACTCAGGGCTGTTTATAGACAAGGAAACAAAATTAAGGTTGTACTAACACTAAATCTTTGTGTGTGCATCTTTCTAATTTCAAAAAACTCCAAAAGACTTGTAAATAACATCTAGACTTTCTTCATCAATGAGTTATCATTAAGATTTGAAAAGTCTACCTCTTTTAAACCTGGAATAACTATGTCAGTTAACAGGTGAATATTATACCCAAAGAAATGAATGAGGGAGAAGTAGTAGGTACTATATGGGAATAAGCTGAAAAAAACAGAAATAAGTATCCCTTAAAAATGGAAAGAAAGAAGGGGGAAGGGGAGATATCTGCACTGACTCCTGCCTGTTCCCTTTCATTGAAATGGATTTAGTAGCTTCAGACTTTCCTAGAGCTACATGCACAGCTGCTGCTACTTTGGCAGCAGCACAAGACAGATCCTAGAGTGTTCCTGCTATGTTGGCTAAATGCCAAAAGTCTCCTGAAAAATGTAAGGGTAAGAAGAAAGGAATAATTCTCAATTGCTCCTATATCTGTGAAGCACAGCTTGGATGAAATTTCATGAAACAAAGAAACAGCAATTCTCTGGCCCAAAGGATTTTTTCTTGGCAGTTTCCAAACAAGTTAGGGGCTTGAAGACTTCTTTTAAAAAACAAAAAACCCCATAAAAGCGACCTTCTTTTGCTTTGCAGCAATAATGCCACACACAAACTAAATCCAAACTTGTTTCTGCAGACTTCTTCTTACAGCATGCAGAACAGAAAAGGAATGATTTACAGGATATTTTTGAATGATATTAGTGTTATGTATTTTAATAGCAACTATTTCAGACTATTTCAAACCTCTGAACTTCAATATACATGTTATATGTTTCCATAAACTCAATTTATTATTAATACAGTAATAATAGAACAAGGCTAGTTTGAAACACAAGCTTTCCCATGCTGCTACTGTCATAAATGCAGCAACCACCTTTTGGAAAGAACACATTTGAAAGAGGGACAAATCTCTTTACAGCTGTTCAGCTCAAAGGCTCTTGAGATGGCTAGCAGAAGAACCTTAACAATAGCTGTGTTATGTGGACATTTGTCCACCGATAATTAAGTTACAGTACTTCTCCATTAGAAACTGACTTCCTAGGGTCATTAACTTGAGCCATTGCTGAACCTGAAACTAGGTAAAACAAACAAGCCAACCCACCAGGAAAATATGCAAATAAGAATGCCAGTAGTTACCTTTTAACACTCTTTCAAAATAAAGGTCAGACTGATCATCACTTTCCATTTCAACATTTTGCATAACAAGCACACTTTCAAGGAATACACGTACACACACAAAACGTATCTTGTATACAAGTATTAGTGACATTTTCAAGTTTCCTGGGCCAGCAGTATAGCCCAAGCTCCTGAGTACAAGTATGTCAAACATTTTGACAACTACAGAGAAAAGAAACCAACACTGATCAAGTATTTTTCATACAGGTTTTCAAATTCTGGAGAGCTTTTCACAGTATCTGAAGGATACATACGAGGTCTATATGTAAAAACATTTTGAAATTAAGCATGTGTTCACAAATATGGTGCTACAGTTCACATCTCAAAATATGTGTACATGCACATTATATAATTTCATATGTGTGCATGTACACATATACAAGGATCTTTCAACAGCATGAAAAAATAATACAGTTTTAATGCAGTATAGTAACTGATTTGCTCTGACAAGTGTGCCAAATGTAGCCGCCTCACAACTGTACCACTTCTGTGCATTTAGAAATGCACAAAAAGGGGGAGGCAGGGAGATTGAGTAGAAGATGAAGTGTCATCAGTCAAACCAGAAACTTAAGATAACCATAAAAGAATAGAATTAAAAGAAGAATTAAATCAATTTTCATTAACCTTTTTTCCATCGAGCATGCTATTATATTGAGCCTTCTACAAGCTCATTAGGCAATGTCTGTACATATATGTACAGACACATACACAGTCATTACCAATGAAAATATGCTGAGCTATACCTGCTCTTCCTGCTAGGAAACAATTTACACTGGATAGTTTTGCTGTATAAAGCTTGAGGAAACAACAGAACTTTTCAGTTAAAGAAAAAAATACCACCAACACCATAAACAATACTTCCATTCAGATTGTCTCTTAAAAAAAAAAAAAAAAAAAAAGAGTGAAAGGCATCAGGAGGCTGTGAGGCAGGAAGAGCAGAACCAGGCCCACAAGCATTGCACTTGCGCAACACTTTTGTCAACACTTTTGTCATCATTTGGTAATGGCTGTATAGCACTATAAAAAGTCACTGTTACTACAGTCATATCTGCCTTTTTATTACAGGAGAAAAACAGAAGTTGATATACCTTTCTGGATTGCAACAGCAGCTCTGTTTCAAGGTGCAAAACTCGACCCAACAAATTATTCCAGTCTTTCTCATCTATAATCACCTTTCCTTTCAGTCTGTCTTCTAAAACATGTAGCTTATCTTCCATCCAATCTAGCTTATGAAGCTTTTCCTGGCAATCAGCAAGCTGGCTCTTTAGGAACTCAATCTGAGAATTATCTTCTAAGACCTGGAAATATGGATAAGAATAGATGTCCTCCAATTTAGACAAATATAAGTATAGCTCATCATTTGATCTATGAAATTAAATTGATTTTTTCCCCTTACTTCAGCAACCGCATTCTGCCACATTAAAGAATGCTTTTTCTTTCCAAATTGCTGTAAACTGACTGTTCATGAAATTTAGTTTTTATATATTAAGAATAAATTCAAAAAAGCTGATTTCAGTATGATTCAGGCATTCAAAGGTGCTTTATTGAAAGAATAATGATTTGGACATCAACTACCACAAGAATTGTTTCATTTTTACCCATTTTAAAATGCTATTTTACATAAGCACTAGCAATAACAGAGGCTAATTTCCAGTTAATTTGTGTGTCAGGACCTCACCCTTAGCTGGCATCAGAAACCACATGCAGAGAAACTCTGACAGAAAAAGGATTCTCTGGTGTCCAAGAAAACAGGAGATCTTTATGGATAAAGCATTCATGATGTTTTGCTTCTTTACTGTCTAAAAAAGTCTCCATCAACACTACATTCTTTCCCTCAAAGGATGAAAGTAGAGCTACAGCATCCTTTTCACAAAAATACATTAAAATATATCTGAAAACTAATCTTCCACTGTCATAATTAAGATAAAATGGACTAATGAATTCAAGAAACACCAAGTCAAGAAAAATAGGTCTCCCCACTGTTAAAGAAACAGATTAAAAAGACAAATAGAACTGGTAGAGCTAGAGAGTTGTGTTGCCAGAACTGGCTCTTGAAAGGTCAGTACAATTTTACTGTGATTTTTTTTCCTAGCCATTTACTATATAAGTTATATTCAAAGTACATGGAGCTATCTTTTAAAGACTTCTCTGCCTTTAGAAAAACCCTATAAGAAAAGTTAAGAATGTGTGTGGACATAGTCTTAAAATTAAAATTCTTACTTGTTCACATTTGACTTCTAGAACATCATGATTTAAGTATAGTTCTTCATTATCTCCCTCTGCTGGAAGGGCTGGTGGATGAAGGGTGTCACCATCTTCACTTTCTGGATGTCGTTCCACTTGAGGCTTCTTTTGAGCATGTTAGAAAAAAAAGCTAGTGTTATTCATTACAAGAACACTTCTGAAATTCATCTGACAGTTAATTGGCACAAAAGGCCTACTATTTTAGCATTTAACTTTTTTTTTTAATTTAACAATCATGCCCACTGGTTGCAAAACATAGCCATCAAAAGCAAGCAGTTTAAAAAAAACATAGGCATGTAAGAATTGTAAAATATGTACGCACACACTTTACTATATTGAAGTATACCTTGGTTCCCATAAAAAGTGCTGAAAATATTAACATCCCCTTTTACCGTCAGGGCTGCTAGATTTCAAAGTGTGGATAGGGAGGTGTGAATCTCATTAATCTTATATCAACACACATACAGATAGATCCAACATTTGAACTACCACACAAGCATTCAGAAGAAAATTAAAGTTTTACAAGAAAGACTAAAACTCTTTTCTTTTCCTTGATTGCTGTTGGCAAAATAGCCCTATGTAGCTATGCATTTCACTTCATTTGAAGACTCCTGTTAGAAATGGCAAAAATAAAAGACAAGTTTTTCTTCTCCTTTCAGGTAAGGCAAGCCCTATCTCAATCATTGGGTAACTTCTTTTATTTAGGGAGAGAGAATCTGCAGCTACTGTTACTTTTGTGCAATGTTTTAACACTTACAGATTACTGCATGTTTTAGTGAAACTGAAATTCTCTTTAAGGGAATTCTTAATAAGGACACTGTCATATACCTCCATTCAATTTTACTATTCAATAGCAAGGAAGTGCCAGATTAGTCGTGCCAGATTAGTCATACCAAATGTTTTCTTTGTGACATTTTCCTCACAGCTAGGAACAATGTTTTCACACTAAATAGAGATCATGGTCACAGTCCTAAAGAAGTTTTGCAGGATTTTAGTTTGCACCCTCTTGGCAGGAAACAGGACAAAAGCTGTCTCCGCCAAAGAGAAGAGTAACATAACCACTGATCAAGCATTAAACTGAAGTCAGAGAAATGTTTCATTAGGAAAATTTTGCTAAACAGAGCTGAAGAAAAGAGCAAAAAGGATTTTTGAAAGCTCCTTTGAAAACAATGTAGCATCAGTTCCAACTCCATACAGGGCATATATTCTGTCTTTTTCCAATCACATCTTCATTTTGATTGCTATCCCTCCTTTTCAATATAATTCAGCCAACAGGTAACTGTACTAGATCATTACCACCATGACTTTGAGATCAATTGTTCAGTGAAAGAGAGAAGTGACGTTCTCTGTAATAATTTACTTCAATTAACTCATGCATGGTTTGAAAAAACTGGTGTGCTCAAACATAAAAACCCAAATAAAAGCACATATTTCAGAAAGATCCTGACTTGCTACAACTCAGACCAGCCTTTAGACATGGGGGGGTAGGGAAGCTATTTTCATACCTGTTTTGAATTCATAGCACTGCCACTAGGATCAGCATGGGCTTTTTCACAATTTGACCATAGCTCATATTTGAAAGATCCGAGTTTCCTTCTTGTTTGGGATTTGGCCTTCAAAATGAAGAGAAAAAAAATTTATGCTTCTAATACAGGAAAATATTCCTAAAAAAAAATTGTTTCCAAGTGTCATTAATAGGCAGGAATACTGCACAGCACAAATGAAAACACAATTAGAACTCTAATACAACACTGTCTAAAAAACAGTGAAGGTAAGTATGATCCAAATTAACAGATCTGGAAGTGAATGCTGTACTCATACACCCATAATGCCTACGCAAGGATGGATCAAAGCCGGTCACGCAAAGATAACTTGCGCCAGCACTGAAAGACAAACAAGAAAGAAGGATGTAGTTACATCCCAAAAAGCAACAAAGAATACAGAAGTTCTGAAGACTATTATAAATCCAAATTAATCACAAAATCCTGCAAGATATACAGCTTTAAACACAGCATGCATTGATATATAACAATACCTTAACAATGTATATCAAATGTGATTAATAAAAATAATAAAATTTAAAATGTATACTGCTGAAACGTAAATATAAACATTGTGTTTAAATTAAATGCTACCAGAACTTTTACATGTCAGAGTGGTTTGCTTTGTTTTTAAGTCTACCTTAAAAAAATCTAACAAGTTAAACACTTGCTATGTTTAGTACTGTAAAAGAAAACATACCACTTACTGCAAAGATTTATCTTTTTTCTAATAATTTTATTTTCTTGATACTACAAAGCCTTGGCAGCTTCATGTCTTTTTTATAGCTAATACTACTCAAGCATCTTTTAACAGTACTTTATACTAAATTCTCCCTCTATTCACATTGAGTGATGCTCTATCTTCAAATGAACCGGTCTTCGCCTTCTAACTGGAGCAGCACCAAGCATGTGTCAAAAGAAACATGTCTCAAAATAAAGTTATTAGATCAGTACCTTATTCACATTACTTAATTCCTTATGCTTTTTCATCACACAGTTGATAATGTCACAAACAACCTGCATTTTTCGTTCTGCAAAGCCAAACTGAAGAAATTGCTGTTTTGTTAAGATTGGTTTATATTGAAATAGATCTCGAAGAAGCTACAACAAAATAAAAAAAGTTTACTTTGTTTTCAAAGTCATCATGTAATTTGTCGTAAAAATAGCATACTCTTATTATTTTGTCTACAATGTTTTCTTTCATTCTACACTTTAGCAGTTAATCCTTTACTCATGGGGTAATTTACATATTCTAAGGCGATGCTTCCAGCTAGACCTTTCAATCTAACCCTTCACCAAAGACTTCATTCACATCACTCTTGCAGTTTATCTCACATCATCTTAAGATGTATTAAACAAATGACTGTAGATGTTAACTTTAAAAAAAGAATTCAAACAAAGATTCCAAAGTGAGGGTACAATAAAAGGCTATACTAACTTCAACAAATAAGTCAAAGGGATAGTAAGACTCCCACCCTGAGTTTGTTTGTAAAGCAGTCTCTATCTTCTTCAGACAGAAAATGAATCTGAATGAGCTAACATTAATTAATACATCCAGCCTCCTTTTAACACAGATGTAAAGTGTGTTTACGGATATTTTTAAGGATAGCATGAAATTACTTTCATTCAATTCAGAAAATAATTTAATGCTATTTATAAACTGTTAAGAAGTGGACTTCATATATTGATTAATTTGGCATGGCATTTTAAAATAACTGCACTTCAACTGTGTTGTCACTTATTGAAGTTTGCTCTGATTTTTTGTTGGTCATGATTTCCTCTAAGGTCACTTTTGACTATACAACTTACTGTGCAACAATTCTCTTGGTATTCTTCACATTTAACATAAAACACAGTTTTACTGATTGTCTCAAACCTGAGATTTGGCTAATAATATCCTCCCTTATTTTCAGGAAGATATAAATTAAGGTTTGTCATACAGTTAGTTATGGCTCATCTTAAATCTTAACAGAACTGCAATTGATTTTCATTGCCAAAATTTTTACTTGCTAATAAAACTCACACTAGATGCTTAACTGTTATGAGGCTATACTCAAAATTGTCTCTCTTGTGCAAAGAACACAAAGTCAGTACCTTATAAATAGCTTCAATAAAACGCAAGTCACTCTTTGCAGTGAGTTCTACATCACACTTCACCAAAAGTTCTGCTATGTAAGTTGAGAAAGATGTAAAAGAATAGCTGATGATGGGTAAGAATGCAGCTGGATCACCCTTTATTAACCTATTGATAAACGAAAGTATTTTACATAACAGAAAAAGACAAAAGCCTTTAATATAAGTAAAGTCACTTCTAACATCTAACTTCAGAGCTGTATTAATATAGCCAATATGATATTAAACATAATTGAACTTGAAATCAAGATTTTTCTAGCTATCTTGATCAATGGAATTTTCCAGGCATATTTCGTTCAGTAGTTCTTACTTGTATCTGTAAATGTCCTGAAACGATGTTTTTTGTGAGTCCTCTAATCGTTATAACATTCTCAAGTCTAAAGCCCAACAGCCTTTCATTCAACAGCCCTTCAACAGTCTAAAGCCCATCTAAACACCTCATTTTTGATCTTCAAGGGATGAAATTTTTTCAAGAAAGGTTTTTTTGTCCCCCACAGAACTTACATGAAATCAGAGAACCTTTTATAGAAACAGTTCTATATTTACAGAACAGTATTATTCTGCTTTCTGAAGTTTAATTTGTATCTAATTGTATTTATAAGTTTTGTATAAATTTTGCTTTAAGGTCAAAGAAAGAAAAAAACCAAAATAGTCTCCAGTTGATTGAATGTTTAGTTTAAGTTGTGAAGAACATAACTTTATAATCATGAGAGAAAGCATACTTCAGTGTTATTTCTCCCTATTCCCCAAATTGCATAAAGAATTGTTTGCTCAAAAATATTTCATTTGTGAATCAGTTTTGAGGGAAATGGGGAAACTTACTTGTTTCTGAATTTTAACATATCGATAGTAAGTATTACAAAAGTTACCATTTCTCAAAACTGAAATGTAAATGTTAAAGTTATACTCCTCACACTTGCAGTTTACATGGTTAATGGAAGAACTTATTAACAATGTAAATTAAATGTTCCTTCCAGATCCAAGTCAATCAAGTTACTAAAAAAAAAAATGATAACACTTAGAAAAAAATAAAACTCAAACATCCATTGAAAACAAGGATTTGAGTTTATAGTGACCCGTACTTCTGATCCATGAAAAGAAGAGCCATGAAGTATTATATTAATAATGAATTTAAATGTGACACAGTAGAGCTAAAAAATAAGTTGAACTGATCATTCATCTAGAAGAATTTAACATATTTAGATAAAAGTAGATCCAGTGGGATAACTAATATCTACACTAACTTCTCTCAACACCATGACTTTGAGATAAGAATTTTTAAAACACTCATGGTTTTAAACTATTACCTAATCCAATACTAGCAAATTAGTAATTTTTACTCCCTGAAGCATCAGTATTCAATCAGTTTTGTTAACACAAAAATAGAGAACGTTTAGGAACTACATATTTTATCCAGTTACGATCCTCCTATGGTTTCCATTATTAAAACAAACATACAGAGATTATATTTCTCATATTAAATATGTATCTGTATATATTGTTTACATATCTCGCTGTCATCATTTATAAGCATAAGTTTATTCACGCTGCTTCTTACCCAGTATAATCCACATCCCTTGGATAATTTAACAAGCGAAGTCCTTGCTCTATTTTTCTTAAACTTCCTTTGAGGTCTCCTGTTGCCATTATTTCAAATGCTATTCTTCTTTTAGATTATGAGATAAGTGTAATACAATACATTCTCCTCCTTAAAATAAACAAAAATTATGTATACATGAAAATTTAAAAATGCAATATAACTATCACCTAAATTGACAGGTTTTTGCTCCTTTTTTCTGGACATCACCATTTCCAAAATGTTACAACACAGCACAGGCTAGCGCTCAATACTAATTAATACCAGTCATCTTCCTCATTCAGTCTAACTCAGAATCATGCCCTAATCCTTAATCCCACCAACTATCAAAGATCTTTAAAGGTAAGGAGATCTAAATGCATATTAAGAATTTAGAGTGACTGAAACACACTAAAAAGGAGTAAAGACAAATTCCTTTGCTGTTTCAAAGGGGCACAAACTCTGGAAGTAGTGAAAATCTTTTGCATTCTTTGGTCTAGAAAGTTTCCTACTTTTTCTCAGATCTTTCACAGTCAAGATCTTAAAGACACATACAAACAGGCTTTCTAATGGTAAAGATTGCATCATCCTGAGTGATTCTGCAACTTTTAAGATACTGTAACCTTCCTATGGTTTTGACAGCTTTCCTCCAGCAAATTTGAAATAGTTAAGGAAACTACCTTAGATCATTTGGTCCCAAGTTTACTGGCCAAAGGAGCAATCTTTGAATAGGCAAACATCAGAAGACATGCCTAGCAATTCAACACAGATAGTAGCTCTCTATCTAAATGATTCATTAAGCAAGTTTAAAATAATGACGGTGGTGGGTGGGGAGCAAGAGAGGCAACAGATTGCCTAGACATTTCAAGACAAGTGTAAATTTACTGCCATAACAACAAGTCCACCTCTAACTTCTCCACTGTAACATCACACAAGTTGAAAATACACTTTTAATTTACTATGAGCTTTGCTTCATGGGAAAAACAGACTTATCTAATCACTCAGCACAACAGTGCATTGCTGCAGAACTGTCCTGCAAGGAAGTTAAAGACTGCAACAAAATAAAAAAATACAATAGAGAGCATCAGCAAAGCACAAGATCATCTTCCACATAAGTTTTTAGCTTTTTTTGAAAGGGGTTAAGAAGTGTAGGAAATTCCCACTTTTAATGACACTTTTTGTGAAACAGAACTAATTAGTAAATTCTCAAGGAGAAGAGGAAGAGACAGGAAAACTAATTGCCATAAGACATCTAAGAATACTGGCAACTATGCTTGCCTAATAGATTGTAAAAAGAGACACCTGAAGCAGGAGCTTCAAATCAAATCAAAATATCAGTACTAGTTATCTCAAAACCCAGCCCTTCACTCCATTGCTTCAAAATACATATTTACAGTAAACAATGTTCCCAGAGTGTCTCTATCTTGCAAGCATTTGTTTTGAAGTTATAAGCAACAACTATTGGTTCTTTTCCAACATAAGACTTTAAAAGCAGACTGGCTAGCTCAACTCTTGTAAGTCCTAATTGAAAACAAGTGGCCTGTATGTTAGTATTCAGACTGCTGGAATTTGAGAAAGTCCATCACCAAACTGCCAGGCTCAGTGGGGTTTTTTTTTTGTTTTTTTGGTTTTTTTTTTAAACTGTTGTTTAGAAAAAAAAGCAAGGTAGATAAAGATTAGGTCCAAGAAACAGAAGAAAAATCTGAAGATAGGAGATAAAGAATTATGTAAGCCTAATTATATAATTAAGTTCCAGTCATCACTGAAAGCCCAATTACAAAATTGTAAGCAACATCATCAGTATATTCATAATGTATGGAGAGCACTTGCAAAGTTCAGAACTTTGCAGTTCTCAAAAGAAGGTAACAATGTTTAAAAATATTAATAAAGTTAATGGCTTTGAAAATAATCTAAGATTACTAAAGCAAATAAACCAAAGCTTAAGTAGTACAGTAAATAAACTAAAGCTTAAAAAAGTACCCCCAGTTTCTAACTTTAAGAATTTAGTTTTGAAAAAAGCTACATAAAAAAACTACACATAATACCATAATGCTGAGTGTGGACAACACAGTGGTACAAAAGATGAAGGTTCTTTGCAACAGAGAAAAAAAGAATCCAATACTCAAGCACAGAAAGTTGATATTTCTCACAAGAACCGTGCTTATGCAACATGTTCCTCACCTCTTTAAAATCTGCTAGTGTCTAACTGGCTTAACCCACTACTGTAATTCCCCCAAAGCCTCAGAAACAGTCATGATTTCAGCCATAAAAACCTTAGCACAGAAACTTACCATTCAGTTTTCTGCTGGAGCCTGGGAGATAATTGCCTTCCACTGTCTCTGCTGAATTCCTTTTCTAGTCAGAAAACAAATGCTTTGAAGCTTATCAGTCCAAGCAGTAAAGACGCACTGCCTCACTACCTATAGTTGAGCATATATTTTCAAGATATAGAATTTCATGATATAATTTCTCATGCCAATGCATGTGATTCAGCCACCACAGACCAAAGAAAAAAAAAAAACCACAAATGTCCCAAGGAGATTACATCTATCTTTGTCAGAAAACAACCCACAAGAGTACTCCAATTTGCAAATTGGTTATTTGATACTACAAATTTAAAGCAAAGAGTCTTTTTAAAAGAGACTTCTTGACCATACCCTTCACTCACAATAAAAAAACATAGTAAAGGCTTGCACTCACAACATTCCAATTTTTTCTTCATGTGTGCCTATAGTGTTTAAACTACTAACCTTGAAGAAGCTGAAGATCTTCACATGTTCTTTCCTTCTTAAAGTATTTTCTTCCTCACAGTACACATGATTTTGAGGATTTCTACTGATAAATTTAATTACTAGGTTCCAGGTGTTAGCTTTGCCAAATAGACAGCACACTTTATTGAGGGGCTAGAGAAAATTTAATCTCAAATATTTGGAAACTGAGGCACGTATTCTTTCCACAAGGGCTCCATGAAGTGAGCCATCCTATGGTTTCATCAGTTTAAACTAATTCCTGAAGACAAGTCTCAAAAAGTTTAACATGAAACCAAAGCTCTAATCTACAATGCAAATAATCACAGAAGATGCTCTCATAGCAGAACAGAATTCGTGCAAAGACATAGGCTGTTTCCCAAAACTATCAACAATCATTTCCACACCAGACCTCTAGATATAAAAACCACAATGACTACCTTCCCTTCTAACTTGGCTACAGACCTCTGACTAGCTCATAAAAATAACAGAGCAGAGTTGAATAGATCCAAGTTGGTAGAGAATACTTTAATACCTTGGAAAGGTGAACACTGTGTAAAGCAACAGATCACCTTTGCCTGTAGGAATTTATGATGGAAGAGTCAACAGAACCTTATCTGCCCAGAGTAAAACATCAAGTCCGTTTCTTCTCCCACCCCCCGCAAATCAGGCACAACAAAAATTATAACCTAGCACTGCCAGTGGTTCAAACCACAACTCTCAAGAACACCTGCATTATTCAGAGAATTAACAACTGCCAAAAAATTCACATGCAAGTTATCGAGTATCTTAACGCTGCGGAAAGTGTCTTTGAAACATCTAACAAAAAGACTTCCGATTTCTTCAAACTGTAAATAGACCCTTTTATTTATTGGGGGGTGGGGGGGAATGACGTTGCTTTGCGGAGGCGCAAAAACGTCAAGAAGAAATACCGCCCTTCAGGATCATGCTGGGTCTAACAGACGCGCTCCAAACGCTGCGGGCGTTTGGAAGCGAGCGCGCTGCCCGGGAGGCCGCGCTGCGGGCCGGCTGCCCGGCGCGCCATGCTCGCGCCGCCGGAAAAACTGCGAGACCCCACACGGGCAAGGCCGCCGGGCCGGGCCGGGCTCCCCCTGCGCCCTCCCGCAGCCCGCCGAGGGGACGGAGGGCCGCGGGCTCGGGCGGGCGGGGCGGGGAGGGACGGGCGGCCGCGGCCGCACAGCGGCCCCGGCACCGACACTTACCGGCGCCAACGGCCACCGCGCGGCGGTTCGGGCCTTAACGGCACTTCCCGCGCGACGCGGGGAGCGCCCCGCCGCTAGGACGCCCGCTCCGGATCCGCAGATTCCGCACTCCCGCCCCGCTCCTGGGGCAGCCGCGCTCCGCACGGGAGCCCTCCCGGCTCCGCTGCGGTTGCGGCTCGCCGACCACCTTCCCCTGGGCCCCACCGCACGGGGCGGCGACCAGCAGCCGACCTGGGGCGCGGGTTGAATCTGCCGCCACGAAACGCCGGCGGCTTCCGCTTCCGGCGAGTCTGCCCGAGGTGACGTCACTTCCAGCAACAACGGCAAACGTCAAACCTTCCAGCCGAGAGGCGGCGGGGCGGCAGTGGCGGCGGCGCCCCCCCCCCCCCCGCGCGCCGGTGGGGCCTGCCCGGCTGCTCTCGCCCCTCCCTGCCGCCCGGGGCTGCGAGAGCCCCGTCCCACCCGGCGAGGCCCACGCACCGACTCGGGCCGGGCTCGTCGCGGCGGCGGTTGGGACCCGAGCTCGCGCAGGTACGGGTGAGTGCAGGTTCCCCTCGGCGGGGGGCGGGGGCGGATGGACGGGCGGCGCAGCCAATCAGGAGCCGCAGTACTTGGGGCGGCCCTATGGCGTGCGGGGGCGGGACTGGCGGCCGCTGCCCGCCCGTTGCCGGCGGGGGCCCGGCGCGACCCCGGCCCCGAGCGCGGGGAGGCGGCGCGGCGCGGCGGGGGCCGCGGGGCCGCTCTGCGGGGAGAAGCGCGCTGGCGCGGGGAGAGGGGGCGAGGCTGGCCGGCGGCAGCAGGGCGGCGGCGGCGCCTCTCGGGGCGCGGTGCTCGTCGGCGGCGGTCCCCGGGGGCGAGCGGCAGCCGCGGCAGCGTGGAGGGTGAGCAGCTGGGTTTGCCTGGGGCGCTGCGGGCGTAACGGCTTGGAATCAGCTTCCCAGGCTTTGGCGTCGCTTACGGCTGCGGCGGGTGAACTTCGGCTTTGATAATACCGCTGACAGGAGGGTGGTGGTCACAAAGCACCGCCTGTACGGCCCGGTTACCACGGAGAGGAGGGGTTTCGGATCATTATGTTGTGCTTTATTTGATAGAGCAGGACACGGTTACAAGCGTTGTTTTAAGCGAGGTTGCGTTTAGTTTTTAGCATCCCATCATGCTCTTCAACACTGTAAAGAATTTATTATCCGGTAACAAGGTGTAACATGAAGAAGGCATGATCAAAGTTGAAACTAGATCTGTCTGACATCACACAGAGCCAGAGAAGGTCAGCACGTTATTTACAAGCTTGACGAGTGTTTTTCTTGTGATAATTATTACAGCCAAGCCATTAAAAGGTTTCAGTCGTTAGGTAAAGCTGCGTAATTGAAAGTACGGGAACATACCTTTAGGTGGCCTACTGAATCTGGAGATTGAGGATGGATGTTCAAAATACATTTAAAAATATGGTTCTAGGTGCATTTACAGTAACAATGGGTTTAGCCATCTTGTTTTACAAGTGAGTTCTCAAAGCATTCATCCTGGTTTACTGCAAAGCTGAAAATAGTTGCTTGAGCAGGAAAAATAAGATATGAGCTAAAAATGGCATATAAACTGGTGGCTAAATGCGCACATATTAAAGCTTTAAAATTTCCAGCAATTGGTTCCAGATTGGTTTAAATTGTATCTCCCTTTGTGTCATATGTGAAAGTTCTTCAGTTGGTACCCAGCAATAAAGAAATATATGGTGTATCTTTTTACCAATTTTTAAGTTAAAAAAAAGATTTTTAAGATTTATGCTGTGATGTCTTCTATATCAGTACAATAGGAAGAAGACTTACATTATAAGTCTAGTTTCTTGAAAGACAGTATTTTTTTCTGTCTTGGAACCACTTTCTAACATTAAATAATTTAGAAGTGATTATGTTGTTGCTGGTGTGTCGATTTAGCTTCTATGCAGGGAGAAAAGCCCTGTGCACATCAGCAAAAACTACTGGTATTCTTGTTAGCTCAACATTGTTCAGTAGCTTGTTAATTTGTGAGCAGGAAGTACTAGCTGAGTATAGCAATAAAAACATGAAACTAGCAGCTAAAATTTTGATATTTGTTTCAGGGCTAAGTAGGAAAACTTGATCTCCTGCAACCACTACGAATTCTTTACAAGTACTGTATACACAACAGAAAGATAATCTGACTTTGGAGAGGTTTTGAAGCTAGTATAAAATTGCCAAATGTTCACCTGATGGTGTAAAGTTCACTTGATAATTTATCAGACACAGTCTTTTGGTGACCCAATTCTGATAATGCTGCTGCTCCCATCTTTCTGGTATATTATGATTATGAAACTTATCACAACATGATTCCTAATGTTCTTCAGAGCCTTGAACTTCCTGTTACTGTTTTTTTTTCTTTTATTTAAAGCATGTCCAAATAATTATTTTCAAATGATATTTTTGTCAATTTGGAGTTAACAAATATATACAGAAATGTGGGTTTGTTATAATGATATAAAGTAATGTCCGAAGAGATAGCAAAAATACTAGCAAAATACATTCCTTAATTCATCTTTTTAAAAATTACCTCCAGAAACAGATTTCAGCATTTGACATACACTGTTTACACAGAATAGGTTGGATCATTTCATATTTCATGAAATTTAAGTTTTTTTTATCTCAATGTTGTCATTGTTTTCTTTGCTGATTTCTGTTGCTGTCTTGGTTAACAGCTTGAAATAATGATGAGGAACTATAAGCCCACACTCCTGGTTCTTTCTGTCCTTGAAAACGATCTCTTGCTGTCTGGTTATTTTATTATTTAGTGTAGTGTTAATGCCATATATTCAGGCAGATTTATTTTTGTTTTTACACAAAGAACTACACTGAGAAAACATGCAGGATATATTTGAGTTACATCCACATCATGTGCATTTGTATGTGTGTATACATACATATATTTTTTAAAAATTTAATATTTGCTTGACAGAATTGATTGAAGAATCATTGTTTTTCAGTCATTCAGATCATCTGATACCTGCTGTAAGCAAACACAGACAGCCTCTAAAATTTGCATCTGCATGTTTGCAAGTATAATTATTTGTTGACAGTGTTATTCCCAAGGCTAAGAACAAGAATTGGTTGAAGCCTTGCAAAATGTTTAGAGATACCTGTTTACTGTCTAAGAACTGTACCTAGGTAATTAACAAGTGCATATGCAGTGCCTGGCAAAATGGGAACTTGATCTCAATTGAATTCTGTAGTTCAGTCATAGTAGCCCTTTCTGAAATGTTGTATTTGTTCAGAAGTACTCCTTGTCCACTTTTCTCATCCCTTAGGAAGTTCTCTCTATTCCTACTAGCCTACTTGACTGTTAATGCCTACCCATAAAAACTTTCTTAACGTGGTTCCTTACAGCACATCACTGTCTATATAGTCTGTCTGCTGCAGGGTGGCAACAGCAGAAGTAGTGGCAACTGGAGTTGGGCGTGGCAGGAGACTTGATGGGCTTATGCTTGTAGTCCCAAATGCCAATTCTGGCACACCTCCCACTGATGCTTTTAGTATTATTGTTGCAATTGGTATTATTGGTGGTGATACTCCCCTTCAATGGAGGTTAGTAACTTCCTTCTCCTTGGTTGTTTAAAACCAGAAAAAGTTGGCACTGAACTGCATCTCTGAGAGTATCTGTTAAAAAAATGCTCTTACTTGAATCTTACTATAGAATGAAAGATACAGGCAGAGTTCTTCATCTTGTAAAGAAATAGAAATATGTACATCTTGGACTACATTTCATAAATCGATTGCAAAAATCAGCGTAAGTTACTAATGCCTCCTTTCAGCAGACCACTCATTCTTGTGCTGTCATTTTTAAGTGGCGGGTTGCAGTATGACTTTTTCTCATGAAGCAAGTTCACCAGTAGTGCTAAGGGCTTTTTAAAAGTTAGATGCCAATCTCTAGAAAATGAGAATAACTTCTTATGCATACACTCTTGCAGCAAATCGTATATCCTGTTTATGGTGTGACTCAGTAAGGTTTTGTTTAATACTTGCCTAGTATAACTATTGATTATGGCTTAACTTGTCTTCAGTATGCTAAAAGAAACTTAAGCCAAGTATATAACTACAGGAAGTGAAAGTAGAGGTAGTGATGATTTTCTTTAAAATTTTGCATATTACTAAATTGATTCTTACACATATGATTACAGTTTCTTCATACCTGTGGTCCTATTTAGATTAAAAGGTTAGAAAGGAAGGCTCCAACATAGATCTTTGACATCAAGGACAAGATTTTTTGGGATATATGACTGAAGTAATGAAATCTACAACTGCAGTGAATAAATGTTTATGTGAATAACTGTTTCACCAACCAGCTGAACCTCTGTCTTTCATCTGCCTCCATCTTGATTATGCTTTTTTCTTTCATTTCTTATCTCCATTTTTCTCCCATGATCCCTCACCTCATCCATAGTATGTTTTTTCTGCTTATGTAGAACCATTTTCAGCTATTTCTGACCTTTAATGGATTAAGCCCCAATTTTAATTCCCTGTGTTAGCAGAAAATAACTAACTAAAAATGCATGTGACATTCTACCAAGCCACAACATACTTTTTTAGTTCTTCAGAGAGTTTTTTTGAAAGTCAGCATCAGGAACCTGTAGATTCCGAGTGCGATTATTTATAGTGAGCTGTCATCATAGCAAAAGTTGAAAAATAAGAGATGTATCGGTATATATATACTACTTTTGATAGGATTCAGACAATTTTCCCAGACTAAATTAGAAAGTCAAGTGTGATTTATACTACTTCTGTTTTCCCTCTTAGTAAATACAGGATGTTAGTGAAATATGAAATGTGTCATTCAGAAATCTTGATAACTAAATAACTTTCATGATCTGTTGCTTTTATTACCATCTGCAACAAAAGCTGACAGAAAGTAACAAACACAGTGTACTGGTTGTGATAATTAAGATATATAAGCCTTATCATCAAGTTTTTATGCTATCAACAAATTTACTCTTAATCTTGTCTCTTGCATTCAGCCAAATAACTTCTGGATACTCTTAAGATTTGGGATATGAGATTATACTGCAGTCTTTTAAAATGCCTTAGGGAAAGGCATCAAGCAGAAATGGACACCTTCTTGTGTTTCAATCTAGACTTCTTCCAACTTCTCAGAACAATAGACTTCCATATTGGACAACTGTTCAACCCTGTAACTGTCATGATGCTTTCAGAATTCAGCCTCAGTTTCCCCTTAAGTTTATTTCTTTATTCTTACTCACAATGATTAAAAAAGGGGTTAGTTCACTTTGTTGCCTGCAATTTTCAAAAATTATTAATCAACATTTTCCACTTACTACTCATTTCTTACTTCTTTATGTTATCTTCAAGAATCATGTCCAGACCAACCATCTGATGTATTTTCATTGATCTTTAAAAAAAACCCCATACTTATAGATGTTTAAAATAACATGCTAGAACTGCACAAACTAGTCATCGTGCATTCACAGCAGTACTACATGGAAAGTTGGTTTTTACCTCACTTGTCTGTGTTGCAGTGTTTCTTTGTATTCAGATCAGGATTACTCTTTTAGTAGCCGCAGCTTGTTGCAGGTAATTTGCAGCATTGACAGTGTTTGTAGAATAACTGCAAGAATGATGAATAGGGTGTTCAGAAACAAGAAACTGAATGCTTAATGCATTATCATTGAACATTGTAGTTAAAAGCCATTCCCAAGTTGTTAAGTCTTGTCGTAATGTCAGTCACTGCCTAATTTTGCATGCTACCCACTGTTCAGGATGCTTACATTTGTCCTTACATTTTATAGCACCTCACTGTTTCTAAATAAGCTATTATTGTGAATTTTTAAAGGTAGTCTGAAGGTAATCATTCCAAATGTTCTGATGAATAAATCTTCTCAACTTGCATGGGACAGATTAATTCACAAGCATAATGTTTGGTACTGTTTGCAGAAGCTTATTTTTAATTTTATAACTCTTCAGGTGCAGAAATATTTGGAAAAGTATCTTCTTGATTTTGTTAATGATTTTTGTTTTCATTGTTTATTTGGTTTCTCCACTGGGGACAGATTAATCTATCAGCATAATTCTGACAAGACTAACTTTTTTGTGTTCAAATCAATTCTAGGTTTTTATTTTAACTTTTTCAGTACATCTGTGTTATAAATTTCTATAAATAGCTGTTGACTCAATATTTGATTTGCATTTTATGTCCAGCAGGTTCGCAGATGGGTCAGGGACTCTGGAGAGTTGCTAGGAACCAACAACTGCAACATCAAGGATATAGTGGACAAGGCTATCTTACCAGAGAACATGGTAGGAGGATAGCTACTAACAGTGTTTCCAATACAAGCCATCGCAAACAAGCCCAAGGAGGTATTGACATCTACCATCTGTTGAAGACAAGAAAATCTAAAGAACAAGAAGGGTTCATTAACCTGGAGATGCTGCCCCCAGAGCTTAGTTTTACCATTTTGTCATACCTGAATGCAACTGATCTCTGTCTGGCTTCGTGCGTCTGGCAGGATCTTGCTAATGATGAGCTTCTCTGGCAAGGGTAAGCAAATAATATAAAATTACTACGTTTGCCTCAATATGTGCTTTTTGTTACTGAAATATTAAAAAAAAGGTTTCCTAAGTTAATTGAGATTTGACATAGGAGAAAAATGAGTACAGTTTAAAAATATATTATTCTGCATTTTTAATTACTAACAAGTATTAGTGGAGATTACTACAAACACAGCTATGCTTAGTATAAGTACACGTGTGTGTTACTACAAACCTATTGTTGGATATATCACAGAGAAAAACAAGGGTTTGTCTTCTCTTTTGTATTAGCTCAAGGCACAGCTCAAATGTTTCCATTATTACTTCTCTAACTTTGGACAAATATCTAGCTTGAGCAAGCGAACCTATTCAGTTGAAGCTCCAGCTAAAACGGGATGGGAACTCAGCCACTTTCTGTTGCTTAAGTATCTTGCAGTCTGCTTGTTTTCACTCAGACTAGGCCAACTCAAAAGAAGTTAATACAGACGTAGATAGTTTGAGCTAATGCTGAAATTAGGAAAGCTCTCCTAGGTCACAAATATCTCCAAAGACATTTTCATTATCTGTGTGCCTCATGTCTTAAAATGGGTTGAAATTTTAAATCTAGTAGCTAAATTGTCACCAAAAGCATTAACAAGGAAAAGGATAAGTGTAGTTAAACAGGAGTATCACACTGAAGTAGTAAAAGATAGAAAATATAGTCAGGAAGAATGGAAAATGCTGAAAGGAGTTCAGAAAGAAATCCAGGAACAGTAAAGGGATGTTCTATCAAATAAAATAGTATAAGATTTAAATTTAATTAAAATATTCTTTTCTTTAGTGTTTCATAGCACTAGGAGAAAGTCATATGAAACCATACTTATCTTGAGACTAGATGGTCAACAGAATTTTTGTCTTCTTCCACAACATAGTTTTATCCCTGAACTAACTTAAGGGACAGTAGTATTACTATAATACGCAGGTTGTTGTTCCAGGTCCTATTTCTTTCCCTTCCGTTATGCTCTACAACTCTTCCTTCCCTCATCTTATTCTTTGCCCCTCTGCATTTGAATTAAGCAGCTTCCCTTCCTTTCATGCTGCACGAATTCCAGGAATAGGATACCACAATTATAACAACTTAGCCACAATTCTTCTGTTGTTGGGGACTGTTGTTTTGGTAGGAAGTAGAAACTCTAGTGAAGGTCCTGCTAAGTTCCTCAGTTTATGTACACGAAATATCATGGTAGTTTGGTAGATATGCATTGTAGTGTGCTGAGTTCTTGGTAGCAAAACCACTGCAAATACAATACCCTGCACCAAAGCATGCAGGAACTAGAGCTTCTTAATTAAACAATTATATGAAGTATATATTTTTAGCATGCTTAAAAACCATTTTCCTCAAAGTTCATCCTGGGAAATAGCTCAATCATTTTCAGTGAAACCTTCCCAAAAGTGCATTTCAAGGCAGTGCTTGAAAAGGCTGCTTGAAAAACTTCAGCTTAAATAGATTAAGGTGAGCAAAGTTAAAAATTACAAAAAACAGGCACTTCCTGTGGAATATGTTGGTAATCTTTTCCCTATGTGTAGCTGTTACCTGTTTTAAAAGTTCTTGTACAGGAGTCTTCAACATTTTAAATAAAAGTGCATTGACACTAAAATTAACCTATTTCTCCTTCTCCATTTCCAGTCTTTCTCTGTAAAAGGTTTAAAAGCTGTGGTCTCAAGTCCTGACTTTATTGTTTGTGAACTTATTTGAGGTTTATGTGCTTGAATATAACTTAAGGTTTATGTATTTGATGTTTGTCAGGATAAGACAAGGATGTGTTTGGTGATGAAAATCTGCCCTGATTTAGCAGATTTATAAATCTGAATGCCCATAATCTCTGTAGACATCTTAGTCTTTAATGTTTCCTATGTAGCGAATATGTTTGAGCTTAATGAAATAATTATTGAAATAATGGAAAATATAGATGAAATATATGTGGAGGTTTGGGCCTGGATCAAATAACCTGCATTGGTAAAGGCTGGGAAAAGGACAGCTGGAAAGCAGCGAGTTAATGGTGTCGTTTGGTGCAGATATGGCTTCCCACTTACTGCACAGTTGGAGCACAAGAAAAGAAAAACGAATTTTTAATCTGTCATATTGCTGCAGGAGAACAACTTGTCACTGTGACCCAGTATTCAGTTAGTAGAAGTGCTGGAAGTCTCAGCTATATGAGTGTTATTATGATGCCACCTGCTGGGATATTTTTTGAGATTGCACTCAAATACACCAAAGTCTGAATGAGAAGAACATAATAAACATATAATTAAAGACTTTAACAACAGACATGCAGAAGGCTAAGGAACTAAGTGTTACAAGCAACCTATTTCTGACTTTTCATAATGTTTAAGTAGTTAGCTTTGCAGTGTTGATAACATTTTGTGTATGTAAAATACATGAAATACAGAAAAGAATTTTGATATTAGGCTTAATTCTATTTTCATAGGTTGTGCAAATCCACTTGGGGTCACTGTTCTATATACAATAAGAATCCACCTCTAGGATTTTCTTTTAGAAAATTGTATATGCAGCTAGATGAGGGAAGTCTCACCTTTAATGCCAACCCTGATGAGGTAAGTGAACTGTTGCCAACAGTAATAAATAGTTAAAATGACTGTGATTTTTGTTTAATAATTATATAGAAGCCAAATTTTATTAGGTGTTTGTTTTACTGCAGGATTGCTAAATACTAAATTATAGCCCTATCCTGATCTTTTTTGCCTGTGGTACCTGTGCACATCATTTACATGGCTTGCCTCATAAGGACTCTGCACAGCAGTCCGACCTATGGATGCTAGAAATTCATAACCACATATTGACAAAAGAACAAGGGGCAGATCCTGTCTGAAGACACAGTGATCGATTTAGAAAGGATCAAAATATGCTTACATAAATTAAAATGCCAAAATGCTACTCTAAAGTATTGGTTTGATCCTGCTTCAGTTGACTTAAGTAAAGCAGGATGAAGTATAAAGAAACACCAATTAATTCTATAACTATTATGTTATCTTGTAAAGCATTTTTAAATATTTCTACTGTCAATGTGCAAAATATTGCCTATGCTAATGTTATCAAAGCAAATGCCAAAAAGCAAATATAAACACACACAATTAGTCTTATTAAAAATATGTACTACTGAACTATCCTAAATAGCAGTCTGATTTGATTTTTATGTATGTTTGTTCTGCATAAACCTAATACTTCTTCATAGTATAGAACACCATATATTTATTTCCATAAAAATCCCTTATAGAACTAAAAGGTTTCTATGTATTAATTCACGTAACTAAGTGGAAAAGTCAGTTTCTCCTTTCTCTCTGTCACTTATCAAAGAAGAAAAAAATTTGACAGTAGACAATTACTGCCTGGGAGATATGCAGCTAAAGCCAAAGTCGTGAATGGAATCTTACATGTACAAAATCAGACCCCTCCTGTTTCATATTTCCCAGGAAAATATAGTACACAGTACTGAAAAATACTATGTATTAACTTCCTTACATATACACAAGGAAGTGGTAATTGAATAAATCCAAAATAGGAAAAGGATTAAGAGGCGTGGAAAGATGCATTTCTGGAGCCAGTAGTTCATATTACTGATATGATACAGAAAACATGAACTTGTGACTGCAGGATGAAATAAATAAAGCAGTCATACGAATCATTACAATGATGTGATTTTGTTTATACTCTTGACTCTTGCTTTATCTCATATTTTGCTTTTTTGGTAATTTCTCTGGTACAGCGCTGCCTTGTACTGCAATACACTATCCTGAGAAGTCCTGTCAGCAGTTTGCCACTCAAGAGTGATTAGCATTGATTTCCAAAAGGATTTTAGTGAATCTAGTATTAGACAGGAGGTTTTTCAAATGAAACTCAGTGTTTAGGTAATGAAAATGTGTTTTCAAGCGTGCATGTCCTAATCAGGTCTTAATGGTAACAGTTTTACCCACTCACATTTTCCTTTGCCTTTCAATTTGTTTTAAGATACTTCTTCATTTACTGTCTTAGTCTATAAAGGCTGTTTTATTCCAGCCTAATGTTAAAGTAATTCTGGTACGTTCAAAGCATTTGGAGTCTTCATGAAAGGCACTGAATAAAAGTGTTATTATTTTAAAGGAAATCAAGATGAACAAGTAAGAGCAGCCTAATTTAGGTATTAAATCTATTATGCTGCGTTTGCTTCTTCTGGGTTCATTATGGTTATGTTGTAGCAATGGAAGTACCAACAGCCTGCTTCAGGCCTAGTGAGAGGCTAGAATATCAGGATATCTCCTAAGGGCTTCTGTTCCTCTCTCCCTGTGGAGCACCATAGCCTGGTAGGAATCATTCAGGGCCTGAGTTTAAGGAGAATTCACAAATACCATTGTTTTTCTTGTTTACAACTGTGATATTGGCAGAATTATTATTATAAGGACACTGTGACTGGAATATATGATATGACATTCCACTATTACAAATTGTGTCTCCGAATTTCCTGCCAAACTCTGCTTTACATTTGATAACAGACCTGATCAAAATACTATAAAAGTAAGAATACTTACAGCCACAGGAGCAAGATTCTCCAAAGGACACCGCCCATGTCATGAAAATGGGTAACCAGGCTCCACAGCACCAGCTCCAGAGCTAGCGGTGGCTCACGGGGTAGGGGAGAGCATCTACACACTTTGTGGTAGGATTCTCCGGTTAGCCATTGTTGTGTGCATGGCATTGTGATATCTGCTGTAATTTAATGTATTGATTGTGTGCATGAGCTTGCATAAGTCATAGCAGCTGCTCACATTCTACTGAAAGGATGTGCCCAATCACATTACCTGTAATTTGAAAAAACATCCAATGCATGTTTGGTTTCTGATTTTGGGGTCCTTTTTTCATGTGGCAGCATCATTGTAGCTAAGATTTGAGGGGTCGGGGGGTGTAGTTGTAGTATCAAGACGTGAATATGAAAATTATTGTTGTGTAACCTGCCTACATGGTCTCAGCTGTATTTTATTCTAGTGTATTGTGTATGTGAAGTGTTTATCAGGCAGTGCTCATTCTGTATCACATACGCTTATAACTCAGAGTTTGTAAGCAACCGTAAGTTATTTCCAACTGTTTTGTATGCTGTTTCTGACTCCCTGTAAAATATACTTCAAGTTTATTACAAGGGGTTATGTTATGACTTATAATTGGAATTGAAGGTGGAATAGATAATACATTTGTCAGGAAAGGAGATCTAATTTCTGTTTCATTCCTAATGATAGCAGTTCTAACCAATTGTGTTTAATAGCATTTATTTTTATGGATCTAGTGAAATTTGGACTGCACTGAAACTCTCAGACTTTCATGAGCTCAGGATTTTCTTCACATAGTATACTAACAATAAAATACAGCAAGCAGAGACATGCTTATACTAAGCCTGGCTTTCCACTTTCCTAATTATCTCATCCATTACCTTAGCTTTTGTCAGGGAGGTGAGTTTTCTGTCCTTTTCTTGGTTATAAATTAATTTTTAGAGACTTGCATAAAGAAACTTTAACTGGCTTTTAATTATGGATGGTCTGCAGATGGTAGAATATTTACTGTGCTGTGTATTTCTAACCAAATTTTTGTGGAAGGTCAACAGCTTGTGACATAAATAGAAAACTTACCTTTTTCTGTAGAGAACAAGCCAAGTTTGAGATGCATTGATTTATTTGTCATAAGAATATTAAAAGTATGTGTGTGTGGGAGGGGGAAGGAATTGTTCTGTGTGATTTGTGTAAAAAGTGGGAATGGATCAGACAGCTGAATCCTTTTGAAAACTACATTTAAATTGGATAACATTAATCTTGTAAATTATCAGTTCTAGAAGCTGTGTAACATGAAAAATATTTCTACGTTTAAAAGATTCCATCACAAGTGTGTGCTCACTGTTACACTCAAACACTTAAATTATAAATCACCTACAAATGTTAATATATGCTCAGTCCTACTAGTGATTTCCTTAGTCACCCTTTATAATTATTTAAGCTAAACAAATAAAGTAGGTGTACAACTATTTATGTTAAATTTGAAACAGTAAGTGAAATTTGTCTTTATTAACAAAGAGTATATTTTGATATATTATTTTTAAGTGGGAATTAGGTAGAGCTTCATTGTCTGAAAACTGAATTGATAAAGAATGCCATTTAAATATTTAAAGAGTAATCGTGTATAAGTGTAGAAAAATACTGGTTTCAGAAAGCTGTGTGCATCAAATCATGGTTTTCCTTTGTAAGCTCCCTATGTATGTTGTAGTTGTTAGAGTACACGCGTACTTTACTTTAAACATAGAAAGTGCAATACAGAACATGCTGTAAGAAAAACAGCAGAAATAAACTGGCATGAGACTGGCCACTTTCCACTTGCCACATTCTTTGTTACTCCCATCTGCAGTTCAACCTGATCTCACTCTCCTAAACAAGTCCTTTTCAGTCTGGTTATCCTTTACTTATTTTTCAGTGATTGCCGATCCAGCTTAATGTAAAACGCCTATCCTGTGGCTTTTGAAGAATGTTTTTTTGGATCCAAAACAGATTTATTAGTTTTAATCCATTGCTATGTAAGGAGCACTAAGACAGTGAAATCTAATGACATTTAGAAAAGGTGTTTTAATCTATGTGAAAATAAAATTAATTTGAAGCAAGGTATAAAATGTCACCAACATAGAATATCATTGGTTTGTTTTTTTTATATCTATATACATATATATATATATGAATGAAAATACAGAGGTCAAAAGCAAACACAGAAGGTTTAATATAACTATGGTACTGAAATGTTCTGAAAATATTATTAGCAGAGAAGAAAATTAATGCAGAACTTAAATCAATACTGAAGAAAGAAAATTAAATTGATTTTAGGTATCCTGTATGGATATAATGAATGGAAAGACTCCATAAAAATAAATGTCGTAATAATTATGTCTCGGGACCAGGTGGAAAGCAAGTTAGAAGCGGCAGTACTGTAACAGAATAATTTGGTAATAAAAGCATCGTGTGACTTGAAAAAAAAATCAGTAACTATAAAAATTAACGTATTGAAATACAAGGAATTGCTTTTGTTGTTACTATTGATCCATAGTTATGATTGTTATTTGTATATATAATGTAAGAAACACTTCCATACATTAAGATTTTATTCAGAGCTGTCTGAAATTCAATTGTAACATTCATGGACGAGTAAGGCAAGATATCTTTAGGGCATCTTTCCTAAATCTCTAATGCGAAGGACATTATAGAAACAAACAGTTTCCTGACATATGTTAGGCAGTTGCAGAGCTCCTGTAAATCTCGGCTGCTATAATGTTCACCTACCTACTTTTCCACTAAGCCAGGATTGCAAGAACATACCATGTGGGATCCCCTTCTGTGTTTCCAAAGTGTTAAAAAGACGTCTTCAGAAGTGGTAGCTAGTGGCATTGATCTGCATAGCTGGCTTCAGTCAAATGTTTTCTAAGAGAATCACCAGATGACTGATAAATAATCTTAGCATCGTTTTTATTAGTGTGTAAAACTACGTATTTCAGCTAGTATACCTACCACAGGTGACCATTTTACCGACCAAAAGTGATTTATTTGAAATGTAGGCTGTGAAAGGAATTCATTTACAGTTTTACAAAAAGCGGATTTGATGACATGGTGATAAACCCTGTAAATAAATGTCATTTGTTGTGAGCAAAAACTGAAGAACTTTGCAACAATAGAAGCCTGATTTCTCTTTAAAATATCTGTTATTCATTGAGAAAAAATAAAAAGCAACTAAAAATGATGGTGTGCGTTAAAGTATATTTCAGTTATACCCTCCTTATGTTTAAGGGAGATAAGGAAAATGAGTAAAGAAACAACATTTACAGAGAAGGATATTTTGAAAATGTATGTATGGTGGGGAGAGACAGGGAATTGGATACGGGGAATAAGAATGCTTTGCAAAGAACTGGTAGCCTATCAGATGAGGATCCAACAATAAATTGAAATCTAGGGCAGGAAATAAATCATTTATGGAATTTATTGGCAGAGAGAAACCACCCGTTGACTCTTTTAAAGAAGGTGTTACTTTCATGCTGGCTACTCCATGAGATGACGGATGTTTTCTGGATATGTCACAGAAGTTCTTGTTAAGTAACTGTAGCATCAATGTGCTTTAAAAGTAAAACACTATTGAGACTTCCTCTCCAGGCTTCAGTTTACACTAACTTAAGCAAATGCTTATTACTGAAGCAAATATGTAAGCCTAAGGATATACATTAAGGAGGCAGAGTTAAACCAAAGATGTAGAAGGCTAGTGCAGCCCTAATGTTTTGTTGCTTGTCATAAATAAACTGCCAAAATACTCAATACAATAAGCAGTTGATTTTCATTTTGGTCCCCCTTTTTTAGATTCCCATTCTAGATTCAAGAAACTATTTAACTATATGTTGCTCATCCATATTATGGATGAAATTAAGTATAACCTAGTTTGGATTTAAATGAAAGCTTATAGTGCGATACATGTTTCACTACTGTGTTGAATAAAGGTTATTCCTAAAATCGGGGCCTAAAATTGCAAGGATTTTTTTGTTCTTAACGGTATTAAACCTATTTATTTTTATTTAATTTGTAGAACATTAACCAAAAAGAATGTTTCTTTACTGCAGTTTTCTATAAGTGTATGAGCAAAAATTACAGTGGAAAAGGCTAGCTAATATTATGAGTGTTTCCTGGCTATGCACTTCTTTTATGGATATTTTAAGTCTCTGATTCCTTGCCTCAAGGCATATATGAGTATAAATATATATATTTTTTTGCTTGGTAGTACTGAGATTGCTGTTTTGTTAATGTGTGTATAAAACAATTTTCCAGACTCAGTCCTATACCTCTTTTGTAAGCAAAAATGAAGAGCACTAGGACGTTAAATACTGAATGACAGGTTGCCCCTATGTCTTTATAGATGTAATGTAAACTGAAAGGTCAGCCTTGAAAAATACTGTGAAGTCTAATAAGAGAAAATTCAGGAGGAAAAGGATTTCAGACATCTTTTAAAGTTGATTTAGGTAGTGGCATTGGTACTCTATCCTAATTTGTTTTATTCAGAAATGTACTATCCAGCACGTTGTACATATTTCAACATTATGATATAAAAAAGAGAGATTATAGATAAGCAATGTAACTTTTTTTAAAACAAATGCTCAGAACCACCCTCACTTCCTACCAAATTGAATTGAAAATAATTGGTTAGTTATCCTCAGGTTTAGATTTTTGTGCTGAAAATTGTTAAATACTTTTAAATTCTATTAAGTTGGGTTTGATGTCTAAAATCATGGAAAAATAGTTTTCATGCTTTGGGATATTTTAATGAACAGAAAGAATCCAGAATACCACTGAACTATTTCAGTATGAAATTTGGCATGTATATTCTGAAAGAAATGTGTGCCTGACAAAGCATGGAAAATTCTAGAAATGATAATACGAGTATAAAATATATATGATTGTTCTATCCTTCTTTTTACTATTTTTTAATTAGGCACAGTGTTACGAATTATGTGTATGCATATTTACATATGTGCTTATATTGACTGATGCTTTGAAATCAACATGTTTGTTTATTTTCATTATTACACATTTAAACAAATGCATTTAATGCATTTATTTGAATGTGGTACACCATATACATGTGAGAACATTAGTGTTAATGTTTTAATAAAAGATATTAAAGACAAAACACATTATGGCTAAGATTTTCCTATTTCCAAAAGGTATGAAATTAAACCTTATGGTCCTTGCACCATTTTAAGTACAATTATAAAAGTATGTAAACAAAAATATTAGTCTGCACTGTAAAGAAAACACTACAGAATCATCATGTTTTCTGTGGGATTCATGATTTTAAATTTCCTAGTGTGAGTGTGTGTAAAATCTCAACCATAACAATGCATTAAGTTTATTTGCATTTGATTTATAATTGTAAATTGTATTGTGCATGTTGAAATGTGATTTAGAGGAAGAGGAATCATTCTGCTAAAAAAAATAATTAGTAGGATTATATTGCTATGTTGCTAAGTACAGTACTTTTTCCTAAAGCCAATATGAAGATTAAACTTAATTATATATAAATGTCTTTTATCTTAGGGGGTCAACTACTTCATGTCCAAGGGCATACTAGACGATTCGCCAAAGGAAATAGCTAAGTTTATCTTTTGTACAAGAACACTAAATTGGAAGAAGCTGAGAATCTATCTCGATGAAAGGTAATTTGAATCTCTCATGAGAGTTTCCTTACTCATTTTCAGTCTATAGCACCTTTCAAGAATCAGTTTTACTTATATTAATGTAATTTAAATATGTGAATATGCATGAAAATGCAACTAAGTAATGCTACTGCTAAAACTGAACAGTTATTTGGTTCTAGTATTGGTCTGATTGTAACAATTCATAAGAACCCCTGAAAATACCAATATAACTAGTAAATCTCACATAGTGCACCTTTTCTGCATTTACAGTTCTGAGCACAAACTGTATTGAATTTGTAGTGTGCATTTCAACTGCACAGGAAATCTTTGTGCTGTATGACCTTCACATTTTATACCTATTTTGCTGCCTTTTTGAGTTGGGGGTTCTTTTCTCCAATCTAGTAAGGGCATTAATCAGGAAACACAGTTGTGACTTTACCAAGCAATGATTGTTTTTTAACTAATGTTAAATTATCTGATGTTTCTCAAATGGGAGGCACACCCACCTCATAAGAGTCAACAGAGCATCCTCTGGATGACAGCTTGTGCTGCAGCAGGGAACACTACCCCTGTGGTCGCGTGCACCTCCAAAATGCTTTCTCTTGCCCTCCTGGATACCTTCAGGTTTGGGTAGTGCAGTATCACGTGCAGTATCATGAAAGAGGAGCGCCAACAACCAGTTCAAGCAAAGTTGAAAGAGGAGGAGAATAATAACTGGACCTAAATAGGAAGAGCAGAGGGACAGCAGCACTCACAGCAGGAATCCTCTCCTGCTTCTCATCCTCAGCCTGTGCCACTAAAGGAACAAAAGGAGTCATTCCGTAGTGCCATCAGCACTGACACTCTTGTACTGTAAAACTTTAGATTATCAACTTTTGAGGCAATAGAAAAAATACAGAACCATTTACCAGATATGACCGCAGCCAGTATTAGCAGTCCCTACTGCCATTCATCTTTCTTTCATAAATAGAGTGTAATCAGGCACTAGAAGTAAAAGCTAGGTTTCTAGATGATGAAAGCCTCCTCTTTTTATTGAAATACCTAATAAAAAGGATCAGCGTAGAAGAGTATTCTTTGTTTTTCCTCAAACTTGTTTCCAAATTTGCTTCAGATTTATTTTGCACATCTGTTCACATAGGCTAGTCTGAGTCCTTTAGGTGTTTCTGTGCTAATGGAAAACTCTGGTGTGTTGCACCCTAATGGACTTACTCTTTAAAGAGTTTTTGTGAGTGAATTTTATTTCACTTAAGCCTCATTTTAACAAGATACTCCTGAAACAGTGTGTACTGAGGCATCAAAATGTGTATCACACACATAAATGTTCTTCCTTTTTCCTTTCTTCCTGTGTTTTTTCTGGCTTTGTCAGATAGTTTAAAGGAAATGAAGTCTGTATATGTACAATGAATGAATATGCATATACAGAAACTTAGAATTCGGATTAATGCATATTTTTGTAGTATTTGGCTACTATTATAAATGCTTGAAAAATGTGTGGTTATATTATTTTCCTTATATTGTTAGTTGTAGCCTGTCTTTAAGCAAAAAACAAAACTCAAAAGTTATTCTAAAGATTTCATTTTGATTTTAAAACCTACATTTTCAAATTTAAAACGTTAAAAGAAATTTCTCTAATTATGTGGGGTTTTCTTCCTCCAGGCGAGATGTTTTGGATGACCTTGTGACACTGCACAACTTCAGAAATCAGTTCTTGCCAAATGCACTGAGAGAGTTCTTCAGACATATTCACGCCCCTGAGGAACGTGGGGAGTACCTGGAGACTCTTATAACAAAGTTCTCTCACAGATTCTGTGCTTGTAACCCTGACTTGATGAGAGAGCATGGCCTTAGCCCTGGTAAGGAAAGAGAACTTTGATTAAGTGAATCAGTCTTTATATTTCTGTGTATGTTTAGGTAATGTTACTGCTCACGATGGTTTTAAAGTTAGTACCTAACTGTGTAATTCTAAAAGTACAGGCACTGGCTTGGGAGAGTCTTTTGCCCACATTCAGTATGTAGGCATCTCCCATACAGGTTGAAAAAAGACCAAAAATAACATACAGATTATTTTCTTAGACGTAGCTGATAAGCTTTTTTTCTTAAAAAAATGTTATCTTTTCCTTCACTTTTGTCTGTGCTTAAGCTCTGTAGCATCTTGCCCTGTGGATAGTCCCACAGAAATGGAGGAATTTGGGGCCTCATTGAAGTTAACGTGCATTTGTAATTGGCTTTTGGGGAGCCAGTTTTCAGCAGCAGAACTGCTTGCATATTTAAAGATAAGCTCTCACTGGATCTTGGCCTTAATTTGCAAAAACTTCAGGAGTCTGTTTAAATGAGTGTGCGTAAAACCCTGAGTGACTTTTGGACACTATAGAAGTATTAAGAGATTTATAAGTGATTATTTGGCAATTTGCTGACATGATCACTTGGAAAATTAATTACAGTAATTTTTATTTCAATGCTTTATTTTTTGAGTTGTTATATATGTGTACATATTATTATAGGCCCAGATGTTTGAGACTATAAGATTCTTGGACAGAGAACAGTATTTTTAATGAACACAGTTTGCTTTTATCAATTTTGTTTATTTTACTCTCTCTTGTCTAGATGCAGTTTATGTACTATGTTACTCGTTGATTCTACTTTCCATTGATCTAACCAGTCCTCACGTGAAGAACAAAATGTCAAAACGAGAATTCATCCGAAATACACGACGAGCTGCACAGAATATTAGTGAAGATTTTGTAGGGCATCTTTATGACAACATCTACCTTATTGGCCATGTGGCTGCCTAAAAGCACAGTTTGCTAGGACTTAAATTTTGTAATTTTCAAAAACTAAATCTAGTGAAGAAATTAATTATTTTGTAGAGATGGGGGTTATTTTAGTGCTGGTCATTCTAACCTCTGTATGCAATCAAAGATTGTGTGTGTAAGTGTGTGTATGTGTATTCTACCTTTTCTATCAATTTACCATGGGAACTGAAGGACTTGGAGATCTTTCTTAATATTTTTTAGTTTTGCACAAAACAATGCGATTTGTCTGACACAGCCATTTATGAATGTTAAACTGACATTACAGTCTAAGCTGACAAAGTGGTGGAATTGTGCATTAGATTTGCTTGAAACTTTAATAAGTTCATTCTTTTAAATAATACCATGTAATGTGTATATATTTAACTAAAGAGATTTATAATCATAATTATTTTATTGTAAAATATTTTAACTAAAGTTTCTCCTTTGATCTCTTAAAAGTGTTGCATTTCTTTTTTTCTGCACTTAAAATCTTGTTTTGTTTTTACAGTGCTGATTATCTCAGATATGCGAGTTAGAGAAACATTGGTCTGAATATTACAAAGTTTATTCTGCGACATGATAGAACACTCGTAAAATATGTTAAACTGTATTTAATACTGTATTGACTCATTGGAAGAATATTGGCAATCCGTTATTCACTGAAGTTTAAAGATTTCAACTGCTATTTTAGATGAGTTTACATTGGATAGCCTAGGGATATGGAGCATTTGACATGGCAATAGCTAACCTATATTGCAGACACTAGTTATTGGTGATGTAGAGCGATCAGCTATAATCAACTATTCAGCACTATAAACAAGGAAAAATCTCAACAGGGAAAGTGGTAAAGGGCAAGTAGCATGTTGCCTCTTTCAGCTGCTTCCGTCAGCCTAGAAATGTCAATGATGGGAATGCCTAGGCAAATATATACCAGGTGACAGATTGTTAAAGCTATTAAAACTGTGACTGTGCAAGATTAGAACTGTTTCAGACTGTATTGGCCAACTCAAATACTGAAGTAGTCTTTCCAGGTCTGTCTGTCATTGCTAAATTTTAAATAGTACTAGACTTATGACAATACTTGAAAGATGGGTTCAGTTGGGTCGCATTGTATGTTTTCTAAAGCATTCAGAGTATTAGCAGTGCAACTGCAGTGGAAGTAAACGAGAATCTGCCTAGTTTTTGTTCACATAACTCATAGTACAGTGTTTTTCTTAAATTAACCTAACATTTAGTTGAAATAAGAGCTGTTCCTTAATTTCTTCCTGATGATATTCCTTTACATAAATATTCAGCTGTTTCTAGCATCTGAATTCATCATGGTAACTAATAGATTTATCATTTTTTCCTACCACACAGTGAGGTGAGGTAGGAAAATACTTTTAGTTCTGTTTTACGGATGGATTTGATTTTTATGTAGGAAGCCTATGGCAGAGCCAGGAATTGAATGCAGGTCCTACTTCCAATTGGTATGCACTTTGCCCACTCTACTGTTTTCCTTTTGGCACAGAGTGATTATTACATTTATCTTAAACTGTTACAGAAACAGTGATGATAACAACAATATACTGATTTCAGTCCACATAACAGCTACATAAATGACATAGAGAAAAAAAAATGTAGCTACCACTGCTATTTTAAGTATTTAGTATAAACAACAGTTCTGGTCCATATGCAAAAATGCACCCAGAAAGAGTTGCATGGTAATGCAGAGTTGTATGCATTACCTTTAGTCAAGCGTAAACGTCATTTGCATTTGTGTAGCATACATCGCCAAAGCCAGGCAGCTGCAGTATTGCAGCAATCTTCCGGCTAAGTTTTACAATATTATTCCCCTCTCTCAGGGTAACTTTTCATCATTTATCTCTGGGTTCTTTCATACGTTTCAGAAGGCCCAAGAACGCATGCATCAATGGTGAAATAAGCTCAAACACAAATAAAGACTTCAGCTGAGGAGCTTTGTTTAAATGTTTAAATATAATTTTTTGAATGATAAAAAGCATAATACTAAACATTGCCTTAGCCATAGGTCTTTAGTCCTATAAAAAACAGACAAGTTACAAAACTTCAACATCATATTTTGCAGAACCAACAATGAGGAAAAGTGTCCATGTGCTCTTTGAAGTGCTCTTGCATGGAGACCGCAAAATACAGCTTTCCAGAAAACGCTTCTCAGAAGTTACACACTTTTAAAAGAATATAAGAGAATTCAGTGAATTCTGAAATTACAACTAATCTTATCAGGAAAAGTTTTCTTCTCATACCACAAATGAAGAGCAATGCCTAATGCTCTTCTCACTGGCAACTATGTTGACATCAGTGAAACTGTTTTTGATTTTGCACTGTATATGTGTGTATAATTGTTTAATCTGTATTTTTTTCTTAATTTCTGGCTACTCTCAGTACGCATCCTCAATCAGGAATAGAACAAGCAGAAAGAACTTGGTCCTTCTGGTGTGGTTGAGTACCTCTGTTTACAAGGTTTAGAAAACCTCAGGGCCAGCATAATGACCAAGAAGATAAATTAGAAACAGGATGATGTGCTTAAGGTTTTGATAAGACGTAGGTCCGAGAGAAACAAAAAACTCCGCCTACATATGTACAGATAACAGCGTTTGACCTTTGCAATAGGATTTTAACTAGCATTAGTGCCAAACTCACGCTGTGCATTACATTATTAACTCAGGGTGGAATAGAAAACAGCAAATACAACATGCCAGATGTGCATCCCCTTAGAACTATCCAATAAACAAAAAGATGACAATAGACATTTCTTCTATCCTTGCCTGGCAGAGAAGTAATTTCTTCCTTTTAAGAATCATGAAGGCAGGCAGTTTTCTGCCATGTCTTAAGAAGAAAAAAAATCTTAAGCAGGTTTAACAGCACTTCTACAAAGGGAGAATGATAAAGTTTGAATTCTCTTAGTCCTCCTCCAAAAGCTCTCTGAAAGCTAAGTAGTGGGAAGGTCATCTTCAATGCACTATTGCTTTCTCCACATATATTTTAAAAGAAATAAGTGATAGAAACATCATTGATCCTGATGTTACTAAGTGTGCTCATTGGCATGCTGTGAAAACTACTTGATCAAGCACTTTGGAAGACTTAGGTAGGAGATCCCAAACCTAATTACATGAGCATGATGGTAGTGCAGCAAAGTGATTCCCAATTTAGGGTGCGATTCCACCACTGCCTGTCTTTTGAACTGGCTGTATATTTTATAAGTTTGTACTAGGTTAAGTACTCTGTGACTGTTCCTTAGTAAACCATGGGAGAACTTCTCCCTCCTGGCAGATAGGTGGAACTGTGAAAGCAGAGCACTGGGGGACCATCACTACTTCACTGAGGTAGCCTGGACACTGACTGTGTGCGGTGGATGCCCTGAAAGCAGAGAGGACGCTGCAGCGCATACCCCTACAACAGCCATTCTTAATGGCTATTTCTGAAACTTTGATAGCTTCAGTATACATGGATGTGACACATGTACAATTTTTCTTTATTCGTGCAGGTGAGACTAGTGTTTGTGTATCCATGTAAAATGTTACACATATTTAAGGAATATGATGTGTATCACATACTGCCATGACTCAGTTATAGTCAGTGTCTGACATAATTTTTTCAAAACTATTTCTAAACTTGTATAATTTTTGTTCACACTCTAAACAACAGATTTATACAGCTTTGGCTTTTCAAAGTAAAACAAAGCTTCTTCGAGCTATAATGACACACAAAAGCCTAAACAATTGGAAGTTAGAGACAAGGCTGCCAATTTTGAAATGGACAAGAAACGCTCATTTAGGATAAATATATGTCAGTTTGTTCTCAACTTCTCCCCCCGCCAACACACACACTGGAAAAAGCAAAATTATAAACAATTTCAAAATACAGATTTAGGAAAATAAACTGTTTAGCTGGGCAAATAAATGTTACTATTGTCTCTTCAGTGTACTGAAGTTTAGTACTGATCATTATATAGATGAATTAATCAACAGGAATTGTTCTTTTTGGAGGTAATAGTTTTGGTTTCTGTATAAGCTATCATTGCTCAATTTGATACTTTTTACAGCTCTGTTTTTTTAAAAAAGCAAGTATTAAATTATTTTGAGTACTTAAGCAAACACTGAGATATACCTACTTTATCATATTAAAAAGTACAAAATAATACAATACTAAGCATTTATAAAAGTCAAATTTACTTGCCTTATATTGGATTACAGTTGAAAAATTAAGAGAAGGGTTTTTCTTTTCACATATTTCATGTGAGTATCAAAACTAATAAACATTAAGGTTGATGACTTGTTCTCTGCCATTGTAAAATCTACCACTCTAATCTCAAAAGCACTGTTAAAATGGACAAAGGACAGACTTAAAGGATTTCCTGTGTCTCCCATAGGCACATTATGGTTTCATTTTAGCTTAAAGAGAAATAATATAGAAACATTTATAATCTGCATATAACAGTGATTTTAGTAAGTAAAGTAAAAATCTATGTGGTCTTCTAATACTATGTATCAGATGTTAGAAGTTAAGCCTTATTATACAATATATATAATTAAATCATAACCAACTAGATAGAATTAGTTATAGAAATGAAAGTATATGTAAAAGCTTCAAAGAGAACACATTGCCACTACATCACTTCAGTGCTTTGGCTGACAATATTAATAGATTTGCAGTTTTCCATTCTTATTCATCCAACCAAGCTTAGAGAAGTGGATTATAAAATACGTACACAGAACGCTTCCATTCCCTATGTGAAAATTTTTCCATTAAAAAGGAACTTTCCATGTATGCATTATAATTTAAAAGAGCAGTAACTACAATTCATCAGAATGGCTGAAAAAATGAAGAAATCCTAATTTTCAAAGGTGTTGTTCGGTCATAGCACCTATTACAGAAAACAGGCACAAAAAACTCAAGATTTCTAGCGATCCAACTCATGCATTATTTTTAAGGTTCAAAATAATACTTATTTTGCATGTGTACATGACAAAAATCAAATATATTTATCTGAGAGCAACATGGTCAGGCTATCAGATCTTTTCAGACAGAGTATTCATTTGTAAAAGTTAGCTTTCTTCCAGGCAGTACTGGAGAGGAATGTTGGATTTAATTTAAAATGATTAATGAGATTTTGTCAGACTCCCTGCCTTTACCACCACTGCAGTTTGTCAGCACAACAACCTGGGAAACCCGGACGCCGCTCTGTCGCCCTAAACAGCTTTCCAGGAAAAAATAAACCTAAGTAACTAGTGCCAGGTACATGTCAATGGTATTGTCTTTCAGCTGTTGACAGTTTAACTCTAGGTTAGGACATTTACACATTGTGAGGAAGTGAACCTCATTCGTTATTTCGATAGTCTGGCTTTGACAATGGATACCAGTATAAACACTGTTTAAGTTTTCAGGGCAGGCATATCATTTATTATTACCTTTATAGAAAAAAAGTTCCTATAATCCATGCAGCCAAGACATTTTTTTTTTTTAATGGATAAGTATGAAATCTTGTCCAGATAAGTTTTTCTGGAACAAGACTGTATATGCAACCTATCTCATTTTTAATTTGTAAGAATCTCATTCTCTAGGCCTTGCTCATGTGCGTAGGCTGCCGAGTTGCAATGAATGCCCTGCGGGACCTGGGGCAGACACATCCATGTCAACATATGTGCTAATAGTCAAAAACTAACAAGTTCACAATGCTTTTGATATGTAACCACAACATAAGAAAATGAGCAATTCTTCTGAAAGGTAAGGTAGATATTGAAAATAAATTATCATTTTTCTTGTTTACTTCCCCTGCAGCAATTTATTCTGTTGGACTATAGCTTGAGTTTTGTGTTCTTCATAAACATAAAATAAAACTGAGATGACGACGTTTTTTTCTACAAACAGGAAAAGCAGGCCTTCCACTCACAACATACACACATCTCCCTGAGTCGCACAATTTTTTCTGCAAGTGCATGACCACACCCCAATAGACTGACCTTTCATTTCAATCCCGTGGCCCTCTTCATAGGCCATTCCTACTTGCTACTCAACAGGCCAAAAATTCTAGGAGGCTTCACAGAGATTTAGATGGTGAAAAAGACTTAGTATTACTGTTCTACACCAAGGAGAACATACTTGTTCCAGGACAGGATGCCACAGATATTTTCCATGACTTTTATCTTAGCTATTGCTTACATATTGGAAAAAAGTATTTTCACCACTGCAGTTTCCCTGTCTTCACGTTAAGAATTCTAAGAAATATTGTAGCTGTGTTTAACATAATTTAATTGAAATATATTTTTATATTTGGAGAACCTCTCAAACAGGCCTGCTGACTAAACAAAATTTCCATTTGGTGATTTGTGTTTGCCTTCTACAGCATGAATTACCTGCATGACAAAGGAGTTAGGAGACCACTGAACTGCTTTAGGTGTGTTGGAGAGATGCGTGTCTCTTCGTGCATTTCTTATTGTCAACAAATGCAGGGTCTTGATCATCATCAAATGTAACCTCTTATTTCTATATTCCACAGAGGAATTTATATCAATGAATATATTAGTTACTGATGCGTGCTCTCTAAAATGTGACTATACTGTTTCTGATTTGCACTAGCAGATTTTTGGTTTTTTTTTTTCCTCTGGCATAGTAGCAAAATTTACAATAGACACACAACATTCATCTATCACAGTAAAAATATGATAATGCCTGAATCGTTCTTCCCTCTTTATGAGAAGATCTAATTATGTAATAAAATACAGAAGTCACATGGTTAGTAATTGGCTTTTGTTAAAACTTCTTTCAGCTTTTTTTTTTATAAATTCATTATTTCCTTTTCTTGATGTTAATTTTTGACAATGTACATCCTGCTATATTATACTGAAACTCACAACACTTAAAGGCCTAATTTGAATATTTAAATAGTACATAGATAGATATTATGCTGAATTTCTGTATAAAACAGATTTTATTTAAGATAACAAAGGCTCAGAAATGCCTAGAAAATAACTACCTAATTCCTTTAAAAGAGTAGTATTTAGTAATCGTCGGAAAATTAAGATGTATGGTCTGGATCTGAAGACAAAATAGTAAAAGAGGAGGAAAGCCCAAAGGAAGAAATTACCTTTGATTTATTAAGACTAGATTTTCTTAGCTGCATTGGGGATCAAGACAGAAGTTTGGAAGAGGTGAGATTAGTGGTCTCTGTAAAAGGATACATAATCCCAGCGATGCTCATCCCTCATCCCTCCCTCTTCCTAGCAGTAACAGCCATCCTGCCCTGCCCAGCACATCTGTTTCTATCCACAGCTGTCCCGAATTAGGCAGAGCAGCCTCTTCCTTTGTAGCCTGCTCTTCCCTTCCCCCCAGATTAGTAAATGGGCGGTATGTAATCTAGAATACAAAACGTTCTCTAATTTCTTAATGCTGGCTAAATAACAGAATTAAAAGAAACTAGCAGTTAAGATATATTCTCAGTGAATGTTGATAATTTTTAAGCACAAGCAGTTGTTCTTATCGTACAAAAAGTACAGAAATGGAAGCCCATGTTGCCAGCCAAACAGCTTTATGTCAATAATGTTAATCTCATCAGATTACTCCAAAATCATCCTCAAATTAAATCCACAAATGCTGATTAACAATCTTTTGCCTATTTTAAAAGTTGTTCATCACATACTTGAATTAAGCAGAATTTTATATAGAATATATGATACTTTGGTGGCTAAGCAGGCCACCAAAATACAACAATTGGAGAGGCTTAACTATATTATCCTTACATCACATTTAACATAACAAAATTCTGGCCCACTGTCAAAAGCAGACAAGCTACAGGAGTAGAATCAGGACATCACTATGGTTTGGAAGAAGCAAAAATTCAATAATACCATTAATACCTCACCTTCTGACAAGCTTTCCAGAAATGGTCTTAGCTTAGCACAAGTAATACTGTTACTTAATACACAGGATGCTTTAATCAAAAATAGTCTAAGCTCAAAGAAAAAGAAAACACAGTAAAATGCACTGTCCATGATGCATAGGAGACCTATAAAGTAAATGGAAGAGTCCCATTTGTACAGACACAGCAGAACACCAGGCTAAAGCAAAAGGCATCTCTGTTGCAATAAACTGTAAGGTAACGGTCTCTGGTTGTGATTAAAGTGCCCCTTTGGGTTCACCCTCTCTGATGCCAATTCACAGGGTGCAGGTGTACCACATAATCTAGCAAAGGACGAGTTGGGTGTTCATAGACTCATAACCTTCCCAGGAGACCATGACTGACATAAAACCAGGAGTGTGATCTCTATGAAGTTGCTCTGGCTGGAACTGATAAATAAATAGTGCACTCATAAATAGTGCTTATGAGTCAGTGGTGTTATCTTTGGAAGTAAGATCTAGAAAGAGATTTGTCACTATCCATATCACCAAGGTTAGAAGTTATCCTCAAAGACCGAAAAAAGACGGTTTGGTTGGCTGGTTAGATTTATACTGTCAGGTATGTCTAATGCACTTTCCTCCTTTCTAATTTTCTTCAGAACCAAAAGAGTATATGGAAGATTTTGCTAGTAGAAGGGACACATAAAAATAAACATAACTTGGACGTGAAATTTTGGGTTTAAGTGTCCTAGTTTCTCAAGGGGAGCTTTCGTACTTTTCTCCTGAAGGATACTGAGTCAGTGGACAAACTCTTCATGTTGTTTGTGTTCATGTTATCTAGTAGCTGTTTCTCTTCTTCAAATTAGAAGCGTACCATGTGCGGCTTCAAGAATTAACTCAAAGGTCTTGGGGTTTTTGTACCATCCTTGACAATCTTTTATCTTGACAAAAGAAAGATTGTGAATTTTTGAGGGTAAAAAAGTGTGTAAACGTTCACACTTTCCCCATAACATTAAAATTCCATTCCTATGGATTGCCAAGACTTTTTGTGAATAATGATTGTGAAGTTCAGCTAAGCACAAATTAATCCACTGGTGCTGGAGAGCAGAAGAAAGTCTGCTTACGATTATGACCCCAGAAGATTAGAACATGGAATTGATGTTACTGTGCTTACAAAAAATATCACGTCAGAGTTACCAAATATTTCTAGAGTCTATTTATTTCGTGTACTATTTTAACTGGAAATTGTCAATTAATAATTTTATCCCTCTGTGTCAGTTTTAGCCACAGCAGATTAAGACATGATTTTTCTATCAAAGGGCTCCATAATACATTGCTATGAAAAACAATACAACAGTCAGGAAAGTGAGTAATCCAATCCCTTTTGAACACAGTCCTTACATGGGGGTCTTAGATGTAAGCAGATGAATAATCCAATCCTTGTTCTGCAGACAATACGTGCATCTTTACTCATGTTCTTTTAAGTTCCTGAGAAGCCAAGGAAACCAATTTTCCATACTACTTATGTCTGTAGGACCCAGCCAGCTCACAAGGGCAACATCAAAAACCACTCTGCTGACACCAGTACTACTTGTCTTAGGCTCCTCATATGATTTGTATTAACAGAAGATGAGTGAAAGCGAGTTTGATATTAAGTTCACTCTTGAAACAAAAACTTACACAACACATGTAGTAATTGTAATAAAAGAAAAATATGCCTGACGATGGCTCCATGGAAGGAATGTGGTCACAAGGTCCTTCTTGAGCAAGACCAGCGCTATGGTCCCCTGGCAGGATTCACCCGTGGGGAAAAGCTCCCCTTGGTACTGCCCTAGCACAGCTGCAGCTCTCTCAGCTTTGATCCCCCCCAGGCCAAAGCAGCCCAAGGGTTTCCCTGATGTGTGCGATCCAGAAGAGGGGGCAAAGTTTAGGATCATGGCAACGTAAGAACCACCACCTACTATTTCTGCAGCAACAGCCACTTTTCTGCCCATTTCAGTGAAACTGTGCTATGGGCTCCCTGTTGGCCCATGTCCTTTTGCAAGTATAAGACTGTCAGTGTCATGAAGTGGGGGCACAAACTCCATGCTGTGCAGAGCTCCTACTATCGAAAGGTCATAAACCAAATAGCCTGCATTTTCAAAGACCTATCCCTGGATACCAATGTGTTTCAAATTAAGGTAAAACTAGAAATGAATGCAACAAAAAGATCTCTTTGATGACCAGAACTTCTGGTAAACTCATGTCCTTTCTATATATATGTGTGTATATATATCTATGTACATACATACACACACTATGCTGTATTTTAAAATGACCGGGTTTCATGTTTTTCAGCCATACATTCTTAAATATGATGTCCCTGACTGTGAGTGTAACAGCATCTTTTAAAAGCCTTCAGACTATTTAGACTTTTTTTCCCCCTTTTCTAACATTTGCCTTGCTGGAGTTAAACATAAGACGTAGCATGACTTCCTAACAATACCTGCTATTTTTTCACCTCGGTTTCCTCGCTTCATCTGGATCTTTCGAGGTACTGTTTCTCTTAGAAAGACTCGTAGAAGAGAAAACATGTGCAAACACTGCAACGGCGAGGGTTCCTCCTGCCCGCGCGCGCCCCGCTCCCCGCTCCGCTTGCGTGCCGGGATGACCGAGTGACTCTTCACTGGAAGGGATCCACAAAACCGGGCTGGGGCTGCGGCTGGGGCTGCGGCTGCGGCTGCGGCTGCGGCTGCGGCTGGGCGGGGATGCGGGCACCCGAAGACAAGGAAGGAGGTGGCCGCCGCCCGCGTCCCCCCCCGCGGGTGCTGGGTGATGCATCCCCCCCCCCCCCCCCCCGCCCCATGTGGGTCCCATTACGGTCGTTTGTTGCCGGTATAACGGGGATTAGAGCGATTAGCACAAACGTAATTAAATCATCTTCCAATGCACCCATTCGTGCTGGTTGCAAGTGGAAAGGGAGAGGAGGCTTTATGTCACCTATAGTAGCTGGGAGAATTTGTCCTGTTTGGAGGGGTTTATTTTTAAAGGAAAGGGGGAAAGGGAAAACAAGCAAACAAAAAAAGACCCTTCACAACTGTCAACTGTTGCAAACACCAGATTAATGCTGGCCAGACCTTTGTCGTACCATGACCTTACTGTTTTCAAATGTGTTTTCCAATCTGTAATCGTTTGTTATGTCTCAACGTAGAGTAATGAAAGCAAAATAACCCCCCCCCCCCCCACACACACACACAAAAAAACGCTCTGGATTTTTCTCCTTTAGCGGGGGGGTGAGGTGGAGGAAATGCTTTGTTTTTCCTGCGGCAACGACAAGCAAAATCTCTACATTTTGTCATTTGGAAGAAAGAGGTAAACCTGGCAAAAGGATTTAAATATTTACAAATAGCACATGGGTTTTAATCTGATGAAGGGAAAGCGTGTCAGTCCTTCCTGTTTTTTTCAAGTAAAGTGCTGTGGGCAAGTGAGAAACTCCTTATATATATACACGCTATATGGAGGAATCTATTCATCAACATAACTAAGAGAATCTGCACCGCAATCTGTAGCCCTTCCGTTTGCACCAATAAAGTTAATTAAGAGCTTAGAACCTCTGGGCACGAGAAAACGGGAAAAAAAATCACAGGCTAGATCAGTCGTAAAGCGCCCTGACCTGCCTGCGGTGAGGTTGGCGCGGACGCCCCGCTGCCATACAGACCCGCGGGTGCCGCGGCAGGGCAGCACCGAAGGCAGCGCCGTCCCGCAGACGCCCCTCACCGCTGCCCTGAGCCCTCGCAGGCAGCCGGGCCCGGCTGCTGCACAAGGCCGGGAGGGGCAGAAAGGAAACGGCCCTGCGGGACGGCTCCGCAGCGAAACCGCCCGTCTCCCTTTACCCACACACACCAAACCACTAGAAAGGGCCTATGAATTTAAACGGGCAGAAACGGCGGCGTAACCCCCCCCCCCCCCCCCCCGCCGCCCCAGGCCCGGGGAACGCAGAAGACAAGACAAACCCCGGGAGCGCCGCGGGCCGACGCTGGCGGCGGGAGGAGCCGCCGAAGCGGCAGCCGGCAACCTCGCAGGCTGCAGCAGTAACCCCTCTGCTACCCGGGGGCATAACGCCGCGGTGGGTAGTTCCTCTCAGCAATGACTCCGTTTGACACTGAGCAGATCAAGAAGGAGAAAATCCTGTCCGAAGAACTTCAGGATCTGCAGGGAGGAATAACATTTCCGTGCTGCCTGCATACGAGAAAATCCTGAGAAAGACAGCGGGGATGTTCTGCTCTCAGCCTCTCTCAGAGTACACTTCTGTCCGCAGGCAACATTTTTGTTTAAAACGTGCTTCTACGGCTGCAAAATTGCCCTGGGTGCTGCTGTTATTTTTGAAACAGTGCCTCTTTTCAGGGCAAAATTCGGTCGTTAAGAATAGAAATTTCTTTGATTCAACAGGGAGGGAAAATCCCATTCGTTTTCAGAGGTTGATTTTCAGGTACTAGGGAAGCTCCTGACTTTAAATATGTTCCTTTCCTCAATAAAAGCTATTGGTCCGCTTTCGTAATTACTGGAGAGCTAATGCAGCGCAATCATTAGCGCCACATCCGCGGGTGCGAGCGGCTTCTCGTTTACCCGGGAAAGGTTTTACTGCCCGCCCGCCTTGTGCTGCGCTGCGCTGCTGGGGGCGATCTGCAGCCCCCTCCCCGCTTTAAGGCGAATATTTACCAAACTTCCCCGGCTTTCTGCCCACCTCCCCTGACGCCTCCGCTTCGTCACCCCGCAGGCAAGCGGCTCCCCTACAGCCCCCTCCGCAAGCTCCCGCTGCGGCCGGGCACCGCCGCTGCTGATGCCTGCTCCGGCCTCCGCCGGCGCGGAAGGAAGGGAAAAAAGGCGAAGGGGCCGCGGGGGAGAGGGGGCTGCGCTTCCTGCAAGGCGCATTTCTCAGCCCCGCTGCGTTTCGCGACGGCGGGAGGAGCCGCAGGTTCGTGTCCCCGGGCAAAGGGGCACCCGCGGGCCCGGCCGGCCCCGCATCCCGAAAACGCCGGGGGGGGGGGGGGGGGGAACAGCGACAGCGGTCAAGTCCCCTTTACCTTCCGCAGCTGGGACGAAAGCCACTATTCCCCCTTCTGGCGGGACGGGCCCTCCTCGGAGCCCCCGTCTCTTCTGGTAGCCGCTCCCCCTGTCACCGAGCGTGACGCCCCGTCCCGTCTAACACGCACCAGACCCCCCCGTCCCCACACGGGCTCCGGGAGAGGAGGCGCGCACGGCGGCGGGCAGCGCCCGGCTCTTTTGAGGAGTGGGGCTGGACCGATTACCCCACCACCACCACCACCGACACGGAGGTTTGATTTAAAACTGCCTCCTGAGGCGTAAAAATAAATAACTTCCTCGGGACGAAATCCCCATCCCCGAAGCTGACGAGAGCTGCAAACACTAACTACGCGCACGGACGAGGGAAAGGGCAAAAGTAAACAGCCCAGCCCGGGGCTACCTACGCGCGGGGCAGCGGCCGGGGCCGGGGCCGGGGCCGGGGCCGGGGCCGGGGCCGGGGCCGGGGCCGCCGCTTGTGCGCACAGCGCTTCGGCCGGAGGAAACCCGGAGCGGAGCCGCGCGGAGCGGAGCCGCGGGGCGCCCACTCGAGGGAGCCCCTCTGCCGGGGGCGGGGGGGGATTCACCTTCCGCCTCTTTTCCTAGGCTATCCATCTCCGAGGGAAAAAAAAACATAAGAGGAGGAGTCCGGTGACAAGGGAAAAAGGGTAAGAGGCAAAGGAAATCTCCGCGGCCGCGGGGCTGCGGAGGCTGGCGGTATTTGCCTGGGAGAGCAAGCGCGGACGGTGTCGAGACGCGAGAGTCGGCGCTTCTCGCCCTGAAACAAGAGCGAAGGAGCCTGCAGTGAGGCTGAAAAGGAGCGAGTAAAACCCGATGAGAGGAAATACTTCTTTTTCGCCTGCAAATGGCCTGTGCTGCTCGAGGAGTGCAGCGGGATTAGCGAAAGGAGCCGGCCCTTTCGGTTGGGTACGAACAGCAGCGAGACTTGCTCTGCTAGGCATTTTTGTCCTTTAGTAAGTGCTTTGGGCCGTCTGCACGTGCTCTTGTCTCTGCATGGAAGGATCGAGGGGGGTTCGAGATCAGTTATCCTCTAATTTTGGGGTAAGCTCAAAAGCCGCCTAATTCTGAGCCAAGACGGTAAGGACTGAAAACGAATCTAAACAGAGGGCTGTTTAGTTTCTCGCGTAATACCCCCCATTTTTTCTCCCCGTATCTGGAAACCAAACGCGTGGAAGAACGGCGGACGGGCACAAGCCCTGGCGGCGGAGCTGTGCGGCTGCTCAGGCCACACTTGTCCCAGGCGCTGGTCTCTAACTTCAGCTTGGAAGGGCGCATAATACTGAAGGACGCTCCGGGCACATGACCTCAGGCTACAGACCAATCCGATTCTTTCCTGTAACCCCTTTTACACCCACGATAATAAATAACAACTGCAATTAGCAGCCTCAGTTTAACGTCACAATATTCTCCAGCCTCTCCCGATACACTGGAGCAGTTACGAGTAACTAGGCTGATGGTCTGCAGTTTGCAGGTTTCGGTGTTCCTGTCCCGCGCACAACCACTCCCAAACATTTCTTTCCTCGACTTCGACCTGCCAGGTGCTGCCGGAACCAGCCCCAACGCAGCCTGCAACAGCTGAGGCCCTGGGCAAGCCCCCCTCTCCTGGCCGCTCTCCTCAGCGCCAGCAGGCCTGCGGCTCCCAGGAGGGCAAGATCAGTTCCCCTCGGGCGTACCAGTGAAGAAAAAAGTCACTCAGTGAACACACCTGTGCTAGACCTGAGTTCCTGTGCGTGCGTATGCATTTCTAACAATAAATATTAGTACTGTTTCTGATACCTGCTCCTGCCAACTTCTATATATTAGATGCCGAAATAAATGTCATTAGAAATGGCATTTAACTCTTCATACACAGGTGCATATTTGGGTTTACAAAGAATGGAGAGGTTGAAAGAGTCTGTAGTCCCTTCATTAACGCTACCCGGTGTAGTGCATACACCGCTAATCACACGGTGCAACTGCAGAAGAGCAATGTCCTCTCGCCCTGCTCCAGCCCATCTAGGCTGTGACCACAGAGGGTCTTAAGAAAAAGTTTCCACCTGCATGCATCTATTGTCATAATTTCCTATGCATTTTGATATGGATGCAATTTTGATATGGAAATACCAAGCTGAACTGGAAAACATAAAGCTAGGTTATCCGAAAAAAGTTTAAGAATTTGCAAGGTATGGAAAAGAAAACATTGAAGGTGATTGTCCAAATATTTAAAAAGACAACATCTTACTCAAGTTCTGAGAGGCCATTTTTGAAATGAATGTGTACACTTAGTTCGCAAGTTCACTACTAAGGGATTAATTATGGAAATGTTGGATGAGACAACTGTGGACTTTTAGAAGGAAATATCACTCTAAGAGATCCAGTCACTGACTTCCAGTCATAAGAACAGAGCACAATGCATGTTGCTCGGTAGGTAATAGCATTAATCAGGACTCCTGCATCCTGTAGTTGAAAGCAGGGAACAGTAAGGTAAACGGTTCTAAATCCTGTTGTCTTAGAGAGAAATTCTGCATTAATCTATTGCATGGAAGGATAAGAAAGCAGATGAAGAGAGCCTTTTCTGGCTCTGTTGACAGGACGGGAACTTTCTACGCTAGTCCTAGCACCACGTGAGAGAGTGGCCAAAGCGCTGGTTGCCCTGGGGGCATATTAGCCCTTCAGGCAAGTGAAGACGGCACATCTGCAGTTTGCTCACAGGAGCAACTTCATGCCTCAGAAGCAAGTCAGGAGAGAAAGGGTTTTTCGTAGGAAACTGCAGTGCCAGCCTGGGTATTCACAATACGTAGGCACCCTTCCTGCTCTCTGCAGTGTACAGGCACTGTACTGGAGTCCCTCCAGCAGCTTTGGGTGCTGCCCGCTGCTTTGTGCGGTGCAGCTGGGAAGTTTGGGCGCAGGGCACTGGGTGAGGTTTGCCCAAGGCTCATGCAAGAACAGGAGTGCTTTTTCCTGCCTGTGCCCCTCTAATGAGGCAGTTCTCAGAGAAACCTGCTGCATCATTTCTCCTCTTGCATCTACTGGAATACATAAAGAGGAGTGGAAATTTCAGAATGAGCATGAAAGCCATTTTCGTGGCTTGGGCACTCATGTACCAGATTCCTGCATTCCTGCTGCTACAGACTTTGAAAATATGTTTGGAGGATATTGGCATAAGGTGGATGAGGAGCTATTCCAAGCTTCCAATGTACCAAAAGCATCCAGGGCTCATGAAGGGGGAGAGACAACCATCCGGGCTCCACAGGCACTAATACTCGACTAATGAGTGCTGGGAGAGGATGGTGCAGACTGATGTGACCTGGTTTGTACAATCAGCATAGATGCAGCAGCAGTATATCTCCCTTTGCCTGAGCTAATAACCTTGCCAAATGGCTCAGGAGCCTTGTCATGGAAGAAGCTTATTATTCAGGCTGGAACAAACATACCAAATTGCATAATTATATGCTGAGCTTTAAATTATTTTCTTCCCTGAATAGCAGCTCTACAAACTGATGTATACAAATTTAGGAAAAAATCCTTGATAGTGAGACAACATTTGGACAAAACAGGGAACAACTGAAATTGAGTTCATCACTTTCGGAAAACTTTTTTTTTTTTTTTTTTTAAACACCATGAATACTGCCTTCCTGCCAAAAACTAGATACTTCAAGGTTATAAATTCATGAGCACCATTAAAGTTAATGTATTTTAACTAGCATCAGGTTTCAGCCCTATTTGACTTAAAAATGACTGATATGAGATACATAAGCCCTCCCAAAGCAGTGTCTATGTGCCAGAGCCTAGCCTGGGACTAGACTGACTGCTCAGGGTTCTGTATCCCATTATCAAATCCAAAACTCGGCCGTAGTTCACCAAACAATTCAAACATTTTGGCAAACTTAAATTTGGCTATTCTCTTTTTCCTGGGAGACCTTGTCCTTATCCTCACCTACCAGAAGTCACTGGCATGGAAGTGAAGACAAGGAGGAACAACTACTGAACTTTTCTCTTCCCACAGTGAAATATCAGAGTGCACTGTATTATTAGCGATGCTCCAAAACACACGAAGTACATAAATCAGCATTTTCCTCATCTTCCAGAAGTCAGAAACCCTCTAGATTTGAATACAACACTTATTTTCAAGACACTCAAAGGCTGATTCCTAGGGCTGCTACATAAAAATTTACAAAACCACTCAATTTTGCCTGACTTGTTTATGGCTGCTGAAACCTGTCCAAGGGGACAAAACCTAAAAACCACAACTATGGATTAGGCGCAATAAAAGCTTTAGGATTTCTGAATCATGGTTTTGGACTCAGATATGTAATTCTTCTTTCAATTTGGTTCCATAATACTTCAGTTCAATAGCTGTGTCCTTTTTGATTTTTATTTCCCATGCACCTTGAATTGAACCCTGAATAAAGAGAACTAAGCCCTAAGACCACCTGGGATGGAGAAAGTAAAAATTTCTTTGTGGAAATCCCCTGAGGACCCTCATCCAAAAGACTTTACTAATACTACTTTCTGCTAATCACTGGTGGAGTTCTTTATAAGCTGTGATTGTCTCTACTTTCCTTAAAGAATGGCATGTTGGTGCATTAGTGTTAGCTGGCTGAAGCAGATACCCAGCAAATGGGAGACTGAGACTCAATGCATTTTAACCTGGTAGGGCTCAAACCCATATTTCTTAGGAAAGTTCCCTAACCACAATTACTGTACTTAAAAGAAATACAAGAAATGGATTATAAGTCAAAGGATGCGTGCAGATACCCTCCCTCTCCACGGAGTATTTTGGGTTACGAACCATAGAAGACGGGGCAGTTGGGTCCATCCCTACACAAGGCAAGTGAAGCTCTGGCGACAGGTGGGGTTAAAGACACAACCCTGCCCTGCGTGTTCCCCTGGGCCAGAGCAAGACAGCTCCGCCTGGCCAGCGGGTGTTTTTTGATCATCCTGCTGCACCCACCCGCGGGACGGGCGCAGGGGAGAGCTCCCGGTCCCGCCCGGAGACAGGCACCTCCAGGTCTTCGCCGAACCAGGACCCCAGCGAACATTAGGCACAATCGTGCCGAGAACCCAGAGGCGGTTATTACGTGTCGCAGCGTGTGGCGTGAAAAAAGCGGGGTGTCACAAAGCCAGGCTGCGTGCGCTGGAGGAGTGAGGGGACCGCGGGGGAAGCTGTGCAGAGAGCCAGGCAGCGCTGACGACAGCTGCAGAAGCAATCGCGGCCGGGCTGGCGGAGAGCGGAGGCAGAGTGCCAGATGGCCAAGCAGAAGGGCCGAGCGCTCCACAAAAGCCCCGAAAGAAAGAAAAACCCCAAACGGGGAACGAGCCTTTTGGGGCGACACAGATTTCATTGCGAGGTAGTCAAAAAACTCCACGCTGCCTGTTCTTTTTCCAAAGGGCATGTTTTCTCAGATACCTGCTACAAAAGTATTGCAAAATCTGGCCTAATTGATTGGTAAATGAAAAAGCCACTAGGAAAAAAAAGTTTTCTTCAAGGGGAGTTCGATGTTCTGTTTAGCCTGCCCTGTCATTTTTCTTGTCTCTCTTCATATTCTCTATGTAACCCAGGAACGGCCAGAAAAAGAGAGAGAACCTCTGCTTGTTTAATTGCTTCCTGAAAATTTGACAACTACTACTTCAGTCTCATTGGATAATCTACTTTTAAATTGCCTAGTCTTTCAAAGACAGCATAATTATTTGAGTACACTTACTTCCCTAGCTATACATCATGCCTATCAAAATTAAATGTTTCCAACATACCATTGCAGTGTTTTAACATTTCACTTCTGTAATACATTTAACAGTAAATTGATCCTATACTTCCTTGTTAACAAATTTTCATACCTTTAGCAGTAGAGCACAGCTAGAAGTCAGATTTCTTTTCTCTCCAATTTGGGAATAAAATAAAGAACGGCATTTAAAGAATGACAGAGGCTTATAAAATGCAAAACATGATGGTAACACCTTTGTGATGTTTAAAAGTACTATCCTCTAATTCTGTTTAAAAAAAGACCATTTCATTTATATGACTCCTTTCTGAACAAAATATTTCAGCAGACATAACCTCATCAGTTTACAGCTTCGCTTCACATATACCCAGAATAATAAAGGTTCTTTGTAGAAATTCACATGCTTTTCTGAAAATTTTCTTTTAAAACAATAAAATCATTTATGAAAAATGAAGTAGAAATAATTTAGTATACTCATTTATTTAAGCGTATTCCACCAATGTTTTAACCTAAAAAAATGCCACCAATTCTGAGAAATTGTATTTTTCTATTATCTATATGATTATTTCTGCTTCTGTATCATCAGGAAACTAGAAATGCCCTTAACATCATGTCTTATCAACATTACTTATCAAAATATGCATAAATTAACCACATATTCAAGGCATAACCACTGTAATGGGTGTATGTATCATTCAAAGCTGAAAGACAGTACTTCCCCACACCATACTAGGATTTCTTCTGCAAAGAAATGGGGAGCTAAAGGCAGTCATGAATACAGACTTCTCTCTCAAATATTAACATCACTTTTGAGCATGCCTTTCTCAGAATATGCTGAGGGTTTTTTTGCTTGCAGTGAGACACAGCACTAAGCCACGTTTTCAAAAGAGAGAGCGGTTTTATTTGCAGGAACGCGTGCAGACTCCCAAGGTGGGTCCTGTTGGTATATACACCACACGTGTGTGTACGCACGCAAGCCAGAAGACTGTCTACAGCACATGTGCAGGTCAATCCAGCATGAGTAAAACCAAAAGCAAACGGGGTAAAGAAACAGCACGTTAAAAATAGGAAAAAGAAAGGACCCCTCCCCCCCGGTTCTAAATCATTACAAAGACTGCAATATCCTGTTATCCACTGCGGTAATATCATATACAAAATAAAGAAACAAATGTTGCCCTTCCGTGAAAAGAGATAATAAAAGATTGATTCATTAAAAAGAAAAAACAGAGAAGATAAGAAATACATTGCTTTAAGAGCTGTGCTCAAGAAAAGCACAGACTGACATAACTTTCAAGCAGCCCAAATTTCTTCATACTGGTTGTTACTGTTATCTTACGGAGCAAACAGTATAGACATGAGATAAAAGACAAGTTAAAGCCATTGTATGCCTGGTTGCCAAAAACCCGTCTTTAAACCGGGCTATAGACCTAGTGGAGAAGAGTTTTGTATGCTAATCTTCATTTATTTTTTCCTACCACAAATCTAAAAAAGACAGAAATAAGAGATTAAAAAATGCTGAATATGTTTTTGGGGAGCTGGTAACAAATGCGTTTTACCCTAAAGAGGTAATTCTACTCATTAAGGATTAGTGTGGATTTTACACATTTATCCAGCATCCCTCTTTAATTCTGTTATTATGGTTACCTACGATTAGGTAGATATCTGGAAGGCAAATGTGTCAAGTTGTAACATTAAACAATGAGAAAATAGCTACACCATTTCAGGTATCAATATTTTTCAATTTAGAGTCAAAAAATTAAAAGCAGTTACTTACTTGCCTCTAAAATTCTGGTTCATGATTTCACTGATTTATTAAATCAAGTTTCCTTCTCATTCACATGGTGAACACACTTTAAAAGCTCAGAAAATATTCAAAATGGTAATTCTCATTAGAGCTTATGAAGCTTCTGCAGAAATAACATATAAAATAATAAATAATAAGCATAAATAAATCCTCACCCTTCCCCTACAACAGGATCAAGGCAAAGCAATGTATGTGAAGTGAAAACTGATACACACAAGAAAATATTTAGACACTACACACACTGCACGGAACTCAAAAAGGTAGGCTTCAGTCCAGAAGTATTTGCAAGATTTGGGGCGGTAGGGAGCGGGGAAGATCAATTTTGCATGTGTTAAGAGAGTTTACACACTAAGGCTGCTGAACAAAAGAATTAGAGGTAAATGCCTACAGTCAGACTCTGAGGATCTTATTTAGGCATCTAAAGAAGTCTGGCCAACGATTTGCACTAACATTAATGGAAAATATTCTGCACTTCTGAAAAGTATGATAGGTACCTAACCGCATAAAAAAAGGTCTTTGATTAGGCAGCAGGCACATTAAAAGAAGGGAGTAACATTTTATATCCTTCTGACACGAAAGCATACCCGCTTTCAGCATCCTTGGTCTCCTACCAGGCTTAGCTGGTGCTATTTGGGGGGGGGGATAGCACGATAACAATTTTTATTCCTACATAGTATTAAGTGGCACACACAGCTTCTCTCAGTTTCTGAGCTTTCTATTTTCTCACTGTCTTAGAGGTAGAACATAAAGTGCATGTAGAAGTTAATCAAAGCTATTATGGAAAAAAATATCAGTGATAGTTTATATGTGGTTAGTTGATTCTGATTAATCAGCTGCAGATTTGAAAAATACGAAGATCTCAACTTTCTGTAAAGAACTAAATCTAACTGCTTCTCTGCAGAAGAACAGTCTATAATAGCTTTCACCGAAGATCCCAGACATGTTTGTTTAATATTTGGAGTCAGAATACTCGCAACAGAATTAAATCACTCTTCTGAACTGAGCCATGCTCATGCAGTGATTTATAAAGACAGCTTAGATCTTAAGAAAAAAATATCAATCATTCTAAATGGAAGAATTCCAGGTGACATCCCACCTTAATATCTAGTTAAATTTAACAATCTCAAAGGGGCAAAAATCAGTTCCTCAGTAACTCCTGCACATGTATCTTGCATTTCCAACTTTTTCTTAAATTATATAGAAACAGTTGCACAGGAGCTGCCAGCCAAGTTTTATACTGCTGCTTCAGTCCTAATTATTATCAAAATTCATATTACTCTGAATATCCACATAAAATATTAATTAACCATTCTTAAACATCTGATCCGTATTAAAAAGAGCTTGCATTAAAATCAGTTTCCAAGTAGAAATTTGACCTGGAGTTTTATGACAGTATGTTAAATCCAGGTGAAGCGAAAAGCAAATTCCAAGTTCTTAAAAATACCTGGAAAAAGAGATTCTGATATTTATTTTGCAAAAAGGTCTATATTTACTTTCTTTTTCCTGGTTTCATATGCTCTTGAAATGTCTGATTCCCCCCCCCTCCCCTTCATGTCTCCATTCCCGCTAATGGGGCATTACAGAGCTGCTGTACAGCAACTGTGTTCCCTGCATACAAATAGGTCCCTCAGTTTGAAATTTGTCTTTGTCACCGACGTGCTCCTCGGGGCAAGGCCTGGGGGGACTCCTCGCTTCCCCAGAGTCTGCTTCCCAGTTGATTTTGATGGAGCCAGCATTTCGTAAAGCTAGTACATTTGTAGGAGATATGATGCTCCTGTATAGGCAGAGCACTGTGAAAATAAAAACAATTCAGCTACTGTAATCAGACAAACATTTCCTTGTTCTTAGAAAAACTAAGTAACTTTATAAGGAAACATAATAAGCTCTTTTTAATAATGGGTAATTTTGTGACAATCTGCAATAAAAAAAAAGCCCATTGGGCCAGAGATTCCTTTTCCCCTCAAGCGATTTCTTTTTCCTTATTTATTTCTGACTTCGAAGAGGGGTAAGAATTATTTCTTCGAACTGCTTGCAGGCTGAAATTAACACTGTACATTTCAAATTACTATCAATTTAACAGGGAATCAAAAGAATTGGTATCTTTTTAATTAAAATACTTTTATCAGATAACCTAAGCCTCCAGAGCCATATATTTGATTTTAATTAAAAAAAATTCTGGTTGTGATCATTGTTAAGAATTAATATACCAAATAAAATACGGGAAGAAAGGAGGTAAGGGGAGGTTATATAGTGTTACCTGATAAAAGGAGACAGTAATATTTAAAATGAGGTAAGTGTTACACCGATTTATGATGTATTTTATCTTCTAGAGAAACCCGAGTTTATCGTAGTGCCGTTCAGTTTGAAACGTCAGCTGTATATCTTTCTGCTTTTGAATGTAACTCTAGGTTGAAAGGAAAGGGTTTGCAGTGATGTGATGTATAAGAAGATCAAAAGCTTAGCATTTTCTCTGTGATAATTCACTTTTTTTATTGAAACATTTTTGTTGTCATAAATACATAAATATTATAAATAACTTAAAGGATATTAATAACACTTAGCACATCTCTTATCTATCTTCATAGCACTGTACAAACATCTACTAATTAGAAAGGATGAAAATATTCCTTTTGTTTTAGCCCCCACAAATTATCACGTAAACATTGTCAGCAATAAGCCACCAACACCAGCATTTGTGTTTTTTCTTGACTTGAAAACAAAACAAAACAAAACACCTTCATTCATACACTCTTTTCCTCTGTACCCATATCATATTTGCACCAAGAGTCTTGCCATTATAAAAGTGATTTAGCCTGCAAGAAAACTGAAGTGCTGGACTGTTGGCCTTTATTTGCTCTAGTAGCACTACATTGACAATAGCTTATTCTCAGTATATACTTCCATAAGGTGTAAATCAGATACTGTCTCCCAGCTGTTTGTGTTTAAGAGCTATGTAATCCTCTTAATATTTCTTGTGCTACAAAAAAAAACCCCAAACCATCCCTCCCCCCCAAAAAAAACCCTCAAACCTCCAAAAAATCTGACACATACCAAAAGCGCAGGGCAAAGTAAATCAGCCACCAGAAAAAGCAATCTGCCAGCCAAGGGCCAAACTAACCTGCATGTTACAGTTAGTATACATAGGGTGGCAAGCAGAGGTGGTACTTTGCTTCAGCTGCAAGCTATGCCTGAGATGAAAATTTGCTGGCCTTAAAAGGACAGTATTGCATGTTGTATTTTTCTTTCTAAAATTATAAACCAACCAGGATCCAAGACTCAAAAAGGAAAGATGGCACCAATCTGCAGGGCAGCACTACCTCATTTCTTTCAAGGCAGCAGTTCCTGTCTCTTGCTCATTTCCAAATACAAGGAAAGCATGGGAATGTCACTTCTCAACTGCGCTAAACATGCTGTTGGCTCCCAGCATTACACCAGTGCATCATTTACCATTCAAAACCACACCAAGACCATGGACTGCTGCAGCCACTTCTGCATGTGCATTCGTAAAACCAATGCAAGATATTTCTAATTTTGTTTTCATATGTTTGGTAGTGTATGCACACTTTTAAGAAATTAACGCAAGGAAAAAATATTATGGGCTTCATTTGTACTCTCAGTGAGTCATTCTACTCTGTTCATCTGCTAAATCAGTCCTTTCAAGCATCCTTGTTTACTCTAGTTTGCAGCAATTTGTAGGATAGTGCATAGGTGTAATATAAGGTTGATAGCTGGTTGACACAATGGTCAGTACACTTCATTAAAAAAAACAAAACAAAACCCTAAAGTCCCATGATCTTCCACTTCTGGGTCTTAAAGAGCAACTCCTGGTCCAGGCTAAGTTAGATTTACTCATTTTATCATTCATTTTTTGTATCTCATAGCTTGTTCCTAGAGTAAATGGAATAATGACTATTGAAATCTATAAACCATTAACATATTTAACTCATGAGTGTGCAGTATCTGGGCCATATGTTTTAATGTTAGCATCTTGGATGCAAGTACAAGAAATTATGACTAAATCAGAAGGATTTTTTTCTTTTTTTAAGAGTTTAAAGTTTTCCAGTTAAGGAAAAGAAGAAACTTGCATAAATCTTTCAGGTACCTCAGCTCACAATTTAGTTAAGCTTATTGTGTTGGATAAGGAATTAATGACTGTTGAGCACTCATGTGTGTTCTGGGGATTTAAATGAACATAATTCAGACATTTATGACAGCATGGTTTCATTTATGCATATGTGATCACTTAGCTTCTCATCACATCAATCTGTTGGATCCTGTGGGCCCATTCTAAATTTGATGAATGCAAAAAGAGACACTGACTCTGGATGCTTTGGATTTGGCCCACTGGAGAAAGCAGCTCTCTAAAGACATTTTCAGACCTTTCCTTCATCAGTGACCTCTCCCAGATATACCAAGAATTTGGAACAAATTTAAATGTGCCGCTAGGGAAATTTATTTTTGTCTGTTAGACTTCCACTGAATGGCTCTCAGATTATAATCTGAATTAATTGTGCCGAGACCCAGACATTAATAGATACACACAAAAACGTAGACCATGAAGTCTTGTTTAGGAAATTAAATGTATACTTTTCTCACTCCCTTCTATGATTCTGAATAGAAAAAAAAAAATACTTCCCTTTCAAGTCTTAATAGGACCTGAGACCCCAGTGAGGTATATAGTCACTACTATCGTCGTGACCAAGTTTGTCACTGAACTGACAATGCAACAGAAGCATGCAGGTATCTCCCAATTCTTCCTCCAAAGGACCTCCTAGCACCAATTCCCTGTTAGAAAAGCAGCTGTCTGCTGTTCACAAAGTTTCCATCAAACCAGGAAATACACAGGACTGAGTAACTGTCGTCTTTGACGTTTGCATAGCACTGGAAACAAGTTACAGTTTATTTAAAATATTAAGAAAAGAAAGCAATTATAAAATAAATGTTTGTATAGAATCCCAATTATCACCCCCTTCACTCGCTCCCTTCCTCTCTCAGAGAGAAGCTTTATGCTTTCCTTTATGCAGGGCTATTCTGATGAAGAAAAATTAAATACATAATCAAGGTCCCACTTTTCCTTTGGTCAGAGTCTTGCAAGCTCCGACTCCGGGATTTTGGTAACACAGGCAGATGGAGAGGAAGTCTGCAGACAAATCCCACTTTTGCCAGCAGGAGTAGAGTGGAAGACAAACATGCCAGCCAAATTGCTCCTTCAGTTGGTCAGGGTCTACAAATAAGGCACTCTAACATGTGCAGAATTAGCAGAAGACATCATTAGATAGCAATGGAAGAGTTTAGCAGGGAAGAGAAGAATTTACCCCTACACAATTCTGAAAGACGACTTCTGTGCTCCTTCTTTTGCCTGATTTCCATTGTTTAGCATTTTGCCATAGCGCGTCCTTTCCATCATTGATTTTCAGTATTCCCTTATTCATACCACCCACAAACCAAACAAAACACAGCCCCAAGGCTTTTAGTCCTGTGGTAGCTGTTGTCAGCCCAAACACTTTACCACCTATGTTTTATAGATGGTGAACACTGGGCACACACAGACTGCCCTTACTGTGGTCAAACATGCAAGTAAGACACCTGAAAATAAAACTCAGAAATCCCATACCAACTGCAAGACTACAGGTATATATCCATATTTTACCAGTCACATACCCTGTCCTCAGAATCTGATGGGAGAAAAGAGCCTTCTCACTTCAGATAAATCTATTTTGACTCCAAGAAAAAGAAACTTGGACTTGTTTGCTTCACTTGACATACTGCCTCGAGGGCAGTGTTCAAAATGACCTTACGTAACAGTTTACATTCATAATCCATCATTGTAGAGAGAAATCAAAACAGAATCTTTCCCACTACGTATTATAGTGTCATTGTACTTCTATGCTGTGTCCTCAGAAAAGTACTAGCAATGTAGGTAAAGTTACAAAAAAAAACCCAAACACCCAACCCTGTCAATGTGTATTTTCAAATTATTTGCAAGAATTGAGCGGCTTAAAGCCGAATAAAACAGCTTTTCTTCGAAGCTTAAAGGCCTTTTTAATGTCTGGTTTCTAAGCCACAAATCTTGGTGAAATATCTCAAATTCACATTTAGCACAGATTAAATACTAACATATACACATATTATGTCCTTTTACATATTCAAGTTATACTTTTGAGTGAAAATTGCATTTAATATAGACTTTTCTTCCCTTCCACCTTCTTTCTGCACCTAGCAATATAATTTTCCAGGATCTTACAGAATAATTTTATTACTTACCAGCAAAGGAGAAATCTCATCCTCTCTTAATGTGAAGCTGATAATGAAAACCTCCCTCATTCTACTTGTCAGTCAAAAAAAAAAGAAAACACCCAGTCCTACTCACCCCACAGAGTGGGTGAATAAATAAATGTTACATAGAAAGGTTTAGTGATAAGAAGTCAGTGAATTAATAAAAAAACTTGAATTCTGAAGTATTCTTATTATCACCAGATCTAAAACAGTTTCGCTAAACAGCTCCAGTTCTTTGGTAAGAGAAACAAGGATGGAAGCTTTACAATAGCCTTCAGTGCTTCTTGATAAATAGCAAAAAAGCTCAGTGGAAATGTTCAACTTCTTTATGATTAAAAAACAAACCTTTAATGTAGTTTTTTGTTTACTGTGTCATAAGTGCAGCGTTGGAAGTTGTTGCCAAAGAATCATTGGAACAGGCATCACTAAAGCAGTGTCAGCCAGCCAGCGCTTTGAAAATCATTCAGTTCCTCTAGTCTTATGACTAAAATAATATCCAGTGGCTCCAGCTCGAAGCCTGGTTAATACATCTGTCCAGATCACATAATTACTTGGTCATAACATTCCCCCGGCCACCAGCCAACAAACCAATCAGCATTTCTTCCTAACTCACTAGAATTTTTGCTGTGTCAAACTGTTTGATCTCTAGGTAGTAAAAACGCAAAAAATGGAAGGATGCTGCACTGGAAGGTTTTAATTTAACATAGTTTCTCATGGAAATTAAATCTGAGAAAAAACACGTTTTTGTTGACATTGTTGAGATTTTCATTCTGGTTTGGGATTTATATTAACATATCTATCTTGCAGATTTCTTGTTATCTCTTCACCAGCTAAGATGCTGAAATGTAATTTCAGTTTTATTAATTGTTTTCACAAGGAAACTCATATTTACGACAAAGTGAAAGTATATTATCAAATTTAAAAGGCCATTAATATGTGCAACTACCAAGGAATATGTTATGTTAGCTGTGTGCATGGAAATGGAAACAGATATGAAACGGTCTATATTTACACAGACACTACTGTCCACAGTTCTCTAAGCTTTATTCATAAGTGTATACGTTCAATTTTCTGAAACTGTATTTTGAAAACTCTGATTCAGATCCTGTAGCACTGGAATGAAAAAAAAGCTTTATACTGGCTTCACTAGGACACAGGATCAAGAAAACTGTATCATTATACTTACTTCCCACAGCCAGGAAAATACTCCATTTGCATTTAGGAGTAGTTTGATATTTTCTCTACAAATATACAGTACTTCTAAAATGACAGAAGAAATTGCCAAAATTTCAGCAGTGATGAACTTAGACAACATTCTTAAATTTTCAACCTCAAAGCACCCACATAATTTTTAAGATCATAGTACATTCATGGCTCAAGTGCTAACGTTGCACAGCTTCCTTTATCATAGTGCCTGCAGATCAGCAAACACCTTCAGGTCATGGCCTGTAATTAGAATTTAAGGACACTACAGCAATACAAATAAAGAATAATGCACCTTCCTCGTCCACACTGAATAGTCACCATTCCTTGTAGAAAAAAAGGAAACATACAATTTTCCTAATTTTTTTTTCACAAAATCCACACCAGTCGTAGAAACATTGGTTGTGTCTAAACTGACCCCACAAGCGAATGCTGCAATGTGCCCCACGTCTCTGTTCACTTCAAGCAGAAGACTGGAAGGAGCATGATGTAGGTCTCAGCTGGACTCTGCATATAGTTTCTTTCTATAGGAAAAGGGATACAGAAGAAGGGATTGGGAGGATCCTTCTTTCATATGGAGTTGTGATGTGGCTGGAGTGTACTTCCAGAGAAGCTCAGAAGCTCTACTGATTTGGCCATAACTGTTTATTCCTTATTGGCATCAAATCTCTCAGATTCAGCATGAATTTTGTGCAAATGTAACTTAAGGTGGATAAAACCCGGACAGCATACGTTGACTTGCTGGCCTACTAAAATACAGACCTAGTCAAATATCTTTTCAAAGATTTGTTCTAAAAGTCTTCATAACAGTGTCATATATTTCAACATAAACAAAGATTTTTATGCTCCAGAACACTTAGGTATTAGAGAATTTGTGACAAAACTGTCCAACCATCCATTATAATCACAAAGGATGTCAAGGAATGATGTGCTTATCATGTACATCAACTTCCATTCAAAAGCACTCAGTTTCCTGAATCTAAGCATTCAAACTATCATACTTACAGGCAAAGGTAACCTCACAACACTGAGCAAAATGTCAAAATGCTGTTCGACTCTTACCCCCCATCAGAATATGTTACTAAGGTGGGTGGATTAAGACACTTAGAGTTGAGAAATATCAGAGGAATGTTGCCTATATCCATGCAACATATCCACATGGGCTGCCTCTTCGTGCAAACGCACATTTATTCAGCTTTAATTGTATGATCCTCCATTAGATTTTCAACGGGACATCTCTCTTACTTGGTAAAATCATAATATTGCCTTTTCTTTTTTTTGTTTTTGTTTTTGTTTTCTGCATTCATTGTATGCCTTCTGTGTATTACACAGAAGCACATCATCCAAGCCCTGCTCTGAATACAAAGCTATGAAGTTCACGCTGTTAGGTGGCTTCTACCTTTCTTTCTTCCACCCAATTTAGTGGAGTGATTTTCAAATTTATTTTCACAGCTTCTTACTATTGACAGGCATTATTAGCCTCACTGGAAACTGAAAATTCAGATCAAATATTCAAGAGCAGTCATAGATTTTTGAGATCAGCTTAACATACCTAGTACCATGAAAAATTGGACACTACATACACAGATTCTAAAGACCAGCTCTGGACAACTTCAGTGGTAGCTGTGAGGACTTAGTACCCTTCAAAAGCTGACCACAGGTGCTTCATATTAATTACACAAGAATTTACAAACACAACACAAATAGCCAAATGAGAGAACTATCATTTGTGTAGGTGGCTTTGCCCCTCGGCCACAGGGGGGACCCCCTCCCGCAAGGGGAATAGAATCCAATCCCTAGGCAACATTCGCTATCAGCCTATTTTTTTCTGTTTCCCTGTTGTTTCATCTCTTTCCAGGATCTGTGATAAGTAAAGCAAAATTCCTACTAACAATCATCACCTTAGCTACAAAAGCCTTATACACCTTGGAGCAGGGCCACAGCATAGTATTGCCATGTAACACAGAACCAGCTTTCTGGCTTCAGTCCTCATTGCTCTCCCATTTGCTTTGCTTTTGGAGTGCATGGAAAGAAAAGGGGAAGAGGCATATCCTCCCCATTCCCTCCTCCTCCTCCTCAAAAAAAAAAAAAAAAAAAAAAAAAAGGAAAAAGACATATTTCATCTTTAGAGAAACAAAGCCAAGGGTCCAATCTCTGGACTTAGTCAAAGAAGCTCTGAGGATACTGTGATTAATTTGTAGAATCCTACATGCTTTAGCTTTAGGCCAAAGGCACGCGAACATCAAGATTCTTATTTGGAAATGTCTACAAGTTTCTGCCAAGGTATTCTCATGGCTGGGGTTTTAGTTTTAAAGTTTGTCCCTCAGAGTAGTATAGTCACACACTTATCTTCAGCACAAAATGCAGAAAGTTTCTATAGCTGTAGATATAGCTCTGCCTTACAAGGCTGCACATGAGCATCAATGGGTTTAGTGCCGCCAGTGCGTTCTCACTGGCTGTGTACCTTCGCACTTATATTCTCGGACGTTATTTTGGACAAATTAATTTGTATGAAAGATGAAGGCAAAAATAATTGTCAAATCTTGATTACCGTTTCCTACCTGAATTACCTACACCCCCAGCAATATTCCAAAGATTTAAGTAGTGGCCCTGCCCATGAGCCAAATTCATTTTCTGACACTACAGGTATGTGTTCATATTACTTTTCCAGAAGAACAAAGATGTCTTTTCTTGGGGCAGAACAAAATAGCTTTTGCTCAGATCTCAGAACTAGATGTGGGGCTTCATACAGACTTAGGGTACTTTCTAAATGGCAGTCATTGCCTCAAAGTGTCTGCAGTTCTTCAGTTTTAAAACTGAAGCCCTACTCATCCTCCTTGTTACAACAGCAAGCGTTGCTTTTATCTTGTATTCATGACAGCACCTACGAGGAGAGGGGAATCATCTGATCTGACTTAAATACTTGCTATATATTTACATCCACAGGAAAGGTTGTTGTCTAGGTTACCTTTTACCTAGAGAACTGAATGAGAGAAATAGGTATGGTAGTGCGTGACTTCAAGCACCTATTTCTCTCTGTTGATGACAAAAGGAAGTTCTAGATCATGAGCTCAGATAGAGATGTCACAAGTGAACTTATCTATCTGCAGTGTCTGCAATTATTTTCCCTAGCCAGTCAGCAACAGACATGTATGTTTTGAATCTGAAGACAATACCAGCTCCTGGGTTTCTAACAAAAACGAGAGGTCAATAAGTACTCCTCTATTGAAACAGATCAATTAAAAAAAATTCTATTGCTGTTCAAATTTGACCCTGAATTGTCTCACTAAGATATTGAAATCACTGTTCATTTTCAATTACTTTGTTTCTATGAGGCAGGGATTTTTTGTTTGTTTGTTTGTTTTTTTGGTTAAACCTAGCCAGGAACTTTAGCATTAAGTACAGTACATGTTCACTAAAGATTGTGTCAGATATTTAGGTAAAGTGCTCTCAGTAGAAGAGCAAATATTGCAATTCATTTGAGCCACAGAGCAAGAACTATTTCAGTGGTACGTCTTTGGTCTTCAGAAAGAACTATAGATAAATAAGACCATATTTTAGCATGAAAATAGGTAGCTGCTGTATATGCAACAGCAGCATTTCCCAGATAATCAACATGGTCTGGAAACATCATCTAATTTCCATCTTTAAATGTACATAATAGCTGTGAAGCTCATCCATAAAAGGAGCACAGTGACATCTGAAGAAAAACATTTAAATCAAGTTGGGTGCTTGAACAGAATTGTCCATTAATTTGGTTTAATTTTGAAATCGAACAGCAGTGTGGAACTGACCAAAGACTATTACCCTGAAATAAGTTGCCAGGCTTGTTCCAAGAAGGGACATGTCTGTGAGGTTGCTCTGTACACTTGGTTCAGGAAAACTAGTTGTTTTAGGTCATTCTTTTGAATCATGTGTTAGATTCTGTTGACAATTAAACACTTCCTCACAGTTTAGGAGTCACCCCCCCCCTTTTTTTTTTAAATACACCCCAAATTACCCAAATTGAATTCTTAGGATCCATATGAATAAAATATTATACCAACCTACTACATTACAGAGCTCATGTCAAAAGCAAATATAGAAAGAAAGAACGCTTCTTCCATCCCCCTTCCATCCATTTACATTTGCAGGAAGCTCAACATCACACATTCTTTAGTTCTGGTTGCTCCTGCTTTCTAGGGAGCTTGCATCCTTTCTAGCATTCCACTCTTTCATGCTCTTCCTCTCCCAAAGACCTATATTCCAAATCCAAAGAGCATATTCTCACTACCATTTCTGCACATGTCCTTTGGACCATAGCTTTTCCAGTTCTTCTTCACTTTTTTAGGACTAGGAAAACATGTACTTGGCATTTCTCAATAAAATATTTGTAAAATATACATATAAAATGAAGAAAACATTCTGAAAAAGATCATGATATGTATCACTTTAGTATGTCATTTGAAAAAGGGGAATATAGGCACTGAGGTATCTATATTAGGAACACAGGGCCTCTCTACCATCAGTGGAGAGAGACACCTAAAATTAGAATTGCCCCCTGGAGGTACCTTTCTACTGGTCATGAGGCTCAATGTTACCTTAAATTAACCTTAATTATGTTAATTTTATGTTACTTAAGGTTACCTTAACTTAGAGACCTCAATTCCATATCTACAGGGAGGTCGGGCGCATCCAGGCCAATGTCAAACAATGTCTTTTGTTACAACAAAACCACCACAGCAGTCTCTAACATGTGGCTTTCCCCTTTCTCCACTGCCACCCTTTCCAAAGGCAATATTTATCCTTCCACTCAGAAATGAAAATGAAAGCTAGTGTGTGACAGAATGTACAGTATGAAGGGAAGTACTTCATGTCATAGCAAAAACAGCTTACAGACAGCATGCCAATGATGATATCATTCATAGACAGCAGTTAATTTGAAAACTGGAAGGGAGAAGCTAATATCTCTAGTGTTATGTGATTTTATACTGAAAGGCCTTAGCATAACACACACACGCAAGAGATTGGAATTAAAAGTACTTAGTTCTGGGACTAAGCATGAGAAAATGTACAGCTGGGAACAACTTTGCCTTGGTCTGTAGATGAGATAATTGGCTTTATTCTTTAACTTGTTATTGAACATGTATTAACATTTCCTGATTTTTCAGGCTTGAACAGCAGGCTGGATATTAACAGAGAGCTTTTTTTCTCCCTTAGCATGTGCATCTCTTTTCTTAACCATTTATTGTGATTTCTACCAATAAGAGAAGAAAATCTTAAATTACTGTTAACTACACCTTTGACTGAGTACAGGCTACAAAGTAATGAGCAACTATGTATTCTGGATGAACTCTGAAGAGTTTCTTACAGTCATATATTCACCCCTCCACAAAGACAATCCACTGGACTTCAGGGAGTATATATATTGCACTCTGTGTATATAGATGCTGTATATATTACTGCTTCCTTAAAATAACAAGCATAGTCATGAAAAAATATAAAGAATAAAGATGAAAGGCATAACTGCTTAGTTTGGAAATTAAACATAAATTGAGGTGAAAGAAATTCTCATTATTTACTTAGGGCCTGATCCAAAACTCTTTAAAGTCAGTGGAAAAAACATCAACCTCACTAGGATTTAAACAGCGACATTACAATTAGATACTTTAGAAAACTGTTTGGGAAAGCAGCATAAAAGAAAGTCTGTACAGAAGTGGGGAGGGAAAGGGCTTCCTGGATTATCTTACATTTTTTATATATGGCACAGTCTTGATCTCAGTGTACAAGGACATGAACTGCATTATCATAGCTATGCAAGAATGAAGTTTGCTAAAATTTTGTGGCATTGGATCAAATGGAAGAAAGGACTAGAGCGGGAAATAACATTTATTAGAGAATTTTTACATAAACACTGTAACTAGACAAGGACGCCTGAAAGCAGTCACGTCTGTGACCTCTGCTTCAGATAGACACACCACCTTCAGCCTGGGTTCCCACAGTGGCAGTCTGGATATTCCCTGGAGAGATCTGGGGGAGATTATGTTGTCTAAATGAAAACAGATACTTTTAGTGGGGATACAGAGTTAAGCATTGGCTGCCCAAGTTTGAATCTGTGACTCAAAATTTTCAAGCAAACCCTCAGAATCCATTGCATGCTGAGGTATACCTTATCCAGTCCTGATACTGAAAAGTAGAAGAAAACACCATTCTGCACATCTGCTCAGTGATTTGCACATCACAGTTCAGGGACCACCACTGAACACAGCACATGCTTTTATGACCAAGCTGCTGAAATCTATGCAGAACAAAAATTGACAAAAATTAAAAACCAAAGTCATGTATTTTCAGTACTTCCACCATTCTTTCCAGTGTTACCTAGTATTTCCAGTAAAACTAAACAGTGTATCCCTGCATAGAATGGGGCCTTTAAGGCAGAAAACTTTTTCCTCCTGGTTCAATGAAATCTATTTTTTCTGCCTTTTTGGTCTGATATTTGTCTTCAAAGCTTTCTTCTCCATTAATATATTATTTGCTCCATCATTGGAATCCTCATAGTCAGTGACTGTTTTCTTCTTCATGGGCAGCCATCAGCAGGTGATGTAATTTTGGCATTCTTAATGCACCTTTTTGTATGGATACAAACTTGAACAAATCATAATGTGCCTTTCAAACATCAGTGAAATGCATTTTCTTTTGCTTTGAATTTATATAAACCTACTGAACAAAGTGGGTTGCATGAAACACAAGAGGAAAACAGAGCTATCAAAATAACTTAAGATACTTTCTAGTAAACTATATGAGAGTTTGTTTTAATTTTCCCCTTCTTAATCTTATTTTCTATAACCATTTTGACATTAAAAAAGATCAAAACAGAAAAGATGAGAAAAATCAAGTCCCAGCCCATAATCAGTGATCAAGCTCATCTTCATCAAAGTTAAATGGATATATTATGCTGCCTTCAATCTAGCTAAAACAACTTCCAGTTTGGTGAGATTGTGTAGTATATAGTCTCAGTACTATATTTTAATTAATAGAAAGTACGGTAAAATAGCAGTGAAGACCATCAACTAAAAAGTCTGGCTCTGAGTGATTAACAAAGATTTTACAGAATTAATCTATTAAAACAACTAAATTTCTTATATAAGGTTATGGCACTGAACTTTTCCTGCCTCATTTTGATTGTGAAAAGTCCAAAGAATAAAAGAAGGAATTTAGTGTGTGCTTGTGAAATCGCTGGAAACAGAAACCTAAGCCAGCTGAAGTCTTACAGTAAAAAGATTTCCTCACCAGAACATTGCTACCATTTAATTGTTTATTACTTTGAAAATGGAGTCCCAATAGTAACATTAAAATCTGGTTCTAGGCCAACCAAGGCACACAAGGTAGAGCTGGAAAAGATCCAGTTAGTTTACAGCATCACATTTTGCAGTGTCAAAGCAGCAAGTGTTTACTTTAGATACAAAGACATTGTAATATCTTGTTTAAATTAAACAATGAAAATATAAACAGACTGAGATAATATTTTTTTATGTTTAGACTCATCGTAGTGGAAACAGCCTGCAATATATGGATAAAACTAAACAGATCCAGTGGTCTTATTCTGGGAAACCTAACTCTTACCTTCAAGAGCCTGGGTCAGCCCTGGCAAGCCAGTTGAGAAGTTCAGCTGCTTAAATTTCAGCAACCAAATTAAAAAAACAAAACAAACTTCCAAGGAAATGAGTCAACAATGCAAAGCAGGTGTGAGGAAACTTCAGCTTTCACATAAAGGGTAATTTTCACAGGAAATGCACGCTGTTTGTCTGCCAGTTCTATTTATGGCATCTTTAGACTCCCCTTCACATGAACTAGTTTGGATGCCCAAACCAGCTTCATGTTTTTTTGGAATATTATAAAGGAGGCTGTTAGGAGACAGCTGTGACAGGTCTCAGAGCTCTTGATCTCATCAGTGTAGTTGCAAACAGAGATATTCTGTTTGCTTGTTTTGGTTAGAATTTATTCCCCAAAACGGGTGCTCCTGCTGCTATTACCACAGCCACTGTGTTCACTACAGCTCATCAGAACATGGTGACTTGTACTCTAGATGCAGAAGGCAACTTGCTCTCTGAACACCCGTTTTCCTCCCCAGCTAAACTCTACGTTAAGGTGTTATTCACATGACATCGTGTTTTGCAATGCTCAGTATATATTCAGGCACAGTGAAAGATTCAGGGCAACATTCCCCAGTACTATTTATCAAGCTGTAGATCTGGCTTCAGATATTCTCAAGAAGCTCCTCTATCCAGCCACTCATTCGTCCCTTCCTCTGCAGAATAAAACCTAACACAGTATCAAACTAATCCATAACCACCCCACAGTATTACTGCTGTTTCCCCTGAGCACTTATTACAGCTCTTCACTAACAGGGCTGAAATTTTGGCTGGTACTTTCTTGCAAGGGGCCAGTGCCATCCTTTGAAGGTGGTCACCAGTCCACATGAAAAGCTGGGTCAGAGCAACTCAGAGCTCCAGTGGCAACAAGCACAAAACCAGTACAGAGTAGGAAGTGCCTATTACTATTTTGTTCCTTAAATTTTGCTGGCTGGCATACCCTTTCTCTCTAGCTTGTTAGCCTGTCTCATAGGTTGCAGTCAGTGAAAGGAGAGACAGAATCTTCATTTAGATAAGGTCTAGCACATTTTAATAATAATAATTGATGATTACTAAATTACACTTACAAGAGAATGTGACAGATATAATATTAGGCTGAATTATATTTGATGAAAAATCTTGAATCTTTTCTTCATAGCATTACTAGAAACATGACAGTACATGAAATAGAGTGCAAGTACCTGATATTTTATTTTTTAACCATAATACTATTTATCGTGCTTGATCTCAAACTGCTTTCCAAATTGATGTACAAATAACATGGCTTAGCTGCTAAAACCACACAAAAAACTGCTACACCACAAAGCAGATTAGGACAGCTTTTTTCCTGGCAGAATGTATTTGTTATGAACTCTCCAACCAATATTGTATTTCACAAAACTGGGCTTTAAAGAACATATTAGCAAAGACTCAGTCCCCGTCTTCCAGCCAAAAAGTCCGCGAAACCATTTAGAATAGAGTATTGTATTTTAGCTTGGTTATCCCAAATGCAGTTTCAAGGGGAAGATTATTCAGAAGCTATCGAGTAGGAACAAGTGCCCCTGTATTCCAAGTCCCAGAAGATTGTTATGGTATTATGAGAAATATAACATTTTGCTCAGTCAAATTGCTCAGTCAAAATCAATTCTTATAAACAAGTATTAAGCATTGTAAGAAGTTGATATCTGAGACTTTATAAAGCAACCAGTTACAACAGAACATAGAAAAACTCACAGAACGATCCTTCATAGAAACTGCTGGATTTATAGAAACCCTGGTTTAAGATTTAGGAATGGAAGAGGAGTGGAGAAGAATCACAGTATATGACTTATCACATGCAAGGTATTGTAACATCTGCTCGATGCTAAATATTGTGTCTTCAAAGGAAGATCCTTAATTTCTTTGCTTAATAGAGAAGATAGCTTTGTAGAGATGTGCCCGCGGGCTAAAAATTGGTTAGTGATATAAACATATACACATCTGTTGCCTACTGTAGAGTTGCACACATATGTAGCAGAAGCAACACTGAGACTATATATTTGTTTTAGAAAAACATAGGAAAAGTGTGCGTGCCAAAGAAAACTGTCCAGGTGCTCAGGAAAAGGAATGCAGACGTAAGAAACTGAAGCAGAGTCAGTGCCGTTCCTGCATGAACTTTGGTAAAGCTGCCACAGAAGGCTGCATGGGCTGATGAATGAACACCTCGCATGATCACCTCTAATGCCTTCTATAGTTCTGCACACCAACACATTTAAATCTGTGCCACAGTGGACCCAGGAGTCACCCTCTGTTGGCGCAGGGTCCTGACATTCCTGCTTTCTTTCCTGCCTCACACATAGATAGAGGGGGGAGGCTGATCTGGCTTGTAATTATAGGGTTTTATAGCTTCCTTTCAGCACACCAGCAAATAACTTAGTCAAAAAAATCACACAAATTCAGCTCTTCTCATAATATTTCATTTCCTGGTTGACAAGAACTAGGGAAAAAAAAAAAACAGATTTCATACTACTGCAGTTTCATAAAAAGCTCCATATATTGAAATAGAACCCTGTAAAGCACAAACACCAAAATCAACAAATTGATTTGGATTTAAGTGAAAAGTCACTGTACTTCTATATACCCCAAGCCAGCAAAGCACTGAAACAGAGTGCTTAAATTAAAGTGTACAACATTATGGGTGAGGTGACATGCTCAAAGATTAGTTCATGCTCCTTCACTTCCCTGAATCAAGGCTGAATTAGCAAGCTTTGAGTTCGCTACTTATGTGGCATTACCTTCAATATAGTATTACAACAAGAGAACTATTGGAATTCTGCTGAAACTTTTCCCAAAGATCCCTGTAAGTCTTTTCTTGTTCTTATCTGGAAGATTGATCGTGATACTTAGCTGTATTATGGTATGCATCAGAAAATGCCAAAAGGAGGTGAGAGTGATGAAACTGAGCACCAATACCTGGAAAATACATCCTAATACTCAGTTCTGCAAAATTTTGTTCAGTCTAATTTGATCCCACGTATCAATTCAGGTCACATATTTAAGAAGCCACTGTTACAATTCAAGTGATTGAAGTTCAGCATGAGTTTCAGGGCCTAAGGGAAAATACTCGAAATTTTCTGGGATTTTCACTCTGGTGTAGCAGTTACTTTTATCACCCTCACTTCCCTCGTGATCTATTGTGTCTTTGAAAACTGATGAAAGTACCTTGATTGATGTCACTGTAAAATATCCTTGTCCATTTCCTTTAGTGCTGTTTAACAATGAACCATATTTTGATATTAAATTTAAGCAATCTCAGTAAAGGAAGCAGAGCAGAGTACAATGGAATCAGTCGAATGTGCCAGGCTGGAGGAAAGCAACTCAAAATTGTCTTTCTAGCTTAACTCAGAAAATCAGAAACATAGCTCATGTCTGGATTTCCTAAACATTATTAAACAAAGATTAAAAAAAATTCCAATCAAAATCATGGAATATTAGAGACAGACTTTCAAAGAAGCTTCCAAAGATGGACTCACTATGCTTGTACACACTTTTTGCCCCAAGAGCTCTCATGTTCACACAGATCACGACAGCGTGCACTCTGCATGTAACAGAAGCTAACTTTTCACTTTAATCAGCTAGCACACAAGCTATAGAGCCCTGAACTGGTATGGTGGTGTCTTTTTTTTTACAATAGAAATCATATCATTGAACCAGGAATATACCATAAACTATTGAGTATTGTGTTTAGTTCTTTTTGATTTCTTCTATTAATAGGGTTAATATGAATGCATTGTACCTTACCTGGGTATGGAACATAGAAGATAAAAGACCGGAGTGAAATCCCAGCCAGGGAAGTCAATTCGACTTTACTAGCATCATTAAAGTCAGTGGCAATTCACCCACAGTTCCAATGCAAAGGAAGTAGTGCTCTAGGATAAATAAGCTGCACAAGGAAACAGAGAAATATAATATCAAGTACAAAAAAAAAGAGATTAAAACAAATGAGATCCTAAACATACTTATTTTATAAAGCAATTCATCACATTACTAATAAGTTTTATTCATAAACTCAGATTTTAATTGCAGGATTTTCCATGTCATTTGGAATTACTATTGAAGAGATGTGAAGAAAGGTGTCACTTTGACATTGTATGAGAGAACAGACATAGGATTTGCTTCATCTACTTGTTTATATTTTCTTTCAGATATACTCCAGTAAATATGTAGTTTGGCCAATTCATCAAGTGATTCATTTTTTCCCCTGTAGATAGAAATCTATCTTGAGTTAAGCTTTTTCTCCATCCCTCCAACCCGTTTCCCCACACACACTCCTTCCTCACGCCCTCTCTTAAATCCTTTTCAGTCCCCAAGATTAGGACTGGTTTTAGTCCAACCTTATGAGAATGCTTTCATGTTCCTTATATTTGTATGCAGTAATTACAAAAAGATTTTCTTAACCCTTACCTACTGATCCCTAAGAAGCCTTAAGAGCAGCTTTTCCATGAGAGAGTCCAGTCTGCTGTACTTGCAGACCACTTTCAAATGTTCTTTAACCTTGTGTCATTTGGACTTCTCTCTCCAAACAGATATATTTCAGTAAGTGGCTCATTAGCATTACATAGGAGAAGAATCCTTATTTTTTCCTCTTAAAACCACCGTATCCTTTGCTATCTATCTCTGGTGTTTGTACTGATATTACAGCCACTTCAGTAAATTGAAGCTCTTCCACAGATCTCTACTTCAAATCAGCGCCAGGCTCAATTCTTTGGCTGAGGCAAATGCCAGACGTTGTTTATACAGTGGTAATCAACATGGTAAATTTAGAATATACTAGAATAAATTATGATAAATTTGCTGCCTCAGGATAAAGATAACATATGGGTAGAGTCAGTGGTTATCTCTTAAAAAAAAGGGAAATTGATGAACAGACATTTTTTTCCCCCTCCAGGCTATCATAATAAATGTTTTTTTCCCCCTCTGGGAATTGTAGAGAAAGAAGATGAGACATGTGGATCTCATGAACCCTGATGCTAAATACAGCTATGACTTTTGAAAGTCTGTCTTTCCTATATTTCAAGCTGAATTTCATATTCATTTCTCAGCATTAAGAATTGTTTTCTTTCTTTTTTTCCCTGCCATTTCTCCAGAGGTCAGGAAATGAACTGTGTGCCATCAGAGAGCAAAGCGGTACAATACACAAGGGGCCTGATGGAGTTGTTGCATTTTTTTTTTCCCACCTCAGCAGCATGACTTGCTGTTCCCAGAAGGGGTTTCAGAATCATCTACTAGTGGTAAATAATCCCCCCTTTCACCCCCAGCCATCTATTTAACAAAAAACACTTTCCTTGAGACCGGGATCGTACTCCATTTTCATTCTCAAACTCAGTGCTTTAGAGCTTATTTAGGAAAGTTAACCTACCTGGAGCACAAGTTTCCAGAGAACACCCAGTCCAAACTGAGACTATTTTCAGAGTAGACCAAAGTTTCTTTCTCTCACTGTCGAATACTTTTACTAGGCCCAAATTAGTGGGAGGAAGAAGACATGCTTATGCCATGTATCTAACTATGGCAAGTCTTCTGAGGAAGGATGACAATTAAGCTCTTATCCTAAGTCCTAATCTACCTGGAAAACATGGCAATTCTCCATAATAGAAGTTACAAAAATGTCCTAATATAAACAGAAAGACGAGTAAAAAACTACAGCTATAATTCACACACACACACACAGAATCTGCAGTTAGTCCTTTGTTGAACTAACAGACAGAACTGTGCTTCTTCAATTTCATTTTCCATGTCTGCCTTTCAGCTCCACCAAACTTTAAGTATGTGTTTAAGTCCAACTGGCTTTAATAGGATTTAAAGACATGCTGTGCTTCACTGAAAAGGAAAGTATTACTCACATGCCTACTCACTTAAATTATGCGCTTTGCTGAATCAGAGACTTTATATGCTACTACATTAGCACTGAGAGAACATATAAAGGTATGAACTTCAAGCCTGAGGCCATTTTTGCCCTGACACCTGATCACAGCAAGGATGACGAGGAGACAACACATCCTCCCTTTCCTGTTGGTACACCATCAGGGTAGGGGCTACACCATACAGAGCAGACACGCATCCAGGCGGAAGGAGGTACACCCCTACCCTGGCACTCGCAAACACGCTAAATCCAGATGAACTGCATTAGGACTGTGTGGGGAGACCAATCGTACACAGCTGATGAGTAACACAGCCATCTCAGAGGCTGCTGTTGCATCGATTTGGTCCCTCCAGAATGACAGCAGAGATATAAAATTCCAGTGTCATGTCTTGTTTTCTTTAGAAAATTGGAAAGATGATTTTATTTAAAAGTCCTAAGCCTTTAACAAGAACCTTGGCCTCACACAATACGGTACTTGCTATGGTATAAGACAATTTCTGGAGAGGACCTGAAGAGGACTAAGGTCTCTTGCTACAGGGAAAGGCAGATCTTCTGAGCTCTCTTCAGGTCATCACAGCACTGCTGGGGTGAGCCTCTAATCCTGGCAACTTGGAGGCTCAGAAAAGCCCGTCATCAATCACCAAGTCCATTGGAAAGCAACTTGAAGCACTTCTCTGTACCTTGACCATTTCACTCTCTTCCCACGTGCCTCATTCTCTTTTCTTTCACTAACTGCAGCCATACAAACACCATAACATTTCAGAAGGATATTTACAGTCTCAGGAACCCAAGTGACCAGCATTTCCCTGCAACCTTGTCACCCTATCAATTAGCTCTAGAGTTTTTTTATGCTATGCTCTTCCAAAAATTTTTCTTAGGCTTCTTTATTTTAAACATGGCCAATCTGATGCTCGCACTGGGAAAATTTACATTTGGCTGGACTGTGGCCATACTGTGAAAGCAGTATGCTGGCTACCTGGCACAAGTGCCTTATCCTATAAACAACATCTTAACCTTGCAGCACAGAGCACTCAGGAAATTTACAGCAATATTGAGCTGTAAAGATAACCAAATTTCCATTACCTCTTGTTCTTAACCAGGCAAATTATCCAGCTGGCTACTACTCCTAAAATTCAGGTATTTGTACTTGTCATCATATTGAAATACAATGGACAACTTTAAACAGATACCTATAGTTCTTTTCTTGTGTTGAGAAAATGATGCGTGTTTGGGAAGTTTGTGCCTTAAACACACACACACACACGCACACACACACACCAAAAAGCAGTTTTTAAATTCACACAGGCAAAAACACAACGAACAAATAATCAATCTGGGATATACTAAAGGTAAACCACTTTCACAATGTTCCTCAAAGGTTATTTTGAAAAATGCTTCTAGGGACGACAGAAGAAAAAAGATCTAATTGGGAATTTAGGCATCCTTTTTCCAATTCAAATGTTTATATTTACACACATTTGCATGTACCCGCACAGCAATTAAATAAGAACACTGGAACTGCAAACCACTGCTGGTTCCTAATTGTTTCCTTCAGGAATCACTGCAGTTTACTAGTCTCAGGCACATCAGTTTAGTTCCTGTCCTGGAGTTGTCAAGCAAGCATTAACGCAGAACTAATAGATATCCTTGATATACTTGCCATAATATACTGTCTATTCCATCAACTCTGTTCATTTCTAGAAGGGCTATCATTGTAATTGCTCATTTTCCAATTAGAAGTTTCAGTGTGAACAAGCCATATTTAGTTTGAAGAATGGCCATTCACATGGGTTTCCTGTTTTATTTTACTGCTTGAAATGTGGCAGTGACTCAAGGTCTAAACCCAGTATGGGGCCTTCTCATCCCAACTGTTGTAGATCCTCATGTGAAAAGACAGACTGAATATCCAAGAACTCACAGTCTTTAGGAGGGATTTGCAGAGACAAAAGCCAGGTATGTGCTTTGCTCTTCCTAAAGACTGTCTATAAATAAAGGAAAGACAGGGAAAAGAAGTGCTACTGTGGAGTGTGTTATTTTATAGGGAGAAAACTGAGGCAGAAGAGTATTTGAAAAGTATCTTTTGAAGTATTTAAATACCTTTGAAAATCCGGACCTAAGTGAACTGGCCAAGGTTATACAGGAAGGTTGTGACAGAGTGGGAAAATTAATGCCTGTTTCCGAGTCCCATGCCAATCACAAAACACTCCTCCTTCTCCCAGTCAATCTGCTTATTAAGTAAGTTCAGAAAAGTCTCCCATTGCAGAAAGTCTAAGTCTCAGAGAGACAGTCCTTATGCCTCTGAAAAGGCTTACCAAATCTAGGGGAGTCATTCACCAGGAATGAGAGAGTTAACTCTATACACATGTAGTAAAGATATATCAGGGCTTTCACACTTTTTTCCATTCTGTAGTTTGCTCCATACTTAAAAAAATGTATTTAAACTGAATGACCATGTATGTGAAGGAAAACTTTACAGGCAGATAAGTCTTCTAGTGCTGAATGCCTGCCAAGACAAAACCGTGTGGTTTATTTTAAAGGGAGGAGTGGTTATCACTCAGAACGCACCATTTCTGTTTAACCACTGGAGGCAGAATTAATGCCTACTATTTTTACTTGTCATTAAAATAGAACTTTAAAGAAATAAAATCTGATTTTTTTTCAGCCTACACTGAAACCAAAAATGACAGTAATTTACATAAAGGGAACTTTTTAATACAAAACAAGGGATATTTTGAAAAGCATTTGTGGGCAAATAAAACCTTACATGTATAAAACTCCTGATAGTTTTTATGGGCAGGTGTTATGTAATATAATCCATATTATGGTGCTGTATAATTCATGTGAGACCAGGTACAAAGAAAAATGTCTGGGCTTTATACAAGTTTGTGGGCTTGATTCTTATTTTACTTACACCAGTCTTACCTCCACAGATATGCATACCTTCACTGACTTCAATGGACTGTCAAATTGTTTATCAGGGTAATTAAGAGGTGACTGAGCCTCCCACTCATGATTACTGTGTTCATTTCCATTTAACTCGCAACTGAATGTACAAGTGCAAAACCTCAGAAATAATTGTTTTATATTTATCATCAAGAAAGATTCATGAGAACTGAAGACCTCATGTATTTCATATGATTTATCTCAACATGCCTTGTCAAGAACAACATGAACTTCTCATTCTTTTTATAAAAGTAAAGGCAGATTTTGTTCCAGGGGTAAAAATGGATTAGTTCTACTGAAATCAAAGAGCACTACAGAAGATTAAAGTCCAAGAAAGACAGAGTCACACTATATCCACAATATCTGCTCTGAACAAGAAAGTGCAGATTCGTATGACTTCTTTTCTAATTAGTTTTCATTACTCAGTTATTGTATGGGCCTTAATTCATGAGATGTGATGCATCTTAGTTACTCAGAGCATTTTTTTAGTCCTTATAATAAGGAAACTGAGGTTGACACCTTTTTATTTATATACATCTAAAGAATTTAATCCTTTGCATCACCGTCTCACTTGTCAGTAAACTCCTCTGCTCCGGACACAACCGAAAATCTTTTGAAAACACATACCAGTGCACGAGAAGAGGGGTAGCCACTAGGTGGCAATAGAAACCCCTCAAATAAACTAACATTACACACACTACGCTATTCAATAGCTATCAATTTCAACTAAGAAAGTGTTGAATCAAAAGAAAGCAAACACATTTCTTATTGGTCATTAAAAAGTAGATTTTAAGTCCAGTTTTCTGCAAGATTAATAAGGAACAAATGATTTAGCATTGTACCAAGATAATTTCTCTTACTTATCTTGATACTTTTTCCTAAGAATCATTATTTAACATGCCATGCAGCTTTTCAATTATTATTTCAGCACGACTGAAAAGTATGGTGATAATTTATGTTGTGCTTCATAAACTTAGCACTCTAGAATCATTACAGAAATCTGATGGCTCAAATAGCTACTGTTCTTAGTTTGGAAAGCATTAAAAGGTTTAAAATAAACTATTACTGACTTTGCTTCTGATTGCAATACACATTTTGTTCTCAAATGCTAAAATCTCAATAACTTTTTGGGGGGACTTTGGATTTGCTTGGGGAGGACTCTGCTTTGGGGACTTTGGAATTGCTCTTCAAATTAGAGTTACATATCCAGAAGTTATAAATCCAAATATCTTGAAGTACAATATCTTGATTTAAGAATTAAAACAAAGCTATATATGTTGGAAGGATGCTTGTCTGTATATGTGCAACTCACTGCTCTGCTAGATGTTTCACACTACTCATTTTCACAGCTTGCAAGTTAATGAAATAAAAATCATATCCTAATCCTTACATACGTTAGGATAGAGTTAAGACTGTAGAGCTACAATTGCATAAGGATATGAGTTTATAAATTTGGTGTTTCTATTTCAAGCCTTAGACCTTTTGACTTCAATTTTTAACATTGCTCTTTGTATATATTTGCCAAGGTTTGTTTTTGTTTGGTCATGAAAAACTCCTTCAACAAACTCCTCCTTGCCATTATCATCAGGGTTCAATTACTGAACACTGAGACTTTTACCCCTAAGCTTCAGAATTAGCTAGGCTGCTACCATTGCAGGGCTGAGCTGGTAGGACCAAGTGCTGCTCTGAGTTTAGTAATGGAAACTCGTAAGCCTGATCTAGCTCTTCTCCCTGTTCCCAAATGTGATGAATTTTCTGTGTGTGTCTAAGTTCCTAAGACACTACAGAAGAGAAAGAAATTGATCTGATTGTTCCCTCCCTGACACCATCTCCACCCGCTCCCATTCGTTCCCTGAGCTCTTCTCCCTCAGCTTTGGCATCAGTGAGATCCTGGGATTACCTTATGGTGTTAATGGTCCTAGATGCCACTTTTTCTCCTGAGGAGTACAAGCGGGGAGGAAGGAAAAGCTTAATGAAGGGAAAGCTGACCAGGAACAAAATTCTAAGGACAAGAGTAGAGAAGTGTTTTTCTTTAGATACTCCTCTGCTGGGCAGTTTTTTAAATGATTGTTAACAGAGACAGAAAAGTATCACCAAAAAAAAAAAAAAAAAAAAAAATTGCAATGGAAAAGTCATATAGCTTGCCAGGAGCCACCCTTGTAATTTGTTACAGAACACGTCCATCAGAACATACATCCAGACACTCCAGTCTGGAAAAAAAGTTTCACAAGTTCAGACCCAATTGTGCCAGAATCTCACACACTAAGTTCATCTCTAAAATGAGGAAGAGGAGAGTAAATTACCAACTTTGAAGAAATTGAGCCTAAATCTGGATTTTGAAAGCCAGACCTGTTTTGTGTTAACAATATCATGTACTTGCCATAGAAATACATTTTTTCATGAAGTTTTTTGCCTATAGCTTTGAAATGCTTAGAAGCCATATTAAACTCTTAATAAAATAGAAATATAGTCACAGACAGGCATGTGAATACTGACTGACATCTGCAAACTTTCTTTCTAAAATATGTCTGAAAATACATTTGAAGAAAAGCTGGTTTAAAGTTCCAAACTATTATTTCTATGTCCGCAAGTGGTACAGAGTCACATTTTTCGTACTTTAGCACAGCAATTTATCCTAGTGATGATCATGAGGCGATATAATTACCTACAGTATTATAAAGCTATTGACTGAAAACAAAATACTTATCTTCACTTAAATAATAAAGATCTATAAAAGGACTCAGTAACACAGGCATACCTTTTTACTCCAAAATTTTTAAATAAAATCTGAAGTGGTCAGAGTGTAATTACTTTCCCTTGTAATTCTCTACAATCAGCATTTATAAGCACACAGAAAGAAGACATTTAAGGTGCTCTTTCTGCCCTTGCTGTTTTCTTTAGCCCCTCTGGTTGCTCCAACCTTATGGCTATGAAAATATGCAACACCTACAAATGCTAGTACTAATCCAGGCAAAAAATTGATTTGTCAAGACTATGATACAAGTGATAAATATAATAATAAAACCAATTTAAGAGACGTTATTTTACTGCTAGGTTATCTGAAGAAGAGCACTGAAGAACACAAGATGTAAAGAAAACAATATTTTCTGAGAGCAAACAGATTTGCATGAATCAGTTTAAAAACATACATATTTGACAAGCATGCTCCAAGAGCTCGTGCAAGTCTGCTAGCATATTATAATTACACTAAAAGTGCCAAGTACAAACAGGCTTTGTTTACTTCATGCACCTCTACCTGGGAGCACACTTAATGGTCTTTAAAGAAAGGAAGCTTTGCTTCCAAGTTTGGTTTTTAAACTGAGGTAAAAGCCAACATACTTAAAAAAAATCTATTTTAAAAATCCAGAACATTTTCATACAATTCAAAGGAAAATGAAGAGGAGCAAAATAATTCTGACCTTTAGTACATCATTTCTCTCCAAAACACTTCTTGTAGAACCTATTGTCCAGCTTCCCTTAGGTTCTTCCTTCACTATTAGAAGCCTTGAAAGAATTGGAGTAAAGTGAAATAAATTTAAGTAACTCTTCATGTCTTATATTTAATCATTACCCCAGGAGGATTACATTCTTCCTCAGACCTGGCAGCAAGAGGAAGTGGTAGGAAACGGAGCAAGAAATAGAGAAGCACAAGGAACAGCTCTTCTCCAGCCACCACGCAAAAATGCTGCACCTGTGTAGAAATAGCATGAATGTAAAGCAGGGAACCACCTTCCCTCTGTAGTTAGGGATAGTGACCAAATAGATGGAGATTCACTGCTAAATGAAGAGTTTCTGTCACAGGAAAAGTCAGAAGTGTTCACTAATCTGGCACATCTGCAACAAGAGGGGGTGATGCAAACCTTCCTCAGAGGACAGTCAGCCTCAGCTGCTGCAACGCACAGTCCACCACATTAGTTAAACAAAAAACAAGCAGATAAACAGCCCCTGCCCACACCTCTGGAGCTTGTCTAGCACCAGCTGGATTTCACAGGACCCCATAACATGCACTTCTCTCTTCCCAATGGGAAAGCTCAGATTCTGAGACAGCTCTGGTGCTAGGAAAGGCTTTTAAAGGTTTTGGTTTCTTTCCACAGAAATATGACAATTGTCAAAGTGGAGCTGTCTTTCTGAAGGAGGTGGGTACAGGTGGTTTGCACCCAGCTCCAACAGAACAATTAGCCTATACCAACATGCTTCTAGTGGTGGCCCTTTTACCACGGAGGGTGTTGCATCTCTTCATGTTATTTTGGGAATGATATCCTGGCTGTCGTTAAAAGGGTTTGTTATTCTTTTCTTCATGCTCAATGTAAAACAAAATGCACTTAACATTTTATTCTGTTTACTTAACAGTTTATTCTGTTATTATATTAAAAATATTTTCTCACTCAGAAAACATTTTGAATATTTCTCCAGACACCTGTCTAAACTTTTCCTCTGTTCTTCAGGGCTGGCCCAATTCAAAAATATGCTTATTATTGAATGAGAAGACGTTTAGTTACTGCTGCTCTATTCAAACACATTCTTTTTCTTCATTGACTTATGTGAAAAGTAATGGAATGACAGCTTCCAAAAAATTATACAAAACTGGTTGTAAATAAAGCAAAGTCTATTTTCAGTATTCCATTTTCAGCTAAAGAGCTCGAGCACATTCCTTACATCAAGTCATTGCTAATACAGTTCTTTAAATAGAAGAAATCAAAGGGCATGGTTGCAAGACAACAACAACTAGAACATGCTGGTGGGTTTTGTTTATACTAGAGTGAGTAGGATTTGAGAATTTTTAAAAGTTCAAGTATGAAAAAAATTATATACATGTAGAGGAAAAAAGACTTTTGGAAATGGCTCATGATCGGTTTTAGGCAATTTCTTTAACCATTCATTGTGGGAAAGAAAAACATATTCAGCATTCTTATCATTTATTTTCTCCCACTCATGCATTATGAATGGTTGCATATGACAGCAGACAGTCTTTCCTGAAATAGTTTTAGAGAAAAATTTGCATGGGAGAAAACTTCAAAATATACCTTCCTTTTAATGCAGGTAAATTACTTTGCTTGACTTTTCCTAATCTTTCTCTCTGTTTTTCCTCTGATTTCCTTTCACATGCCAGTTTTTCATTTTGTATCCTCATTGTCTTTGATACAATCATGCTCGACTTGCACCACTTAGGACCAAAGGTGTCTCGCTGGATGAAATCCAGGCCACGTGGAAGCCAGTGGCAAAGCTCCCATTGACTGTAATGGTGCTAAGATTTTGTACTTTTCTGTTTAAACAGAGGGCTGTCCCCTACACCAGCTACCTTCCTGCCTGATACTTGGAGAAGATTATGAAATTAATGATTTCACAACTGTTTTGTAACCTAAAATAGGCTGAAATATCTAAAGAGTGTAGGGAAGGAAGATCAATTATTTAAAGATATACCAAGTAAGTATGGGCTGAACTTTAGAAAGGTAACATTTATAGCTTTGCTGTAAGGAAAAACATCCTGACTGTACATTAATCAATCCTGAATGGGGGTATTAAACAAGGCCAACATTTTCAGACTTGGATGTCTAAAGCTAGGTATCTAAATCCACACTTGGGAACTCAATTTTAGATTACCCAGGTTTGAAAAATGTGGTTCTAATCCAAATTTTTCTTTTCACATTTTCATGTGAATATCATGAGCTAATGAAAACAACTGATCTGTCCGAACCTGCACAGGATAACAAGAGCACCTCATCTGGTTTCAAAATTATCATTGCAAGAGAACTCCTGCCATTTAACAATAGAACTTTCTCAGACAACTGAACAAGCATAAGGAATTCACCAAACATCAACACACACACCCCAGAACTCAGGAATGTAGCTGACTGCCTGGAAAATACTGCAAAGAAGATGGAAAAAGAACTATATCCTTAAAATTTTATTTTTAATCTTTGCTATATAAAGAAACATAGAACTTGAAAGTATTATGTGGCTTCTCTGGAATTATGTGTCCTCAGTCTTGAGAATAAATACTATTTTAGACCTCCTTTTTAAAACATATATTAAACATATTGCCATACTACGATATATTAAAGAGATTTCCCATTTTAATAATAAAAATAACTCATATTAGTTTTAAAGTTGCAAGATGTTAACATCAGATGGGAAAAAGTTTAAAAGACAAGTACTAAAAATAACCTTTGAAATATAGTGTACATTGATGTTTCAAAGATGAGTGAAAGTTACACTTGGCAAGGGTGTTGGATCCTTTCATATACGGGATATGTTTAGCTTTGGTATTTTCTTAACAAATGGTTAGCATTGGGCCCCCGGTCCCTGGAGGAAAGACATCACCATGCAGTGACATGTTTCTATACAAACATACTCAAACCAAGGTCATCACTCACCTTCCTAAACCCTTGGCAACACAAGCCAACAACTTAATTTACAGAGAGAAGTTGTATGAAGTGTGGGACTAGCAGATCCCAGGGTCCAGTCAAGGTCTGCCACTGAATTAAGGGAACAGATGGAGTGGCTCAAGCTACAAGAGATTTTTTTTTTTCCTACTTCACCCATATATTTTCACATGCATCCCTAACTCGTGCTTAACCCTTTGTCATCTAGGAAGGCATATAAGCTAAAAGAAATTAGGACCGGCTCATTTTGCTATACTACTTCCACATAAGACCTGACATTTCTTCCAAACAAGTACTGGATACACCAATGAATTCAAGCAACTCCACTGTGGTTTGAGGTTTTGCTCTTTCCATCATAATTTTCAGTATTCTTTCCTATGTTCTCATATAAATAAATCTTTATTTTGCACTCTGAACAGTTAAGAAAAAGACAATATTCCTTCTTGTATTTGCATCTTAATGATTTTTTTTTTCTTTTTGGGACCAATCTAAGCTCTTATTCATTAGTTTGGCTTAGGGACATTCAAAATCCATAATTACACTCCTAGAGCAAAAAATGATGATACCCAGAATGGGTTTGTATATCTGGTTCTCTGCTCTGGGACAAAGTTCAGACTGCAGTATTCCTTATCTCAGCTTGTGGCGCTCTGCTCTGTGCCAATAGCAGTAGTACATACACCCCATCGATGTGACCTGTCAGTTTGGCCATCAGAAAGATCCTAAATCTTTCTTAGCAAGCAGAAAAGAGAAGACACCACTACCCACAAGATGTTAGGGTGCCTGTGATTCAGTGCACCACAGCTGGTAGATATTACGAAAAAAGGTGAGAAGTGCTTCAGGAAACACAAGTAACATCAGGGGGTACAAGTAAGACGAAGCAAACAAAAAGTTGAAAAATGTAGTTCTAACTCTGGTCCCATGTTCACCAGCAAGCTAAGTACTAAGCTCTTCTCTAACCTTGTTACAAACATAACTTTGTTGTTTTCAATGGACATATGCTGGCACAAGACTGGATCAACACAGAAGTTTGTCTAGAAACTTTCTAAAGTTTCTGGAATATGACTCCTGCACTGATCTTGGAGTTGGCTACCTTTTATCTGAACCTATTCACTCACTTTTTCAAGACAGTTGATAGGGTACTTTAGCTTTCTTTTAGCTTTCCTTTTAGCAAGACTCACAGATGGGGAAGTCACACACCTTTTTCGTAAAACTGGAAGAAAAAGGAGTAATTATCTTTGCTTGATGTCCTGTTAAGAAAAGACTGACACATTTTGCTATTGTATATAAACAAGAAGGTCATCAGATTCACTCCAACCCAGCTTAATAATGAAGGAAAACATAACCTTAAAACAACAGTGCTTAATCAAAGCATTTTTTTCAATGATTATGAGGACTTTCTTAATGGAAGAGATAATAATACCTTTTCTTTCTTTGTCTTCTTACCTTGGCTTTGTTGTTTGAGAGAGGAACAAATTCGTGAGCTCAGATTCTCTTTATCAGGTCTGTAAAGGAGCAACAAGATCCAAACTAAGTACATGTTAGGCACAAATTCAATTCCTCCTTTTTTGGTATCAGACAGCTCTATATTTAAGTTCTAAAGCTTTTTGATACTGCATGTTGGCAGCCATTGGCCCCTGTTTAAAAGTGGAACTATCAATCTGAATATTTTTTTAAGGTTACCAATTTTTCAAAATTATAGTTACTGACAGTCCAAGCCTTGAAATTAAAAAAACAAACTCATAAAAACTTATTTCTTATGTTCCAGTTTAACTGTCATAAATGTCTCCCCCTGTAAAGAAGCTGACACCATGCAGTGATTACAAATGCCCACAGAAAAGTACTCTGAAAAGAAAAGGACAGGCTTTCTTCCATGTCTCAACTTCATTTGGTTTAGTTAGATTACTTGTAAATTTTAAATATTTCATTTTTAATGATATTTTATTTTTCCCTTTAATAATAGATAAAACTAGAAATAAAGTTACAATTTGTCTGTTCAATAAGGGTCAGTCATCTGACTAGGCCTGAGAGTTGTATACACTGACCCTGAAAGATGGCAGACACCCAGAAATCTCAGTGGTTTCACTGCATGTAATAGGAATGAGCTCAAATTTACATTTTCTTTTTGTTTGTTTGATCCAATGTGTCCTAGCTTCTCTGAAGAAGATGAAGAGAATTCAGTCTTTCATAGTACTAAACAGAACTCTGGAAAATGGAAATTCTATTAATAAACAGATGAAGATATCAGACAATTTATTTTTTTGGATATCTGTCCCTCTTTAGGAAAGTCTGGCTGAATAAACTTATAATGTCTGGTTGCATAAAATGGAAGGGGTCACCACCTCATTCTTATATTCCTGTAACATCTGCTACTGGTCACCATTAGAGACTGGATCTTTGATCTAACCAGTATGGCTATACCTATGTCCTATTACGGCTTTCATGAATTAAATCCATAGCCTTTCCCCTTGTTATTATTGTTGGTCACAGTCGTTAGTGCTTTTATATAACATATTATATAGTTATCAAAGAAATATAGTAATATGTTGATTTACATTATTAGAAAATAATATTTGAGTCTTTGGACAGCTTGATGTACCTTCAAAAAGGAACGAGATTCTTTAGTCATATAAAGTTACGAGTTATGTAAAATTATTTTGCAGGATTATGCAGTAGTGAAGATCTAATGAGCAATCAGAACCTTGTCTATCCATCGTTCATCATGAAAGATCAGCAGTTTGCATTGGCAATGGTGTGAGAACTCTATCTCAATTTGCTAATGCTGCACAGCAAAATGTACCTTAGTAAGGAGCTACTTACCTTCAGGAACTGTAGTTCTTTGAAATGTGTTATCCACATGTAGTCCATTCTTGGACTGTACGTGCTCCCTGTGCCTGAAGCTAGCCATGAGCACGCGCACAATAAAAATGGACTCCATGTGGACAATTACTCAATGAAAAGAAGAAAGTTATTTAGGTTGCAAATTCAAGCAGTAAAAAATTAGGAAATGCCAAATTTACTGTTGTCTGTGAAATGGTGACCTCAGTGGAGAAATGCATTATTTACTGTCACACTGTGAGAAGTCTAATTCTCTTTCCCAAGCGAAAGAATAACCTCTATCTTCTAAACGTCTTCTTGCCAAGTGCTGAAAATACATGCAGCTCAGACAGTGCCAGAAGTAGAATGCTGAAATTACTATTGCAAAGTTAAAGGAAACAGCTTGTATCCTGTGGGGGGAGGGAGATAAAACCCCTGGAGTAATTTTCTCTCCCTCTTTCTTTAATTTATGGTGCCTTGATTTGCATTCTGTTGTTTTTCAAACACATACGATTCATTTTTGTATGCTTTTCCTTCCTTACCTGCTGCTTTCTAGCTAAATCATCTGGTGCATTCCTATCCACCGATGAATAGGTTCTCTAGGAGGACAAGGAACGAGCCCCCCTTTTCTTAAAATAGGGCTTCTGCACAGTGATTGAAACTTTTCTCAAGCTGGGATAGAGTTTTTCCACATGTGGTGTAGTTTCTTCTGCTAGGTGATAACAGAGTTTTCTCAACCTAGTCTTTAATCCATTAATGTCAAAAATGTATCCAGTTTTTACTCCATTTATATCCTAAGCTTCCTTTGCTTAGTTGTTTTCCTCTTCTGCTTGCTGGCTGAAATTTCATTTTCTTTTCATTTTCGTTCAATTTTTCTTTCTTCTCCCTTGATTCCCATGCCTACCAGTAGCTTCTTCGAAGCCTAATATTCTTCTTATAGTACCTGCATAAAAAAGTTAAACTGAATTTTTCTTTTACTCTCTAACTACCACGAATCTAAATACAGCATGAAAACTGAAATCACTGGTAATATGTACCTTGCACTGAGTTCCACCTTTCTGCCAAACTGGCCCATCTCATCTTATCTTTATCATAAAGTAACACTGGAGAGAAATATTAATCTATTAGATTTCTTTTAGTGTAGAATAGTTTGATTTTTGATAATTTTGATAAGAATTTTGATAAGAGTTTTGATAAGAGTTTCAGGTAACAGACATTCTTCATTTTGCAATGAATATTTAAAGAAAGAAGAGGCGGTTAAGGCAAAACTAAAATATATGATGAAAGCATAAAAAAATCTGAATTTTCATTTTTAGTAATTTATTTTCTTGGATCTAGAAAAGGCTCTTAACAATAGTGGGTAGTGGGTTTTTTTGGAAATAAACAATAATCTCCTAATTGGTGGACACGGTTTTAATTCCGTATAGACACACGAGTCCTAATCCTTCCACATAGGCTGTCTGTGTATGCAGACAGACTAACCATGCACATAAATAGGCATGTCAATTCACATGCACAGATCTATGATTTATGCTCACAGTTAAGATAACTGCATGGAAATGTTAGGCATGCAGCAACTCTTCTATTTGAAGCAAGAATATGAGAGGGTTATTAGAAATTGTGCCTCATTTTTTATTTGAATTTGTCTTGCTTCAGCTTCCAGTTATTGAATCTTATTCTGTATTTCTCTAATATGTAAAGATTTGCAAACACTTCCTTCTCTCCATGAAGGCAGTAGTACCATACAATCAAGTTGCCTGTCAGTCTTCTTTTTTGGAGAAATAATACAGATTAAACATTCTCAGTTTCTCATTGTGTGTCATTTTCTTCATAATATTTTTATATGTCCATTTTAGTTTTTCAATGTATTTTTAAAAAGCGGACAACAGGGCTCATTACAGTTTTCTGATTTTAGTCATTATCCTTACCAGATATATCAATAAAGTCCTTTCTCATCTTCTAGTCAACGTTCTCTCTGTACATACAAAGACTGAGTATTCAATTCATTTCGCCACAGGTTTGTACCGTGACTGACGCTCAGCTGAGTACTCATTTTGACTTCCAAATCCTTTTCGAGAGCCACTGCTTTCCAAGATATCCTGTCCCATTCCAGAAATAGGCCTTGTTTCTAGGCAGTAGTTTAAATTGTGTGCATGTCAGTACATTTACAAGAGAATCAGGCTTTAGAGAGGTGCTTAACAGCTATATAAAAATATCTCCAGCATGGATCTAGGACATGGATCTTTCACTATAATTTAGGGCCTTTGACTAATTATTTAACAGCTATCTCTTTATCAGCTTTTAATTGGGTAATAAAAGGTCTTTGTTGTCACTCTAACATTTGTGAGACCATCAGTGTAAGAAATAGGGCAATTCTAAGATTAAAAAAAAAAAAAAAAGGAGAAAGCAGAAGACCTAGAAGTTCTTATATGACTTACTATTACTATTGCCGTTCGGGGACAGCTCACCCCACTGATCAACAGATCAACAGATACTTGATTTTTTTAAATTGTCATATTTCCTGAATGTTCTTGGGAATCACTGAACAATTAAATAAGGATCCAATCTTGGGAAGATATAGTGTGTTTTCAACTAGTATTTAGGTCTAGCTAACTAAAGGAGCAATGTTTTTCCTAGTTATATCTTTAAAGTACATTTATCGTGCAGCTTATACTCTGGCAGAGAAACCATTCCTAATCTGTTTTAAAACAAATAGATTGTGTACAGCTGTCCCTGTATTCAAGGCAAAATGATGATTTAATGTTGATTAAGAGAGAAGGCCTTTGAAGTGAGTGAGGCAGGAGCCCTAGTATGTCTTTAGTGATCATTATCAGTCTTTCCCTGAAGGGTGACTTGGTGCCAAAAGCTCTTTCCCCAAACTGGCTGAGGTGGATTCAGGAGCGAATGCTTTGTAAATTTAAAAAGACCTTCTCATTCGCAGGCCTCTGATGTCTTATTCCTTTAGCTGCATTAATGTCTGAGAATAAGCAGATGCAGCCTTTTTCACTGGTTAACTACAAAAAGGGGCAAGGTCTACTGCTTCACTGCACTGTGGCATTATTTCTTCATCACAAGAAGAGCAACTGAGCATGTATCCTGCAGGAAAATCAAAGCAAAGTTGTTGGGTTTGTTTGTTTTTTCTTTTTTGTATGCACAGCTGCTTTGGTAAAAGAAAAAGCATTTGGATTTAGCTTTTTATAACTAAACATTTTTGTGATTCATTACATAAAAGAATAGAAAAAGCAATCAAGTTCTTTCTCTCATTTGTCTCACAGTTATATGTCAAACACCAGTCACAATATTTGTGCGTGTATGTGGACCCACACATAAACTTATTATATTATATACACAGACACACATACACACATGCGCATAAGTTGCTGTCTAAAATAAAAAGAAAGGTAAGTCATTCAAATCTGCATCTGCCTATCCATCTGTCTACGATTTAGTTAAAAAAATTCACAGTATCAGTGACAGATAAGAGGAATTCTGTGTTGCTTCACACTAACAGTTGTAAAGAATGTAATTTTTACATGGCTGAAGGGTCGATGGCAATGGAAGGGAGGCACTAGGGAAAACATGTTTCCTTGGTTGATAATTACAATTTTCTTTCATTTAGGCAAATGCTGATTTTATTTCACACAAAAAATAAAAACCAGCAAGCAGTTTTTGTGGCAAACTTCTTTTTCAGTTCAATTCACATAGTTCTTCAGTTTTACAAATTCTGAAAGCCAGTAACCTATTTATTTCTTTTTATTAATAGTCACCCTATACATTCAGTTTGAACAGTGGTTACCATCAGAGACTTCATAGCTACTGTTTATAGCATCCCCATTACTAACGTACTTTCTCACATACCACAGTATTAGGCAAAAGCAAAATTATAACAATTCTAAGCATACAGTGCTCTTCCAAAAGTATATACACCAGACATTTTGTTTCCAGTGCTGAGAAAGGCAGCTTTGCTGTTGAATTCTGGGGGAGGGTGGGGAAGATAACTAGGCCTTTGATGGAGAAGGGTTTTGTATAATTGTCTTTAATTTAAAAATTATGTAAATGTTGCATTGTGAGAGATGTCAGATTGACAATTCTGAGAATTTAAGTAGAGAGCAATAGCATGGATTTCTCAACATTGCTCCATTATTGTTTTGCAGATCATGCCAGGAGGGAGATATGTCTTAAATATACATAACCAAGAGCAGAAGAGCACTTTTAGACCCATATTGTAAAATTTTAATTCTTCCTGGACCTCCTCCTTCCCAAATAACTAAAACCAGACAAGTTTTTTGGCTGAAAATGTTTTGTTTTGGGGCATTTTAATGAAAAGTTGAAATCCTAATCCATTTTTCTATAGAAAATGAGTTTTGATATGAAATTTTCAGCTAGCTCTATTAAATTCAAGCCTTTTCTCTCTACAGACATAAAAATTACTCTTGCTCCATGTTTCTCCTTTTTAATTTGGTTATTTTTCAGCTTTTGCTCCCATTTTGTGACCAAACACATCAAAACCTGGAAATATTTCCATTCTAATATGATTTTCACAATGGGTTTCAAAACAGCTATTTTGTTAAACCATGACTATTTCACAGCTAGGGAAAAGTGAGGCATGGATTAAACCATGTAGCACTTTGGGGCAAACTCCTGGGACACCCATAACTGTGAATTTGATAGCTAAATATTTGGGTGGGAGCAGGATCACAGTGAAAGGTCAGATCATTCTCCAAGGCTACTTAATCCTTGACCTGTGCTGAAACTGATGAAGGTAGCAATTAATTCTAATTATGCAGTTTGGTTTTGTGTGATATTGGATATAAAATTATTTAATGACATTTGTCTGATGAATTCTGCCCAGATTTACCTGCTGATTGATTAGCGAGCCTAATCACTCTAGCAGGGTCTCATCATTAAATTTAGCAAGGGGAATTATCTTATCTGTGTTAAATACTTATCCTTTTGGTTATGGAATGACAATTTGTAAACACGTAATTCAAAAGTTTTTTCCTGAATCTTCACTCACCAAAATATCAGCGTCTTTTTTAAATAATTCAGTGAAAATGTTGGTTTTGACATTTGCCATCACTTGCATGTTTCTGCTTTGTTCCAGAGGGCAATAAAAACAAATGACCTGCAGGTTTGGGTTTTGTTTCTTTTCAAAAAATGTGACACTTTGCAAAACATCTACAAATTTGGGAGCAACATTCCAAAAGATGTAAGAATGCTAGAACAACTTACTTTTTTCTACTTTATAGATTGAGAAATCTTCTCTGAAGACAAAACTAAAGAAATTTCGAAAAGTTACAAAGTTTCAGGTTCAAGGGTAGAAAAGTATCTTGTATAGGTCTAAAATATAATTGGCAAACCAGAACAGAAAGACTTCAAATAAAAATGTTTAAAGGCATAAAAATAGGAATTCTGCAATTCCTCTGCAGTTATGACAAAAGACCTGATCCTACAAAAACTGCATTTACTGTTTACTGATTTGATCAGTTCTTTGGCACTTACAGGCCTACTTATCATAGATTTATGCAAAAGTAGGTGATGTTTAGTGGATAGGATTCTTAGTGTCCAGGAGTACTTTAAAACTGTTTTCAGGCTCCCTGTGTAAACTTACGTATCGTAAATTAATTGTAGTCTATTATTTTGTCTTCAAGTCTGTGGCTGAGGACGTCTAATTCTCAAATTTCACATTCGTTGGCTTGCTTAAAAAAATCCTTTTGCCCAATGGCACAATTTTCAGTATTTCATATTCTCTAAGTAAGTTTTCAGCTAAAAATTAGTCCCATATTAGTCCTACTTGGTACACAAATCAAGAATATATATTTACAGAGTAGCTTCTCACAACAGCATAACCATGCATACTCAGAAGTTGTTCTTATTCTGAAACAAGTAGAAAATTTGTTTGTCTCTGAACTAAGCAAGAACTAGCAATTTTGGTCTCAAAGAAAATATTTTATCAGGCCATCGTAAATGACATGGACAGCATTTTTGTGCTTTAAACTATCTGTCAGCCCTCTATCCATTCTCAATATTCTGAACCTGGGTTGATCCTAATTTTTGAAAACCAAAAACTATGCTAGCATATTCCCATCCATGACCAATAAAAGGTACCTGTGTTCTTCTGAGGCAATGTGGTTTCAAGAACTCAAGGAAAACCAATATTTGAGGGAATACTAGGTTAATTAGATCAACTCATGGACAAACTGCACAATCCATCCTATAGTAAACCATTAACCAACATAATAAGGCTGTCAACAGGGCCCCTCATAACTGGAGAACTAACTTTGATTAAGAATTAATTAAGAATTAACAGAGCGTGAAAAACTCTGTGACTTTCACCAGAGACTTCAGTATCCTCCACAGTATAGTAATGGACACGATGAACAATGAACATGCACATAAATAGCAAAAATAGACATTACCATGATCCTAAATAATAAACTGAATAGGGAAGCATCATCAACAAAAATCCAAAGCTGAAATAACTGCACTGTATTTGCAGAACCACCTAGTGTAATCAGGAATTAAATGCCAAAGGATGGTGTGTGCCTCCTGAGGGAGATGGGGCTCTTTCAGTCTCGTGATCTCAGTGGCAACTAAGGTCACTTAGAATTTCACGAAAAATGATCCTGCTTGTCCCCTTTTCTATGTAAGCCATCTTTATCTCTATTTTCTCCATTTTTCTGCGTTTTCTCTATTTATATTGTCCTGAGGATACACCTTATTCACAGAGTTTCAATAAGGATTTTGTTTTTAAGTAGAAAACCGGGCCTAAATGCCTCAATATATTATCAGTGTTAATGTCTTTTGCTATATCCATGGAATTCATAATAATAATAAATGTGGAAACGTAGGTTGAAGTATATTGGTTATGAATCAGTTAAAGAAAATGAGCCAAAAATAACATCTGTAACAGCAAATCTGCACTGCTTAGCATACGGTTTTAATTTAAAAATATTTACTCCTAAATTTTGAGAGCTGTGAGAGGTTTTAGATGTGTGCTTCTCATTAAAAAGATGCTGGCAGATAGTGTAGGCCAAATATGGGCTCTGGAAAAAGAAAGGTTTAGAACAAAACTAATATTAGGCCACATTGAGCCACTGATTTTTGGGGGCAGAAGTCTTCACTGAGTCCTAATAGGATTCACTGCAACAATTTTATCTTAATATTTGAAATTCTCCTTTTACTTTTTGTCAGATAATTGTTTCAGTATGATATTAGCTGATACATGAACATCATATAGCAGCTAATTAGGACAGAGCAGCTTAATTTTTTGATCGTTTTAATGAAAATCAGTTGTTTTGTGTTAAAAATGTGTGTTTTAAATGCAGTGTTAATCATTTGAGGTTCTAATTACTAACGCTGGTAAATAAGAATGATAATGAATTTGCTTCAATGTGCCTACTCTTTCTAAAGGGGGGGATGATTTCCAGGGGTCCCAGTGCAGTGAGAAGTGATGCAGTTCACTCTCTGAAGTGAAGGAGAATCATTGAAGCATGCAGGCTGAGTCGTCCCCACAGGAGGTATGGGAGGGACATAATGAGCGACTGCACAGCTATTTGCATCTGTTAGTCCAAACCCACAAACAGGAATCTTTGTTGTAGGTTACAAGAATCAGCTCTGAAAGAGTCACCTGTGCTGTCTGTGTCTTGACAAGAATCTACCTATTTACCATCTGTTGTGCCTCTTTCTTTGTTTTACTTAAGCTGTACTGAAGGATTTGGATCCTAAAAGTTCATTTGTGTATTTTAGAAGCAGCCTCAGTCATTCAGAGTGTAAAGAAAGTCATTCAGGACACTCTCAGGTCCTCCAAGAGATTCTGTGAACCTTCAGGATCCAGGAGAATCAAAGGCAATTTGCAGCTGAGCTGCAAATATCTCCTATTAGTTTTGCCCTTATTTTGAATGGCTAATTTAAAGACATGTTTAATTTAAAGATTCTTTTAAAATATCTAACATTTTTGCGATGCTTTGTAGCCTGCCCAAATGACTGTACTTTGCTTTAAAATGCCTTTTTAATTAAAAAGAAAATACAAGAGAAGTAAAAACAAATTGACAATGCTATAAAAACATTTTTATATGATTGGGTAAATTTAAATATTTTTTCAGTTAAACATTCCTAACTTTTTTGGCAATTTTCTTTTCTTTTCTTTTCTTTTCTTTTTATTTTTTATAAAGCTGTTGGGATAAAAAATATTTTTAATTGTCCAGTGATAAAAGCTGTCCAGCCACAGAAAAGTCCACATCTGCTTCAACAGCAGACATATAAAACCTGTGTGACAAACATGATCATTAAACAATCTGATTTTCTTGTTGGGAGGGTTTAATGCTGTTGGGTGTAGTATTAAAATGTAGAATTTGATAGTGCGTCTTAAAATTTTAATGATGTGTTCATGAATATAAAACATGCTTCCACCAGTGACTTTATGACTTCTCCTCTGCATAATTAGTGGTATCTGTTTTATGAGCTTACTGTTGTTGCCTTGATCCCATGAAAATGTGAAACCACTGTAATAATTTACACCATTCCAGAGCTTTAAAGATACAAGCTGGGATTTCTTCCACTTCCATATTCCCTTGCTTTTAATACAAAAATGGAACTTTTAGTGGCCTTCATGAAAGCTGGGCAAGAAAAACAATTCAAGAACAATATTTAACTTTAAACATTTGTCATAACACTGTAATTGTTACCTCAGTTTAAATCTGCCTTGTTAACTTCTGTCAGAGGATGAGACAAACTTCTGTTAGTAAATACAAGTAAACCCATTTGTCAAAGAAGTTTGTTTAAAAAAAAGTGAATGAATTTATATTACTAGTGTGCAAAATAAAATGAGACTGATTATATCAGAGAGAAAAACAATTAGCAAGATGATAACTATCTTGTGATCACAACTGGCTAACTTCTGAACTCTTATTCATTACACAGCCTGTCTCTTTTCTTTTTCTTCTTCCAGACTTCAGGAATCGCTGAACCCCCACAAAAAAACCCGCCATTTGTTTCATGAGAGGTAGTATAAACTTTTGTTCAGAGATCTAGACCAAACACTAGGCAAGAAGGACAGCAGTACAGGTCTTCTTGCTTCTGCGGTTTCACATTCGTAAATCAAGGATAGTGCTAGTTAAAAAAATGGTGGGGTCTTGTGGCATTTAACAAGGATGATTAATTTATCTTACTCCATTCAGAGAAGAAGGAGGGTGTGAGCAATATTTGCAGACATGTATTCTAAAGGGACATGCATGCTCTTGTAGCTTGCTCAAAAGCAGAAGAGATGTTCCTGCCTATGCTTTGTGCAAGGGCCAGCCACAGACTGAGTTGTTTCCCCTCAGAGTTTAAGAAAAATAAAAAAGAAGATTCACCACTATGGAGCAAAGACAAATAGTTTCCATTTTCAGCCCGAAAGGTGGAATTTCTAGAAAGTTATGTAAAGGCCATTCACAAAAAAAAAAAAAAAAAAAAAAAAAAAAAAAAAAAAAGGATAAACCATCTAGTGATGTTTTGGTAACACTATTGACCATAACAGTTAAAACAAGCTGAGTTTCTTACTAGTTAAACAGCACTGTTTTTCCTATTCACCATCAAGACAGAAGACACACAGCTGTAAAGCTATGTTCAGTGGAAATTACCCTTTCTTTGAAATTACATGTAAAGCATGAAAAAAATGATTTTTTTTCTGATTTGTTTTCAACTGAAATTTCTTCTAAAAAATAGTGTTTTGGTTGCTTATGTCAGTGGGAGACTACCATTTTTGTTTGAAGGTTATAAATTGAGATGCATCATTGTCAGAGGTGGTATAGGAAGGGAATTCCTGTAGTATTTTCTATTACTCACTGTAGTCGTTCCTTTGATCAAAATATGGTATATACAGTGCCTCAGAAGAAATGTTCTCCAGCCAGAAAACCTGGCAATGAAAAGCATTTGAGCATAAGGCATCTGGGTTACCATGCTCATGGTGTGTTGTAGCATGATAAGCAGATGCAGCTGAAATGATTCATCATTTCAAAATCATGTTCATTTGAAATTGTTCATTCATTCAAAAATGATCCCACAAAATCTAATATTTCAAATTTCATGATTTGGGATGAAAATAAATATCAGTGTATCAGAATTCCTCCAAGGACGAAAATTTCACTGTTCACTCAGTTCTAATGAGAACAAGAATTCAGGGCCTGCTTATCTCAGCTTTTCCCATTTGATAAACACCAAGCCATCCAAGTTGAAAGATCCTTGCCTCTCACCGTCTTTCAAGGAGTCTCTCACAGAAGGTCTTATTTCACCCTGCTTTCACTCCCTGCAGCACAGTTGGATAGATGGAACTCTGATTTAAATCAGCCCCTTTGCTATAGGGCTAACCAGTTAAAGAGTTAAATTAATCTCAGTGTTTTGCTCTCAAAAACAGTTCCAGTTTTGCACTCCCTATTTGAATTTTACTGGAATTTCTTCTAAAGAACACTTCTTTGTTGCTTACTTCAGTGGGAGGTTATCTCTTTCCTTTGAAGGTTATATTGTGATTGGCAGAGGGTCAGGAAACTTCAGTCACATTGGCCTGTTACGGAAATACTTTGAAAAATAAATGTGAAAGACAAATGCTAAATAAAGAGACTCAGCAGCAGTTCCGTAAGACTTCAGACCAAGTGAGGTATCCACAAATGTTTTGTTTACACAGTTTATTAATATAGATATTTGGGAGCAATGGGAGATTTTCTATTGACTTTGACAGTCAAGCTTAAGATGTATGAGAGGTTCATGCTCTGTTGGCAGGCAAAGCAACACTCTGAAAAACAAAGACACTGCATGGCCACTGTCAAGACTGCAGGTAGACTAACAGACTTTTGTTATTCGAGAGTGTTGATGGATTCTCTTAAGCTTTGTTTCATACCCACTCAACTTTTGCTAAAAGTAATACTCTATTACTTTATGATAGAATCAACATGACTAAAACAGTACTGTTTGAAATATGTTCTGACAGCACAGAAGGGCTAGGATTTCTAATATTCTACATATTCTAAAATATTCTGATTTCTAGTATCCTGATTTTTTATTTCCTTTTTATCTAAATGTTCTGAAAAGAAGTCCAAGATAGAAATTCAAAGATGAATTCAAATATGCCGTATAATCCAAGCTATATATACTTTAGTTTCAAAGTATCTGGGGAACTGTCCTTATACTTTCTGGTGTACAGTTCCAAATGCACTTATAATAATAAGTGTAAAATAGTAAGTGTTATTAATAATAACAAAGCTGGATAGGAGCCTAGTCTTTCTGGGTATGTCCATTTAACCCTCATTAGTAGTAAAGGGAGCTGTGTGCAGTCAGCAGAAGGGCATGTATCCCTTGGATTGAAAGCTTGAGCTGTCCTCATTTGATTCAGTTGACCTTAATAGCCATGTTTGCAGGGAGTCCAATTAGCAGCTGGTTGTAACATACTGTACCATATGTGCTGGCTCTCCAAGGCACAAGTAGAAGCTTAAGGATGAAGGGTCAGGCTTAGCTATTTGTCAGTTTTATAAAAATGAACTTCCTCCAGGCATTTTAAAAGAAAAATGGTGGCAAACACATTTGAATAATGCAGCTTTTATGGCACATGGCAATTTAAGCAGTGGTCAATGTATTGCACTTTCAGTAGGTCAGAATTTTATTTAGCATTTCGTACATTTCAGTACTCTGTACTGGATCCCCACTGTCCCCTACTGCTACAGGGCACAGTCATTACAGCCGTCGCTATCAGGAAATCTTCCCGTTTCCTTTTCAGATGTTTTGCATAGTGCTTTAAGATTTTGTGTAAATCTGGCACAGGAAGTTAAACCTCCATTAAAGCAAAGGTTTAGTCTCAAATTACGATTCATTCAATAGCAAAATGAGAAGAAGACATTCCTATTGTTTTCTGGTTTCATCGACTTATTCTCTTAACCTCAGCTGCAATTTACTGCCAGCTCAGTTGTGCCAGTGCAACTCTTTACATGGCTGCGTTCTACATCAGATCAGCGGAGTGATAGAAGATGTTATAAAAGACCTTAAAAAAAAAAAACAAAACAGTAATTTTCCCTTTCATTGACTGTCACGTTTTTCTTGTATTTGTTAACTGAACAATAGTTCTGGAAAATGATTCCTTCTGGAATTATTTCCACTTCCTGTAACTATGTTTCCATTTCACACTTCTAGTTAGTGACATAGCTTATTTTTATCATTGCACTCCACACTTTGGGGATTTCAGTTAGAAGAATTAACACACTGGAAAAATTTCAGCGCTATCCAAATGTAAAGTCACCAAGGTTGGGGTTTGTTTTCACTTTAAGTCTAAGGACAGAAAACTGAGAGAGTCTTACTGATGTACAGCTTCCACTCTGGAACCCCACAGGTCTCTCGCATCAGAAAGGGAGATTGCCACAGTCAGTCACCTACCCACCTCCAGCCTCTGTCTCATCTCAGTACGGAACAACAGGCTTAGATTTAATCCTAAAGTTAATAGAGAAACATGTTATTCTACAGGCTTTCAGCTTCTCCAAAAGCGACAAAAGGCACTTCTTTATGCCAAGCAAGCTTTTATAAGATCCAAAAAGAAAAGTTTAGCACCAGGATAGAGATAATCTATTTATGGCTGAAACCACTAATGCGCTATTTCTCACTGTGGTCTCCTCATCCTTTCCTCATACTGTCTCAGTAGGTCATTAAGGTCCATAGATGCACAATATCTAGTGGCAGGGGATCACTGGAATGTGAATAGCACAGTACTTTCAGAGCTCTGAACTTGTATGACATCTGCTGCATATGCCTGCAAAAAAGACAAGGGCAAGAAATAAACCTTCTCTTCCAAAATGAATCTACTAAATTGGTTATATCTGCAAAGAGATATTCTGGCAAACAGGACATACTCAGGCCTTTCAGAAGACAAGGAAATTTTGGGCAAGGAAATCAAAAATTCTGGCAGCACATGGACATTAATGAAAAGCACAACGAGGGCTCCATGCAGAAGTCTGGATGTGGCACCGAGGTCCAGACCCTAATGAGCAGCTGTGGAAGGCCTGGGGGGTGCCTGCTCTGCCATCTGTATCTAAAGGCAAGTGACATGGAGGGAAGACAAATAAATAAAACCTTTGACAAAAGTATGTGAACAATCACCTTAAAGAATGAAATTATCTTCTTAAGAAACCTGTACTGGGCAAAAGAACATAAATTAGAGAGCCTGTTGTGTATAAAACTGGAGAAGTGAAGAGGACATGTATTCCTGCCTTCTGTAATCTCATCTAGGATGACAGGTTGATTCTGGCTCACGTGCTAGGTGCATGTAACAAAAAGAAGGTAGCAGGATCTTGGTTGTAATGGAACTGCCTGAGAAAATCATGGTGGACACATTCTCTTCTTTGCGATCCTTTACAAATACATAGGGACTAATAGGTAATGGGACCTTGACCCAGATTCCTAAAGGCTTCTAAAAGTCCAGACTCACTGTAGCTTTGTTTCCCTTCTGATGTTGTTTTTATCATCACTGCAAGGTCCCACGAAGCAAGAAATATATGGACAAATGATTGAAGATAATTTAGCTCAAGATTAATCAAGTGGTGCGTGGAGTTATTTATGACATTACTGCATGATGAGGCCATGTATAGACAACCACATCCTTTTTGCATTCTGTCTATTAAGAAGTGATTTGAATCCCATCAAGCCATTTGAATTGTGTGAAACTCAGGTATCAAAAACTGCTGAGAAATGTACACACACAGTAAAGAGAAATTGAGGCACGGGGTAAGAGACTTTCTTTATAATGCAGATATTCCTGCTTTTTTTACAATAATTCCTAATTGAAAGGGCATTCATATCAGCATTTACAGTCGTCATATCAGAATCTGAAAGTGCTTTGCAAACTTAATAACCTTAGTTCTGGATAACAAAAATATACTGGAATACGATCTAGAAGCTTTGGGCAGAATGAGACTGCGGTTTTATAGATAGACGTTGATATCCTTCCTTGCATAAACTTGGCTCCAGAGCTGCAAATTATGGTCAGGATACTGCCTTCTGGTAGCCATATCCATGGAGTGTTTGCTATTTGCTGAATAGTCTCAAGTTTGGATTTATTTGTCTGTATTTTCTCCCCTTTTTAGGCAATTAGTAATCAAGCAATTGTTCACAGAATAAACTATTTCAGACAAATGGTTTCAAAGTTAATCTGCAGCTGAGGTGGGAGAAAGGGCAACACTGGCAACCTAGTAATGTTACATTCATATCAGGTTTTGTTTAAAATGCATTTTAATTATAGCTCCAACAGAAACTCTATGGTGTTTGCAAATGGGTCAGAATAAGACCAAAGTCAGCTTTACAGACTTACACTCTAAGACATCAGTAAAAAATAGAGATATTATTTCAAACACCATTTAAAACCATAGAGAAGGAATTACTGTCAAAATATATTTTAAGTCTGAATTAGTAAAACACAACAGATGAAAATGTCAGTTAATACCATAACTAGAGTGTATGGTTATATGCATTCTTAATGATCTGACCTGAAAATATATTTATTCTGTTATTCATCCCATGAAGATCTTTCAATGCCAGGAACATTTTAATTTTCTCAATAAAAAAAAATCAGATATTTGTCACACACATCCTTTGAACCCTTCACAGCAAAGTGAATTCACCTATCTGCTTGAAAGAACTGGAATGACTTTGCCTGAATCTTCTCACTTGTACTTAGCAAGAAAACATTCAATGGCTAGATTCCTACAATTTCTCGTTGTCCACTCAACTACTAACTAATCTTTGTCTTGTCACTTAGCCTCTCTGCCTGAAAAACTAACAAAAAATATAGCAAATGTTATAGGAAAAGGACATTGTATTTTGTTGCTTGTTCAAACAGTGCAGTATATATGTACGAGAGTATGTATCCATATATACACATGTTTTGGGGAGTGGCAAAGTGGTTAAGTAACACAGACCATACTTTTCCGTTCTATTCTACTATTTTTCACATCATTGAAATTAGCAATTCACACAATTGTCATTATGCTTTTAAAATAAAACTTTGCAAATGGGATTACCAGAAATGATCCAAGAATTATTGATAATATAAAATATCGAATCTTGCATATTTGACAATGTGGCTGGAAAATATGTGGAGAAATTCACTGATCGCTTTCTCAGGTTTCTAAGTGACTGTCAATCGGAGAACTAACAGTAACAAGGCTAGATTTCATGTGTTCTTCACAAAATTCTCTCTCTGCTTTTTCATTCATTTAAATATGTTAAAATTGAATAGCCTGGTTTTTTTTCCTGATTTATATAGGAAGAAATAGTAAGCTGATTTATAGAAAAAACTGTACTTAACTCAGATGTCCTAACATTATAGGACAAACTCTCCATCGGTTATACACATGAAACTTTTATCAGTTTCTGAGGAAGCATATGGCTCTAAGCACACAGCTCTCACATTTTAATTGCTGCCAAACACACACACACACACACACACACACAATTCCATCCCTTCCCTTAGTTCAAAGCTAAGAACATTTTCCTGCTCTGACTCTGGGCAAAAAGTTGAAATCTCATAAATTTTCATAAATGTGCATTCTGAACAAAAGCTGGCTCAAGTTAATTAAAACATTTTGGTTAGATTTTGTTTTGTAATTACTTTTAGATATTGTGATTTGTGTACATTTCTTCTATAAAATGTGTTAGAAACCTAAAAAAGGACAAAAAAAGACATATTTTGATTTTCTCCTGTTTCTTTCTGTTTCAAAAGACATACACTGAAGCAGTCCATTTCTGCAAACATTTTTTATTTAGCACTTCCTTTTAAAGAAGTTTCGTAGAAAATCTCCTGATCAACTGTAACTTCTATGCTGGATCAAGCTGAAAACTCAGACCTGCCACTTTTTTTGCCTGAAAAGGATTAAAGGCAATTTCTCTGCAAGTCCGGGGAGCTGAAATATGTTTACAGAACGGAGAGGCAGCGTAATGTGGTGACTGGAGCAGGAGCAAGTCTGTAGTCTGCATTCTCTTCCTTATTCTGCCACCGACTGGACATGTAATCCTGAGCACATTGCTTGTTTTTAATGCCTAAAGGTCAAATCTAGATGCTAACAGCTTTTTGCTGACAAAATGACTCCTATTGTGCAAATAACCTGTACTGGAAAAATTATTCCTTCCCCTGTATAATTTATTCCAGTGTGTCATAGTTCAACAGTGTGGGTTTCAGGGATTACATCTCTTTCTGTATTCCTGGATGAAAGAAAATTGCCCAGGCAGAAATGCATACTGCACATATAACTTAAGTTTCCTCGCTTAAAGTGTGACAAGAAAGAGAACTTGGAAAAGTATTTGGGGCAGAGTGCTGTCGTGCTGCTGCGTGACTATGTTTCTCAGCAGCCCCAGGATACAAGCAGCTGATTTTTCCAAAGTGACGAACATCAGTGTTCATCGTGGACTTCAGTGTGAGGTATCTCTGAGCAGCACTTTAGAAAGTCAGGCTGCTCAAATGTTGCTGTAGAAGACAGCAGTTTATAGCAACTTGCTTGCCTTTGTCTCGCATACGTGATCAAGCTCTCGGATAAAAGCCTGGCACACCAAGGAAGGAGACCATGAGGAGAGTTTTCCTGCTTTTCTGTCACGTTAAGTAAGACCTTCTGATTTTTGGTCAGTTACACTGATTTTATGCTGCTTTGCTGGTTCTGTTTCTCGTGAAAAAATATAGGCTCAGGCAACAGAATAAGAACAGTTCTGGGCTCTTCCACACCTCTTAAAATATAGCATTTAGAGAAGTTTCCAGTAAAGGAATGAGTGTTGTCAACTAGTTAGCACAGGCTATTGGAAAAATCCCTAAACTCTGCACAGGCAGAATAATAACACGCAAATGCATTCGGGAATCCTACGGAAAATGTAGTCCAGTGACCTGGCATGGTTACAGCACAATTTAGCAAGTATGTTAGAACAAATTACTCCTTTTAACCATAAGCCATTCTGTTTCACGCTTTTAATGAAGGCCTGTGCCACACACTAGAATACTTCTCACCTCATTACTACTCATAAAAAGCAATGATCCATTCAAAGGCTCCTCATATCTCCCATATGAGATGTAAAAGAGCCCACTCTTTCTCAATCTGGCACAAAAGAGAAGAACGACTTCTTTCTTCAGCCTTTGATGTTGATCATTAGGATGTTTACTAGATAAAAGAACTGAAAAATTTATCTGCGTAATTTCACTGCTGTCGTGTGTTAGCGTTCTGTCTCCCTGCCCTCTGGTTCCCTATTTATAAATGTAAATCTCTTGTTGCTGTTTAGGGAAGCAAAAGAGTTTCAAGATTTCTCATGAGTGATCATTTTTCTATGTGTGTATATATATTTTTTTATATATATATATATTTAGATTATATATTTATATATAAGAATAGATATACCAAAAGAAAAAGGGCAAAGAAAGAGAAATAAATACTCAGTGAACTTGAAGAAGAGAATAAAGCAATAAAACACAAACTATGAGTTGAATAAAATTTAAATGAGAGACATCTGATAAGCAAGTTTAAAAAAATAATCAGGCCTGAATTTAACCTAGTCATTATGCATATACATGCACACATATCACACACGCACTGTGTGTAGTTATGTGTATTTAAAAATACAAGGGCAAAGTTGCAAAATTTATTTTCTCAAGGAGGAATGTTTCTATTTATTAGTAGTAAGCTCATATCTAGCACTTTGCTTTTGCTAGAAATATTCCAACAAAGGATTTTCTTCTGGCTGTAATTTTACTATTTAAGCAGATCTTGGGACACCAAGTTTCAAGCAAGCTCTGTATTGCCTAGGCCAGCACCATGCTGGCAAGTGATCAGCTCATAGGCATTGCAGTGAGCAGCACTGTGGCCCAGTGTTTTGTCTATCAGCCTGCTGGGGATTAACATCTTCTGCCTGAAATGCGTGGGCAAAGGCTAGTGAATAGTTCAGGTACATCAGTGGGATACTCGTATGTGCTATTCTGGTTCTGTTGGTAGAGATGACCCAATCCCAAATCTGCCAGTGCAATTGCCCTTTTAATCGCTCTCTAACCTAATTCAGTCAAGGCAACCTGGGCTGGTTTAAGAGTTATAATTAGTAAGGCTCTTCTTATTTGAATTATGCTGACTGAACCAGGCCAGAACCACAAGCTGGAAATATCCACAAGCTTGTTTCATTTCACAGGTATGATATACTGAAATACCTAAGGATGTGGCAGGGCAGGATATGTCTTAGCCTGGCATAGCTGTAGCCAGGTATATTGTGACTCTTACTGAGGCTGGGAGATGCAAAAGGATGCATCCGCACCAGGTAGGGGGATCTAGAAACATGTAAGACTATGGCCTGCCACTGTCAACGAGACCAGCAGTTTGTTTAACCTAGTGTCCTGTTCCAGCCAGCAGATAGTGTGTGATGCTTCAAAGAAGCATGCAAGCTACCCTACAACCACCAAATGTAATACCCTGAGTATAACCTGCCTGTATGAAAAGTTTCCCTCCTAATCTCAAGCATTTAGTTATGCCAGGAAGCCTGAGTATTTTAAATCCCCTGTATCTTATCCTAGGTAAGTATGGATGTTTTATTATCTGTATAAATGTCTAATCATATTTAAGTTCTGGAAAGCCTATCTTCAAAGTGTTGTAGCAGCATTAACTGATCATCCCTTAGAAGGGGAGGTGGGTAAGTATGCTGTTGCCATCTCTCCCTTTTCTTAAATATACAAAAAGTAAAGTATGGAGTGCTTCAGTTCCGTGTCCAAAGCCAAACAATGACTCAGTATAAAAGCCAGAGTTAAAATACTGGAGTTCAGGATACATAGCCTTCCATATACACCATAGGCCACAAAGTTCATGTGCATATTGTTCACACTTAAGTAGAAAATGTGACAGCAGTATTTTCTTGAATATTTTCTGCTTATTGACAGCCTTGATGCAACTGGTCAAAAATATCGTTTGTTACTGGCCAGACTAGGACATCTTTCTCCAGAGGTAGCTCAGACTGACTGCATTAAGTCTGTGTTGACTCTTCACAATTTCAGTGTAGGCAGTATTAAAACAAAAAAAAAACCTAACAAAGTCATTACAAGGTGCATTTTGAATAGATACTGCCTTTTGTCACATTTCTGTTCAGCACTTGTCACAACACGGCCTCAGTGAGCTCAGAAACTCTGTAAACTACAATAATACAAAAAAGAAGTATTGGAAAGAAAAAAATACACTTAATTTAAACTTTTTAATAGATATGCTCAACTCTGTGTTCTTTTCTGCAGTGCTCTTTCAGAAAAGAGTATTTAATCACCTAAAGCAACATTGTAGGCGATGATATCAAACACCAAGAAACACTTAAACCATGCTGGTTCTAAAATAAATCAGTATTCTCCAGGCACTTACTGAGAAACATGAACCTGGCTTGAATATTGTATAACTACATTAAAGAAGTTGCAATACATTAGGAAGGTCAGAAAAAAGGTACTTTCACAAGTGGGTGACCTCTGGAATAACAACCACACAGCTCTGTTTTATTTGGAGGCTTAAATCCATACACACATACCTGGTTAGCGACTTATCTATCTAGAAGAAAGAATCATACCAGTGAGTAATACAGGGAAAAAAGAAAGTATTGGCATTGGACATGTTGAGAGAATTACTCAAATTTCTCAGTATCCTCTTGCATGTATATATTTAATTCTTGTTTATAAATGCCATTCAGATATAATTCACAGCTCCTATTAGCATAACCTGCTGACTGTAAAATCTGCCCCAAAACATCACAGAGCAATTTGATCTGCCATAAATACTTCCTGATACTAAACACAGTCGTGGCACTTACATCCACATTTGAAAATCTACATCAATTTCATAATCTTGTGGTGAGAATGACAAAGACACAAACAGAATAAGCTTGCACCATTTTGAATCACAATTGTCATTCACCAGTAAAACAAAAAAAATTCCCCCAAACCAGTATAGCTATTGGCCAATGTTCGTCTCTGCTTTTGCTATCTATCAGACTGCAGTAAATTGTTACATCGTGGTAGACAGATGAAAAGCATTTAGGAAAAAAACATGAAGATTCCTTTTGAACTTTTCATAGCTCAGTGTATAGGATCCCAAGAACAAGAACGTTTCACTCTTATTGTTTCAAAAACAGGACATTTAGGTCTCAGCCTATCTTTTTTACAGCTGCCATATGTGGATATTATTTTGTAACAAAGAAACCTGTCAGCTGTATTGGACTGTTTATTACTTTGACTACTTGATTTTGACTTTTTCTGCATGATTTGCCAAGATTAGCTTTTATTTACAGGGTTTTATGTTCTAAGATGAGGTGAAAGTAGGAACAGCAAATAGATCTTTTTCCCTGACATCTCCAATAATTTTACCTGGTCAAATCTTCGGATACATAGAGCTGCAGTAAAAATGCATGATTAGTACACTCCCCTGTGGATTATGAACAGAAAGCATGTGTTGGGCTCGCACACAGCCTGTGATTTACTCACAGTCACATATAAAGGTATTTGCTCTGTCTCTCTAGTGTCTTTAGTGCCCTTTTCTCATTAAAGAAGACGGATACCAACAGATAATGACACGAATCTGTCCTGCAAAATATAGATCTGGCTTTTGAAACAAACCTGCCGACCAAAGTACTAGAAGGCAACTTTCAAAAATGTTCTTACAAAAAGAAAATATGCTGTTACACAGTTTATTTGTGAGCCTCATTATACAAAATGTCACGGTGATGGATTTTGTAGTATCGGATAAAAGTATTAGGAGAAATAGTTCTGTAATCTGTTTTCAGGAAAATGGTTTTGAGGTTTCATGCATGGCATAAAATGACAATTCACTGTATAACTATCAGCATCAACTAGATTTTAACAAAGACTTAATAGAAATTTCAGATTCCACAGAATACACAGAGTAAATGCAGAGTTAACAAATGAAATGACTGCCTAATAACTATTCCATTTTTTCCCACCCTTTAAGAGTGAAAATGGCAGCTTTTTATAACGAATTTTGTTATTCTAAAGCGTATGTGCCAAAATGATCTTTTTGCATCAGGTTCCTGTTTATCATAAAGGTATTAGTACAGAGGAAAAGGAAAAACAAATTAAACAAATGTAGCTATGTAGCTCTTCCTCAAATGCTCCTTTAAATGAGCTTCATCAAATTTACTTTGGTCTTATGAGCTTTCCCACTTGATATACAAATGAGAGATTTTTCAAGAAAAGCTTGTGTTTTGCAAGACGCGATATAACTGACTCAGTAGATGGCACCCTTCTCTCTGGCTCCGAGAGGAACCAGCACTCAGTCCTGCTGTGGGTACTGCCCGTCCACTTGAGGTACAAAAAAAATAAAGAGCAAACCACATAACCAGGACTATTGTGACTTTTCAGTAAGGGCCTGTTCCTGAGGCTAGTGCCATAGACATGTTCCACATGCGACGGGCAAGCTGTGTGAGAAATCCCGGTAAAGACCATGAAGAATCAACGGAGTTCAGTGGGACTGCTCATAATGCAGACAGTTAATGCAGAAGACTTTGCTAGAGGCCCCTTTGGGGCCGAAAGTTATCTAATTATGGCTGTAAAGCATGCAGCACATATCTGAGTACAACGTATATACTGCAATCAGGATTTCAGCCTTACTGAATTATACTGCTCTACTTTTTAAGGACTATTCAGTATAGCAAATTTAAGAAGATGGTAATACATCAGCTTGTTTGCTGCCTCAGTTAGATTTGCTGGTTACCAGAGCTAGTAATCTTTAAAAAAATACTGAAAAATACTAAAAAAAGACAATGTTAGGGCTTACTAATGAGCAAAGGAAGCCTTCCACTAATTGCTGGATTACTGAAGATTTGAAACTAGAAACCCTTTAAATAAGGATCTCTTTAGAAATAAAATAGACATGCAGTTTACTATCATTTCTTTCCATCGGTTTTATTGCACTCTGCATCTACCAGTTACAGATTTTCTATCTGAAACACAGTAGAGCTAATGCCTTCCTGAAGGGCATATATAAAATAATCGATAGTTTGTGATCATCTGGTTTTAGTAATAAGTGCCATGACAGGTTATATGTAAGGTGAGCACATTTTCAAAATAAAAAAGGGGCAATTTTGTGGCAGTATTTTCTACAACCATGAAATACTCGAGTGCTCTGCATTCTGGCTTGTTTCTTTGATCTGCTCTGTCTGGGTCAGAAATGCTTCACCTGGAGCAGATCAAAGAAAGTCTGAGCAATGCTTCTTCCTTCTGAACCTATCTCTCCTTCACTTCCCTCTTCTCTATGGTGCTGGAAATCACAAAGAGAGGGAAAAGGAAGGGATCCCTCCCCCACAGGCCACATCTCTTCCAGTCTCAAGAACAGAATTTTATGTCTTGATCAGGCAGGAGCATCAGGTCACGAGGCTCATATTGCAGTGCCGTCACTCAACAAGTAATGATGAGCTGCGGACAGAGAGTGCAAAGGAACATACACGCTCCCTGCATTCACGGTTCTGCTTCATTAGGAACACTGTAATTCGGGAAAGCAACTGAGTTCAGTGGGACTATTCACAAGGCATAAAATTAAGCACATTGAGTCCCTCTGTGATCAGAGGGGGGCAAGGATATAGCAAGTATGTAACGTCTATGCAAATATACAGCTGATAGGAACAGAAGGTAAAAAGAAGAGATTGAGACGGGATTATTGGCCATTATGAAAGAAACCCTCCAATAAAAACAATTTATTTGAATGAAAATGTGGAAATGGAAATTTTAAGCATTCTGAAAGAGCTCAAATACCAGAACATCTTAAAAACCTAGCACTGTTCCAATGAAATAGGCACTGTGATATCTGGTCACTTTAATTATAGACAATTTGTCAGAAAATATAATGAATAAAAAAACCAGATTTTCCCATTGGTAGCAAACAATGAAATAATGAAACAGTCTGAGTGACTGTAAAATTGGAAATGTTCTACTAGAATATCGAACTAAATATATTTTGGGAAGGAGAGAGGGAATAAAAAACTTTAAACAAAAGAATAGTGTTTTAATGATCATTACAAGTGAAGTGGCTAGAAAATAATGAATTTGCTACAAAATCTCCTTTCTAGAAGATATATTGATAAAAGCAGACACTCTGACATGTCTCTATATTTTTTATTCTAACAGCCAATTAAAATAGAGGCTTATTCAGCAGAAAACAATGCAATACTTTCAAACAGAGTGCTTCTGATCTGTGAAATCCATAGAAATTTTAGTAAAATTACTTGCAAATAGCTTTGCTGCAGTCAGTTTAACTGATAGCTTGACTGCCAGTGATGAATACCAGGTATGTCTTGCTGACATTCCCCCAGCTTCAAGGGAACATCAGCATGATACAGCAGTGTGGGGCAGCTGTGACTGCTGGGCCAGCAGTGAAGCAGTTAACTACGAGAAAGGGGAACTGCCTGCAGGAATGGGAACTATCAAAAGTTTTGCCACAGTCTTTAGGGAGCAGAATACCAAGAAACGGACCTTGTTTTAGGTCGGCCAGCGGTGAAGGCAGGCTTTCTTTGGTATCAGAAATTGGTTGCATTTCTGGGCTTCATTTGCAAGAACTTCTCCAGTACAAACAAACAAAGAATTTTAAGCAATGGTTAATATGTATAAATCATAGAAAACACTTATTTAAAATTACTTTTGTTTTATTTGTAAATTAAATTTCAAAATTTGTAAATTTAAATGTCAAAAAATAAGTGCCGTTTCAATGGCACTTATAACTAAAACCAGATGATCACAAATGTACACATAGAATATATGTACAATTTAAGAATAGCTCGAATGTTGAAGACAGTGGAATGCCAAATTGAAGACAGTGGACCAAACTTTGCTCCTGGTTGGTATGTCTTACCTCAGCAGCCAGTTGGCCTAAATAGATACTGTGAGAGGAAGCATCATTAAGCCTGTAGCTTTGAATTGGCAGTTAGGAACATTGGAAGTGCAAATATAGGAGTGAAGTTGCATGCTTCAGAGTAAGATAAAAGCCAGTCACAGATGCTTCATTTTTAAAAATAATTTGGGTATCTCTGGTCTAGGAGGCTTGGACTTATTTAGAAGTTCGGTCAGCAGATGAGGTAGGTCATACCTGGACTGCTTTTATTAATTTTTGCAAAAGTCATAGTTCAGACTCGTCTTTTCCTGAGTAGCTTATTCTGTTACAAACTTCTCCATTGGCTGAAGGGGAGGGAGGAGGTACTGGTATCTCCAGTCCTGATCAGCATATGTTCAGAACCAAACTGTGCTCAAGTCTATATAAAAGATGAGCTATGTCAAATACTTGAAACATTAGAACTGCATCTACATTTGGAAACTAGGGCTCACTTTTATTGTAGAGATCCCTAGGGCTGTCTAGTTTAGTAGTAACTTTTTTCTGTAACCTGAGATTTGTTCCTTTTCTCGAGAGTCATTTCGAAGGACATAAACGGCAATATTTCCTAGAATATATTTAATAAACAATATTTTCACATCTATAGAAAATATATAATTGAAATGAAATTTCACTTCCATATAAGAAATATTAACTATACCAAGGCATGAATGGACTCTTTTTATTCTGAATAAAAACTTAGCAAGAGAGAGACAGAGACAGAGAGAGAAAGGATGTCCTACAACTACCACTCAAAAACATTTCCATAGCAATCATTTTGTTGCATTTTTTTTCACTTATTTCCTATCCTGAAATGGAAAGTTTTCTACTCCATTTGCTTGTTATAGTTCAAAAAATGATTTCAGCTCTTCTAATTATATCATTTAAAGGCCCCATGAAGATGTGACTTAATAACCCATGTTAATATCCTGCTATAACACTATATCTTTTGCCTAGGTATAATACAGAAATAGCAGATGTCTGATGACTCCCAAATTGGATATGTGAATCTAACAGTCGGACATATGCCTACATATATATATATATATAAAATCAATTCAAATTTTTATACACACAATTGGAATCTGCAGGCCAGCTCATGGTTTTGTCAACAGTTCTACTTGGGGACTGTAAAACTGTGCATACTTCTGCTACAGGAACCCTGTGCTTATTGCACCAAGCAGTCAGCTCCAAGAAGTCAGTACATAAAATATATAAACATCACTGACAACAGGGAGCAGATCAAGAACACCTACCTGCCAGGGAAAACTTTATCCCCTGGTCAATAGTTATGGCCCCTCTTGCTCTGTTTGATTTCATCAGTTTTGCAACTCCAGGTCCACAGTGGCCCAACCTCACCTGGAAGCTGATCAGGGCAATTTCCTGGCAAATGAGAAACGTGGGTTTGAACCTTTCCAGTCTTAGGATGGACGAGAATCCAGATCTCTGCCTCTCAGCAAGTGCTCTAGCCGCTCAGCTGAAGGTGACAGCAAAGGTTTTTGAGACCTTTTTTGACCCCTATACAGCATATTTAGGAGACATCTGTTGTTCAGTTTTCTAAACTTAAATGGTTGGCAAATAAAGACATGAAATCATTTACTCAGAGGTTCAGATACAAGCCACTTCTTGGGCATTTCTTATTGCCTGGCTCAAGCACTGGTTTAGTTGCATGCTGTGAGCATCAGCCTAAGGCTCTCACCTTCCTCACAGCTATTTCAGTACCAAACTGGGCACAGTGACCTCTAGTCTTATAACCACATACCTAATTTGTAGGAGCTGTAACGCTCAGCATGGTCATATGTAAACCCTTTTATGAATTTGGAATAAGGAACCTACTTCTCATACCTTTAGAATGGCTCACAAGCTTTATATACAGCATGGCTACACTTTTATTCCCTCCGATATATGGGCAAAAGCTCTTTTCCTCACTGTATTTCAGTTAAAGTTCTGGAGGACATCTGTGACACTTTAAGGACTCATGGGGTCCTGAAAGTGCACTCACGAAGTCTGCATTTGTTTTCTGAAAAGAAAACCTCAAAGACGATTTTGCAGTTTCTCTTGGCTGGTGACTGACATGTCATCAGGCAATTAAAGTATCGCTGCATTATTTTCATATGCTAAAGTAATCAGTACAGTTCAAGGGTACCTCAACAATTAGAAGATAGGAAACTTCAGAACTGAAGTATTTAGATTTTGAGAAGGCTTAATATCTACTGAGTTTCACTTTGGACTTCAGGTTCTGTCAACTGACTGACGGGAAGAGTCAAGCAAGGACTTGCATCATTTCCAGTCTAATCATGAGAGCAGAGACTACCTTTGATTCCTGATGAGGGTCTACTGTTGCCATTGTGTATTATACAATAAACTGTTTACATAGCAGCCTTTTGTTACAGGTTTTAAATCTTCTCAAGCTGCCAGTTTGAGGCTGAGGCTGCCAGCTGGCAGACAGAGAGGTGCTTGTGCTCCAACTGTTGGAGGTAATTAACAGCCCGAACTGTCAGAAGGTGACAGCCGGCAGAAAGTTCCTGCCCTGGGGTCACAGCTGGATTCCAGCAAGCTGCTCCTTGATTTACCAGTAAAACTAATAATGTAAGTAATATTGGTATTAAATTATAAAACAAGGAAGACTGAGCTTACATTCTATTTTCTACCTCCAAATTAACTGGCAAAGAAAATTAGCATTAATATTTTGAGGCGAATAAGCTAGTTTAACTCACTTTTTAGGAAAAAAAAGAACTAAACCCCAGTCTGGTAAAAACTGGGGGGACATAAATATTAGGATGGTTGCAGGCCATAATACTGTTGGGTTGACATTTTCCTGAAATTACAGAAAGTTAAACTGATATCTAGTATTACTAATCTGGGCAATGATTATTGACCACAAACTTTTAATTTAAGTGCTATACTCAAAACATCACATTAGATTTACATTTGCAGCAAATAACTGGCTATAAATGGAAAAGTAGAATTTGTTAATTTTGCTCCTTACTTCTTTTAGAAAATATTACTACTTCATCAAAGCATTGAGGTATGTGCTTAGCTTCAGCTTATACATAAATGCAGTAGAATCAGCAAGTCCTAAGTGCAGCTTTTTTAATTGGAAGCCAAAATATTATTGACATGTTTGGTCCAGAACAGTAAAAGAGCTAAACATTTGGTCAGCTGAACGTTAGGATACAAATGATATTAGCATTTGTGAGTCTTTTTCCTTCAAAAATATAGTAACTGATGATAATGACATTTCCAAAGCAGTTAACTTTGCTTATGTTTTGAGATATTCTTCGCAGCTGAGTTGTATTTCATAATGTTAAGTACGTGCTTTTGTAGCTTTGATGTTCTGGTTTTCCAGGATGAACTGCAGAACTTCCTATTTGGGTTGGATGTGAAAAGCACTGGATCATTCAGAGCTTTTCCTTCTCTGTTCCGCAGTGCTGTGGTCCATGTGTGTCTGCATAAGATGCACCACTCCATCAGACTGATGCATAGGAGTCTTAAGCAGAAGTAATTGGAGAGATTTAGTTTTTGCTCTGTATAACTTCTGACTTTTTCTTTAAGAAAAAAATACCACAGGAATGTCTCATATAAATTATAATTCAATAGTATATATATTGCTGAACTTTATTTAATGACCTCTTATGTAATGCACAAGGATTTTCAGTCTTGGGGAGGCAAGGTGGTATAGCAAAAGAACTCCAAGGCCACAGCCTGCTGTGTTATGAAGCAATCAAAGCAAAATTCCTATAAAATACTGCAAAACTAATTCAAATACAAAAAGAGACGTTTTGAATCAAAAAGTCTTCTTTGGCAAGGATTTTCTCAACAATAATGATTATTAGTCAAGGAGCTATTCTTTTTGTAGAAAACATTTCTGTATGTTTTGACCTGTCTGATATGGTGAGAGAACTTTTCATACAATGTGTCCTTTATCTTTATGATATCCTAAAGCTATCTTCATCTACTATAACATGGTATAAATTGACTTCTGGGAAGCTATAATGATTGATGTCAGCTGAACATTTGGCCAAGATGTTAATTTGTGATGAACTGTCAGTCACAAGAAATTAAAATTCTTGAGATGCATTTTGGTTCTTATTGTGATTTATTCTCTGATCACAGGAAGCTTTAAGATATTCTCCTATATCTCTGAATGATTATCAGCATAGTGATACTCTTCTACAGTACCTTTCCACACACACACACACACACACACGCACACACACACTGACAAATAAGTTCTGGTGATGCCTTTTTAACTAAACTTTGATGTATGAAAAACGATGTGTAAGGCTCTTCCTGTTTATGAACTGCTTCGAGATGCAAGAGACTTTTAGAAATAATATGTATTCTAAGTAAGTAACAGTATGGCAGAAATAAGCAGAAATTTCAGAAGTAATCAGAAACTCTGACAATACACACTAGAATAGACAAAAGGAGAAGTAACACTTATAATACAGGTACTGTACACAAAAACAGTATCTCTAGTCCTTTTAATGAATACATTCTGAGTGTCATACAGAGGAAGGGTTAAAGTTAACCTTAAAGCAATGCTTTAGCTTACTGTTACTTGTCTGTTTCTAAACTGTGAGTCTGATGGGCTTTCCAGCCTAACCACACAGATTGGAAGATACTAGTGGTCCCTCTTGGCAAGTGTTTCAAGGGTTTCCAGGTAAACCCTCAGGTCCTGGTCCAGTCTGAAGCCAGGTCACTGTTGAGGTGTGCGCCTCAGCCAAGGAACAGGGACGTGTGCCCAGACCCTGAAGCTCAACGTATCCATCGTATTTCCTCCTCTAATTGTAATTCCTGAAATCTGAATGTGTGCTGGAGTTTAATGAAAGGCATATGCTTCGCTGACTGTCAACAATCCTGAATGCACAAGTTTCCTGAGGAGTGCACTGCACTTGTCTTTTTAACTTTCTGAAGGTCAGGGGGGTGGAGGAGGATTTGGTTATGTGTCACTACATTACCTTTCTTCAGAAAACACACCTTGGTATAAATCAGCCCTGAATTCTCAGGGCCACTGAAAGATCACTCTTGAAAGTTTTACTACCATCAATAGCATTTCCTCTTTCAATACAAATTTTTAAGGACCTGATTCCACACCCATTTAAGTTAACAGGAGATTTGTCATTGATAGCAGTGGGAACAAGACCAAACCTTAAGGGTATATTACCTAGCCATAAGGAAAATTCTATTTGGCTAATGTTAGCTTATAAATTCTTAGCCCAGATGTTCATCCATTTTACAAAAAATTCAGAAAAAATGTCGGGTAATTTTCATTTCCAACCTTGTAACCCAGCCTCTGCAGTACACTTCAAGGAAAAGAATAACTATGAGAGAAAAAGGAAGAAATGTGAATGATTTGAAAATTTAAATTAAAAAAAATTATAGAGAACAGATAAGAATACTTGGAAAGTCTGAACTGAAAGTAAGTTTCCTTCAGCTGGAGAAATAGGCTTCATACTGCGAGTGCAGCCCTCAGTCCACCCAGGAATCTTTACAAAGAACCCCAGAGTAACCTACTAACAATAATGGGAGTGATGCTTATAGTCCAAGAAGCCAATAAATGCACATAAGAGACCAATAAAAAAATGAAAGGTGGGGAGTTCATCCTGAAGAGCTTCATTTAAACTAACAAGGGCTAAAAAGCTGAAAATAGAAAACAGCTACAGTCTAGTTATAAAAACTATTTCAAATACACCGGTAATACCAAATTCTACATTCAGTCTTCCAGCACCCATACTGAATATATTCCCCTTATTTAAGCTCTAACTCTGCTTCTTAGATGTACTAGCCCAATTCTTTTTTGAAAAACTGTTCTGTCTAGGTGACATATTCCTTGGCTGAAGTATCCTTCTTTCATGTTTCCTCAAAATAATGTTATTACCAATTCATATTGCTACCAGTTTTCATGTTTATGTTCCACCGGTAAGTATCATGTTATTCTTCCCCTTCCATCTCTCCTTTTCCCTCCATTCTCATCAATCCTTTGGCAGAGTAATGTCACACAACTGTATAGGCAGCAGATGTCATATAATATAAATTAAGCCTGTAGAATATTAGCTCCTTTACATTGCCTACATCATAAATCTCCTAGTATTACATGCTTCAGTTGTGACACTTCCTTTTCAGCACTGCACTGGGGCTAGCACACTTGCCTCCAGAACTTATCGTCACAAATGGGACTTGCCCAGTGGTTCTGAGCAGGTGACTCATCTCCTAGTAGCTAAATTTTTGTAAGTCTCTGGAGAAAGAACACATTGTCGTGTGAAAGTCTACCATAGATGATCAAAGCCGGAAGATGAGGTACAGGAAGCTTTTCATAAACCAATATAACTTTTAAAAATATAGACTGTTAAATACCCACAGCTACATAAGGAAAGGGGAAGCAGGGTGCAGATTTCTGAATCAGAAAATGAGTCTGAAACAGAAAACAGAGAAAGCAAGTAAGAGGAGACACTCCTATTTTTGACCAACAAGGAGAAACCTGTTGAGAATGTGAAGGTATAAAGGAACCTGTTTGCAACTTAAAACAGCAACTTGCATTCCATTCCAGTCATGAGCTCTATCAGTGAAGGAGCTTGGCTAAACTGTGAGTTCTACAATGATCTGAAAATCAAGAAGGAATCATACTCAGTTAGTATGAATATATTAAAATAACAGCAGTAGGGACAAAAATTACAAGAGTGAAGACATGAGACACTACTGGGCACATAAAGGGTAGCAAGTGATAAAAAGGATCATAAGAAATGATTCTATAAAGGTATATTATTAGTAAGAGAAAGACCAAGCAATGAATAAGCCTGGTAATCAACAGGGATGAAAATCTAACAGTACTAGATAATCCCAAGAAGGGTAAAATGTTTAATACTCTTTTGAATCATGCTTCATGAAAGTAATTATCTGAGTTCAGAAGGGTTCTGTGATTAGCATTGACAACAACATGGTAAAAACTCAGGCTGCAGCAGGTTATATAAGTTACAGGACTTCACCTGAGCTGTGCCTGAATAAAATCCAGTACATATTTAAAGTGGTGAAGTAATCCTAGAATCATTAGGAATTAAGGAATCTGCAGAGGTCAAAGAGCACTGGAAAAGGACAAACATGGTGCTTATTGAGCAAAGAGGGGAAAGGGAGAACCAGAGAACCATAGAAGAGCTAGTCTGACTTCAGTCCATTGAAAGATAAACAAACCATCTATTTCTAAGCACTTAGAAGATTACCCAGTGATAAGTAACAGCCAAAAATAATGTATCTAGAACAAATATGTCAAGCAAGCTAATTTCCTTCTATGACAGGGAATAAGTCTCAGAAGTTGAGAAGGAATAGCAGATGTGCTGTATCTTGACTTTATTAAAATGGTCAGTATTGTTTTACACACATATGATCCTCAAAAAACAAGAAAACTTCTACCTGACACTACCATAATGAGGGCACAGAACTGGCTGGAACACAGTATGCTGTCATGGAAAGGCTGTATCAATTCAGGTTCTGCTGAAATCTCTCTTCACTCTATACAAAAATTTAATTAAAGACTTGGGTGGTACAACACGGAGTAAGTTTATTAAATTCTTCCATGACACCAAGCTGGGAGGAGTGCAAGCATTTTGGAGGACAAGGTTAGAATTCAAAATAAGCATGACAAATGGGTGAAATAGTCTCTAATAAATAGAAAGCAATTCAATAAAGACAAATATAATGTTTAAGTAGGAAGCTTTATAAATACTGAATGAGCAATGACTTGTCTAGATAGCAGTTCTACAGAAAAGGATCTGGGTGTGATAGTCTATGACAAAATAGACAAGAGTCAAAAGTATCTAAACATTTCAGCAAAGTAAATAACATAATGGGATACATAAACAGGAGAATTGTATGTAAAACATCCAGCTTTGCAATTGCTCTTTCAAGACTCAACAAGGTTTAGAATAGAACAAGAAAATGATCAGAGGCTGAGAAAATGTGAATTGCAAGGAATGACAGCTAAACTGGATTTAGTTTAGAGAATGAAAAAGTGAGAGGAGACATGACATGTAACTGTGCAAAAGGGCATGGCAAAGAAGAAGATATTAAATTATTTTCCATGTCTACTGTAGGAAGGAAAATAAGTAATGGGGTTAATTTGCAGCAAGAGTATTTAAATTGGAAATTTTTTCCTGCTGTCTCTCTAGACAGTGGAATAGATTACATGGGGATATTGTGGGACCTCCATTTCTGGCATTTTATAAGGATAGGTTAGGCCAACATCTGTCAGGAATGTTTCAGTTACAGTTTATTTTAAGGAATAGCTTGGAGGCCAGACTAGATGACCTCTCAGGGTCTCTTCTAGCTTCATTTTTTATGAAAATGTGGCTGTAACCTGAAGAGTTCAATACATGTAGTAAATACATTTCTTGTGAAACACACAATTTACTATAGGGATTTCAAATCAAAATAACCAGTCATGTGAATTCCTACTGGAATTACTAGAACTGTTTAAAAGTAAATTATGCACAGTCCTGGATTACTGAAAAGGATTGCTCATCCAAAGGCCTTGAACTCTGCATAATGTGAAGATGGCAGCCAGAGCAGATTTATAGGGCCAAGTTATAATCCCACCTCAGTCAGGAGCAAAACTCTCATTGATTTCAGAGGGACCAAGACTTGGCTAGTCTTTTTTAAGATCTGGCATTACATAATGCAACATATGCCATGTGTCTATTTTCACTAAACTGATATAGATACATCTAAATATTTCACATTAATATCTTGTTGTTGAATTGTCATTTGATGGAATTTAATATGGCCAGTTTAATAAAACAAGATACTACTAGTTAAGTAAATCTATCTGCAAGAATATTTAGGAAGAAGTCTGAAATCTGAATTCCCTATTGATTCTATTTCTCTAGTCTGTACAAAATTGTATAAATGAGGAAATAGCACCAAAGACCTATTAGTAACAGTTATTTCCTAATTGTAGTGGGAAGCATCCTGCATGTTTAAATAAATATTAACTCTGACCTCTTGGTTTGCCAGGACTGATAAGGCAATTGTTTGACCTATATGAAGCACATACAGTATGCATGGACTGAAAGCAGCAGGAAAACAGGAAACAATAAATCAGAAATTAGAGCACTGATTGTTGTAGCTAATTACATCAGACTTCTGCTTAATTTCTCACTCTGTCATTCTAACCTGATTTTCTTGCCAACAGACTTTGCAAATTGATGGTGTCACGTACATACAGCAAATAATAATCTTTAGTTACTATGATTGACAAATGAATGAGAAGGAGAACATAGTTTATTATGGAAGAATGAACTGTGACACACACCAGATACCTGCTCAGATGCTTTTTTAATTCACTTACGTAGATATGCTGCATGATACATTTTGCCAGGACCACAGGTTTTGGCATCACAATGGATTAATTGAATTTGTGGCTTGGTTTGATAATGCTGGGCAAAGAAGAAAAAATGAGACTATAAACAGAGCAAAATGGCATAGATTGATTTCCACAGCAAGAAAGATGAAGTGGTAACTAGACCATTTAAATTAAATTCTGAAAATAATATGCTTAGAATTAGGCAGATTAATTAGCATGTTGTTTAATCTTGACATTGTTGTCTTCATACTGCACATCAGATATTTTGGTGTCCTTATTATTGTCTCTTTTTACATTACTGCACTTTTAAACTACACTATCTTTCTTTGTTCTGCTTCATCACTGCCATCAGCATCTTCAGCTGGTATAAATTAGCACAGCTTCCTTAAAGTCAGTGGAGCTGTACTGGACATTTTAGAATGGCTGGGGATATTTGGTAGAACATAAATAACTTCTAAGTATCTAAATTCTGCTTCCCAGTTCAATGATTTGTCCCTTCTCATCTGAACAAAACTCATTAGCAGTGTTATTAATAGTCTTTCTGTAAGATGCATGCTTTTCTTTAGATCGGCAGGTTGCTCACATTGTTTTGAGACTTCAGGCCACACTATGACACTTAAATGCACTTGATGATAGAGAGATATGCAGTTTTCACTTTTCTCAATGATGTCTGTTAGAATCCCATCAGCACTAAGTAAAAGCTAGTAGAGCCAACCAGACACAGTGGAGCAGTACCAGAAGGATTAATATTATATCATCATTGCCTGTGCTTTGTATATTATGTATTCTGAAACTGCCCGTATGATTTAGCAAAGCAACATCTGGAGGAAAAAATCTCTAGCCCAGCCTAATGTTTTATTCATGTGGTATACCCATATATCATCTCTGCCTAATGCTATTTCAAGTATTACAAATTATCTTCTCCACAACTACTGTCATGTCTGCTTAATCCCATCTGTATAGATACATATTTATATATTTACTTATTTATTTTTATGAGTAATTTTGTAAGGGTCCAGCCCTGAAATCAACCAATAGGCCAACTTGCTGAGGTTCTTAGCTATGTATTAGCTACATTTTCTCCCTGGAGGGCTATCACATCACCTCAAGTGGCTGTCATGGCCCAGCAGTTCATATTGGTCTACAGTGCTTGTAAGGTTGGTAGGACTTTCCAAGTGCTCTCTTTTTCCCTACCTCAGAATCACACAATTCTCCTTCACCCTGAAGTTTCTATACTACCGTAATGGTGGCAGGGTCTGTTTTGTAGTGCTCTCTCTTTAGGAGTCCATTTCAGGACAGTTATACCTGAAGCACTAGGCGCTACAGTATGTGATTTCTATATGCAATTACAAATTTCAACAATCAAGTTGCTTCTTTGAGTTATGCTAAATTTTAATGATTTGCAATACTCAAATCTTGACTGTTCCAAAGTACAACACATTTATTTAGACCTTTCTTCCTACCCTCTTTGTTCATAGTTCACTCAAACATTTTTTACTGGAACTGCTTCATTTTCTCTGTCCCTCTGCCTCATTTCTAGTTCTTGTATTGATGGATTGATGATCAGATCATTTAAAACTAGGAATCAAAAATAAATTTTACGTCTGAAATACAGACAGGGAATATGTATGCAGAAGGAAGTTAAAGTATAATATTTAATATGCACCAAACTTTACTGGAAAGACTTCTGCATTATCTGTAATGATAAAGCAACAATCTCATTACAGCAACAAGACTGTTGCCTTCTCATTACAGGCAAAGCAGTAACAATATATCACAGCACCAATTGCTGCTTAGTAGAGGTGGATCACACTAAAACACTTTTCTGGGGAACCAGCTGAGAACACTAAGGTACCCACTAGTCTTTCACCAATGTAAGCACCAAGTCGGGGAGCTGACCTAGCTAACAGTCCAATAATCATGGGAGACACTAACAGTATAGAAGAAGCCCTGTAAAAATTCCAGTTACTTTCTGATTTCCCTCATGTTATCTCTTCAGATTCCTGGCCTTGTTTAGGAAGAAGCCAGTTCATCCATCTCCATATAGAAGACAACTGTAGTTTTGTTTGTGGCATTGGTATCAAAGACTAATGCATGGATAAAACAAACAAACAAAAGCTAATCCAAAGCCATTTAAACTACAGCATTAAAGCTGGTTACCTCTGTTTATGCATGGGAGCTAATGGGACTATTCGTGTATTTGAAGTGTATTCTTAAAACTACTTGATACAGCCAAGCTTTTATTTTGGAAATGGGTGGATCTGCATTACTCCTCTGCTGGTTCTACTATTTCCTAGTTGAAGAAGCTTAAGTACAGCACAATGCTATTTAATAATTTAACACTGAAGGAAGATATACCTTGAACAAACTTTGAGAAAATAAAGAGCTGTCTGATAAAGAAGTGTCTTTGTGTAGAACAGTCTAAGACATATACAGGAGAAAGGTTTTAAACTGACTACACAGAAGGAATAGACGTATCACGCATATACCATTATTTTTTCCTAGAACAAAATAAACCTGAAGAATGCAGAATGAGTCTGTTTTGTTTTCCTCATAGCCATAAGAATAATTGTCTTTTGAAAAATGATTTAGTAAGTCTCTGGTTGCCCTTTAACACTTGAAAGTGAGTGAAAGTTGAAGAATTCATACTTTTGTTGTATTTTTCTGTTTGCTGTATGCTAACTCCCACCTATTTTTCTATTACTATAGATTCTGACCTTTAACATTAACACACAAAAATCTGAAATCAGCCCTCCTGCATCGGACTCTGTACAGAAGTTCTCTAACTAGACCACCCCTTCACAGGTAAGAAAAGCCATTAAACCCTGTGAATTTTCACAGTGGATAACCCTAGATTAATTTGACACAGGTGTTTGTATAATACTGTGCATGGGAACATTCACAGTGTCCCCTAGCTGTTTCTCCTGTGGTGGTCTATCTTAGTACTCTCTAGACTCTAATCTAAAACATGTAAGAGGACCAGCTGGTGCAAGACTTTGTAGACAGATTTTGTTATGCTGTTTGTGTCACTTTGATATATTCTTTTGCTTTGCATATGAATACATGTAGAATTAGGAAGAAAACATGAAGAGCCATATGCTGGAATTAAGTTACAACTGTCAGTTTCTTACTCAATTTTACAAAAACAAGTCCTCAATTTTGTACTACACAAGCAAATGAAAGTGCTATTATGAGCAGTGCAAAAATTTAGAGGCAAATCTGCCCTTATTTGCACCTAAGCAACCCTTGCTGAAGTCAATGGGGTTGAACAGATGTAACAGAGTTCAGAATCTGTCCCATTATTTGTATGTTACTCATTTAGGTTAATTTAAACTTGATTATAAAGACAAACAAGGGGATGAGCATCAACATGTACATAACTGGATGTTAAGATAATACATCTATGTGTGTGAGAAATTGGAATTATTGTACCAAAAGTTGCACATAATATAAAGTAAGGTATTTTATGTGAGAAAACTCCATTATTTCAGTATCTGTTAATAGACTGGAATACTGACACTGGAATACTGCAACCTTTGCAGTTAATGGGTCAAAATGTGTTACTCTGAAATTCGCCCAAATGTAGGGTCCTGCTTATATTTATCACTTACAAACTCCAAACGTGTGATTAAAGAACACAAACAGTTTAAAATTAATCATGGATAAAATTCAGTACATTAATAGAAGACGTGCTCACATACCTAGCCCACTGGAGACATGATAGTATATTGGCAGGATCAAACAACATAACAGTGGGGTAGCAACATTTTTCAAAAGGGCAAGATGAATCTTCAGGGTCTGATTATCCTCTCACAGCATTACAGATTGGCAGCTAATAGAATTAGACTGGTTTTAAACTTGTATAACTGATTTGGGCTCTGTATAATCGGAAAGTTGCCATATCACAGACCATTTTTGTTCGTACCAATAACCAGTGAAAACCTAGGGATACATCTAGAAGTTCACTTTGTAAGTGAGATGAGAATCAGGCCATGCCTGAAAATTATAATTAGACATAAACTGAAGGAAGAAAAAATATTTTGAAGTGTGTAAAGCTTGGCTTAACACATCTGTTAGGTGTGAATCTAAAAGACTGCTTATACCTATCGACAAATTAATGCAATTTAGGATTTGCCAGTGGTACACATCTTAATACTATTTTTAGAGATATGAATAATATATAACAGCAAGACTCACATTTTGAGGTAAGCTTAATACCATACTAATAGAAAAATAAATAATATAGATTAGAATAATTCAAAATCTATAAACATTTGTGCACAGAATTGTCTCAGATATCACAAACTCGAGCTGTCAGATTGTCCAAACGGTAAAACTTACTGCTGATTTTAAACACAAAGGCAATAATCAAGCAGTGGATAACATTTCACTTGGATCGATTAATGATAAGGCTTTACTTGCCTCTAGACTATTACATATTTTTTTATTTGTCAGATTCAAATGTATAAAACTATTTATAAGCAATGGAAATAGCTAAGCAATCCAAATGGATTTAAGGTACTTCATGTATCAGCCACTGACTTCACAGATTTGTTTAGTCTTATCTTTAAGCCGATCAGACGATCCATTTTTTCAGGCAATATTGTAGTAATAAATTCATGGGTTTATTTACATATTCTTGTGTTTCTTATAATTTTAACCTACTGTGAGGGAAAAAGAAATCTTTTCTACCTGGTCTGAAATGTTAGTTCCTGGAAAGATTTGTATTCCAAATTTATACCATCCCTTAAGTGAGATGCCTCATCCTGTCCTCAAGATAAGATTCCAGGCATTGCTCAGATACTTGGGAATAATTTATTGTAGCCACACAAAAGTCAGATCTAAATCCTTTTGGACCATGATGCCACAAACCAGGAGTTCAAAGTTCAAAGGGGGAGGCGGACACATGCAATTAAGTTATCACTGTTGGGATAACTGTAACCCTTGCTGTGCTTTTAGCGCTTCTGGTATCCTGAAGATTGCGAGATGTTAAAAAAAAAAAAAAAAAAAAAAAGAGCATTGTCCTCAATGCTACCTATATTCTCATTTCATAAATCACAGCAGTTGGAATAAAATACATTCAGTGAATGATTTCCTGCCACTAAAGAAAAAAAATCCAAAATCTTGTTTCCTGATGACTACAAACTTCTCTTGACAAACCTCCAGTGCCAAATGTGGTTTCCATTTACTGTTTTGGGATTTATTTGTCTATGCCAAAGTTCAGGTGTGCCAGCTCTTTGTAATAAGCCATTTGGATGAAAGCTTGGCTAGCTCAAAGGATTCTGATGTATTTTATTGCTGCCTTTTAAGATTATTGTTCAGAAATACCAACTCTAATTTTGAAATCAATTAGCCATGCAGTCTGATGAGGTGTTGGCCCGGCTCAGGTTCACACCCGCTGTCCGCAGATTATTGTTAAGTTGAGTCAGGTCCTTAGTGCTGCTCTGCGTGCAGGCATCTGGTGTACATATGTTTGATGTCCTCACAAAATGACGCTGATGGCTTAAATGGCAAGGGTCTAATGAAGAAAGCCTGGCAAGTTTGCTGCTGTTTGCCAGCAAAACATGACTTTTACAGGGTTGTGTAAAAGTCCTTTTTCCCCTTGTTTAACTCTTCCATGTCAAGAGAATATAAATCTTCCCCGGAGTGTGGAGATTCAACGAAGATGACGAGAGCAGGACCTGAGGGTCTACTATCAGTGTACAAAATGAAAATTCCTCTTGGTTCCTGCACCTTTCCGGCAATAAGATGGCATGTACTCAGCCTTGTGCTCAAAAGCGCTGCCTCCAGAGGGAAGGACATCTCACCTGCACCAGCCAATGAGCTCCCCAGAAGGCAACATTGCCCCTTTGCCTGGACAGCACAGCCGGGAGCTGAGCCAAAACCAGACGCACCCAAACTCCTCTGGGGAGAGGGAAGGTAGTGAAACCATCCACAGTGGTTTGCATTGGTTAACCATTACAAAATGTCTCATCTTACATCAAACAAAGAATGAATATATAAGAAGGTTATTATCCATTACCTCTTTACAGGAAGTTTTTCAGCATTTTTTCCAGTTTTGTGCATGAGATCTAAGAATGCAACCTCAGAGGTATGTATAAATATAAATTAAAGGAAAAAAAGAAAGAAAATGGAAGTCTTATTGGGTCCTTTTAAAGAGCACAAGAGACCTAAGTACTTACGGCCATAGCATAATGCTCCTTTGAAGATCAATTCTTCCTTCTTTTAACTGAAAAATACTCCATCAAATTCATCAGGACGAACAACTGAATATCAGCAATATCAGCCATACCAGAGGAAGAGTAATAGCAGGGATGTGTGATGAGTTATTTGTATCCATTATCATGCTAGTCTATCTCAAATGATAGATGCTAAACTACCAGGCTAATCATCTCACAAGAATTTACAAGTATTGCATTGTGGCTTCAGAGTTGGAACCATTTATCAAAATCAGCCTTCCATTCAACCCATCTGCAACATTTTGGAGAATGTTAACTACACGCAGCCTGAATTTGATCCAACTTTCTTTTTTTCAAAGCCAAAACTATTTTGGTTTTGCTTACATTAACCATCGCGGTTGTGTCGTCATTTAGAACCATTGTTCCCAGTGCTGAATAGAACAAATATCGCTGAACAAGAGGTAAATAAAATCAATTAATCTAACTCAAAACACTTCTGATGTAAAAACATAGTTTCTATTTAGTCTAGGAGGTGAACACAGAAACTGAATTCTACCTATAACAAAAACTACTTGTGGCGCCAGACTGGCTGGTATTTTGGACTTGGAGATCCAGAATCAACTCCACCTTTACATTGGAAATCAAAGTCATAATTATAGCATGGGTATAATTTTCCTTTTCTGATATGGCCTCTTAGCTTTTAGCAAGCAGTGAGGAATCTGCTACATACAGGCTACTGTGTTTAACAGACATTGACGGATCTATCCTCCGAGAATTGGTTTAGTTATTGTATGAGCACAAATACTTCTGTACTTTTTAGCTTCCAGAGCATTCTGTGGCCACCATTTAGTTATGTGCTGAGTGAAAAAAATACCTTCTGTTGTCACTAATTTTATGGTCTGAGTTCTTCCATAAAGAAATGTTAAATAATCATTTCATATTCACCTTCCCACATAATTCTTGATTTTATTAGGCCTCTTCCATATAGTCCTTCAACTGTTTTTTTTCAAAGTTGAAGAATGTGACTCTCTCTAGTTTCTATCCATACAGAGGTTATCCCACACCTTTAATCACTCTTTATCAGTCTTTATTCTTTTTCTGGTTCTATTTTATAACTGTGGTGATAGGATGAACAGGCTCTGTGTACCAGATTCCATTTTTAACACAGAACTCGACATTCCAGAAAGCAGCACTTGCAGATCAAAAGTCTGAGAAAGCTTGCCTCCAGATCAGCCAGATCTGGCATCACTCTAATATACTGTAAACAAATAACTTCTCTTTAGCATCCTGGAAGGTATATTAAGGGAAGTTATATTTTTTAAAATACTGTAAAATTACAGGTGACTGAAAGGAAAAATGAAGTTCTGCCAAAATTCCATTTTTTGAAAATGATTAACAAATTTCATTTTAGTTGGGGCTAAAAGAAAGGTGTGTAAATGAAAACAGTTTGGCTACTCCTGTGTCAGCACTGGAATAGTTTAGTTAGTTTTCCTAGTTCCTGTTAGATCTATCAAACATTAGTCTTTTTAAATTAAATTTATTAAGAAGCTTTAATATTTTTATTGGGATTATATTGTATTCAATAGTGTTCAGTTAGTTTATGTTTCACTTAAATCCATTTACTTTACTGTTTAGGCAGGCATGTGGTTCAGATAATATGTAACACCAACATAACTGCCAGACTCACTGGTTGTCTAATGATAATAATAATACTAGTAGTGTAGACCAAATTGCTATGGTTGAAGCTGTTTGACATAAGAGATTTTTTACAATCACATAGAGCTTGAGGGTAAACTTTGGTAAAATTACAGAAAACCCATTATGATATTTCCTCAGAATCATTTTTATACAGTTTGACAGCTGAAAACCCTGCTTGGTCTCAAACACATACCAGGGAGACCACCACCTGACTACCACTGTCATGAGTTATTGCTTGGCTCATTAGTATTTGTAGCTTCACTCATGAGCTTTAAAATATTTAAGACATTGTACATATACTGGTGTATAATAATATCAGTGGAAGCCTCAGAGTATTTCAGTGCATTTCAGTGGCAAAATAGAGATGCTATTATAGGAAAGTTCCTTTTGTTTAATGAAAACAATTCCTTTCTAGTGAGTAGCTAAGTTGACTAACTTCACATTTCACAACAGAGCTGGTCATGCCACTGGGAAAGACAGATTCTGAGAGCTTTGCCTATCTATTGGGTGTTCATATCTGAATGGAGCTATGTTTGGGGAGATGGAAGCCAGTCTCTCAAATATTTCATACCATGTTAAGTGCTAAATCCAGGTTCTGGCTTTCCTGCAAGGTAAATACAGCAAAGCAAATAAGGAGACTGAAGTTAGTCTTTCACCAGACCTCTGTTCATTCTGCTAGTCTGTAGGACAGAGCCTGACATTTAAAATCTTGGTTTTTTTCACTTGAGAATTTTGCTCGAACATACTGTTGGTTCCCTAATACCTGTCCAGCTTTTTTCTCTACTTCTTTTTTATTCATTCCCCATCTTGCCTCCCAATCAAATATGTTTTCCATCAGAAATATGTAACATTTTCAGCTGCAATATTATTTTATTGATTTAGGGTTATTTTGTTGTTTTTAAAACACTGTACAAACTGAACTAACAAATACTATCAGTATATAACTTGAAGTCTTTCTGAAATGTTCTTATTACTCTCTTTCATAACAGCCTTTAACATTAATTTTATTGCACTACTGACTGGTAACACAATAAATGACAGTAACCAGTTTAATCTGTAAACCACTTCTTTTTTTAATTTTTATTTATTTTTATTTTATTTTATTTATTTTTAGAGTGCTTTGTAAATACCTAGCTGGGCTTTACTAGAATTCTGCCTGAATTAGGTTAGTCTGTACAGTTCTCCATGACTTGTGTGGCCCAAGCAACAGCTTATTTCCTGCTGAATGGAACAATAAGATAAATACCAGGCAGTAAACATTAAAAGAAGAAAAGCGTGTGAAAAATTAAAATGAGAATTTATTTACAGCACACCCTATATAAGCTTGACCTTGTTCACATTGTAACCATTTCCAACCCCTCAATGACATCAACCCATACAAAGTTGGGCCTCATAAAAATAGAAAATGTGAAGGTTATGTGGCAATACACTGACAAGTTTTAATACCACCTCTCTCACAGCAAATGGCCAACACTGGTGCAGAACTGCCTGCTACTGCTGTGTGCTTACAAAAATAAGAGGAAAAAGAAAGGCAACACTCTGCAGGTATAGAACATAGGTCATGTCACACACATTGAAAAGTCATGACCTTCAATATTAAGGCTACAATTCTGTCCTTAACTCTCTGTACCTTATGAACAACAGCAGCTAGAGGTAGGAACACTGTGTCACCATAAATTGAGAAGTCAGTGAGTTTTGCTGCTTTGCCCCAACCCTAATGTTATGCAAATGCTGTTTTGTTGTGCCTTTAATACAATAAAGGACTAATTCCTCAGAAATCAAGGATATAAGTCACGTAAATGAAAACTTGTAAATTATGTCAGTAATCCATAACTCATACAACTGATTTGGAAACCAGAGCCTTATGGTGCAGAAGGAAGTAATTGCTTTATTAACTCCCATTTATCAGTATAAAACTGGCTAATTTAAGTGACTGACTGATTTATATATTGATACTTTAAATTTAGCTCAACATCCTAATTTAATAAGGGGATCACATATGGATGTTTAAAAATATATTACTTTCTAGTTGGTTGATACTCTAAGCATGCCCTTATTAAGACAGATTATCTCCTTTCCCTTGTTCTTTTAAGAGAAGGACAAAACAAATTATATATCTCATTCATTCTATCTGACAGGAAGGCCATGTTTCCATATAACCCCCTCTCTAGTAATATATTGAATCATGGCTAACCACATCATTCATTCTCTTTTTAACATCCATGATGTCATAATCTTTTGCAGCAGTAGGGGTGTATTCCTGCCTGCAGACTTTTGGAAATCACCCCAGGGAGTCAGACTACTGAAGCACAGTCAAGCTATAAATCTACCAGGTATATGGGAACAAAAGCTGGAAAGAAAAACAAATACGAATTTGTACACCTCTTACTCTGTTTCTCCCAAAAGTAAGGCCTCATCTACATGTTAAGAACTGAAGGGTTCTCAAATGAAGATTTTCATTGGAAATTTTCAATAATTTCCTTTAAATCGTAAAATATGTTTTATTCTACTTAGTTTTAAAAAATTAAAGATTGACACTACCAATCACGATAATATGCTCCTCAAGAGAGAGACACAGCTTAGGATCTTAACAAGCACATTCGTTGGATATTGGTTTTAAATAAGCAATAGCTGTAAAACCAGAAGTTATAATCTATGTACCAAAGATTACAGACAGTATATGATATACAACCATAAATGTATAATAAACAACCAAAAGAGAAAAGTGTGAGTATTTAGTTTCTTTTTGTTTCAGAGTTAGCACTTCTCTGAAAAATGGCATTATTAAGATTAGGATGTGTGTGAATTAAGAAGGATGTCTCTGCACCAGTTTATACTCTGATCATTTCTACAGATTTGTATTCATTGCAATTCACACAATGGCCCAGTCAAGTATAGATTTCACAATACCAAGGCTGAAGACTTGAGTAATACAGGATTTGGCTATAGCCTATAAACTAATTCTATAGGATTAGACTTGAATATATGGATTTTGACCACAGAATCAGGCTCAGCCAAACTCCAAAGAATAGCAAGATAAGGCTAGTATCCGGTAACAATTTGTGTTTGAACAATGGCTCAAAATGTCCCATCTATATTTCATGTTATCATCTAACAGGCAATTTTATTCCAGAACACCTTTTAAAATATGATGGTGTTTTCTTAGGAAATCAAGACTTTTTTTCAGTCCTTCCTTCTAGTGATTTGAGCTCAAGATGCTTCCTGACTTCAAACTTTAATAGCAGATGATTAGTGCAATGGGAAAATTCACTTTCTGAAGTCAAGCCAAGTTCTAAAAGAAATCTTTCAATTGAATTTTGGATCCTATATTTTTTAATGTAAGCCAGAATATGTGTTTTGGTACTTAGAAGTTATCAGAGTACTGTTTTGCAATACAGAAAGCCTACCCAGTCCCAGCACATCATAGACCTTTCTTGGTGGTGATTCCAATTTCATGTAACTGGGTTTAATGGGCTCTACCTCTGCTGAAGCTGAATTTTAGCCAGTATAAACATCAGTCTTTGTCCTTTCATGACTACAGAGTCATCTGATCAGGACGAGGGAACAGAAAGTGTAGCCTAGAATTCAGTTGCTTGGCTTTAAAATCCATGTGCACTCCATAGTACTGTTTAGTCTTTACATCCCCATAATGATAAAATCATGTAACGCAGCAGAATTCAGTATTTATTATATTACCTTACTCTTCCTCTTTCACTCTCTCCATTTTATGCAGCATTTTTTCTTCTTAGCCATATGGTACACACACAGTTCCCTTAACATACGCTGTACATCCTTGTTTGGTGAATGTGAAAAATAAATGTCTGATTAGAACCAGAAAGCCACTAATGAAACAAAGTGGTCATTATTCCTTATAAAATAATCACTGAAATGGACTTCCTAATACTCTTCTCAATGGGTATTTCCTCAGTAACAATAGGCTGATTGCTGAGTTGGATTGGTAATTGAGAAAGATGAAAGATATTGAAAAGGCTTAAGGTCGAGAAAGATGCCAAGAAAGTTTGAACTTTTGTTCTGAGGACACCACAAAGTGTTTGACAGAAGCCCACGGTTTACCAGAAGGTCATTTTCTTCCTCTTTGTAACAAAGTCTGTTGTTTTCATATGCAAAATTACAGCGAAAGTGGAGTGCAATTTAAACAGAGGTAAGTCTGCAACAATAGTACTGATTTCAGATGATGTTGAAGGCTTGCGAGAAAATAACACAGTTATGTCTGATCACATATCATCAGCAAATGTCTCATTCACATTCAAGTGTTCTGCAGTTCAAAGCTGGTTCTGTAGTCTCACAGCACTATTGCACTTACAGTGCAATGCAGTCATCTTGTATTTATCAGGAGTGAACTACTGCCAGCAGTTGAAAGGTTTGTGGTTTTAGTGAGCATACTTCAATGTTGCGCATCGTGTATTCACTCTCCAGAGTGGTGGACATTTTTCTCCCATCCCTAGAAAAATTGTTTCAGGTCAAATCAAAACATTTTGTTTCAAATCTGATTTCTCATATTATAATTTTCAGTACAATATAAATGGAAAAACATTTTGGAAAAATGAAATTTTTAAATTAAAAAACCAAAACATTCTGATGAAGTTGAACTGGAGACTTTATCACATGTCTTGTTTTGTTTTCTATTTAATGAATTTTTGTCAGAAACAGCACTTTTTCCTGAATGAAAAGAATTATTTAAGAAAATAATTCTCTCTGTGGGGGCTTCTTAAGAAAATAAGCAATTCTTTTGGCAAGACCACATTGACAAATGATGTTTTTTAATGATAATGTTGTTGTTTTATTTTAAAGCATAGTTTCTTTCTCCATTTCTTTTTTAAAAACGGTCCAAAAATGTACTTGGCCCACAAAGTTTTCCACTTCTGGTAACTCACTCTCCTTGGTCAACCGGACACAGGGTTCCTGTAATTAGTTGCACAGCTCTGCTGTGGACTTCAGAAACTTTCTGACTGCATGGGCTCAACAGGATTTTGAATTTGCTATAGCTTTCTTAAAATTGAAAACAATCCTTTTCCAAATGCATGGTGGCCATTGACCCAATGAAAACATGGCTATATAAAGTAGTTATTTTCATGTGCTCTGCAGTGTCCCTAGATTTACTTTAAATGGTGAGACACATTTTCTCTCCAGTCTCATTGAATCCATAACAGAAGGAAATTTGGGGAAAAAAATCTAAGAGAACACATCTGTATGTTAAAAGTTTTTGTTCAAAAGGATACTGTCTCAGAAAGCAGTGTATGCTTCAGAAACTATGCAGTTTTGGTGAAGTCTTAATGTGCCCAGTTACTTCCAAAATCCTCTACAAGCAAATTATATCCTACACCTTCAAGGATGACTGCTTTAATTCTCAGTGCAGAAGCTTCTCTTTTAGTCCATATCCTGATACATATTCCACTGAAACTAAACAAAGATGTCATTGGCTTCAATGAGCTTTGGACAAGTCTTCAAAGGCATTTTTAAACATAGGACTATTATATATACCGGTTGGCTTACTTGTATAAAAAATGTATCTACTCAGTTTGCAGAACCGAAGAAATACATATGTTGTAGAAGATCAACAGAAGAAGGAAAAAACTGGAGTTTATGATATTTACTGGCAAAACAAGGAGGACATACAGAGAAGAAAGAGGATCAGATGTAAGAGCTCTGCTTTAGGACTTAGAAGAGACAAATTTAAGGCCTCACTTTGCTAGAGACTTCCTATGTGATCTTATATCACTCTGTCCTTCTGTGTTTCTGTTCTCCTTCTGTTGGAAGCAATACTTCTGTATTTCTAAAATGAAATGGATATGTTTATTGAAAACAGTGGCATGCTCTGATGCTGTGGTATAAAAGAGAGTTCAAGGAGGGCTCCAGAAGAAGCAGCAAGGCTGGTGCCAGCTCTAAGTCCCCACACCATCCTTTACCCTCCCCTGCATTCTTTCTAAACCAGGAGTTGCAAGACCACAACCTCTCATCTGGAGGGGCCAGATTCAGTTTTTCCTACTTTGCTGAGAAAGCCTTGAGACATTTCTGGAATCATGCATCTTGGAAAGAAAATAATTTCTGAGCTAGTTCTCTTGTTTATGTCAACACTTCTTTGATGGAAAAAGAGCTGTAAAATGGAATGCAAATAAAATTCAAATAGAATTTAAGTGCTTCTCCTGCTGTGAAATCAGACAGACAGCAGTAAGGACACTTTTTAAGAAATATTGGGATCCTATACTAATGGCACCTTAAACATCCAGACTCAGATCACAGATGCAGGATAACACAAACATATAGGTCTTAATTACATAAGGTAGGACAACACATTCATAGTCTTACATAGATGAATGCTTCTACTGGTATTGATTTTGCTACTTGTGCTTAATGCTAGGTATGTGCCTTAGTGTCTCACTGAAACAGAGGCCAAAGAGGATTCAGGAAAAGCTTCAAGAAAATAGGGGTCCATGACTCTAAATAGACCTAATGCTGACACATTTCACATTAAAAAGTCACCGAATGAAGTACATTAATGGTTTTAGAAGCAGGGAGAGGATTCCAGGCCTCCTTCTCACCCTGCTGGGACACAGTCCTCATATTATTTTGTCTCTGGTCTTTATCCTGAATATTCAGTGCTCTTCTGGGAAGAGTGCACCGTTCTATTTCTTCATCTGGGACAGCTGCTCTTCTGGGGACGGAAACTGGAAGTCCCTCAGGCTAGAGGAACAATTAAACCTGAATGCCTCTCTTTTGGAAGAGTACTCAGACCACTAGGCAGTAACAGAAAGGTGTAACACCATCAGCACCATATTTTCTTCCTATAAAAATGACTGTGGCTGAACCCAGAGTAACTGGTGTGAGTTAAATTTGTTCAGACCATGCCAACCCCATCTAGCTCTCTGGAGAAGTCAGTCAAAGGGATATTTAGTCTGTGACTCCTAAATAGCTATAGCCATGAAATGAATGACAAATTGCTCACTTCAGCCAACAGAGTGGCAAGTCCATGAATGCTTACTAGCACAAGCTTATGCACCTTCCCTTCACTTTAGAAAACTTGGGTTCCTAAATTCCACATTAGTTGGAGATGCTTAAAAGTTTATTTGTATCTAGTGTTTAGTCCTTTTTTTGAATAATCAGAGTTAATTCACTCATTAACTTATGCTTTTATCCCAGCCTTACTGTTGTATACGGGCAGTACAAACTTATGCTCTCTGAAAATATACATCTTTGCAACAATCTCACAGTGAATTTTATTTGCTTTTTTTCTTCCTGTCTCTAAGGGCTAGTATCTCTTATTTTCTATCTTAAAATATTGTAAGATAATTTTATATAAGTATTGATTTATTGTGTTATATATGATAGCATCTGTGTTCTTAAGCTAGAATCCAGGGTGCATCTTTTCCCTTTAGGAATATGTTGATACATATTAATGCTTGCACTAATCACAACAGCGTAGCTGAACTGCACTTTGCAGAAACATACATGGAGGGGTAATTAACATTTCCCAGAAAACAATGACTCACTAAAGGAAAGAATCAGCCAGGGACATAGCATGTCCAGACATTGCAGATTACCTAAGTTGTTTTATTTCAGTGCCAGCATACTGAAATCAACATTGGTTTATTATTTATTTGGTCAGTCTCAACATAACTAATTAGCCTTAAAATTCACCAGCAATAGAATAATTAACTCTCTAGCTAACCATTGAACAAACAACACTAAAAAGAATTAATACCTAAATTAAATTATTAAAAAATAAATTGGGGAAAGGCTTCCAGCACAATCCTACATTTTCTATTCTCTATTCTGCAGCTCTACTATGTGTGTAGACACATGTCTTTCCTTTTCCATTTAGACATAAAGAGCTCTCTATCTTTTACATAAGAGTAACACTTTCCAGGTTGAAACTCTCTCTGATATTTATAACTTTATCTCACTTATGCCTTATGACTCAGTAAGGCTATCCCTGCTATTCCCATGAAGACCCAGTAGCCCTTGTGGGAGACTCTCCTGTGCTGTCAATGCTCCCCCTGCTGACAGCAGTCAATCAGGAAACAGTAATATTCATTGCAAGGGCTTGGGGGAACAGAGGGAACACCACTTTGGAGGAAGCCGTGGGAGAAGGAAATAGAAAGAGCAGAGGCAGTCCTGGGCAGAAGGAGATGGGTGAAACCAGGGAACAGAGCAGCAAAAGATCCATAATCATTAAACCACATTCTCTAGGGGATCTGCAATTGAAACCTGATCTTTCGAAGCAACATCAAGTAGGAAGGCTACAAAAGTTGTCAGGGGTTTGAAGTTTATCTCATTTGCATTTGCACTTTCAACATTTTTTGGAAAGAACTTACAAGGCGAACAAGAATCCCCTTGCAGCTGGGGAACTCATATGGGGTACGGGAGACCTAGATTACAACTCTGGTCTACATCAAGCAGATAAGCGACTGAAACTGAAGGCCAGCTAAGTGTCCAAAGCAACAAGCTAGTGACAATGAGGTTTTTTTCTCTTTTCTTTAAAATTGAACCCCAAACCTCACAATATCTGTATCCATTTACAAGCTGAAATTTGTTGTTTCAGAATTTCACATTCTCTCTCCCTTCATCCTCTCCCCCCCAAAAATAAATGTTTTCCTGGAAAACCACATGAGCTCATGAAACTCAAAATTCTTTTTCTCTCAAGCAAAATCTATGAAAACTACAGTTTTAAAAGCCAGCCCCGCTTTAGTGGTTCACATATAAGCTACCCTCCTCCTTCTATCATTAGTTCAAGGGGTAAAGGATTATGTTACATAACTAAAGGAATCCTGCAATGTTGATAAATTTCTTGAGGATCAGGCTTTCAATTTCCAAACCCTTTAAAAATCTTGAGAAATTACACAACATTCCCACTTGTGTCAAAGAAACACCACTTCTGACCTCCACGGCTGTGTTCATTATAGCACAGTCTTTAATTGCACAGACACGCAGTACTCCTGCCTCACACACTGAACGATGTGTTCCCCTCCAAACAGTGAATCACAGCTGTATAGTAAATGAAGCTGGCGGTGTCAAATTAAAATGACAGAGAGTGGAGCAGAACACTTACTCTGGCTGAGCAACGCTGCCCTGGAGAACTGGGTTTTATCCCCATCTCTGACACAGAGGACTGTGGGCAAGTAAGTGCCCCAAGTTCTTCCACAGATGATCACTGTGCTCTTCTCATTCGCTAGGCAAATCAAATTTCTCATCTAGCTTTAGACGTTTGCCTTGTAAATATTTATTTTGGGGAATGAGATAAATGGCACCCTACTTCTCTCCACCGACTATGAAGTAAATGTAAACACTCGTACCTCAGAAACAGACATTTATTTCTGTTGTGATCTAACTGTAGGATCTGAATTTCAGAAACGAACACTCTTATGCACAACTACAGCCAATGTCTCTACGCTGTCTAGGCGCAGGGCACAGCAGCAACACCCAGTATCCTAAGGATCTGAAGAGCATTTGTAACAGCTATAAAAGGCCGAGTACACTGAAAAACTCAAGCCATGTGCATTTTATATTTGCAAGCCCAAATCAGTTGACAGTGTGCATATCAGGTATTTTCTAGTACACAGATGACAAGGATCAACGGAATTGCTGCTACCTATAAAATTAGCATCTTAAACTTTGTATGTTGGACACCAGTACATTCTCATTAATGGCATCTTTGTCCTCTGCAGTGCAATGTAAAGCAGTGATACACCAAACATCTGTGAGATATCTTGGATAGCTTTGTACAGTGATGCTTGTGTGCATAAGCATACCTTTTTATTAAGTTAGCTACCTGTATTTTGCTGTTTCAGAACTACTGAATGCTTTGTTGCCTTTTTTTCTCATATATAGCTATAGTAGCTATGACAGAAAACTTTTTACAACACAAAATATTTTCATTGGAAGTTCATGCATGTCACGAGCAGTGGTCAGTTTTTGATGAAACTTTATTGAAAATTGTCAAAATAAAGAGTACCACCACCAAAACAGCACCTGGTACATGAGAGTATTCAGTTAAGATACAGGAGATCCTAGTTCAATGCCCTGCTCCAGAACAGAACAGAGTAGTAACTTGAACCTGAGTCTTTCACATTCCAGCTAAATGCCCAGAAATCTTTGTTTTCCTGCCAGCTCTAATCTATGTGGAAAGAGATGAAGAGAGAGCACGTTAACTACGTGTGGTTGCAATGAACAGTTTTATATATGGCAGTAAAACTGTGAGAGTTTCAGCTTAGATATACTTGACAGAAACAGTCTAGTTTTGCAAAACGCAACTTTAAGAAAAAGAGAGAAAATATGGAGCTGTGTTGTTTTTACAGACCGTTCACTAAATTTAGCATTAAAAACCTTTGGTGGGAAAGGTAAAATCTGTCTTTTGCTGTCACAATACTCTGCTACCATCACTGAATTTTGTTTAGAATAATATGGCCTTAATGCCCCCATCTCCTGTAGAATTGCTCAGACTGGTAGTTGATTAGAGCAGAGAGAGGTGCCAGTATTATCTGTGTTAGTGCTCCAGAGGTCATCCTACACTAACAAGACCGCCCCAGTCAGGGATGACAGAATCCAGCTGTTAAGCCTTCAGCTGAATTAGAAGAATCCACTTAATGCCAGGGATGTGTCTCAAAAGATTAACTATTCTAACTAGTTACTTTCCACCTCTGCAAAAGTGGCTAGCTCATCATTATTGTCCTCTTTTTAGCAGGAGCCTGTGGTATACATGAAACCATTTACCTCTTTAACCTTATGAACTTTAAGGCACCAAATACACTTATTTTAAACGCATAAAACAAAGTTTTAAATTCACTGATTTCTGCTTAAAAGTGATCTAATATACTTGTGCAACAGAAGGTAATGTTTCATTTCAAAGAAATATGTATATACTTTTAAAAATGTTAAAGCAGTTTACTAGACATTCCATACTCCTCCTATTTAGCAGTGGTGAGTCACAACCTAAACAGTGAGACGATGGTCAGAGGCACACTTGCAGTCATTTTACAGCACTGTAACAATACAGTCTGACAAGCTAACTTCCTTACAGAGAGACTTAATATTAAAATATCCTTTAAAAGACATAGTGTCAAATACATTAGTTATGAGGTTCTTTATAATTTTTTTCAGGCTAGTCTCCTACTAGCCTGAAACTTCTTCCCTACTTGCTTTGCACTTTCTTATGTGCTGGCTTTTTTGTTTGGTTGGGTATTGGGTTGTTTGGGGGATGGGGTGGCTGGCTTTTTTTTTAAATCAGGGTACAAGTCAACGTGGCTTACTTGTTTGCATGCATGCAAGCATCCGTGGGAATGTCGGCAGTGTTCTGGGAATACAGATTTATTACTTGGCCAGTAGAGGGTACTAGAGTTTTCTAATGACTTCCCAGACTGAAGGAAAACAATTGCAGGGTCAAAGTATACCTATTGTTTTGTTCCATTTCCTAGTGATACTGATTTTTTTGTTGTTGTTTTTGAATTCTTGTGTTACATTAGACAGGAATGATCTCCAATTTTCTTCCATTCAAATGATCGTGCTTAACTAAAAAGAAAAACTGTTTAAAACCTGAAGAGCTATTTACAGTTCAATATGGTTTAAAAATGTAGAGATTTTAATGGCATTAGAGCTTTGGGGGAGTTTTAACACTGCTTGGCCTCTTTTGAATAATACACTTTTAGAACGCTCATCAGTGCAAAGGAGAAGAGATTTTCAAAGATCAAGAGGAAATCTGTGAATCCAGTGAGAAAAGGACTTGAGGATACGAGAGAGGCCTCTATTTTTCACTAGACATTATCATTTGTGAATTTGTGGGAAGTCCTATTTCAGAAATAGATTCTAGTTCTTTTTATCTATATTCAATTTTGCTGATAAAGCTGATGCTTAAGATTTGAACTCAGCCTAAGCTCCTAAATTTATTGCCTGGTGAAAATAGCATTAAAGTGAATGCAAGAGGGGAGATATGCTTTCTCTTTAGCTTACTCCTCAAGTGAAATAAACATATAAAGCATGCTGCAATGCACACGAAGGGTTTTCCTTTTTGTTTTGTTTTGTTGTTTATCACATTAAAAATCCAGATCTGGCCTCTGAAGTTTTTCTTAGAATCTATTTCACTGGCTGGAAACCTAGTGGGATTATGACACCGCAAAAACCAAGGAAGTGAGATTTGAGCAAATAAGATGGGAAGACATCTTCAGTTATTCAGAGATTTTAGTGACATAAAGGAGCGTATCATCATGTAGTCTGACTTCTTACATAACAGAGACCATGGAATTTCACCCTGTAATTCCTGTACTGTATCCAATAAAAATATGGTTGAATTACAGCATAGTATTTAGAAAGGCATCTGGTCTTGATTTTAGGAGTCTGGGCGAAATGTTTTCCCCTAATACTCAGGTCATTCTAAAACGGGATATAGGAGCCTAATTCACTTAGGCATTTAATATTTTAATTGTATCTTTTAAAAATGGTTAACATGATTAATAGGGAACCATAATAATATACAACTTCCAGTTTAATGTTGCTTGAAATGTTTTTTCATAGAGGGGGAAAACAATATGAAACTACTGAAGAACTTATGTTTATTAAGCATTATAAGAGAGCATTCACCCTTATTTATCCTTTTCAAATGCTACTTTTCATTAGAAGTCATAAATAATAATATATTGCAAGTGTAGGTGGTTGACTAACGCAGTGTGAAAAATAAAAGAAGGAATACAAATGAGGAACCCACTGAAATGTATCCTAGTTATTTCTAAGTGAAAAAGAATGATTAAAAATAGATTAGTGGCAGATGCTAAATTCTGTCTCTATAGTTCTGGCACATGTGAAAACCCCAAGAACCAATGTTATCAGGCTCTGCACCAGGCCAGCCAATTTTGAGAACAGTATCTACATCCAGAAGTTAGAAATTCACATCTACTGATTTCTCTCTCTGCATGGTTCCTAGTGACATTTCTGTAGCCTTTGGTCTAAATTCCAAGACAGTTTCTAGAGCTGCAGTAGACCAGGCATATGTGAGCAACTAACTTAACATGCCTGCAAAATAATATATCCTAACACTGAGGCTGGGAGGGGGGAAGGTGATATGTGAAGAGATCTAACACCCTTTTTTATCTGCAAAAAAGGATTTACCCCATCAGAGTGGATGACTTTGTGTTGAGAAGCATATGCTTACTCTGTGTGTTATTCAGTCATCTTTAAACACTATTCAGGTAGGGAAAAACTTTTCCCTCTGCTTACCATCCTATTAGGGAATTCCTCCAGGCACTGCCTTTCTTAAGAGCCTCTCCTCTGCAGGTACGAAGAACAGGACAGATGAGAGACTTTGCCATCAAGTTTATCGTCTAACTTACACTTGATGAGAGGTGCAAGGAAAGAGCAACTCATAAACAACAAAAGGTCTGCAAGAACATACACTTAAAAAGAAAGGTGAATGAGCTTTTCCCATTCCTGTCGTAACTGATGCTGAGGTAAAGGCACTGTTGGAGAGCCAACCAGAGCAGAGCGGGAGGAATAAATTAGTCCACCTCTGCTCGAGGATATCAGGGACAGAGAGTACAGTTCAGTAGCTACAGGATTAGTTTGCACACTGTGAAACACATGCATCATTCTCTGTCTCTTCATCACCTTCTGCTGAGATGGCCTCATCCTCTTGTCACACAATGGGATTATGGCCAAATCACTGTGAATAAATCTGCAGCCTGGGTGCAGTCAGAGGGAGCAGGGATATTAGTTGAGATTGCTGCCATGCTGACATGACTGCTGGACTGGAGCTGGCTCCACGTGGGCATAGTGAAGGTGCAAGGGCCTACCTGGTCTCTGCAGAGATACAGCAGGCGACCGGCACCTGCCCGCCTAGGCATTCGCATGGGGCTCCGGCAGCTCTTGTTTCAACAGGCTGAGATACTAAGGCTGTCAGCAGTCCTCTGCCAGGGCTTACCCAGAGCTGAGTGCAGAAAATGGGACTCATGCCTGCACCTAAACTACCCGTTTCACCTTCCAGATATTATTTGAAGTTGCCATTGAAGACTGTGAACTAAAACATGTTGAGTGTAGCCTGTCCAGAAGAGCACTGTGCTCTCGCAGAAGGGTAGCAACACACAGCTGCAGAGGGTGAGGGAGGCAGTAATGTCCAAAACTGTCACAAATGTCTGTCTGTTTGCTGAACGTGAGCCGGAGCCCTTAATCTTTTTCTGCTTGATTTCTCTATCTTTGGTTACCTGTAATTGGGACTTCCTATTGTGGGAATAACCATACTAAAGAGTGGGAGGTACAGTACAGATCGTACAGTAACTTGGACCGTGCAAGCTCTCATTTAGTTAGAAAGCATGAGAGGAATGAAAATGATGGTTGTGGAAAAGATGCGCAGATGGAGCACACATGGGGCAAAATTGTTTGAGTACCAACCTTCAGAACAAGAAAAAGGAAAGAACATGTAAATAAATATGGGGCAGTTACATCTGAATAGTAGCACAAAAAATAGAGAATGGGTGATGTGCCTTCTGGTAAAAATTAGTAGGTGATAGGAAAGTACAAGTCTTTATAAAAAGTTACACGGACTTGTGAATTATAGATTAAAGTAGAAATTCTCAATACGTAAAATGAGTTACTGGAAGATCCCTTCCCATGAACAAATATACCATACATATCCAAATTGCCCTTCAAAATGGAATAAGAACTGAAGATTTTCAGTTTTTACTGGAGCTGTTGAGGATTTGGTCAGTTATTTTCATGAGGAATTGCTAGAGAGCAAGTGATAAAAAAATCCTATTACTAATATCATTTTTCTGATTTGTACCTTTTTTTCCCAGCCAAAATCTTTACTTGCTGTAGAGAGAAATAAAGAGCATGAAAAGTACTTGACATTAATAATTACTTTCAGGGTGTCTCTACAAATTGTTTAATAGCCAAGACTTCTCCCCAGGTCTGGGGAAACTTAGGCTTTATTACATATATATCACATTTTAACAAAATATTGCTTTTAATATGCTTTAAAAAATACTTGCTTACAAAATAATACCTCGTAAGATAAGAAATATAAAATCCACAAAACAAGAATTTATATTTAATCCAGCATTTTGAAAGTCTACCCCTATTTTGTTTATGAAAGCAAAGGGCTCCAAAATAAAATGGAACTTGAGAGCAAAATTACCTGATCAGAAATCAGAAAATTAAAAAAAAAGTTACATCATATAATCCCATCTTTGCTAATTTTGAGGACTACAATATAAACATACATAGAGATGACTATAGCTTGAAAAGAGTCATTATCATGCTAGTGATTCAAAAATGGCTTTAAATGATAATATTATATTGAAATTCATACAAGAAGAAATTTTTCTAGTGATTAATGGCTTCTGGGTAATACGAATAAAACTGTAGGTAACCATTTAATCAGAAGAAAGAGTGGAAGATTGTAGAACAACAGGAATATTTCGTGTTTATTTTCTCAAGATTTGCTAGGAAAGTAATGTGTTGAACTGGAAAATAAAACAGATCAAATGTTAACAAAAGCCATCAGATATTATTTATGGATTGCAGTGGTGTTTTGTTATTATATTTTTAATTGATCCTCCATTACTTGGGCCATGTGACTATAGTTTATGCTGTTATGTTGTCAGGCTTCTGATAATGGGAAGGACTGTTTGTTTAGACTGTGTTGCTCTTCACTTTAATTCACTCTGGCTCCACTGTGACATGTTAAAACTACTATCAATGGAAAATCCAAATTTCCCAGAAAGACTTAAAAGAGCAACCCCTGTGAACTGAAATTATCTCCTCTTCAAGCTAATTACCTTAGTATACTTAAGAAAGTAGTGCTATAGGAAATCTGTTTCTTTATACTCTTTCCTATTTCATTAAATGCCTCAGGTCAATATGAATAATTATTGTTTGCTTTTATTACACCTTTTTCATTATTCATTTACATGTCTGTGAAAGGACATAAAACTAAAATAATCCAAGAAATTAGGAGCAATTTTTTGAGACAGGCATTCGTAATTAAAAAACACACAGAAAATATTTTCACCCTTCAGTTTATTTTATTAAAAAGAAAATACTGCAAGGTTTCCATTTACTAGGGAAGTTTTAAAGCATTAATGAGTCTCCCAGGGCAGTTATTGCAAGTAAATATGGAATACTTCCAAAATTAAATACATTCTACTATTTTCTGTTAACTAAAGGCTGGATTTAGGGAAAAAAATATGCATCAAAGGCTGTTTGCCCATAAAAGCTATACAAGACTCTACATTCTGTGCCACTGTCTTTCAAAAGAGAGTTCACCCAATATTATTAGCAGATATAGCAGGGTAGCAGTTTCCCCTAGCTTAGAGTAGATTCCTTACTTCTACTGACCCAATTGTAATGTAGGAAATCATTTTAAGGCCCCACAGCCAAGGATTTTATGACCTCACAGGAGCTCTCTTTTATAAGGGCCAACCTGGGAGACAAGGCAAGAAGTTCGCCTATTCCAGAACCTGAAGTCTACACTGTACTCCACGGCCTGCGCAGCGTGCTACCAAATCCTGGGATAAAGACGAGAAAGAAAGATGAGGAGGGTGTGTGGGGGGACATCTCTTTCAACACACTTTGCCATCACCCTTTGCAAGTACTATCTTCCAATTGCAATTATTTTGGTATAAAAGAGGCACTCGTTTCGCAGGGCGGTTAGGAGAGTTCTTTCCCTATTAGTACTATTTCATGCAGCTCACCATTTTGCATGCTTCAGTCAGGAACATGCAGCCTCTCTTCCACACGTTCAGACTGGAGCTGTGTTCATCCTTGTCTAAATATGTATTACTGAGGCACTGTCAAATGCATTTTCTCCCACCCACGTTGTACTCAGTTGGTTTTAGCAGTTGCATGCAAGCAGTTGAGTCATGAAAATAAATCAGCAATGCTATAGAAAAATTCATCTTCTTTAAAATGAATGAACAATAGGTCAGTATTCCCACACTTTCCCTAATCCTGGATTATCCCTAAAAAAAACTAACCACCACTCTCTGACATTGCCTATCAAGCCAAGAAGAAAAAATGCAAAGGTTTTAAAACAAGTATTTTAAATACTATTTTCTTTGTTATTGTCATGGAAACGAATAAAAACACTGACACAGCAAATAAGGCTTAAATAAAAGCACAGAAATTTTTTCCAAGGCAACAAAAAAAGAGTACTGTCTGTGTATTATGACTAAGTTATCACTCACATCTCTGTCTGCTTGTCTGTTAATTGCCCCACTGCCATTTGTCAAGACACAGCGCTTTGGACAAGGATTCCTTCTGGCCAGAAAAGTAGCAAAATTACATCTCTAAATATCACAATAATTTTCAAAATCCTTCCAGTAATATTATTCCTTATCCTAGACTTTGCTTATACAGTCTTCCTTCTTTCTATACAAAGCTATTGATTAGATTGTAAGCAGTTTGCTGTGCTGGATATCTCCACTCTAGACTGGCTAGTTTTGCAACGCATTCCTGATAAATGTCAGCACTGATGTTCTGGAAAAAGAGGAAATAACATGTAGAATGTAGAAAAACAGTTTATTCAGTACAAAACATCTATAAGAAATGTTTCTTTCTATTATTAAGCAGAGGTAGGCTGAAGATCTGCAGCCAGAGAGTTGCAACTCACTCTAAACTCCTGGTATTTGTCTCAAGATGTTCTAATATCAAAAAACCTTTTAAGGAAAAATTTCTTTGTAAACTCTTGGCTTCGATGTCAACTTGCAGAAGTGAATATCTCAGTTAATTGCACAGGAAAAGAATTCTCCTTATCAGTTTCAACTACGTCACCTTTTGGTTCCACTCTGCTCTAGTGGTGATGAGAATGATACCTCCTAATATGCTGCATTTTGTATGCTTTTAAGTATCATGATAATGGAGAAATTGATTGGTTCCTTGTGCTTTGTCTAATAAGGGCTATACAGTTTTTATCCTTATGCAATGATAATAGTAATGATGATAATTTGTTTTAAACGCTTGTGACTATCCTTATAGTCACATCCTTATAGTCCTCATCCTACTAGCATTTAATGATTGGCTTAACTGATTTTGAAAGATTTTTCTTGGATAGAATGATCTGAACATAATTTTGCACCTTGATAAAGATAATAATTACAGTTTGTCTAGCAAATTTTGTGTTCAAATCGGTGCCTAGGAGTAAGGACAATTCTTACACCCCAACACAGTTATTGATATCACCATTTTCAGAATAATTACATATTTAGCATGCAAGCGGAGAATTAATATCATTCATCATATATTTCAGAGCTAGATTAAGTACAGTCATCTTTTTGAACAGGATCAGAACAAGCAACTTACATGAACGGGAAGAAAAGCAATTTACAATATAGGAAGAGTGTTACAAGAAAGTTTAGAAGTTATCTTGAAAGAAGTGGTCCAGAAATTTGATGTGCAGGCTAAACAGCTCCCTTTTGTTGGTGGACAAACATTCAAAACTAATGTACAGCAACTGTACATTGATGTTGCCAGTAACCCACATTTCTCTGTGGCTAATTTGCATCCATTTAACTAAATCCAGTGTTCTTGCAGTCCTGATTTCTGCAGCGAGCAAAACTAGACTAGACTAGACTAAAATCATTTATGGAAATACAGTTTTGTTTTAATACTTCAATTTTTTTTGAAAAGTTGTATGGATGCACACCCACTACATGTACCTACTTAAACAACATAGCGTACTTTCTCATAAGCTGCTTAAGAGTGGACTTGGTGTGGAATGTTGTAAAAACAATTTAAGAGATAATATTACTAGTAGCTAGAAATAAGCATCTAGTAGAGTTCTGCATAGTAGATTTGAAATTACAGACATCAGAAATCAAATATAGGCAGACATACAAAGGCCTGACAAGAGTCTGAAGGTTCATTCCTTTTTCTTTTCGTTCTTTCTTTGCAAAGAAAATCTGGGGTATATTGGATCTATAATAGCCATTAGTCTTGTATATTTTCAGAATGCTTTCCCAAGTATTTAGACACCATGGTAGGAAGTTTTTTTAAACCAAGGAAGAAAGATCAAGGGAAGGGCAGATGGAACTTTAAATCTGAAGCAATGCAGCAGCAAGTGATGGCTGGTGACATCTGAAAGTGACAGGACTGTTGATTGTCATTAAGCAAGTTGCCTAAATTTTAGACAGAACAGGAAACATGCTCATTCAATCCTCTTGGTTTTGCCACTGAATGAAATGTACTTTATTGTATATTTTGATATTCTTCTGTTTTGCAGCAAAAAGACTTTAGCATCCACTTTGTCTGATGTGAGTCAGGGCTCGTTCACAAAAGTGGCGTGTCTTACTTTGAGCTAGTTAACTCGTTCTTAATCTCAAAGGGCCTTAGATGAGGATGGAGAAAAAAACAGAGACATATCTGGTGCAATTTCTGGTTTGTCAGAGATCGATCTCTTGGAGGAGGACTGGATTTCTATTGTGTGGATGTTTGTAGCTGGAGCTGAGGGAGGGACGGGCTTCCAGAAATGTCAAAGTCTGAGAACAGCTGGAATATGGCTCCATAGATACTGCAACAGCATCCAGAAATATCTGTGGTATGACTCTGAAATGGTGGAGGGGTGATGAGGCAATCTTATGCACAGCTATTACTGTCCTTTTTTTCTGCACCTCACTTTAACTCTTTGCTGAAACAAAGCATGGAGCTCTGTTGTTTCAGAGTATTTCAGAAAGTAAAATACAGGATAAAACCTCCGCATTACCATAAAGAAATCTCTGGAAGACATTTTGCAGTCAACACACAGGAAACATTTTAAAAATATGAACTTTGTAAATACTATTTGGAACAACTTTAATTAAAACATTCTGGAGGCTAGATTTAATAGTATCCATTCTTCAAAATTTTCTACTGATGTTCAATATTTAAGTTTAAATGCATAGTTGAGCATAACGAATACATTCCTACATGCTTAACTGACATAGTCCTGCCCAATCAATTCAGGTTTCTCATTCTCTATTCTCATGGTTAGAGTAATCATAGTATACAGTCATCTGGTTTCTTCCAAGCTTGGAAAAGAACCCAGCTTCTCAGTTCTTTTCAAATTCTTTTGATTCCTTTTGAAAAAGAAGTACTGGGGTCATCAAAAACAGCAGCGTTGCAGTCCTTGTGCTAACAGCTGCCTGGTCTTCAGTAACTGGTAAAAGCAAACATTTGAAGCCTTAGTGGTATCAGCGCTATCAGTATTAGAAGATACATCCGTAAGTCTTGTTCAGCTGATAGTCCTGTTACAGTTACAGGCGTGAAAGATTAACTGATAGCTCTTTCCACCTATATTTGTATTCACGCTGTCCTTCCTAACATCAGCTCACCTGTCCCTAAGTGATGAGGTATTTCCTGCTTGGGGACTGCCCCTGTCCAGCCTCTGGATGTTTTTTGGCCTGCTCAAGCTGTCTTATCTCATACTGCCAAAGTACAGAAGCTCAGAGTTTCCAGCTAAAGTCCACATGTCCTACTTTTCCTTTCTTTGGGTTGAACAAAGTCAGGATAAAGCATTTGAATTACATGATCACTCTCAATTCATCAACCTTATTTTCCTGTGACTTTCACTGGTGATCTTTCCATTATCTAATTTAATCTGATTATTTGACAATTATTAGGCCTCAGAGAGTTGGGCTGATGATCTTTTAAATCTTCACTGTCAGTGAAAGAATGGACCAATATTTCTAATGATTTTTCTTTCCCCAGATATTTCATCTTGCTATTCAGCTAGCTTTGGATCTGGCTGAAATTTGTTTGTTTGTTTGTTTTTTTAATTTTAATAAAAAAGGGGAAAAATAAATTTTAACTAGAGAAATCTGGTGTTAATGTAGAAATATGACAATATGTCTTATTTTTATTTTTCAGCTTTCTGCTTTAAATTTCCTAGTGTCACTCTTAACTTCCAGTTTATTTAAAACATTGGTGTAATCAAGTTTGATCATTTTAGCTGCTCAGGCAGAAATGAGGTTATTTCAGCAAGTCTTCATCTTGTATCAATGTGAAATACATAGCTCAGCAAGAAGGTCAACATGGATCAAAATTCAATTAGCAATAGTTTTGCCATGTAAACTACATCCATGCTAGGGGCACTTTGCTGATATGGTTTGCTAGGGAAAGCCTTTCAGGCAGCACTGGCCTGAGGTAATATTGGAATGCCAAGAAAGATTTGGAGGCAGAGTCCTAACCTAAAGGAAAGAAAAGCCCTTCTCTAAGAGCCTACTTCACAGGTCAGCCCCAGTTTCTATGCCTTGTCGTCTGCCTTTCCCGTCTTTCCATAATGCAACTCCGCTTGTGAATCCTAGGTCTACAGTTTGAGCACATCCCCATTTGGAAGTGTAGCTCCCAGAATGGATTTGTTGCTGCAAAATGGAGTAGGCACAGGAACTATAAGCCATTGGCATACAGGAGGAAGTTTCACAAAATGAGCTAGTACCTAAGCTCTAACTCAGCAAGATGTGAGCAGAGAAGGGGTTAAATGAAATATGGTTATATGAAATAAAAGGTACGCTGCTGCAGCATGTGGACACCATAACCTGGTGGAAGCTCAGGTTATGTACAAACCTCCCAACAAGTAGGTGATGTTGCCTAAATTCTCATTAAAAGCCTTGGCATTGGTCTTTTGAGACCAGATTCCAAGTGGTTATTTGATACCAGATCCAGACGCAGATTCTGGCCCCTACCTATTCAATATTTGTATCAATTTTCCAAGTAAATAAATATGATTTCAGAGTTGTCAAGATCTAAGAGGATGTAACAGTAAATATATAGAAAAGTGGAGATAGTGTAGTGCGCAGCATTAGCAGTAGTACCTTTGCTGAGAAGACAGTCACACCCCCTCATGACCTCCAGCTCTTGACAGTATTGTACAACAGTCGCACTTAACTCACACCTGGTCACACCTCATCACACCTCCTGAGCTACGCTTTTGGAAAAGTCTGCAGTACAGAAGTGGGCTCAGACATAGTGAGCTGCTACGATGCAAGGTTTTGCAGGAAATGCTTTGGAGGAGATGGCTTAGAATTTTACATATGATGCAGTATAAGCTTTGGCAACATACAGTTTCATGCCCTGAGTAAAAGAGGTTAAAGATGCTATAAAAAAGATGATTCTGGAAACAGGGGAATGATTTTCTTTATGTCCCCACAGCAGTACTTGCTGTCCTTTCTTTTGCAAACTCCACAAAGTTACAAAACTGAATCATTTTTCCTTATCAGTAGGCTATGTGACTTTGCTTTTGGAGCTGTCATATTACCTGTTAATTTTACACTACAGAACAACACCTCTTATTGTCTGGAAATGAAATAGCACTTCCACGAGCTGCAGATGACAAAATAACAGAGGGAAAATTATATTAAAAATGGATGAAGACACCATGGGTTTGCATTAGGCGTATTAGAAGAAGGCAGAGGATTTCAGTAACTCTAACAATTTTTCTCCCCGACATTCCTCTGAAGCCATCTTAATAAAAGTTTAAGCCTGCCCTTCTAACAGCAGTACTGCTACACTAAGCAAAGCTCTGCTAGGCACAACTCTCTCCCTCCCACAAGCATAAAACTTTCAGGCTCTTGAGAAAGAGTGAAACTAAGGCTGAGGCCGGGTATACAGTGAATACACTGCTTAAAAAAAAAAAAGAAAGCAAGCCTGCCTTAGTCACAGAGCTCCTACAGCTCTGAAGCAGAGAGCTAAGCAGCACTGCTTCTTGGTCTAGTGGAGGCAAATTTCCTTCTATCTTGCCCTCACATAGATCTCGGTGGTCAGCTGGCCTGTGTCTTGCTTTCAGAATTTGGCCAAGTACAAATTTCTGTTATGATCTTAAAACACAGGTCAGTGTAAGAAAACAGGCTATGTATCAGTCCTTTTTTTCCTACAGAATTAAAGCTTCTTTGTTAGTTTTCAAGAACCTGAAAATGTAAGATTTACTTTCTGTATCTTCAAAGCAAGACCATTTGGCACATAACAATGGTTCTGCTAGCTCTCCAGCTGACTAATCTCAAAGTAACTGTTAACTTACTCAGTGTCTATCTCTTCTAACTGACTGAATCACAACAAACTAAGCTCCATACCTTATAAAAAAGAAGTCATAATAAAGGAGGGGGAATGATATTTCATAATCCCGATGTGTCAGCAGGACCCTTTGCACCCATACCGCAGCTTACAGGCTTTTCGTCAACATAGCATAAGCAGCTGGAACTAACTCCCACTGAAAATGCTGATCTCAAATTGCAACAACTGCATTGAAACACACACTGGAAATCAGAAATAGGTAGTTATGAAATGACCTCCTTTACCTACCATCTGTATAAGAGCATATGTTGTACCTGCACCATCTGTCGATAAAGCTTCACTGCAATTTAAAGTGTAAAAGCCATTATATTTTCTGTCAGGAGTCAGGACTCCCCAGTGTACTCTAATATGTAAAATGCTATGTTGCTATAAGGTTCAACTGTATGTGCACATATGTCAGCCTTTACCAAGGCTCACTAAGTCATTGTCAGGCAGATGTTATTTTGCCAGGTGTGCTTTTGTAAAGCTTACAGCTGCATAACTTTCCTCCAGAGGGGATTTTAAAATTGGAGATGGGCAAACCTCAAAACATTTACAGGTTCAATTAAATAAGCATCCAAAAGTCTGGAAGCTTATCTGAACCAAAACAAGCCCTCAAAATAAGCCTATACACCTTATAGAACAGACTCTCCCAAGTTTTATCAAAAGGACTACATTTTTTTTCGCTCAACAGTTTCCCATTATGGCTTATAGATTATTTAAATCAGATTTTTGCAAGCTACAAAGTTAGGTTTCAGTTTTGCATGAAACTTCAGGTCAATTTTATCTTATCCAAATAGGTTGCCTTATAACCTTGAGGACCATGTTGTGTTCTATTTGAAATATGTGGAAAATCTCCCATTGTTTTGAAAAAAAAAGAACTGGCCTATGCATTTAACAAAATACGCTTAACACAAACGCAACGCTTTATAGAACCAAGGTTTTAACCCTCCATGTATTTCAGCAGGAGAAATAGGTTATTGCTGCCAACACCAATGGTGCAAAAGTCATTTTTTCATTTGTTTGTGAGAGCTAAATTTGTAATTTGGGAGAGCTCAATAGAAGGTCTCACTTCTTTGCTGTAAAACACCAATTTAAACAGAGAAGTTAAGCTTTCAATAGACTATATTGACTTTCACTCAAAGGGCAATTTGGAAGTTTGGATCTTGTTTGCTGTGGAAATTCTTCCTTTTGCTTTTCCACAACAAAAAAAATATAATCCTTCCTGTTTCAAGGTGTAAAAGTCTTAAGAGCGCTTGCCAGATTATAAGAGATTTCTCCCAGGCAATAGAAAAGGTCTGACCTGGTGACTGGAATGAAGGAAATAATTTGTAGTGGACAATTCATTAAATAACTATGTCTTATTTCTTTATTTATGAAATATCCCTCCAATGGAAGAGATGACGGAATCTGGTATTTAGCTTAATAGAACAAATCTTTTTAAGTCAGCAGAATGACTCAAAATGATACTCTGCAATTATTAGTTATTCATTATTCTGTTGGTAACATCTGAAAAAATTGCTTCATAGTTAATCATTCAAGAACTCTTAAAATAAGTGCAACATTGTTTCTGTGAAATTTCAGTTCCTATGAATAAATTTTTGTCTGCAAAAAGAGATATTTCTCAAAAGTGTATGAGAAGATCATCCAAAAAGACTCAAATTGCCAGAATTATTTATTGTGAAATGCTAGCAAACATTTGCAGAATATTTTTGTAGAATGGAAGCAATTCAGCTAGAACCATAATAGAGGGCATTAATGCAATCAGAAAGAGTAAAAATATAATGATTTTTAGAGGACATGAAAAGTCACTAAAAGAAAACAATCTGGAAGCAATATACATGTGCAAACAGGAATTGCGCAGCTCTATGTACTTTTGGCTATGTTTATACCTATCCAGTAGGACCTGAACAGACCTTATAGGACATCCCCTCTTCCAGTACACAGTTTCTCAAAGGGCTTAATACTACCACCCTTCATTAACCTATTTACCATATTAGCTATATGCTGCAAATGACCAAGAACTCTGCAGACCCTTCTCATCTAACACAGACAGCCCTATCCCTTCAGTATGTTAATGCTCAGTGAAATTTGGATAAAGCTAAATAAGAGAAGACTGAAATTCTGTTGAAAAGATAGGTGTCTGAAGAATCTCTTTGCTTTCTGCTGAGAATATAAGTCCACTTAATATACTGGGTAGTCCTGAGGTCATGATGAGCTCATCACTGACACTACTAGCTCAAAGAGAGGCAGTCATGCTGACCAGTCTTCAGCTAGCAAGACGTTTTCATAGGCTCTATTTTTATATTAACCTGCTTACATTAATGCATGTGTTGTTTATCCTAATACTAGACTCCTGTTAGCTAGTCTAGATAGATCTCTACAAGAATAACAGAGAAGGTTACAAGTGGTTACAGAAGTATATTTCCCTCTCCTGAATGTCACATTCCTGATCACTCTGCAAGGGCTCTTTAATTCCTTTCTCGCAAAAGCTCTGTACAAGTATGAAAGAACTTAAAGAGATGAAGAGGATGTTTCAGCAACCAATACACAGAAATATCTGAAAACAGCTCTGCAGCTAGTCCATATTCTGGAGAAATATTTATTGTCCAGGAAAATTATTTGGTAAGACACACTTACAGATTTGACTAAATTGCTTTAAAATAGCACCTAATTGACAACAAACACCTCACTGAGAATCACAAGACATAAAACAAATGAAAAATGTATGCTTTCAGTATTAAAAAAATGTAATAGTTGTGAGTTAATGATTTACTCACAGTCTACCTTAGCCTGCAGAACCTTTGTGCATTCATTTGGAGCCCAGTTTAAAGTTGGAAGGAAGATTATTGTGAAAATTTAGAACTGTTCAAAATTGCAGTGTGCTTACGCACTTTAAAATTGACTCATGCAGAACTTCATGCTAAATTTGAAGTCCAAATGAATCCCAAGTTGTAAAGAAAACTAATTTACAGCTGCTGAATTACTTCCATCATTCTGAGATTGAAGGGTTTTGAGGGCTTTATTTATTTATTTTTGCTAGATGATTTTGGATGATTTTATTTAACAGTCATAAATTGGCCAAAGTTCAGTTAAAGTAAGCCTAAGCTCAATACTTCATAAAAATGTAGAAAACTTTTCAGTTGGTCCTATCTGAATTTCAAATTTGTAATAAATCCCAAACTAGGTGAGTTTCAACTGGTTTTATGTTTTGTTGCCAACACTGAATGTGGCTATGGTAATTCCTTCCTAATAAGGATGTGAAGTTTGGGAGTATGTTCAATAGCCTGCATCTGATTCAGATATTTTCCTACCCACACTTGTGTTATCTTACATTTTTTTATGTTATTTGCAGAAGCTTCAGTGCTGAAATGTAATGCTCAGGCTGGTGACATACAGTCAAATTTTTAAGGACATGCTCTAATAGTGTTGTTTATAAGCCTAAGAAAATGCTATACTTTGCTGTAGAATAAATATATCATAATCACTTATGAGAAATGGCTATATATAAATAAAAACACAGTTCTTATGAAAGGTGATGGACTAACAACTGTAGAAAACAAAATCCTTGTGTTCCTCTACTGAAAAAATGCACCAATTGCATTTCTTTCCTTTACATATTAAAATATTGTTTGTTCTTTTCAGAGGTGGCCTTGATTTTTTAAATAAAGAGTGAACTTTAATAAAACGCTATATTTTCAAACATAAAAGGGCTTTGCTTATCTCACTTCCTGCCACTCTGCTTTAGTTGTGCTTTCTTTTAAAAAAATTATATCTTTTGACCTTTTAAATTACTAGAATTGGACATAAAACATCATAGAGCTCTGTGGGGCTGACAAACAGCTGATCAAATAATTTTTTGTTCCATCTCTTACCACAGTGAGATCTACAAAAAAGCCAAGTTTGAACAGCATCAGTCTGGTTTTCTGTCATTTATGTGCAAAACATTTTGATGTTGCCTGAAATCCTTGGTTAAACTAACTGAGAAGTAAAATAATATTTTTTACTTGAAGTTTTCACCTTTATAATGTGATAAAAGCTATGGAAAATCTTGGTCTTTTTCAGAATGTTATGAAAAAACAAAATACATGAATTTAACTCATTAGCTTAGAAATTAGTTCAACCATAAGTAAGTGTGCACCTGCTAAATAATTGTCTCTTTCTGGTTCTTTCCATATAATACTACTTTACTGTGCAGCACAGGGTAGGTGAATCAGCTATCTTGTAAGTAGACCTGATGGCAATTAAACTTGATGAATAGCTGCTGTGATTCCAAGGTATTAGTCTTTGCCTCTTTCAACCTTGCTATTAATATGAATTTTCGACCAGAATGCAATGTTGTAAAACATCATGGAATCTGAAGACAGCCAGATGATGTTCAGGAAGACAAAATGAGAGTAAAGGTCATAGCTATCCTTTTAAAAAGTTGAATAAAAATTCATCAAGGGCAAAGAAGATCAGACAGAAGAGCTCCATCTTCGCTTTAACCAGGGGGTTAGTCTTTGTCAAGCAGTGATAAAATGGATTAGATATGCCGGCAGTGTGGCCAAGATGATTCAAGTCTTCCTCTTGTGACAGATTTCTGGGATTTATGTTACACGCAAAATTTTTGTTCAGATAAACTTAGTTAAAAAAAATGCAGCCCTACCGTTCAATCATGCCAGATATATGCAATTTAGGTTCAAATGCCCTGCAATATAAAATGCAGACCACTAGGGGTCTGAGCATTCAGTCAGCTGCATATTATTGTCCATCTATACAACCTCCAAAGAAGTTTAAAGGAAACACCTTGAGACTTGTGTGGATTTTTATTAATCCTGCACTATGAATTGACGGGGTGCTGGTGAAAAACAAACATAGGCAGAGAAAACATAAGGTCTGCTTTGCACAAGAGCTCTTTATTGACAGTTTATGACAGACTTGGAGTGGCTCGATACTGCTCCTATGACCTTCACCTCCCCAAACTTATAGGCATTTAGAGACTTTGTTCACACCATGAGGGCCTGCCTGGCCTTGTCATTGCAACTTTCTCCTCGGTATCGTTCTGAGAATTAATTGTTAATGGAGCACTAGAGACAATTACACATTCTTTCTGCCATCTCTTGACCTAAATTTCTGCCAGTTTCACTTTGTTAATCTACACACAGACCTAGCTCAGGCTCGTGCCAAATTACTCATGGCGGATTAGTAATGGGGTCTACAGCTAACTGAAACTTTGAGCTGGCACCCAGATTCCACACCCACATTGGTCCAAGCTCAAAATAGGTTGCAGCAGAGGAAGGGACATATTAAGCCAATTTTTTAACCAGGGATAAGGAAAACTATTACAAGCAATAAGGCTGCTAATTCGTATTTCTACAGCTCTTGAGCTGCTTCAGTTTTCTGTTCCATGTTAGCTTTCTATTTAAAAAAAAAAAAAAAAAAAAGAAAGGCTGATCAGTTTAAAGTCTACATGAACAGATCTTTTAGTAGAGAAAAAATGTTTAACTGTTATTACTAATGTCAGTATTAAATTTGTTAATTAAGCTATCTCCCTTAATCCCTGTACACCCCTGGGTATCATCATCTGTTCTTTTTTGCAGTGGCTTTCTTCTGAATTTTCTTTCTTTGTAAACAAAACTGTCAAGAACAAGGACACAGAAAAAAAGATCCTGGCTGTATGCTATAAAGCTTACAGTGGGCAAAATATAAAAGATCAAAAAGAAAACTAAACTTGCTTTAATCCCAACATTACCACTAGATTTCACATTATCTAACAATACTCATTAAAATAAAATTAAACAGACCTGTAAGTAAATAAGTACATACTAAATTCAAGGGGCAATTTTTCTGAGTCATCAAGAGTCTCAAGAGCTGCAGAGATTAAAAGCATGCAGGAAAGGACTGTTTTCCTTACCAGAGTCCTGCTAATACTTCTTGCCAAGTCTGTCTTAAGAGCTAGAACTGGAAATACCCTCCCAACAGTTATATCTATAGATTCCTCAAGTCAGGCTTTGAGGCACAATCAACATTCTGCATTGCCAGGGCACGGTCATATTTTTGCCTCTATTCAGAAAGTTCTCAGATGCATGAGCTTGACAATGGGCGTTATATAGCTGTCATTCACAACAGCTTATAACATATAGAATTCCATCCAAGCTATCAAAATGCAGCAGCCAAGAAAGGACAACCAGCTGGAACCAAGATCTTTTGAACTAACACTTCCTACATAATAATAAATCCATATAAACTGCAGCATTCTTGCCTCCTGCTTTTTTTGCTTTCAATCTCCCCACTACAATATTTGCAATACAATACCTTTTTTTAAAGTCAGTGGGTAAATATGTGATTGTTAGAAAAAAAACAATTCACCTATCAGAGAATTCTGTGAAGTGATAAAGCACAGGAGCATAGTACTGAGTACACTACTTAGGGACCAGATACTGGACTATATGGACCATAAGAGTGGCGTGCCTAAAACAGATTACAAAAGTGAAGGTAGCCCATGTGGTGTGCCTTCACCCCTTCTCACTACTTCTTTTGTTTGCTTCGAAGTTCCTTAGTTCTAATATTCAAAGAGATGCAAACAACTGATGCCTTTTTAGCTTCTCCATACTATTTACAATTTTATTGGCATCATGTTCCACCTCCCCATTGTTTCTTTTCCAAAATATTTCTGTCCTTCTAAAAAAGTCTTTCCTTGCCTCAGATCAATCCCGGTCTCCTTCACTAAATATTTTCCAGATCTACTCTATCTTTTTTTGAGACCCAAGGTCTCAGCTGGATTTATACAGTAGCATACTGAAGTCAAGAAGGGGATGAAATAATCTGTGCAAAGCTCTTTACTCATACCACCCTCTGAAATGTGAACAAACTACACCACAATACCAAAAGTTGTAATAGTGATACTGTAAATGAAACACTAAGTCCAGATTTTTACTTTATTTTTTAACCCTTAAATTGCATAGTCCTTAGAGTTATAAGCTATTAGATTTATACAAACAGTGTTAAGAAAGTAGAACTTGGAAACACCAACAAGTGAATAGGAACCATTTTGTTTTGGAGTTTGATAAAATGTATATCTGAAAATAATGGTACTCAGTACAAGTCTGATTTTTTTTTTTTTGGTCATAAGAAAATTATACAGCTTTAGTAAAATTTCCACAAGACTTAAGGATATTTTTTTGTATCCTGTTATTAGCTTCTGGAAGGCATGGTCATGTGAAACTCAGCACAAAGCCCAGTAGCTGTTTTTATAAGATGATAAGTTGGGAGTGTTTCAGCCGATAAATGTCAAAATGTTCTAGGAACCCATAGACACAACTGCTTTGATTCTCATGCAATTTAAAATACAAGAAAACCTTGCTTAGAGAACTATCAGGTTCTCCAAACTGTTTAATACTACTGCTGCTCCATTCTACTGCCTACATACCTCAAAGGCAGCAAATTAATCTTAGAAGTAAGTAGATAATGGCTCAGAGTACTAAAATTAGAGAGCTTTACAGAGCAGCCTGTGGGAAGAAGCAAAGTCTCCAGTGTGGGAGAGGAAAAAACAGCCGGCACCAGAGCAATGGGCAGATATGGTCTGAAGATGAAGTAGTGAAAAAGTAAATTTGGGAACATGAGCAAAAAGCAAGAACCCAGAACATGAAGCAAGAAAACGTAACAGAAAATAGATGGGCGAATTGTACGAGAAACTTTGAAAGAAGAGATCCAGAGTCAAGACAGTAGAAAGATTAGAAACTTGGCCATGCAGGAAAAAAGGAGGAGATACCTAGGGTACAAGACCAGGATGACAGAATGATCTTCCCCTTTTCCTGTTAAATGTGGAAATTGGAGTGTGATCTGTAGCCTTCTTGACATATGTAGAGAATAAAAGGAATTACAGAAATAAAGAGTTGATGAAGATCACACAGAGGCATAAAGATGTGAACACAAAAGAATAAAGAGGAGCTTGCGAAAGTTTGATTGTTCATACTACAAAATCAGTGTGCAATTCCTGTGTCATTCACGTTAGGAGAAGTCCTGAAAAGTTCTTCTATTCCCTTCAGGAACAAATATGCAAAGGGGGCCAATTGTTTATGGGTGGATGCAAGAGGATGTGCAATAATCTGCATGTTGAGATCTCCATCTCTATGTCATGTTTGTCTCCCCTTCACAACACTTGGAACACATCGAAAACCATGCAATTAACCAGGTGATTTTATACTAAAATCTTCTGCTTCTTAAATAAGGTAGTGAGGGAGTAGAAAAGAAACTCCCATGCAACCTGCAAATTAGTGTTCCTTGTCAGCAGTTGCAGGAAGACAACTTAAAAAGACAGTACCTCTGACAAACTGTATATACAGTGTAGAGGCTCGATTTTTCAGTAATGCCTAGCCTTTCAGTAGCAAGTACAGCTGAATCATCACACAGCATAGAAGACACTGACTGGGACACCAGCCCATGCCACTTTCTGCGTGGAGTAGAGTTGATAATTCCTGCATCAGTGAAGAATTGTGCTCTTGAGAAAATGAGTCTGGTGGCCTCCAAACAGAAGCTGCGCTAGTGATGGCACAGCACGACTTGTCTTTGACCTAGTCAGCGGCCTTTCAGACCATGTGTCTGTATACATAAGTTACTTGACGAAACACTTGACATGTAAAATTTCAGGCAGCAGGCTTCTAATGTACAGAAAAAAAAGTCCCTATATTTTGAAGTTGGAATGCTTAGATCCATGAAAAAGTATATGAAACAGCAATCGCTCAGTACCCACCGAACTGAAAGTAAGCACTGGATTCACATTACATAGAGCAATTGATTTCCTCTTCACAAATATTGAAGATGTGCCTTTAAATGTTAAGCAGCCTACTGAATTTCAAGGCAAAAATACTGAACTTAAGTCAGAAGTATTGCAGAAGTGCAACTGAATAATTTAGACATTTCAGTTTTGAATAGCTGGACAATATGGACACTGGACAGTACTACTGGACTGCCAAATGGCTTTGAGTTAAAATACGTAATTTTAGGAAAAATTATCACTCAGACTGTTCAACAAAGCTGGTGCGGACAACTCAAGTAGTTTTCCAAGCATTGCTTTTAGTGGTTCAAAATGAATGTTTATGGCCTATCATCAATTGCATACATTATATTGGCTTCTAAAGGTCTGGAAGAGTCTACTACAGCTAAGCAGAATTTAATCATTAGGAAAGTATTTCAAGTCATTAAAAAGAGCATATGTGTCTCGGAAAACTTGATATGTAGAATTCTCGTGGAAGGAGGGGGAGAAACAACAATATTTTACTCATTAAATAGCTTTTCTGATGTAGTCTTCTCAACTGCGCATGGATACAGAGCAGTTCACGGAAAACACATTTGCATCAGATTCCAGGAACTGGATTCTTTTTAGTATTCTTTAGTGGAAAATGAAGGCTTGGCTGCTTACCAGATTATTTGCTCTATGATAAATGTAAAAGTTTTACAAGCTCTGATGGACTGTGGACAATCATTCCTGAGAAATTTGATCATCACTGAGGCTATTGCAAAAAATGAGGCAGTGCTACCAGCTAAGTAACTCATGTAATTGAGATATCAGCCTAGAGGTTGCATGAGAAGACTAACATAACAACATACTTTTTAATAGTGAATAAGAATTTCAAGTATATGCTTCCACAGTGATCAAGGTTTCTTGTAAATAACATGACAATGGCACATTTTCAGGAGTTCAGTTACCTCGCAAGCAGAGCTATCACTTGCTGTGCTTAGAGTAGACTAAACTGGTAGAATCCCCATAGTCAACACAATTTCTAAAGTTTTATTCACCCTTTTCTCTCCCTCTCTCCCTATCCCTATCCCTGATTTCTTAATCTTTTGCAACAGGCTTAAATAGTTTCCCCTGGCACTAAAATAAGGAGGGGTTTTATCTTGGCTTCATTATTTCCTGGTTTAATATTACTGAATGGTACCAGTGTTTCCAGATCTCCATGCAATGCTACATAAATTTGGGCTGTTCACTCCAGAATCAGAATTATTTCATTCTCTGTTTATACTGGCTTCTGTCAACACACTCTCCTACACTATTACTACACAGCATATTTACTTCAGGACAGCAATCTAGGCAGAATTCTAGTAATATAGTAAGTACATATATTGTAATTCAAATCTTCATAACAGTTCTTTCGTAAGCGGTATTCTCATGGAGTGATAAAAGATTGAGCTCATGTTGAACTCTTTTTCAGTAGGGCCTTTAATAGACTTTGTTTCTCTACCTAGCCACCTGCTTCAACAAAACTAGGGAGGAGTGCACATCTCTGAAACCTTTCTCCTTCTGTAAAATTTTGACTGAAATGGAAGTGGTTGAGGAAGTAGAGAGAATGACTGCTTTACTGACAGAGATACAGACAGAAAGCATAAGCTAATAAGAAGTTTCCTTAGGAAAATTCCAGCCCCTTTATCTCTTACTGAATGAGTCACTTTTGCAAAAAAATATTTGTGTTTTCTCTGTAAGCATTTAAGCTGTTATCCTCATATCTCTCCTGAAAAGATTTACTGTCACAGTGATTTCAGTGGAAATTCATAGAGGAAATAGGCACCCTAGGAGACATTGCTTTGCAGAGAAGACTGTGTCTTCAGAAGAATGGTTTGCAACGCGCTGGCAGATCCTAGAAACACATGAAGTGACTGGTTCCTCTGCTGAGTCATGACAGTAATGAACACTAGAGCCCTGCACAGAGAAGGCAGTGAGATATTCTCTAAGTTAATAGATAGAATCTAGATCCAACCAGAGTTCAAGTGGGCTTGAAATGTTTCACTCTGGGTTTGAGGAGGTCTTACAAGAAAACATCATACACCAGTCAAATTTAGGCAGCCAAAACAGGTGGACACTTGTGTTATTTTATAACTCATGCGATTCAAATGTTCCAGTTTCCTCATCACACCTGAAATGAATTCTAGCAACCCCCAATGTTTCTTGCACAGTTTCACTCTAGCCAAAGAAGGTAAAAGTATGTCTGGCATCCATGCAGCTTGAATTATCATCTTATGGCAGCATAGCTGACATAACTAAATTAATTTGACTTAAGAAATCAGAGAAGTCTTGAACTGTTGTCTTGTTCAAGCCAGTGCCTTATCAAGCTAAGCTACTCAGGTCCAGTCCACAGCACTCTTAAGTGTGATTTCATCTAAGTAATGTGTTGCTGACTCTAATGTCAAATGAATCTAGCACTTTATAACCTTTTCTAATTAAAGGAAAAGGAGATTAAATATTTATGAACAATCATTTAAAATGCCGCAGCAGATTAATACCCAGCATTTTCCTAACAATTTCAGAGTGATTTTAGTATTAGTCCTTTGAGCTGAAACAAGTATCTTTTATGAAATTTTCTACAAGGTATATGAAGATAGAAGGACAGACTCTACTCCTCTTTCCTACAGAACTAAACAGTACCTCACTGTTCAAGTCTGCCCATTCATTCCACTGGGCCTGCTAGAGGAGTAAGGTCCAGATCAGACCAATTTAATCCTACATAAGTCCTTAGTATTTCCCATTGGTTGGACATAAGCCAAATTACACAGAATTTAGGCTATCTGAATTTGGGTCTAACTGTTTAACCATTTTGCATGTGGGCAAGTAACCTATACCATGAAGAGTTCCATATATCTCTGAAATATAATCTGTTTTTCTTTAAATATGTTTGTATAAGTAAACAAAGTACTCATCTGAACAATGTTGCTCAAAACCACGCATGGATTTGTAATGGCTCATATCACTTAATAGTGACAACAATTGTGCTTTTAAGAAAGTGTCATGCAAATGCAGCATTCCCTTTGAACTATTGACTTCTGGTCATCTAGAAAAAGTTAGTGCTCAGACACTATGGGACAGATAATTAGTTAACATCAGAATTTTCTTGACCTAGCAATGCTTGTTAAAACAATATGTAACCTACCCTTTGGTGAGAGTCGCATATTTCCCATGTCAAATCCTTAACTCCTATCTTTGACATTTGAAGTTATATTTTAAAATTACTTAAATCCTTTTTCCAAAAGGACCTAGGCATTGGGAATCATACATCCCACTGAAAGTTACTGGGATTTAGGTTTCTCTATCACCTTTTACAATGTGAAGCAGGCTGCCAATTCACTTGAGCAGTCATTTAGCTCAAGCTATAAGTTAATGCTTCCAGCTCTCTGGGGTCCTGGTCTTATTCCCGTAACAGTTCAAAGGACGATAGTTACATCAAACATTATAACATGAAATGAAAATTAGCTATCATATTCTAGTTTAAAAAGGGAAAAGTGAACAACAATAACTGAAGTCCCTTACCCAAAGCCAAAGTCAGGAGCATAATTTAATATTAGAATTTGGCATTAGAATTGCCAGAAGAAAATTCTTTTGACATCCCATTGCACAGACATAAAGCAAACCTTGCTGCTTTTCTCCTGGGAGAAAACTGATATGGTATCCTTTAGGAGGCTTGTCAGTATTTTTTCAAAATGACTAGCTACAATACCAATCATTGTGGATTTGCCCATGCAAAAATAGTGGAATTCATCTGATCTTAAATAGAAGCTGCCAGCATATCTTAACATGTGTGCCTGTTAAAAACTATTTGTTTCTAAGGTAAAAGGAATTCATCAAGCCTTAGAAAATTTTTTTATAAAATAGAAATCTAGACCCAAACAAGCATGACTGTTTATTTACACGCACAAGCCAAGCATTTATTGATATGCAAGGCAGAGATTTAACTAATTGGCTCCTGCTAATGTGTGATCAATTTTGGCTCCTGTCTTATTTATTTTCTTAATTCTTAGTTGTATTCACAAGTTTCCTCAAACAGAAAGGGTACCTTCATCCTGCTGAACTGACTGCATCTCTCATTGGAGTTCTGCACATCTTTAATTACTACCAGATCTTCAAATATTTTCAGAAGATTCCCATTAGAAAGATCATCAACCATTTCTATCCTAGGCCTCCGAAGGAAACTTTGAGCAGACACTCTCACCCAATAGTAACATTGACGCATTAACTTTCCTCAGCCACCTCGCTCAGACTACTTAGTCTGGCTCCACCATGGCTGGGAGCCTTAATCAGATATCATACTAACGAAAGCTGTGTCAGTAATGATGTCAGATGAATGGTGGTCACATGGCAACAGTCTCATTTGAAGCAAACAGTGCCACACTTGTTTTTAGGCTACTTTATGACTCGGCTGAAAAATGACTTTGTTCACAACGAAACACCACTAATGTATGAGCTGTTACTCTAGGATTTTAGTATGTCTACTATTTTCTCAGCATTCTTTTAATATACCTAGCTGGACAAACAGTGTAAATATCAATAAACTACACATATTATCAAACCCATCAATCAGCATGTGAGCTAACTGGATGAAAGCTTGGCAATCCTTTCTGGCATTTCAAATCCTCAAAGAAATAGTATTATGGAAAGCATATAAAAGAGAAAATATTTTAATTTTGCACTCTGATTTGGCTTATATCAGATTTACACACTTGAAGAACAGGGAGACTCAGTCACTTCGCCTGTTAGGTCCTGAAAGCGCGTTTTTCCCTTCATTGCTCTGCTTGGTGGTGGGAAGGCAGATATACCGAGCGAGCAAAATAATCACGCTGAGCACGAGAGGAGTGTTTTCCCTTTAGGCTGCATTCACTCTGTGTCAGAACAGAACCCCAAGAATCTCCCAGCATTTTATTTTAACTCCTTCCCTGTTCCTTCCCTGGCTTCCAAGATGAAAACATCCCTTCCGATTCCTGATGTGCATAGTTAGCACTCTCATTCCCAGCACGGTGTTACAAGCAACAGAGTGGAAGGACCGGAAAGATTTACTGATTTCAGGGATTCTGACCCTCCTTGGGGGCAGACAGTGACAATAATGGAGCACAGCTTCCCTAAAAAAGTCTAAATGACTGGCTATCGTCCTGTACCTAGAGAGGGTAAATATCAGTCAACTGCTAGAAGTCACTGTAATGGAGAAAAAATGTAAGTAGTCATGTCCTGAGGCAGTCCTTTTTCCTATTACTGTTACTCATGGTCAGCTTAAGAAAACACATGCTGCCAGTGCTGCTAAAAGGGAAGATCCCCAGCCCGCTCCCCAGCTGCTCGCTCCCTGGCCCCCATGCCCATCTCAGCGCAGGGCACTGCTGCGGTTGCACGACAAGCCGGCACAGGGTTGCACGGCTTCCCGAGTGCTTGTGCCACTGCTCAAAGAGAGGGCGGTGGGGCGGTGGACGAGAGTCACCGGGGAAGCGGGGAGGGCAGGACTGCCTCTTTCACAGACATTATGGGTTTGTATGGTTTAAATTCATCATGAAACTGGTATCAGCTTGTAGTGAGAGCTTCAAATCCAGACAGGGTCATAGACCTCCTCTTGGTCTTTAGTACTTCTTTCGTTTAAACTTATGGATTAGGAAGGCAGTTTAAAAATTGTGTTTACCCAATTGGAGAGCAGAAGTAATAAGAAACATAATAAAGAAAAGCTAACTATCAAAGCCTAAATTTTAAGTGTTACATGGCCAGAAAAATGCTAAAAAAAATTCAGTAAATTAGTATGATGAACAAATTCTTGAAAATCAACATGTTTAGATGGACAATCCTCAAATAGAAAGTAAGAAAAATATTCAGTTATTTGCTGAGAACTATTCAGTTGTTCTTAACTACTACTATGAGAACATGAGCTATTAAAGTCTGCTATAACATATTCTATTCATATGGGAAAATTTACAGAATTTTAACTAGTTTGTGACCCTAGAGCCATGCTGGCATGGTCTTTAGATTAAAAAAAAAAGTCTGAAAAATCTATCTGTTAAACGTCGAAGCTCCAACTAACTATAATAGATTCTGGACACAAATTGCATATCATTCACACAGCTAAGCCTTTAGCACTGCTATTATTTTCTGTTGCCTTCTGGCACCACTTAGTGAGTTTCAAATGAATGAATTCTCTATCCATTGATATATACTGGAGAGAGAAGGAAAAAAAAAGAATGCAGACTCTCTGTGCTGAATAACAACATGCATGCTTGTCTTACCTTCCACTCTCAGCTCCTCTGCAACACAAATAGCCCTCAGAAAAATACACTGATTTCGTATTTCAGACAAAACTTTGCTATATTTCTATTGGGCGTTTGCTTTTCGTTTACATGTTGATCTCTTGTTAACAGACCATGTGAGCATTTCTGAAGCCAGAGATGACCAATCTTTCCCATTAATCCAGTGCAGAATCTCCTTTAATGAGATGCATGTTAGGATTTCTGATCAGTGCAGATCCCCAGGGCACATGCAGAGGGCAAAGCCTAATAGAATAGCCTTCCAAAGCAATTTTTTTTTTGGTTGAGGAAAGACTTGTGGAAATCAGGAAAAGAGACTTGACCCATATGAGAGATGGCAGGTGATGTCTCACTCAGAGACACGCACTCAGAGAAGGCCTGAGAAAGGCTGGAACAAGTGCCAGCCAAAGACTGTCAAGAAGGGGAAGCCAGTACTCTGACCAAGACACTGAAAACATTCTTATGAATCCATACAAGCTTTGAAAGGCTGTGATCCTTCTGTAAGAGAAGGAAGAGCACTCACAGTTCTAGCAAGGTTTGCTTGGTCCTTACTCCCACAGGGCACTCCCACCCCTTCTGTTCGAAGCTAAACCGTCAGTATCTTCTCCTAAATAAAATACTTCTGTCATTTGCCCAATACATTTTGGATCTTAATCTCAGTACTTGGTTCTAGCCTGCAAAGTAAATGGAAGGGACTGCTTTTGGCAAAGAAAGGCAAGAATAATCTCATCAGGAGCAAGAATAACCACATCAGGGCATACCAAATGTTTAAACCAGCACAATATACAAAGATATTTGACCGAAGATAATGGCAGATGTCTAGCAAAGCATCGGGCATACATATGATGTTTCCCCAGAATATATTTCCATCTTCCAATAAAAAAGAATTATTTATACATACAGTAGACACAATGTCAGAACTTCAGTGCATGGGATCAGATGGCAATGGGAAAGACTATCGTGGGTATGCTTTATATTCATTGCTCTAGGCATACTTTCATATATCCTACTCGCACTTTCATAAGTACCATTGCTAATGAAGGTTAGCAAAATTACATGCTGTGTATGTGGAAGTTTTTGTTTTCTTTTTAATCTGGAAAGCATATAACAGGCTTGAAATTAAGTTTATGCTTACAGAGTAAATATAGCTCAGTTAAAAATACATAAAGTATTACTGATTAACATGAGCATTATTATATGTATGCTTTATGTGATCACTGACTGTTCCCCTAAACCAGTACACCATATTAATGAAAGAATACTGTACAGAGACCAAAATAGAAACTGCTAAAACAAACAAGATAATTATCTAAATTTTATAATATCACTCATAAAACGTCTGCCTTTCCCTTTATGAGGTTGATGGATTAAATTTAGGGCAGATGTTTCATATAATTTATTCAGAAAACAGGAAAATTATTAAAAAAATACTCATAAAGCCTACAAAAACACAAATGAAACTAATCTAAAACATATGCAGCCTACAGGTTAAAAGCAAAAGTTAGTAATTCCTGAAGCTATACATGGGGATGCTTAAGAGATAAAAGCTTCTCTCTCATATTTTTATAACATCAGATGTTCTGAACTGCTTTGGATAAACAGAGGCCCCTCTAAACTTGGGGTGAGTGAGGTAGCTCTGGCTACTTTCCAAAAGACAGAGAGAAATTCAGAGAAACATAAAACTTCCCTCACTGCACAGAAGCCAGTCTGTTCTGTGGGCAGATCTTGGTTTCTTAATTAAACTAGAGAGGTACCTGCTGTAGTTTGAATATTGTGGAAGAAGGAGTATCACCTTATCCATTTGTATACTGTAAAAGGAGCAACAGGAGCAGGTGTTATGCCTTTAATGCTCCAGAGGAAAAACAGCTTTTCCACTGTCAAGAGATGCTGTCAAGTCCTTCTTAAACAGGAGGTATTTATGGCCAGTCAGGGAAACAGGTTTAGATGCAATTTTCATGGACATTTTGAAAGATTTTGTTCTCATTCTCACATAACAACACATGCTGAGGTCTCCAAAGTCATGACACAAAACTCTCTTTTTCAGGATGGTTCTGTTAAAGAAGAAAATATATCGTGCATTAGGATGTTATTGGCAGCTAATTGTTGTATAAGAGGTGGAGAAGAGCTCAATTTTTTGAAATGTGAGGCCCTGTGATGCAAGAAGCAGCAGAGCTGGTCAACAGCAGGATGCAGTCGTATTTTGTCAGATTTACACAAGGGTAAACTGCAAATGTATTTGCGAAATAATAATTCGCCAGTTTGTAATGTGGACAGCACAGCTCCTTGTGTCAGTTCTGGTGCCTGATTAGAGCAGGAAAATGAAGGCTCTGAACCACTAAATTAAACTCAAGGCTCTTGGGTTATGTTCTTGGTTAGCAATGGTAAATAAATCATTCAACAGCCAGAACACAAAAAGTCCCAATAGATTTCATCTAAAAGATTACTAAAAAGTATAAAAATAAGGAATCCATATATGAGTGAAAAGCAAGACCGCATGCATAAAACGCATCAAACTTCAGAACCTCTCTCACATGCACAAACTGTGGGAACAAGGCCTAGACTTAAGAGCAACCCAGCTACTGTGCTGACAGTAGTAATGGATTTCAGGGTCATCAGCGAAGGAATAAACATTCTAAGTCAACCTACATGTTTAAAAAAATAACAAAAACAACAGGAAAAAAAAAAGTCTACTCAAAGCCTGAAGCTCAGAGACACAGGGTAGCTCAGTTTCTCCAGTCTAAATCCCACCCTGCCATAAGAACAGATTGGCTGAAAAGCAAATCCTGCTGGTGCTGTGTCTGAATACTTTTTGTGCAGCAGCAAAGCTTTCCCTTCCAAGGGTTCACCCCTGTGCACATTGCTCCTGCTGGCAGCACATCATAGCCTGTTTTTGTGAGTGTGATAAAGAGGATTTGGCATTGGAAATACATACTGCATGTGAGATACCAAACGAAAGTAGCAAAGGAACGGATGAAAGCTACTAAGCATTGCTTAGACATCCTGTGTACCGCCTGAGAAAGAGCAGTCAGCTGCAAACAGAGCAGCAAACAATAAGTCTATCTCATTCTCCAGGGCAGTAGAAATTAACTCAATGAACGAATATGCCGTGCTATATGTCCCCTTTTATGGAGCAGAGTTCCTTTAAATGCAAATATTTACACTCTAAATATTGAAGCAAACGTTTTCAAATGTGTCAGCATAATAAAAGCTGCGGACCAATTCCTCTTTTGGAACGCATGTCAAGTTACAATAATGTGGAGAGAAATGTGTAAACTGTTTATCATGAGTAGCATTAAAGTAGCGCAGGACAAACGAGCTCAAAAACATGATCTGAGGTAGGAGAAATGGCAAGTTCACTTCGATGAGGCACAAATACATGATCTTGAAAAGATATGGCAAAGGCTTCAAGAAAAGCTTCAAAAATAGTTTGCCTAGTTCACATGTCAGTTCTTCCACAGGCCATAAATAAGCTTCAAAGAGTTAAAAAACCAGGCAGCAGACACCAAATGCATGCAATCTCAGAGCAGTCCTAGGGAAAGTACATCACCATCCTTCTGCTGCACAGAAAAATTAGGCAAATACTTTGTCCATATACAAGTGTTCATGTGCACTCACACATACTCTTCTGAACATTTATATGGTTTATTAGGTACGGCATCTACTGGCACTAAATAAAGTTTTGTAAACATTTTCATTTCATGATTGCTAGTGGTAAAAAGAGTATTTGTGGTACATGGTCACTAAGCAAACAGAGTGAAAATACTTTTACAGTGAATATAAACAGTTTTATGGAGTATCAGAGAGCAAGAGGAAGCTGCAAATACAGAGCACCAGCAGCTGTTCTGGGGCAAGGCAGCTGCTAGTAGCAAATTGTATTTGGGCAAACAAGTGGGTGTGGGACTGTGTAATGGAATACAGCAACTTAAAAATGGCTTAACTCATAAAATGATGGGAGGACTTAATGGAGATATATTTTATATATATATATTTATATTTATATTTTTTTTACAGAAATTGGGAAAGTGTTTCAAAAACGTTCCTGGATAATCACTTGAATAAAATAGTGAATTTATTTCAGTGTTATTGACACTCTTTTTTAATCTACTTTCCATGAATATTCCATTTACTGGTAGGAAAGTCTGAGAAAACAGAAATTAAAGCATATATGAGAATATATGACATTTCCAGACAATATAGTTATTTCAAGATCTGAATTCAAAGAGATATTTTTGTTTTACCACAAAAAATAAAAATACAAAGAAAATTACTTGTTCAGACAAGTTTATGAATACCGAAGATATGCTTGTAAAAAGCTTTCAGAAAATACCTGGAAAAACAAATATACTGGAGAATGACCATGGTAGTTTGCGAGAAGTTTACCAATAAGAAAGAAATGCATGATATTCATAAAATTTCTTACTTAACTTCAGTCTAACAAATACATTAGGCTTTTACGCCACAGCCATGGCTGCCCTCTCATCATTAGTTGTTCCTTTCCTTAAGGTTACCAGAGTGACATTTCATTGCCCACGATATATTTTTATGTTAACAAATACATTTTGTTTTCCCTCTTCAGAAACGTCTTTGGGCACCAGCACTGTCACCTATCCCGCTGTGAGTGTTATGACACACTAGTATTCGCCCTAGGTGCCTGATAACGTGCGCCTCAGTTCAAAGGGAAGGACTACAGCTGCTCTAAGTCCCAGGCTCCATGGTTCCTACTCGCTGATGGGCTTCCATAAATGCTTCTGTGTTTTGCCTATCAGTAGATTTCTTTCTGCGACAACCAGAAGTAAATGGGTTGTGTGTTCTCCATGCAGCTGCTTTAATTTATCGTGAAAGATGAACCCAGAAGTATCAAAACTCCCCTACAAGCAGGTTATCATAACTGCACTAACTGAAAAGAAAAATGATTTTTCACTTCAGCTAAGCTGGAGGGAAAGGGCACAACAGCAACTTTTTCTTGTTGCTGTATTGTACCTGCATACAGATTAGTTCAGCTAGCTGTTTTGGCTGGGATAAAGGCGGAGGTGTAGCACTCTCAGACCAGCATGTCCTGAGTACAGCTGGTCTGGAGTATCCCCCAGTAAGGCAAGGAGAGAATATATCCCTTTGATCCATCCTCATAGCCTGGTCTGCACGAGCTGAAGCGTTTATCCAGCTGGGGGTCTACCTTATCCTCTCTCTGCCTTGTCAGAAACCACTGTGTCCAATTTATGGCTGCAGCCACTTTTGCAGCATATCCACCTTTATCTCTTTCATGTATTCAAGCTGCTGCATATTACACTCATGATTGTAATACACTGTACTTGTAATTATGATAAATTAATGTGCGAGATGTCTCTTTAGCATTTCTCTGGACATACTTCTCAAAAGACCTCAAAATTCATAACTGTCATCAATAGGAAACAGAAATATTCCACACCATCATTTGTTTCTCTGAATCATGTAAAACAAATGACCAGCACACTCCAATGCTGATATCCCTGGACATCAGCCAAATTTCTGCCAAACTTCACATTGTTGTCCTTGGCCTACTAGCTTAATGATGCTAAGGTCAAACAGTTTGGTACAATTCCTATCCTACTCCAGCCTGGACTGTGGTTATCCCTTCCTCCCTTTCTGTCACATCAGAAAGAACAGATCACATGTGGGCACCATTAACATGCTGAAGAACCTGCAGCCTGAGCTTCCTTGACTAAAGCGTGAATTAGTGTCATTCTGTTAATCAGCTGTTTCCCAATAATTGACAGCATCCTTGTTTGCACATGGTGTTATTCCAAACTGATTTTCGAGCACAAAATTACAAAGAACAATGATCCTATACCAAACTAGCACCACACAAGCACCCTTGTGCCATACTTTTATAACTGTCTTCTATTCTTGCTTAAAAGAATATAACTATCAATAATGTTTTGTTCAGTACGTGTGTATATAATAATGTATATGAGGCCATTATTATGGTGTCTGTTGTGGAAATAATGCAGTCATACAGAAGACACATTGCTCAAAATAAAACCTAAGATAAATAAAGGAAACTATAAAATGCTCTGTTGGGCCCGCTTCTGGACCTATTTAAAGTCAATGGCAAAGTTCCCACTGACCTCAAGCAGGAACTAACTTCTTTTTCTCTTACTAGTTTTGTTTAGAAAAAAAAATAATGTCAGACGGGAAAGGTAACATGAAATATTTGGGAAGAGTGAGAGAAGGAGAAATCAAGCAAAAAGAAATCAGAAGGAGATGAGGAAAAAGAACTAAGTGTATTTTTAACATTTTACATTGCATGTAACGAGGATTGCTTCTTTTTTTTCAAGTTTTCCATGTTATGGTTTGTTGGAATACTTTAGTATTTAACACCACATTTTTCTCCCAGATCTTTACAGCCTCTTCTCTGTGGGCCCTTCTGTCAGCCCCAAAAGGCATGCATTTCTTCTCAAAACTAAAAATGTGTTTGCCATTAAATATAACGTGTAAAAATCTTACAATGCTTTCAGAAAAATAATGCTCACCTCCAAAATGAGGGGGAAATGGTATATAACCATACATAAAATCCATAACATTTATTTCCCCTGTAATTAACGTTGTTAGATTTTTCCTATGTTGCATAGCCATACCTGAGGTGCATAGAGTTAGAGAGCAAATTCACTGCTGACAGAAATGGTAACTATGGCCACTTCAGTGAAGTTATCTCCAGGTAAGCTAGCCATTACATTTGGTTCAAAGTATGTAATTTATTTTAAATGATGGAAACATGTCTAGCAAATGTTGAGCGCTGATACAAACTCTATTTTTCCCCAAAACCGTTGGGTTTGTGCTAACAGCAAGCTGAACTAAATACTGTTAGCCCTAGTACTGTACGTCCTGTTTATCCTAACAATTAATGAAGCCGAGTTCAGTGAGAGAAACTAAAGAATCTGCTTCACTTAAAGAACTAAGGAGAGGTGATAACAGAATTCACTCCGTTCAGGCTGGCTGCCCAGCTTTACTGAAAATGTAGTGACAGATAAAACATAAATCAACATTCTTATCATCCCGGCTTCCTTGCCTGCCAAATGGGGGTTTAGTTTATCAGCGACCTATAGGCCCGCTGGCGGCCTTTACACTTACAGCTGGTCAGCAGGGTGGAACTGGGTGGAAGCTAAATGGCTGTTCTAAAACGTGTTCGTGTAAACAACCTGAGGTAGGACTTCCTTGAACTGCCAGTTACCTAAGTGTGATCCATCTCACTAAACTGTATCCCCGAGAGGGGTGTATCATTGGTATCTTGGAAAGAAAACAAATAAAAAACACCCAACATATTCTAATGCAGGCACTTTGGGAAGCCATTCCCTCAAGATGATAAAAAGTGCTCAGAATGGCGTGTTTGTTATGGTAGAGTTGGGAAGGCAGAAAAGCGCCTCAAAAAGAAAGAGCCTTTGTGAGCAGCATGAGTGCACCCATATGTTTCTTCACCGACCAGACTGTGCAGCGTGCATTCTGCTTCCGATGTAAGCCTTATCGTAGAAATAGCTGGGGTGCACATTTCAAAGGCTGCAAAGTCACCAGAGAGTCAAGAGAGGATTATATCAAAGGCATATTAATCCTACGTTGCAAGCCAGCAAATTTCTTTACCTATATAATGAATATGTTATTAAATGTGTAGGGATTTGAAGAGTATTTGTCCCGACTCATGACATCATGGGTAGACTTACGCATTAATCTCAGCTTGGACAACAAAAAAATCAGTTAACTTAGGCTTGCTTGTGGGGAGGGTGGGAGTTCAGACAGGGGAGTGCTCCAGCTTTTGCTGCTTATGGCAAGGCACTGACATAATTGCACTTGCGCTAACACTTAGCGAAGATGACATTAGTGTTCGGAGCAGTGGAACACAGCTTGGTTTATTTCTGCACTGAGATCTTCAGGGGCAAATAATTTGGGGAAATTTAAAGTGAGCCAGCTGTAACAGTGGTTTTCTGTCACTATCAAAAAGTGTGTCAAATGCAGGCAGGTCTGACAGATACTAGTTCAAGGGGGTTTTTTGTTTTGTTTTGCTAACCTTGAATTCATTTTAAAAGTGTTCTTTTTTTCCCCCTGTCACAGCAACAATTGTTATAGGAAATTAGAAGTCAAGCTATAACAGTCTATTTAGACAGCAAAGTACTTTATTTCTCTGGGGTTAGAAAGCCACAGCTTCTGGCAAAAACTCCATGGAAAGGATGTGCAGAACACTGGGAAATCATAGGCAGAATGTGAAGATACCATGCTGCTGCCCATGAAGTTGTGTAAGAAAATGCAAAATTTACAGACAAGGCAACACTATACACATCAGTGTCAAACCTCTCTGACAAAAGAAAAAAAAATACATTTTATAGTGAAATATTTGCTTAACAGGTCTTTTTCACAAAGAAACATTTCCTAAACTCTTCAAATACAAGCAAGCTAAAGAAAAAAAAAATCTGTTCTCTGCCACATATTCAGACTTGCATGTTTTAGGAAGCTATTCCTAATAAATCACACATGCACAGCGCTGTTCTGTCTTTCTGGTAAACAGACATATATTACAGGTAAAACTGCTAGAACCAATACAGCAAATGCAAAAAGCTTCCCTTTAAAGCATCACTAAACTTTTACTTCTGAGTTAATTTCACATAACAGGTATCCCCTTCTGGCTCTCTCTCTTTTTGTGCCCTTGTTTAGTAGTGTACTTTGGTAAGGTCGCCCAAGCAGCAGGAACATACTTGCACCCATACTTAGCCAAAATATGTCTATAATATCTAGTCAAAATATAAGGAAAGCCTCGTATTGTATGTGTACATGTAAGATTTAGTTATTCCCCGAGAAGTCTGCCAGAAGTGCATGTGTGTTTCAATGTGTTTCGGTTGACAGCTACAAGGAGCTGAACAGAATTTTCCTTGAAAGAACAGCTACGGAGAGGGCGGTCTCCAGAAAGGACAGAGGAGGGAGCAGAGCCCTCGGTGTGCTTCAGGCAGGAGACGACGGAGGAAAACAAGTGACTGGCCCACAGAGCCAGAAGGAGCAGGGATAAGGCATTGTGGGAGAGGCAGCGTGTTTACAGGAACTAGAAAGATGAGAGAGGACAGAAAATAGGGTGCGAAGGGATGCAGAGAAGAGGAATGGCAGAAACCAAAGGGGAAGTCAGAGGAAAGAGTGAAGTGTGTGCGAGTGAGCGCAGAGGCAGAAGGCAATGGGCAGAGTCATTACGGGAATGCTGAAGAGCAGAAAGGTTGTAAATGCTGGTGAACACCATGTACCAGTCTGAAGTTTTCAAACTTCCTCTGCTATAAGCTGTGAAATGCACTCACAAAAGGACTAGTTTTCCCTTAGCTGCTGAAAATAGCCTAAAAAAGGCAAATAGACTATGACTACTACCACCAGTTACTTTGTGGCCAAAGGTTCATTTGTTCAAAGTACAAACTTCATTTTAAGGACAAAAGCCTGCCAATGATGCATCTTGATGTCTAACACTGTTCCACATGATGGAGCTGATTCTGAGGGGTTTTTTTGTTGTTGTTGTTTTGATTTTTGTTTCTTTTTTAATACAAGCAAAGCACAGAAAGGGAAGTTACATTTCAAAAGTGATGCTCCCATGCAGTGTTTGCTTAACTTTCATTTCTGTCATTCATTTATGTGTTTCATGAGCATGGGTTCCAATTCTGTTTTCCCATGCAGCTCATTCATACATGTGCAAGGTCTGAGGTAGGGCCCTGCTGCGTGCCAGGTGCTGTAGCAAAGCTTTCAAGAGGCTCTGCTGCTGCACTGTGGCCAGAGGACATATATTCCCTAATGGAGCCACTTCTGGGCAGAGGATCTGGTGCAGACCCCAGGCCAGCCAAGCTCCGCTAGAGACAGCCCCACTAGTTGGGAATGCAGACCACAGTTTGGAAACCACTGGATTATGAAATAATCATTAAAATCTTTTAACCTATACTGCTAAACATGCAAAGGAGAGCTTTTCTTGGAGGATGGGTCAAGAAGCTGAGGGAAATTCCACTGAACTGCACAAAGGAGAAATGTGCTCTTGTAGAAATCAACTCCCAAAGAGATAACTGAAAAAAGGTGGGGGATTTATTTTTTGTTTGTTTTCTTTTTTTAAAATCAGTAAAGCGTGTAATGGTCACTTACACTTTAACATCAGAACTTCCTCTCCAATTCTACATCATCAAAACCTTCATTAAATACTGAAACATATATGTATGCGTAGTCAGCAATGCTGGAAATTGAGGTTCTACTACACACATCAAAATATTTGCCTGAGTGTGTCATAGCTGAGGCCAGTACTGAGTTAATATTTCATCATGTAGCTATGTGCAAGACACGAAAGCCAAATAATTTAACAACATGAATTTGGACTTTCATATTTGAGTAAATTTACAATTATTTTTTCCCTTTATAACTTTTCCTTGTAAAATTTAATGAAAGAAAAGTTTATTTGAGAAAACGGACAAATTTCCTGACAAAGCCAGAGTTACACAATTTTGAAAGATAATATTTAACCTCTGCAAAGGCCAAAATTCTTTGGACTGACGCAGAAGTTGTAAAGATAGATCTTGCCAAATGTAGAGTAATTTTTGAAGAATTACTCTTTTTCACAATACTAATACAAAAATTCTTGGATATGAAACTGAGAACCCTGGAACAGGAAGGAGAAATGATGGATGCTTTAAAGAACGAGTCTATTTAGAAACAGTTTGTCTGAATTCTGTAATGCGTGCTGACAATAATACATTTTTCTGCTTGCCTGTATTTTACTGGCTCTTTTCTTCACACACAGAAAGTCGCATATTTAGCCCACGGCATTTCAAAATATACATTTAAGTGGATAAATCTTACTTAATTTTTCATTTTATAAAAGAAATGAGAAGAAAAAGGATACTATGTGAGAGGGAATACAAATTGCCACATAGATAAACCTATTCAAACTCTCACACTGAAGCTGGTAAACACCATCTTCAAGAAGTGGAAGTAACAACGGATATTTACCTTTTCTGCAACAGTCCACATTCTATGCAAAAAAAAAAAAAAAAAAAAAAAATCCTTAAATCATTACTGCAGCAGGTGGTAAATGAACTTTCCCTGAAACAGTCCCCTATAGTTTGCTTGCGAGTAGAATGTTGGTCATATATAATCTTATATTCTCTTATTCAACTCAATAACTCATTTTTTCTATTGAGTGCTAAAGCATTATTTACTTCTAACATGAAATCAGATTCTATATTATATGTTCCATAATGCTGAGACTTTCTAGAGTGCTTAGTTTCTAGTCACTAGCTCTAAGACCAACAGTAGTTATATCAAAAAGTAATGCAGCACGCTTTTGAACTTTGCCACAATTTGAAAATTTCCTATTGCAAATATTTGGAAGAGGCTTATTTCTAAAATTAATAAATTACACAACTGCAGCTAGTATTTTATTCTCTCTTAGTTTGTGCATGCTTAATCTCACTTCATTCCACTTCAGAAGATCTACATCTCTGAAATGTGTCTGTTTCAGGGTATGCAGAGGAAAATTCTATCCAAATGAAGAATATTTTCATAACAGCAAAGAAAAAAGAAGAGAGACGGAAGGAAGAAGGAAGCAAAGGAAGCAGCAAATACTGAGAAAGCAATATCTGTAAAATGCACCAACAATTCCAAGCTTGCAATGGGCTGTCACTGCATACACAAAGAGGAAATTTCATTTAAAAGTTACAAAAATGACCTTGCTTTGAACCAAGTGAATGTGATTACTTCTAAACTGAACGGAAAGTTAAGAAGTTTGTATTAAATGTTTTACCAGTGCCAATGTCCCAGAACTTTCTTTGGCTCTATATTCTCCTTTCCTATGTTTGTCAGCTGAATTTAATGTTCTCTTCTTTTTGTCTTCTGGTCTCTTTGACCTTAATGTGACATTTTAGTTGGGTGATTAATTACTATTAAATGGCACTGCATTTATTAAATGGAGTCCTTGTCTGCATAAGAGCACAGTTACAATGCAACGATTCAGTTTGATAAGCTTAAATATACACAGTTAGATGTGGTAATATCTAATTTGTCAAGGATCTTGCGGCTAGCTTTTCTGCCACACAGCTAGAGAGGAGATGTGATTGCACAAAAAGCTTAATATTCAGAGCTTAAATGTCCTCAGTAAATTGATCTTCTCCATCATGTAATCTTATTTCGGAGTGTGCAGGAGACAGTAAAGTTCCACACAAGCCTAAGTTGCCTTAATACTAGGCCCGAGGGTTCCTGACCATAAAAATAAAAGCTATGTGACAAGATTTGTATGTCTCTTTTTGGCAGACAACAGCTGACTTGCCTTGCCAGAAGCTTTCTTTCTGGGTTTATTGAATAAAAAGAAGAATAAATGTCAGTAAAAGGATGAAAGGTTCATTGAGAAAGAAAAGATCCATCTACACTTTGAACACCTAAGTGAAAAAGAGATCGTGGATATTTAATTTACTAAGTGAAACACCAGCAGCTGACATTGTAATCAGCCAGGTTACTATTATGTCAGTTATATTTTCCCAACACTACTTTATTCTTTGCTTATCTAACTAGGCTGATTGGGAATGTTTTGACTTTTTTTCAGACTATGCTGAATCATCAAAACAAAACTTCTTTCAAGGAAAAAAAGGTTGGTTTTGATTAAACATCCGCTGGGGAAAAACAACCAGGTCCAAGGCAGATGATCTGGATAAAATCAAAATGGGAGAGACACTTTCACAAAAAGCTTAGTGGTTTGGGCACTCACCTGGAACACAGACAGCGGTGGCTCTAGTTCCTGCCCAGTTTTTCCTCTCATTCGTTTCTACTGGAGGTCTTCCACTTAAAATAAATGTTAACTTGGCCAGTAAGAGGAAGAGCTGAATTGTCAGTTTCAGGTACAAGTCCTTATGTCTTCCACTTCCAAAATGTATATTCTAGCTCCTGTGTCTGCAGACTCAGTATCTGTCTTTACTGCTCTCCCACTCAGCATGAAATATTAGGAAATTAAAATAATAAGATGAGATAAATCAGGTTACTATAAGAAACAGGAGTCCTGCAGCTTTGTCTCAGACCTACTGATTATTGCTCATAGTGCTACTACAATTTGTACTGTCAAAAACTGTAGAGAGAGGAGGCATTCATCCCATTTGATTTTAGCTGTTTACTAGGAGCTCAAGCTCCTTGTAGAGTTATTGTAGAAAAATAGACAATGTTCAAGCATAAGTCATTAGACCTCCTTTAGATCTGAGGTGAATACCTCCATATTGACAATAATTACAATTCAGCCGAACAGCTCAGATGCAAAGCTCCACAAAGCAGATATTCACATGAGGTCAAGGGAAAACCTCCCATCATTCTACTGGGAAACAGCACCATGAGCATTATATATACAAGCATAATATTTGTATGATGAAGATTTAAGTTGAACTCTATGCTCAAGAAGGCACTTGAACCTTTGCGCTCTGCAGGATAGCTTTTGCATGGGACCTGTGCAAGGCCTACCATTTCCAAATCCAGTTGCACCACTTGGGCCTTGGAAAGCATTGAGAGAGAGAACTTATTTAGCTATGCTAGCTAAATATGCCATTTGGGTTGCTGGATTTTTAACCAAGATTATACAAAACACTGTTGAGATGACAGAATGATGTGCAGTATGAGCACTTTTAGTAAGGGCATTACTATAGGAGAAATACTATGTATGAGAATATTTGGAAATAACAGTGCTAATGGCCAGACGTTGTATCCTCTGGAGACATTGAAACACCACTGAGGCCAAACCAAGAAAGGCCATAATCCTGACTACCTCTAAAAGTTTTATAGTGGTGTCTTGACTACTGGTGACACTTCAATGATAAGATTGCATGAGAATAGCATTCTTATAATTCTCATTAAGAATTAAGTCAGCAAACTCCCAATTGGTCCTGGGTAGTAATGAACACATCCATCTCCCATTATGAACAACAGGAACAGAGGCCCATCTGTTCCACCCAGAACCCTACAAGCTCAGAACTACATGTAGGGAAGTACAGATGTATGCTTTAGCACGCTCAAAACATTCATCTTTTGAAAAGGTTGGACACTGAGCTACGCCGGGTACTTCTTCCTGAAAACTTTCTGGGAGTTAGAAGCATCCACAGAAACTGCATTTTAGACTGGGCCTAGGATCTTCTGAAAAAGCACTCATTCCCTACTTTATGAGTAGAATAGAAAGCCCTTTTTATTGGTGTACTTTGCTATTTTTAGGATTCAGAACACGTGCACAACTAACGTTTTGCCCCCATCATCAGGAATTTTCCTCAGAACAACTTTCTAGGAAATATTGGGCACAAATGCAAACATTATGACTAATGTGGTCTCAAAAATACTGGAAATATTTTTAAGTGTCAGAATGTTCCATTCTAAAGCCACTTTAAATTTACTTTAGATCATTATTAAAAACTGGTCAACATCAACACAATACAGTTCATACTTATCTAAATGAAATGTTTTGATCAATCCAAGGGGAAATTTTACTTCAAGAAACTATTTGAAATATTCTCAAAAATTTTACAGGCTATAAAATCTGTTTTCAGACCAGCACTAAACTTTTGTTTTGGCAGATCATAAAATCCCTATATTATATTATCTTCTCCAGAACATTATGAATTGCAAACTGAAGACAGGGCAGGCAGAGAATTTTGCTTTTGTGGAAGATATGCTAGGCTACAACTTTTGATTATTTAAAATGTGAGAACAAGTTCCTGCTGTTCAAGTCACAGGACAGCTTACTTCATAGCAGTTAAACTAAAAACCACAATCCTTGAAAAACACGTTTTTCTATATACAGAGAATAGAATCTCACTGATTCATAGTACGGACTGCTGATCAAGACAGTAATTTGCAAGTAATAGCTTAATGATCTCCTCTCTAAGTGATTAGGGAAATAATTAGGGAAATCTGTAAAATGCAGGAGTAGAATATTATATGACAAAGTACCCATAATAGTTTCAAATTACAAGTAAAGCTGGACAGCAAAAAAACAAAATAAAACAATAAAAAAAGGCTTTTTAAAAAGCCTTCTTCCCTTTCCCCAAACACACATGCACACAGTTTCCTCTGGAAAAAAATGTGAGAAAAATAAATATATTGCTAGCTCTTTTTCAGAGGAATATCAAATACTGATTAATTCGATATCTTCTGAACCAGAATGTGACCATCATAGCAAAACTTGGCTTTACAGTGCTTCCCTGTAATTCAAAGGACAGTACAAAAGTGACTGTGCTGAAAGAATTATAGGCAAGGACATAACTGTAATGAAGTATTATCACAGACATATAATATTATCAAAATATCAAACTTTACACATGTCAACAGTCACCCAACATGATTAGAGGCAGATCTGGTTTTTCGTTTAGGTAAAAGTAGGCAGTTGTTTATGTTGGCAGATCACGGGGGAAAGGGAGGAAATGAAATGCCCCAGCAAAGGGTGCCATGGCCCCATCGCCTATTTTGCAGATCTTGAGAGAAAGACAGGCAGAGAGAGGAGGTGCACAGTCCACGATCAGCTCTGCTCGAAGAAGGAGCAGGTTACTGCTCCCCTGCCCACAAATTCCTAGTAAATCTACTCCCTCCCAGTAAATCCCCACATTATTTCTCCAGCCCTTCCTGTTTTCCTCTAGGGAGAGGGAGAGAGAGAGAGACTGTGTGTGCATGTGTGCACACGTGTGCGCACGTGTAAAACACACAAACACCCCTGTCCCACCACCACCTCCCAGTCACTGGTGGCTCCCTGCAGCCTACAGCTAATTCCTTTCAATCCCCTTCCCCGACTGCTGCCACCAACCCAAGCAACCCGCTTTTCCTCCCCAGGCGCCCGAAACCCTGCAGCCCACTCTCACGACTGTGGGTTCTCAGAACCTGTTATGTTGCTGCCAGATTTTGCCCAACAATTTTTATCTTCATCCCTTCTTTCAGTGGCTTCCTCATCGCAAGCCTTTGTCTATAAGTTACGGCTGCTGATTCATCAAACACACAGGTATACATTGACTTGAAATATATATACCATTAAGTATGGCTAAAGTTAAACATGTTGAGGAAAGACAGTGTTTGCTATCAGATTTCAATCCTTTTGAATTGCAGTCTTATACAACACTCCTGTATGCCTGTTGTTTATTTATTAGGTGACTTTAGCTTTGTCTGTCAGTGCATCCAAAAAGCACATTGCTCACTTTGAATGTTGCAGAAATATGAAAACCTTTCTTGCACTATTTTCAGCATAGCCATTCTCCAAGAACCGTACTGACTTGTAATAGCTTCTGTTTATGCAGCGTAACAAGCTGAGGTCAGTGGGAAAGTGTCAGCTGCAGCGTATGACTTAGCTTTCACTGCATCATGGAACTTGGCACAGCCTTGCAATGACAGATAACAAACTGCATTCTATAGCTTTCAAAACCCTCAAAGGATATGTGGCTGGGAAAGGCTTGCAAATGCCTTCTGTTGATTAATAGTCACAAAACTGAAGTGATCATAATTTAATCCAAGCAAAGAGATGTACTTCTTTGTAGCAGCAATAAAGAAAGAGACAAAAGCCCACAAACCTACACAATATACAGAAATCATCTTTAAAGAAATTCACAGTCATCATGCCAGACACTAAATGAATTATTTCTCTCATTTCTTGTCTCACCACAGCTTCCTCCCACTTGGACACACATGTCAGGCATTCAGCTAACCTCAAGCATAGCTCTCCTGGCCCTATCGCTATATCTGCACTCCCCATCACGAGGGTATGCTAGACTACATTTTTGCAATGTAAAAAGAGTGACATCATTTTTTTCTTAAAGTAGCTCGTCTCTAAGAATGCCTCAATTAAACCCAGCTCAGTTTAGTCCCAGGATATGCCACTGCTTGTGGACTGCCCTGTGCTATGCTCAGTGTACTGCTCAGAGCCGCTCCTGTTCACAGCTCTCTGCAATATACCCCGTTCTGAACCTCTCATTTTCTATCTACAGCAGCTGCATTTGCTTCCCCATCTATAACTTTTGCCGACCTCCTGCTCTTGCATTGCACTTCCTGTGAAGTGTTTTGTTCGCGGACCCGGTGGAGGAATATGTTATGACAATGGAGTTTTAAGGAAAGCTTTTTGTTTTGTTGTGTCATGCACTTTATCCATCCCATTTTGTCATCTGGTGGTTTTCCTTTCTTGTTCTAGCACATATTTCATGGCTAAAGCTATTTCACAGGCAGCCTTGGAAGTCAATCCTTTTTCAGATAACAACTTTTTTCAACTGGTCCACCTTCCCATCTACTTACAAATCCATCAGAGCACGCTTTATTTGGCTATGATCCTGCATGGTATAATGGAATATTTATAGAATGAGTTAGAATGTCTAGATATTCAACAGCCTTAGGTGAATAACTTTTTTTTTTCTTTAAATTGTGTTCTTTGCAGCAAGGAAATTCAGCTTATATTACTAACACAGAGGAACTTTGCTGCCTGTAGAGAAATGAAAGAAGAAGGAAAAAAAAAAAAAAAAAAAGAGTCTGCAATGTACACATAGCACCTTCATTTGGGGAAAGCTAACAATTTTTTTTCTTCAAAAAAGACTTAATTTTTAAGTATTTAATAGCTCTTTACATCTATTCAGAAGCTAATGTTTTATATATTCACCAGAATAATCACTGTTATGATACTAAATACTTATCTTAGATCACTTGTGGAACTCCACACTATAAAGTGCTATTGCTATGATTTCCTTGAAAGAATCCCACCTGCACTTCATAGCCTACCGCATTTATTGTCTGTTCAGTCTCCTCTTAGCTGTATTACCTTGAATATTGGATTACCAAGCACTAGTGAAATTCCTATTTAGTCCCATATCCTGATAATATATACAAGTAACATGTGGCATAAGGTCTAGGAAAACGTTTTAATTAAAACCAAGTGTTAGAATTATACTGTTTTGGGTTTCCTTATGTTTCCTGACTTTTTTGTGTCTGGTTCACAACAGAAAAAGCTGTTTGCAAGCACAAGCTTTGCTTTTGTATCTTGTAAATACCACAACACAGTAAAATGCTAACATTTATTATTTATGTAAAAGTATCCTTATGGATATACAGTTTTCAGATATTAACGGTAGGGATGTGAAATATGTATACTTTAAAAGATATCTGATTATGAAATTATACTGTTGAAATACAGTAAAACAAATACAGCCTACTTTATTACTATGGATTACTATAGACATTTCCTTTTTTGTTTTGCTGAATCAGGTCTTCTGTAACATGGTCTTTGTTTTATCAGCAAGCACAAGGTTCTTAAGACACGAAAACACAGCAAAATCCTGAAAGCAGGTTGCATAATCTATTATGCCATATTTGCTTTCTGATAACCTTCACCAACAACATCTAAAAGTAGTCATTTGACTTTTAATGACAGCCACTGTTCATGTTATCTCTACAAATTTCCTTCTTGAAAGAGTTGGTCCTCTTACTGTTTAGATACCACTGCTTCTCCGTTTGTAAGAACAGACGGGGTGTAGCTGGCCTTGATTGAGTTCTTACATAGTGTATGCAAAGATTTTAAACACAAAGTGTCAGCTAGTCTGAATGAGCCAGAATCTATTTTAGAATAATTGAAAGTTTGACTTCCATTTGCCCAAGAACCCTATTTATTTATTTTAACTTCACCAGAATTCCCTCAGCATTATAAAATCAATTGCAGTTCTGTTATCTTCCTGCTTCCACCCCCTCAATGCCAGCAGTCTCTGAAACATTTCTTACAGAAGTCTCAACTTAAGTAACAGTTCTTATAACAGAACTGTGGAAGCATCTTATGTGTAACTACCTGTCGCTTCATTTTTAAACGGAAGTGTGCCTATTTTTCCATAACATCTGGTAGTAAGAGGAAAGTCAGCAGGAACACTTATCACAGAAGTCCTTGAATTAACTAAAAGACAAATCACATTTACTTGGAAGAAATTTTAAAAAACCTTCCAGTGTACATTTTTGATCCTACCATAAATTTCATGCCTATGACATTTTCCAAAGAGTTTTCATTCATCAAAAACACTCTTTTGTCATTCAAACTTGTTGAGATATACCTGTGCCCAGATTTAGATGGCATGAGGCTGATCCAGACTCTACATCCTTTCTTTTCTGTAAGAAAAGGATTTAGAGCCCAAGGGGCCACTTATAGCTGCAAAATAAATCATCATTTACATCATACTGCCCAGATGCTGTTCAAGGCTGCTATTCTTGTGTTATGCACAGACTGCTTCTTATGCTGCATCAGCACCTCTTAAAGAAACACATGCACCCAGCAGGATATTTCTGTAAAATCTTCTGAAAATCAGTGCTACTCTCTATTCATCTCAACGAAGATGAGAGAAGAGAGTTTGGTCTTTATACAGTTACTTGTATTTTAGGAAGCGTACAGAGACAAACTCTTGCAACAGGGGACTGGCTCAAGGCTGGCATAGAAGGTGCAAGCCACTGCTCCAAAACCAGCTGGCTAATCAGTAAGCCCTTAAAAAAAAAAAAAAAAAAAAAAAAAAAGTTAAGCATCTAAAGAAAAGAAGGAACACTGTCTAGTTATAATATTTGCATCTGAACCAAAAAATATTCTCTTATTTCAGAACATTCAGAACTATGCTTTTTGCCTATGATTGAGGATACTTATATACCAGCCTAAACCCTGTTCCATTCAAATCATAGGGTCTCTAACAAACCCATTAATGCGTCATCAGGGCATAACCAAATATGTCCAAAAGTAAATATTCACTCTAAAGAACCTACCACCTTCTCCACCATTCTGTTCGAGGCCAAGAATGTGCACAGGCACACAATAAGAATTTTGTACAAATGGAACCCAAAATTTAGGTTTTTAGTGAAAATTGTAAAAAATATGGAATGATTTTACTCCCTAGAGTCTGTGTCCTTTCTCTGTGCTTTCAAAGAAGCCTCCTTTGGAAAAGCAAAAACCTTTCTACTTATACAGTAGAAAATGTCTCTCTTTAGGTCTGCTTCTAATAACATGAGTAATAGTACTCTCTCCTACAAACTCTGCTAAGAATCTCTTTTAGGAAGCAATGACATCTTTGCATTATTAATAGCTGATTCAGTCTGGCTTGCTGTAGTAACAGCTTTTGCCAACGTGAGATTAGGTTCAACTAACAGCCTTACGAATTTCAGCATGTCTTTATCTAGCAGGGTATTATAACACAGTGTCCTTCTGTGCCCAAGAAATGTAGTCAAGCAAACACCACGCTTGCCTGGTATCATCAATCACGAGCAGGCGATTCTCAGCTACACTACCCACATTTTTTAAGGAATTATTTTTGAATCTTCAAGGAAAAGACTGAAAAGAGGGCAGATTCCTTCATGATTCTTCCTCATTTTATTCTTTGCTATTTCTTCTAATCTCCTCAGGCATCTCTCTCCCTGCCTCTCACCAGAGTTTATCTTTTTCTCACTGACTTTTTTGCAGTGCATTTTTCTAATCTTTCTCCACTTCCTTTCCTTTGAGAATGCCTCTTTGCTATCCGTACCTCCACCTATTTTTTCTTTCCTACCCCTGCTATAAGAATGCCTGTAATACTTTCAAATAGATGTTAGGACTTCTTTAATAGATTTCTAACACTGCAAGGGGCAGGACTGCAAGATTGACATTTTGACCCCTCATTTACTGCCAGATGAGCTATTGGGTGTTCTGGATACATTGGTTCTCCTTTTCCTGTCAGAGCAGACCATTCTTTTGCAGGTATTATCTCATCAGTCTTTCAGACAAGTGTGCACACTAAGCTGGCCTGGCTCGTGAGTGATCATTTGTTTTCCACTTATGTTCATCTTCTTCATTAAATGAGTTTAGGCGCAGCAAAAGGGACCTAACTAAAAGTTTGGGGCAGCGGGGAGGGGAGGTTGCTGCAACAATGAGGAAGAAAAAAAAAAATACTCTTCACTCAGTTCCATTAAGTTGCTGATCTGAAAGAGTCTTTCAGGAGGGTAATGGTTTTGCCTTCACTTTCGGTCCTCAGTTTCACTGCTGGATTCTTTCACATAAGGTCAATTGAAAAGTGGGCCTATGCAATCCATTAAAAACAGCATTCCAGACAAACTCTCATTATTTAAAGCAAGCTCCCACGGTCAGATAATACTGACTGAAACGCCACAAAAAGGTACTCTAGGTGTTCATTAACAATTGGAAAGAAAATTCATGTTTTCAAAATTTTGAAAGAAAAATTCAAAGTTTGCTAAGAAATTTCACAAAGTATTTTTTCTCAGCTGGCAGCAATTAAGTGTGGAGTTTATTTTGCGGTGAAAATCCTTCTTCCTCCATAATGAGTAATTAAATTGTAGAAGCAAAGCAAAATGGAAATTCTATTAGAAAAGATTAATTTGAATATAAAGCATTTTGACAACAAAACTTTTGACCACCTGGAATACTGACTTGAACATGCAACAAATTTCAGATATTACCCACAACCAAGAACTACTTCTGAGAAGGTTTAGGACACAGATGGTCATATTGGCATCAGAATTTAAGAAACAAAAACACCAGACAGGTAGAAAAGCAGACAGGTAGAACAGGAGTCATGGGAACTTGTTTTTTCTGCTCTAAGCCTTATTGCTTTTATTACATTTAGCTCTACCCAGCCTTAGATACATGTAAATTTTGTAATTTTATTTTCTTGCCTTTAATATGGGCTGCCACCCTTAGCATAAGGAAAGAATATCTTGAGGTGCAAAAAAGAAAATTTGTCTAAAATTGGATAGAACAGGATGGGGTCCTAAATCAACGCCACGGACACAAGAACAGTTAGTTCCTCTGGGGGTCTAAGCAGAATACAGATAGTTGGCAAGACAAACCAGGAGCTTCTGCTGACTGGTAGTCAAAACCAGCCAAGTTAAATTCAAGCCAACAACATAAAGATGAAAAAGTTTGCATCATACCAGCTAATCTGAATATCCAGTTCAATTTACCTATTTTAAGCCCTACCTGTTTGTAGCTGAAATGTCAATCTTTGCAAGATTAACAGATTTTTTCCTCTGAAGGTTAAAAAGAAGAAACTTTAAAAAACAAACCAGAAGGAAAGATCCGAAGACTTACTGTCTTTTTTCCTCCAGCTTCACAATAATTTGATATTCGTGCTGAACCTGAAAATCTTTTTGTTTTTGCTCAGCAGTATTGATAAACAGTTAAAGCCAAATGCATTTCACAGGAAAATACATGGAAACATTGAAAGGATGTTTAAAAGATCAGGGGAGATTATATTATAAAATAATATTTATACTTTTCACATATACCAGCATAGTCAGAAAATTATTATAACCATGTTTCAGGTTTCACAGCAAGCCCTTTTTTGGGAAAAATGAATTATTGCAGGCCTAAGAGCTATGTGGCTGCTGAAAGACTACCAACACATGATAGTCCCTCCCTCCAGATGAGTGCTATCAAAAACATGGTAAGACCTTAATATTGAGCTGTAAAACTCAAGGGAGAATATATTCACGTGAAGTGATTATCTCTTATGTTTCTGGACATTCTAAAGATACATTACATTCTCCTAATAATACTTGCCTTCTTTTTGATATGATGTTTTGGAAGAACAGCTTGCACTTATAATCAGTACAATTTATCACCTATCCCCAAAGTACCCTGCCGTTGAAATGCCTGACATATATATTAGGTGTTGTGGATTTAGCAAAAATTGAATTATAAATTGCCTTGCCAGCTTTTGCCTCTGGAAATAATGAAAAAGTGAGCTAAAGAAATGTTCTCCTGAAGGATTTATTTTTAGTGGCTATAGAGAAAGAAACAACAAACAGGGATTGACCAGATTTTATCATTTTGAGCACTGAATAGAATTGGTCTCAAGAAAAGTTTTTTTTTTTTTAATTAAAAAAAAAGACTGCACTGAGAATGCTTGAATTTCCCTGAAAATAACTCTATTGAGAAAGGGGGGGAAAAAAAGAAAACATTAACAAAACATAAATTTGTACTTAGTAAGCCTATATGAGGAATTTCAAGGTCTTCTGCCCAAATGAAGTCAAGTTAAATGTCATCCAAAATACTTTCTTTTCTCTTCTTTGGTAAGTGCCATCTCCCAATGAATGAAATTATTTGCAATGGCCTTTTAGAGTTTAACATTATCCAGCTCCTGAAATAAAGCAGCCTTTAATAAGTTATCTAGATTGGCAGAGCTATGCAGAACCATTTCTAAAATGTATCCCCACACCAAATGTACGGAGTTAACCTAAATGTTGATTATGACTGCATTCAAAAATATAGTAAGTTTTAGTAATATTAATTTTAAACATCTAACATTTTCTCATAAACTACACACCTGTACATAGACAAGTGCCTTCCTAGAGAAAAGAAACAACTTAAGTTCTTGTGTTCATCTATTACTTAAAGAAAAAATTCTGCATGAGTGCACAAACAAAAATATATATCATGTGCTCTGTATTTAAGAGAAACAGAGTAAGCTTTCAGTTTAAAAGCTGACCTCAAATTGTAGCTCAATTTGTGTCATAAAGAACTAATGTTTTTACCATTTTATTAGATTTTTTTGCTTTAACAAGCTGAGGTTAGAGCATAAGCTTGAATTCTCTATTTCTTCATCTTTGTAAGTTTAAATAAGACCAGCATAGTGGGGTAAGTGATAAGAGAATACAAAATCTTTTTGGAGTGTAAGTGTGTGCGTAAGTGTGTGTGTGCGTAAGTGTGTGTGTAAAGGATTTAAAAGCAGATGGTATAAGCCAAATGTTGCCTCCTTCTTGTATTTAGCATTCTATTACTAAGAGGGGTGATCATATATATTTGCTATTGATATTACTGAGAACTGTTTGAATTGTCTTTTAAAATTGATGCATTCTACAATATGACTGCCAGATTAGAGAGTCACATGAAATTCACTTACACAGATAAATAAAATAGAATTATCCACACCACATGCAGGGGAGTACAGACAAATGGAGTCAAATGAATTTGTCCTAGAACCTGGCTGAAAAATATAAATAATATTAACATTTGCTCAGTTCGACTTACAGACTGACTACCATTCTTTAGGAAGCGATATAAAGAAACAGTACCAACACAAAGGCAAGGAAACCTGTAACACCTGAGAAGGTACATCCTTAACCACAATGGTAACGACCCTTAACCATCAAGTAAGGAGACAAGAGTGTATGTATCTTAGAGAAGTGAATAAGTTTAAGAAACAACATAGAAAACAGACATACTGATGGAAAGACCAGAATAAACTATTTATCATGAAAAGTAAAGAAAAGCAAGACCTCCAGGGAAGGCAATTTTGGGGTATATGGCATATCCATTAAAACCTACATGGAGAGCACAAGTCTTCATCCTTTTCAAAATTGTAAGTAATATCAGCATTTGGAAAAATTCAGTTGAAGGAAAGGAAACACAGCAGTAGGAGGAAGGACCAGTTCCCCTAGTCTCTGTATCTAGATTTTGCTTTATCCTTGCTAGACAGTAAGCTTTTAATGCCTTGCTATTTATTGTTCTTTTTTGCATGCCTGTGTACTAGATTCATTTGTCACTGTGGGTGACTGAAATTGAGGAAGAAAGCAAAGAAATAGAAGTGAGAGGTCATAACATACTTGCATTATACAGAATACATATAAAGGCTTACAAGTTGGGAAACATGCTGAAGAAACATGTTGTCATCATATAGCCACAAAACATCCTCCAGATTAATCCTATGGTGGCCCTGCATGACACCTGTACTATACGTGGGCATTAGGTCAAAATATTAGCTGGAGCTAATGATGGGCCATTATACTGCTCCTTAGTGCTCATTACTTAGGGGACCTTTTGAAGGTGCTCTGTGTCATTCTCTGGCTGACAGGCTATTCAGTGAAGGTTAGTAACTCCTTCTGAAGTCTTGCTTCTCTGTTGCAGCTAACAACCTAGCTGGGGTCATAAGAGGCACACATGGATCCTTTGCCTCAATGACAGAAATAGTATAGGAAATAATTAACATCTGCATGTGGTACAAAGATTTCGAAGGAAAGTAAATTTACTGTTTTTCAAGGTTAATTTTTTTCTGCATTGACTATAATCACCACAACAATGAATCAACATTGTTAGCATTGCACTCAGATCAGCAGAGGCGTGAGTGTGCATGATGTGTTCAGAAGCCCAGTGGATGAATTCTACGCAGATGTTCATGGAGCAGCCAAGGGGTTAAAACAATAATAATCTTGTAATCCTGGTTTATACTATTGACGAATGATAGAGCTCTTCACCTCCCGTAGCCCTGTCACTTCAGGCCATCTTTAACACAGAATGGTCTTTCCCCCTCTCCTTTTGAGCTATCCCTGCAACATCACTACAATTCATTTTTATTCAGCTTTTCAGCTTTAAACACTGTACATTTGATCCCCAATAAACTTGCTGAATGAAAGTTACCATTTATTACAACTGTAAATGTCCCTGTTCAGTTTAAAGTTTGTATGGGTAAACTGGAAGAACATTTCTGTATTTCCCACTTACTTTCCATTGCTTGCCTATCTTATCACACAAAAAATAAGTAGCTCTTAAAACCTACTAACTTACATTCCTGCTGTTGCAGTGACCCTAATGTCAAAAAAACAACATATTCAGGGCTATGGGCAAAACAGCAGTCTCCCAACTCAGTCCGTTCTTGCTCGCACATTTTGAATCTGACTCTGCCTCTTCCCAGCTTATCTCCCAATTCCTATCAAGTCTGAAACTAATTTTAAAGCTGTCATATGTGCTTTCCCCTAAGCCTTGTTTCACACTATGGTTCACCCTGCCTTCTGTAGGGTTTTTCTTTTTTTGGTGAAGTTTCATGCATATTTATTCCAGTAGCTTGTTTAAATCTTTTGTAAAATGCAGAGATAAAAGGATTTTTTTTTTTTTTTTACCTGCATTAGGTGCTGGCCCTGTCGTTATAAGTAAAAGACATTTAGGTAAAATTTATGCTTGTATTTTGCTCCAAGAAAAATAATCTATTAGCATATGCACCTTTTTCCCTAACACCTAGAAGCAGACAGCAGGAGAAATAAACACTCTGAAGACGATACAACGTAGCTGTGGATGGGAAAGCAAGAGCTATAGCTCTGTGGGAAAGTTGTACATATGGTTGTGAAGGCTGCTCAGCAGAAAATGCATCCTGAACTATGGAGCTGAAGCTAGCCTTATGGGACTGTTGCATACTTAGCTATTTTCCAGCAGTAGTAGTAGGGTAGTATTACAGATTTCACAAAAATGTGCAATGAAGTCTCCAAAACAGTAATTTTTGTACATGTACTTGAACACGTGTCAGTCTTTAAAATACCAGTTTTATCAGTGCAGTAATTAAGAAGAGGAGCTTTAATGTTTGAAGCTGTTATCTGCTCCACTTTAGTACAGTGCAACACCTGTCAAGGAAGACATTAATTAATTTGATTCTCGAACTAGTCAAATAACTCAAACTGCAGAAAGTCGACCAAATTTAGCAAAGTCTAAAGCATTGGAATCCGGGTACATGTGTTGTTCAAGGAAACTTAAGAAGCAAAAATCAAGGAAAGAAAAGCCCTCTGCCATGCTAACAGACAATATGAAAACTGTTCAACTGTCTGGGAAAAAAAAAAAAAAAAAGAAAGAAAGAAAAAAAGAAACAGCTCTCAGTTTTGTTCTGGAGAAGAAAATTGCTTTGGTTGCTCGTCAGTAGCAAATAAAATATATAGAAATATCTGTTTTCTGAAAGACAAGGAAATGCCTAAAAATAGATAAATAAAACACTTCTCATCATTACACCAGTTTGAGGATTCCAAGTGCCCCTTAGTACACGGAAGCCAAAGTCTTGAAGCAGCACCTGCCTCCTCACTGTCTTACAGTCACGAGGGATTGGAAGGGAGCCGTGGGACAGCATCACAGGTGGAGCAGTGAGACACAAGTTTATCTAATACATCAGAGGCTACAAAAAGGCTAAGCACAGCTAAGAATCAAACCCAGGTCACCTCAGTCCGAGTAGTTAGATTTAACAGATGGGAATAGGAAAGTCAAACAAAAGAGTAAATTGAAGTGTCAAAGTATTGAAACAAATCTGAGTTTTAATGGCTATATTCACAGCAATATTTCGCAAAAGCTAGAAAAAGTTGATACTGTGCTACCATGACAGACCACACTATAAAGATACAGCCAATCAGTGTACTTTTACACTCGCTCTTGTCACTGTATTGCCCCTTCATTAGTCCACAATCCCAGTACCCTCCTCATTTACATTTAAAATATGCTAGACTGTGGTGGTGGGGAAACACTTCAGTCAGCTCTTCTTATGTTCAAAACCATTTCAAAGATGATTTATTCCCCGCTCAAGTCAAGCAGTCTTCAATACAGGAAATAATCTGTTTCTAGCCTGAGATGACATTTGGCAAGTTTCAGAGCAAATATTCATGACAAAGTCATAAGCCTCTGAAAACAGAGTTTTCCAGTGGAAATGCTGACAGGTCCTTAAGCATAGTGGTGTGAACAGCACTCCTGTAATAAGCAGTAATTTAAAGGCTGTGCACTAGTTAACTATTAGTGCTAGTAAACAAGTGACCCTGATGGGATTTCAAATTAGAGCTCCAAGCAAACCATTTGATATTTAACCCTCTTGCTTTTCCACCTCACTGAAACGGAAACATTATATATCATATTATCGTAGCTCACTCACTTGATAGGGACAGAAACCAGATAAAAGCAGATAAACTATTTGTAACAATAAGAAACTGAATGTTTCAACATATGTGGCCATCTAATATTTTTTAGTGGTAATTACATCTACAGCTTTACGCCAGCCTGTGCTGGCTGTGGCATTTAGAAATGAGAAAAGTGTGTTAACTATACATCCCATTCTGCCAATTAGCAATAACACGTGAAGACTAAGTTCAAGATAGTCCTCTCTTCCTGTGCCTCAGCCTTTTTACATAGACTCCCAGGCAGATGGTGCACTAGATTTTCTTCATAAGTAAACCAATAAGCATATGCTCATGAAAAAAAAACTGTTAAAGAATCCCAGATAAACACTGTATTGTATAAAGCTAATCTTTATGAGTTGCACATTGGAAGTTTCCTAGAGTTGAGCCACAGGTACCACCTCCCTAAGGATACAGAGGGGAGGAAGGGAAGTACTAGCATGAAGGGCCCTCCAGAAGCCCTGCTGCCCCATTGTGTGATGGGGCTGGGCTGGATGCACAGGTGGTTCCCAAGGCTCAGCTCACTTAAACTGGGAGCCCGCGTGACCTAGGAGCTCCCATGCTATCACAGCCTCGCTACTAGTGCGATACAGAATTTAGATGAGCCAAACTAATTACTCAAAAGATACCTGTAGTTAACCACTGCTGGCATGAAGCAGAAAGAGCACAACTCTCATTAGAGATTAATCTCTCTTCACCCCCAAATTACAGCTCATCAGAAAAGAGATGTACCCTGTGTTTAACTCGTATGGTGTATCTACACTGTATTTTGAAGGTGGGCCTGTATCACAAAACACACCAGAGTTTCACCACCTCATTGTTCTGTGCTCCTCTGGACAGGGCAGAGGTACTCAGACTGCCCAGAAACAAAAGATTGTTTCTTCTTCATAACCTGAAATCAAGAAGCCCCAAACTACTCTCCAGGGAATGCTCGTGACATGTTTAGAGTATAGGAGTGTTTGATTTATAGCCTTCAAACCAAGAACTATTCTAGTGCCTAAACATAAGAAAACATTTGAACATGCATTTAAACTACCCCAGAACATCAGAGATCCTTTGTGATATCCTCATTCACATATGCTGTGGTATTGTAGTACGTGAGCTGTAAACAGCCCAGAAAAACCAAGGAAAGAATTTCACCACAATCACTTACCTTGACCTCCTGCAGGTATAGAAAGAAACCACAGCCCCTCCTCCTCCTGTTTCTCATAGTCCACTCAAATACTTTTCACTGAGAGGTAACTCCTGGTTGCTTTCAGCTGACAAGCAGGCCGGTGATAGGCAGGAACAGGATGAGATGGACAGTCTAGTCCCCATAGGGCTGCCTTTAACCTCTGCCAAATGGCAAGATGGAAGGATTTGCACAGTAACCCTGTTTTTCCCCTTCCATCCCCTGCTCAAACATCGTGTCTGCCACAGTCCCCTTTGAACTATAGGTCTGCATAGAAGTAGTCTAGGCTTGTCTTATAACTCCATGTGCTAAGGGAACACAATTTACAGACAAGCTTTTTCTTTTTCTTTTTCCATGGTGCAAACACTGTTCACACAGCTTTCTCTAAATATAATACTGTGTTATCAAAGTGAAAAAAAAATGCCTGTAAAATTCAAGACAATATACAAATCCATATCTGAAGAACAGCTATGAAAAGAAATAACAAAGAGATAATGAAACTCTTTGAAACAAAATGGTTCTATTCCATGCTGCTAATGTTAGTCAGGTGTTCAAGTCTCATTGGTATTTCACAGACAACACTTATTAAGGAGTCGTTCTAATATTTTTAGATCTCTATAGCTATTTTTACAACCGTATCAATAAAAAAGTTAATTGCTTACTCTGTATTTTACTCAGAAGACTAGTTAGCTGTATGAAAATCATTTTCAGCTTATGAACTAAGCTTGTTGTGATTACAGAAAGAAAAAAAAATCAATGAGGCAAATAAATTCTAAAAAGGCAGTAATTTTATCTTCCTCCCATTAATTAAAAAAAAAAAAAAAAAAAAAAAAAAAGATGAGAAAAGGAGAAGGATGAGCAAAGGAACAAAATTCCTTTGTATGGTCCAAGTGTGTTTGCATTTTCCCAGCAGGCACTACTATTTCTTTATAACCAAAAATAAAGAAAAGGAGTACTACCATGACTAGAATAGCTTAAGAAAAGTTTATGCCTCCCAAATCCCACGTGATAACAGACAAAATGAGTCTGTGACAGGTCCCTTAATTCCCTTAAGCTAACAGTCATTTTTACACTAGGATCTTGCAGCAGTTTACTATAATATTTTTATTCTCTAATTGATTGGACCTTGCTATGCCATCTATAGCCCTTTATTCTCTTTTTCATAGGTTTATTAATAACAGGCAGTGGTCTCATCTAAAAGTTAGGTTTTTTGTAAAGGGAGTGTGCCCTTCTTCAGTGGTGTTCCTGCAAGTGTCACTATGAATTTGACATTTTCAACAGACTTTATTTAGTACTTCACAGTTACGTATACTCCAGCTAGAATGTATAGCACATTTCAGTACTCCTGGGGCTGTGGTATGTTGTAATGTGGAAGAATTCACCCTCCTACATTTCCTTGCAACACCAATTACTTCTGCAAGAATATGAAAACACCTCTCCCAGTTCTCCTTCAACCTCCTCCCTTTCAGATAGAAGGATTCAGAAAACTCCTTCCCTATTTCCCTCAAAATCATTTTTCCTGTTACCATATAACAATGAAATGACAAAAAGTGCTGGTATGGCAGATCAAACAAAAAAGAAATATGTTTCCATTTCAGTTCACCAAAAGGCAAAATAATGTTTTTCAATAGCTGGCTGAGGCATTTTCTCATAAAGTGCTTTTTTTCCTCCCCCCTTTCCTAGAGATTAACACATTTCCCTGCAACGCAGTACCGTGTCAGTCACACTAAAAACTGAGAAGTTCTAGTTCTAGTTGATTCATCAGGTAATTATAGGAAAGTCAGCACTACTGTACCTAGATACAGTTCCACTGACTTCTGCCCCATAGCACATGCAAGCCTAAATTTGCTTCATAAAGTCTCAAAATATATTTCTAAGAGCAAGGAAAATACATTCTTAGTTTTACATTGAACTACTAAATTAGTTGCTCTCGACATATATAGTAAGCAGTTGCAGTATACTGTGCATATTTGCAGAAAAGCTACTCTCCAGCACCAAGAAAGCTAAACTATACATTTATACAGTACACATTTGTACAAAGTAAAGTATTTGCCTTTTAAAACTTTTTAAAATAATAACACAAGATGAATTCCCACAAACTATACACATTGTTTTTGCTTCTCATTCCTCAGTCTTTTTTGTATTAAGGTTAGTGCCTAATCCCATGAGGTATCAAGTGAGCCTGAATTTCATTAGTACAATAGTCATTAAAGATATTCAGGGCCTCATTGGGTACAGCCTTTTTGGAGAGAAAAAAAAAAAGTGGTTATTTGAACCACAGTTGGATATCTGCTTCATTCCTTCAGATACAATATAAAATTTTTTGTCTTGTAATGTTTATTAATTAGAAGGGGGAGTTTTTATGAGTTTTTTCAGTGAGCAAAAAAAATTCATTTTCCTATGTACATTTCCCTCATTCATTTCCCAAATTTTCTCAGCCTCTAAAATATGAGTGACTGTACAATTCACCAAAGCACTACAGAATGAACTACTCACTTATTCACTGGATACAAGTAATCATTAGTCTCTTGTTCAGAGAAAGAAAAAAATAGGAATCTGCTCATTGAAAAGTATCATAAAAAACTGAGCTATCACAACACAATGCATCAAGTTCCTTGCTTATTCAGTTTGTGGGATATTTAACCTTCTGTGAGACAAGTTTGTCTTCAACATATGCTTTCTATACAGCCTACTGGTGTAAAAAATAGTTATAATGTTTATTAAATTAAAATAATGAGGTTTATTATGAACTTTCAATAATGCAGACAGGCAGACTATAACTGTAAACCACATGCTATATACTTTGGACTTTTATGGCTTTTAATTTATCAAAGGAAATAATTAGCACACTTTGTGGCAGCCAGTGATGGAATTTATTCATTTGGAAGCCATGGGTTTCCTGTCATTAAAACTACATCATGTCCTTCCTTTTCTATTAAACTTCGACTGAGGGCAGTAAGAAGTCACTAAAAGGAAATGAAGAGTTTTTTTGGCAACATTCGCATGCAATGATTTAATACTGCTAAAAGATAGCAACCCATAATGTATGCCAATAAGGGATGAGGGTTCCAATTACCACATTATTTCCTTTATTTGCTGCTTTGTTTGTGGCTCAATTAACTGTGATTTGCAAAATCACTTCAGTAAATTTATTTTCTCTTTGCTGGCTTACTGCATTTTTGGTTCCTAATTACAAGTGCTTCTTTTGTGGCAAATAAAATGATTTAGATCTTTAACCAATACATTCAGATTTATATGTCATAGGATATTACTTTTTCCTTCAAAGTTATCAATAGCATCTCATTAACCAAAGATTCACTTTGGCCAAAATTAATGTTTTTACTTTTGTTGGACATTTTTTTTCAAATATAAGTAGCAAAATAGCTGGACTTTCTTCAAGTGGAAAATAAACAAAAGTACCAATGAAGTTTTCCTTCTCCTCTGTACATGTATGCACAAAACATCCCGTCTCTGCCTTATTCGTGTAGCAATAAATGGCTTCAGCAAGCCAAAACCTACATCACAGAAGTAGCTCAACCCAGACCAAAAATGACTGAAAGATGCATGTTCTTTTTCTTCAAAGGAGGTCTAAAATCAAATTAACATAGAGACAGACTTACCCTCTCTTTTGCAGGAGTGGGTGGTCCTTTCAGGTCATGACCAAGGTGCAGCAGCAGCATACTAGAGCTTCAAGTATTTTATTAAGTGATGCTAGCAAATGTGAAGAAATAGATAATACAGAGTATTATTATTATGTTTTTCATATTAGTTAATAATGATTCAAAATACATAAGAAGTGTGAGAAAGTCAGCAGGTCAGCTGAAAAAAAACAAATGCTTCAAAGCACTATATTTCTAATGTCCATTTGTCATGTTGATTCAGAAAAAAATTCAGTGTAACTAATTTATTAAGTCGTCCAGCTTCATATTTGATGTCTATATCTACGATCTAATAGCTTAAGCAAGACAGACTTTAGATAATCCAAAGACTTTATTATCAGAACATATTAATTTGGGGTGGGGGGAGGAAGGGAGAAGGTCTTTAAAGCAATGTGCAGACAATTGTAAACAGGATCGTTACTGCAGGTCAGTGGAAGATTGTTTAAATTCGAGAATATTTCCTCATATTCACTTAAGTTGGGCACAGATATTGCTGCTGAGCTTGCAAATTAAGATGTAAGATTAGAGCTGGCTAAGATTGTCATATTGTCTCCTCTAATTTGGAAAAGTAGAGCTGGGCTAGAGAGAAACCCATAAAAAAGACTTTATGACTCTCTTCAAGGCTGACATAGAAGCTAACGCTCCAATCCCTTCTCCCAGCCTCTTGCAATTACATTTCCGCAGGAAGAAAGAAGAGGAATTAGAAACAGGATAATGTAGCCTTAAATCATTTCTCATAGCCTTTGCCTTCTAGTGAGAGCCCAGAGCTTTTTTAACATGATTCTTATATTGTTTAGTGTGACACAACAAAAAGCACAACTTGTTTGACCCTTCCTCAATAAAAAATCATTTTGTTCTGACATCCTATAAAATCTGTGCATGAGCTTACTAAGCCCTAGTGTCTCCTCCAATTGACGAGGAACGAGCATTGTAAACACATACAGTAAAGACCCCTTACAGACATGTTTAAGGCAAGCCTGACAAAGCAATACATGTCATAAAGCACCGCTCTAAGAGACAAGCATGTACTACCATTAGGAACAGTGACATTTCTGAGGCTGGGAATAATGTCATCAGACTTTAACATTTCTGAGTCACCAGTGGTATCTTGCGTGGATTATGTTCCCTGGGTATGAGCAGGAATGATACTGCTCATGAACTCATAGGAACACAATGTGATTGCCTATGCAATCCAAACCTGAGACCACATCAGTGTGGACAGATTAGTAATCCTAAAGAAAAGCAATGCATGAGTATTTATGACCCGACATTGCTAAAAAAAAGCTGATGACTTAAATTTGTAAGAATGCTTCTCCTTTCTCCCCACCCCCCCTTTGGAAAATACGATTATAGGCTTGCTAAAGCTCGCACCTTTTACTGGCAAATACTGTAGCATTGTCTCTGCACAGAATAATTGCATCTCACTACAAGCAGCATATTGGCAGCTTTGTTTCTGCTTACTAAAAAAAAAGAACTCCTAAATAAAGATTCTGTACAATATGTTCAGAAGTAATATTTGTATTCAGTTCAATATTTGTAATGCTTAGAACAACCCACTACATATTTCAGGCTCAAGTATATTAACTCAAAACTTTAGTAAATTAAATACTTATATAAATTCAACTAAAACCTCATTTAATTTCAGTATTCTGATCTTCCAACAATCTTATTCTAGCACTCTTATTTTTGCAATAGTTTTTCAGAGATATGAATTTGTACTCTAGTGCCTAGCTGTGTTAACATTAATTTAATTTCACAACTCTTCTTAAAAGTTAAGTTCAGTTATTATATCTATTGTTAAGATCAAGTACTAAAACATGGGGAAGTGTCCAGTGTGAGATATATAAGACCATTTTCAGACTGCATAACCTTAAAGCTATTTAGGGAAATTAAACAGTGGAAAACTTCCACTTCAAAAGTAAACAAAATCTGAAATATTTTGGCTCACAATTAAAATACTTCAGTAATGAAATACTACCATACTACCTCAGGCAGCTGTAGCTCATAGTCTTAATATTCCCATTCCCCTCTGTAGGCCAAGTTTTCTGAGCAAACTTCAGCAGTAAGAAGAGGTTGTTCAGTTATACAGGCCCTGATTACAGTGTTGAAGGACACAGCCTAGCTAGGAAATTCAGCCCACAAAGATGCATTAGGTGAGAAATTAAAAAAAAAAAAAAAAAAAAAAAAAAGTATTTCTTTAGATTAGCTTCAGATATTGTGGCTGATTGTCTAAGCTAAAGTATTTCGGCTTTCTGATATTTGATTTTAAGGAAAATGTATAGACAGCTGCTGCACACAAGAAAAACCTAGCTGAACTTTCCCCTGTTTCTTAAAGCAAGGAAAATAATGTTTATTGCAGCTTGCACCTTCAAAGAGACACTCCCAGCAGCTTCAGCAGTACTTGTGGGCACCTACCACTTCAGCAAAGCAGACCTCAGAGACTTAAGTCAGGTGCCTAGAAGATGAGAACACATGGTGAAAGCTGGAATCAGGCAGGGTAAGGCACAGCTCAACCAGCACCAGCACCAGCACCAGCACCAGCACCAGCACCAGCACCAGCACCAGCACCAGCACCAGCACCAGCACCAGCACCAGCACCAGCACGCTCTCCTGGATGCTCTCACCCCTCCCTCCCTCCCCCCCTGCACCTGCCCCCAGTTATCACCTCCACCCCAGATCTTCTGTCTCTTAAGGACAGAAAAAGCAGTGTTTTCTGCTCCCTTCTTGAGCTGAGGCTTAGGGGAGAGAAGCTGGGTTTAATGCTCAGGTAAATGGGAGGGGATTCAGGAGCAGGGTGCTTTCTTCCCTGGCTGTTTGAGTCTAGTCATGTGTCTTGAGCTTTCTTTCCCCTTCACACAAAGCTGGGGGGATTAAATGTGGCACTAGCTGTTACAGGGGATGATGGAAAGCATCTGTGCTTCCTTGGAAGAGCGAGAGGCTCTCCTCACCTCCTGTATCATATCCTCTCCTCACATCTCCTTGCATCCTATAGAAGAGCGAGCCTGAAGTAAATTCTCCCCAAATGGACAAAGTATGCGTGGTCCTTGGCATCAGCCACCTTGACCCGCAGCTCCATCCCTGCCAGGCCCTAGTACTTGTGAGCACAAGTGTGGCCTGGGAGGGCCGAGCCTCTCCGTGAAGGTTGATGGAGCAGTGTCTGTGTCTGGAGTAATTTGTAAGAGATCAGCGAATTTAAAAAACAAACAAACAAGCCTTCTGACAGCAGGATTAAAGGTGTTCCTTGGCTATCTGTACCACCAATGGAAAACTTAGGGGTCAAAAAGAGACTGAAGATCATCAAGAGCAAATGAGCGTGCATGGCCAGTGCTCCCGCTCTGCTTTCTCAGCTCCAGCGGGGGACTTCCTGCGGCAGCGCCTAGAGGCACAGAGGGTGGGGAGGAGCGAATGGAGGAAAGGGGCAGGACGACCAGATAAAAACAGGGCACAGAATGGAGGGAGAAGAAACGGGAGCGAGCCATGGAGCGTAACTGCGAAGGTGACAAACAGGAGCAGGGTAGCAGGGAAGAGCAAGATTTGACAGGAAGGGGCTGGGAGGGGACCGTGAAGTGAAAAACAGCTTCCTGGCAGGGATAAGCAGCAGTATGATGGCCAGGACCTGAGGGCACCACCAGCCCTCACTGCCCTGCCCACCCCCTTGTCCTCCCGCCCTGCCCAGGACCAGCCGCCATTTCAGTCCAGCCGCCATTTCAGCCCAGCCAGGGCCGTCGGTCCCTGCCCCACCACGCTGCAGCAGTGCCAGCTACGGCCCCACCAAGTACCCCCTTGACCCTCACCCTGGCCTGCAGGTGACTGCCCAGCCTGTCCCCATCCCCATCCCCACTGCGATGCCCAACGCCCAGGGCTGGGGCTGCACCAGTGCCTCACTTCCTCGTGGCGGGGGGACGGGCTTCACTGCCAGGGCCCATCCGTGCCCCACCGGCAGCCCCTGCCACCGCGTATACTGTGAGGAGGTAAAAAAAAGTTTTGTGGGTCAAGTGAAAAAACTCCTATTTTTTCACAGAATATCTGAGGGGTATATGCCAGGTCTCCAGCACTGGGAGAGCAGTTGGTGAACAGAGCAGAGCGGCAGCACGCTGCCGGCCGGTCTCTACGTGAAGCGGGAGGCCGCTGCTCGGCCCGGCAGATACCCGCAGTCTGCTGCGCCTAACGGGCACGTTCTCCGCTGAGGTGTAAGTGCCTGAGGACTGATCCTCAAAAAACAAGTTTAAGAAAACTGAGTTAAAAGCCGCAGTGAGCCAACCTGATAATTTTCAGGGCTTGTCAGTTGTTTGGAAGTGTTTCAGAAACAAGAGCAGAGATTTTAATCAATTAAGGAAAAACGGGAGGTGAAGAAACTGCAGAGAAACACATTAAGTGAAAGTATGTAATCTGTAATTTCATTTAGTGGCCACTGTAAGACTTCCAAGAAGGGAAGAGCGTAAGAGAAATGACACAGGATTCAACTGTAACAAAATATGCACTTTGCTTTGCCCAAATACTTCTGTAATAAAGTATAAAGACACATTATAATGCTTGAGATAATGCTCCTGTTTTTCTGTTTAACCTTTGTCAAGGTCCCCTCAGTGGTGTTATTTTAGAAAAAAAAGTAAGGTAACATAATCCCATTGAGTACTTTTGGGCCAAAATATTGTGCTTGATTTATATATTATTATCGAGTTTTTCTCCAGTAACTGACAAATGCTAAATGCTTTATCAGTCTGGCACAGGAGATGGTGTTGCCACGCAGTTTTCCCAGACTGCTTTGTCTGCATAGCTACACAAAAGCTTTAAGTGATCATTCATTAGGTGGAAATGTTAGCTGCCTTCATGCCAGATCAATTAAACAACCGATCAGAAGAATCAGCACACTTACAATTTGTGCCAAAACTAACTGTTAAATTCATAATGCATTCCTTAGCTGCACCCTTTCCAAGTAATAGGAGACATTTTATCATGCTGCGATAGTACTTCGCAGGATAGTAGTGCAATATTAGGCACCGGCCACGTAGAAGGAAAGACAAGCCATATGTAGGAGAGGAATACAACCTGCCTGCCTATTCGTGTAGTTCCTTGACATCTTTCTGTACAGCAACAAAGTAATTTCAGGGATGAACAGAGTACTGGGAATAACATTATGCCCAGCTTATCCTCAAAAAGACATTAAATACTCATGACTTTACACATGTGGTAACCTATTTTTCCCCTTTCCAGTTGCTACACGCTTTTGTGCCTTCAGGCACTGTGAACAGAAATGTCAGAACATCATATGAAAACTTATTTTTGAAAGAGGTTCAAAGAGCAGAGTGAGGAGAGTGGTTCAAAACCACTTTCTAATCTAATAAAGCTTTGTGTAATGAGAACTTTCCTCATCCATAAGTGAGGGTGTTTAGAAAATGTCACACGTATAGTTTATTAAAGTGAGTGGTATTGTAGCTTACAGACAAATTACCTTGAGTTGCTGGGGAAGGAGGGGTGTTTATAGCAAAACTAAACATAGGAGATGGCATCAGAAGTGTACTAAAAGACATTTTTCATAACATTGTGGAAAAAATTGCATGGATGGAATGCTGGCTATTTTTTGTGTGAAAACCTGGATTTTCCATTATTACAAATGTACTTGGGAGAGGTATCATCTACACTCGCCTATTTTCATACTCTTTCCAGGCTTCTGGTTTTGGCCACTGTTGGAGACAGATTACTTCATTAGATGGACTTTGTTTTGATCTAGCATGGCTGCTCTTCCAGTCTTAAAAGTTTTGTATTGTTTGCTAATTTGAGTGCAATGTGAGCCTTTGCAGTTTTAATGTGGGTGGGTATTTCCTTGATTGGAAAAAAGTAGAAACCACTGCATTCAAATATTTTTCATTTGAAAAGGAACAGGTGTGCTCACTTAACAGATTCCAACAAGGACATCATGTGTACAGAAAGGTGGTTATTCCTATAAATGATGTCAACTCATCCTAGTCATGTTAATATATTACCTGTGTGATCAGAAAGTATGATCAGATGTTGACGTTAAGTTATCAGTTGTTATATTACAGGAAAAGTAAGCAATAAGGAGACAGGTCTGAAGTGTCAGAGGAATACTAGTAAGAAATAAAATGAATTGAAACTAGAAAGTAAAAAGAAAATGACCAAAAGTGAACAAAAAGTGAACAAAAAAGGGAAATTGCATTCCTTGACTTGCACAAAATGGTACAATGATACAATGACAGTAAGGTGAGCAAAGAGATAGAAGCATCTCCATTCAACAGTAGGTGAAATACTGACAGTAACTATGAAAAGTAAAGAAAGAGTTCATGATACTGATGCCAGAACAAATACAAAGGAGGAAGAACTCCAAGAGATCATCATGCTTAGACTAGCAATGAAGAAATCAAAAAGTCTGAAGCCTAATAAAATTCCATGCCTAGAAGCAACCTACCCACCATTCAGGGAATGGAGGGAGAAAACATAGTCCTGCTTTTCAGTCTGCACTGAACATTTGAGCACACAAAACTTAATGCAATATGTGTGGGAAATTGTATTATCCTGTGACTTGGCAGAATCTCTTCAGATAGATGTAAAAGATTTACCAGGGTGCTACACTGTGATTTGGGGAGATATTTAAAATTCTTCTGATAAAAACAACATCAGAACTCAACAGCTTCTTATCAGCCAGGTTGTTCTCAGATACAAAAGCACCAAATTACACCACTGGAGTGATGTGATACTGCATCACAAACGCAGTAGCTGCACCACAAGACTGTGTAGTACATACTGATGTGGCTTTGCATTTGAAATAATATCACACTAGATGCAAAGGATGGTGATATCACAGGATGGTGATGCAACATGGTCAAATGTGATCACTCTCTATCTTTGAGACTTCGTTAAAATCATAAAGCCATGAGAATCTGGTTGATTATATTCACATGAAAAGCTTAGTTGAATTTTGTATCTTGGTGAATCCTTATATAAAGTATCTTCTGCTCATCTTGGGAGAGGACGTGAGTAAAATTCAACCACAAGCTATAGTAATTCAGGCTAAACTATTTCAGAGATACCTAAACCCTTTTAACATTTAAAATTGTTCTCATGGTCTGAATATTCATAGTCTGTGGAGGAAAAACCCTTGGGAAATTCAATTTTTTTTCCTGTTTTCAGATTGGTACCATTGAGAATGTGGTGCAAGTATGAATACAAGCATGCATATGTGGGCTGTGGAGTCCCTGCTCACCTACAAGGCACAAAGTCACTCAGACTAATAGAATATGAGTGGCCAGATAAGACCTTATATTTTTTTTAAACGATCAAATTCACTGCCAGCTTGCCATACAGATTTAAATAAACACTTCAAATAGAAGCTGAAGTTCAAGTTTTTTATTGAACTTAAGAACTTGAAGTGTGCAGTATTCCTGTTGATTCAAATTCAGAGCCCGACATATATTCAATCTTAGTTAAGACTTAGTTATTTTTGTTGGCAGCAGAATTGGTGCTAGAATCGTAACACATTCCAGTTTTCTCATTCTATTCCAGCTTAGTATATGGATTATCTAAAAGGATATCCATATACAGTTCAATGAAAGTTAATGGGTCAAGATACAATGTCCTTGAAACTGCTAGTCAGATCTCAAAACTGTGATCCAAACTAACTTTAGTGAATGCCTGAGGTGCAGAGACACTAGTTTATTTGTTTGGGCAATAATTGTCTTTTGCCTCAAGAGAAGCCTTAAAATTGCTTCTATGTTTAGAATCAAGATTGGTCTGTTAAGGCTGCTTGTCACAAAGTTTCACCTCTTTTTAGAACTGTTTATTCCCAGTACCCTATTTCCCAATTTAGTCCATTATGGCGTTTGATTGATGCATCTGCCTGACACAATATAGCAAGAACACTAGAATCCTTTATCAGATGCCTTAGGCAGTAGAATTGCTATTTAGGGGTTACAGTGACATTGTTTGTTAGAGGTTTACTGCCTGCCTTTCTGAACAAACATTATTATTTGGATCTATTAGGTTTTTTTATTGTCTCAATTTGGGGAAAAAAGACTGTGTAAAAATACATTAATATAAAAGTAATACTTGTAAGAGCAGTTCTAAGTGTGCCCATTCCTTCAGCACACACATGACATTCTGATGGAAATTGCTGCTGTTAATGGGAGTCAAGTATAGAGATGAAATCAAAACTAGTTTCTGATCTTGTTCCATTGGGTAGAATATGGTTAAGACCAGCCTCCTTAGTGATGCAGAATTGGGTAGTATTGCTTTAGAGCCAGGACACAACTGCCTGCACTAGGGGCAGATCAGAGCAGTTAGAGCCACAGGAAAATAGACGTGGAAGGGGTGTCAGGAAGCCATCCAGTCTATCCCTTGCCCCAAGATGTGATCAGCTCTACCTGTACTATTCCAGAAAGTGTTTGTTCAGCTTATGCCTAAAGACGCTTTAGAGCTGGGGTATCCACAACCTCCCCAGACAATATTTTCTAGTGATTAACTACCCTAAATGCACTATGTACTGACCAAGAGTGAATCTTCTTTGTTGCATTTTAAGTCCATGCTTTCTTGTCACAGCTGTATGGAAGTCAGATAAATACTTTCTTCTTTGTAGCTCTTCATTCAGAAGCAGCAAGGGTGTAGGAAAAGGGAGGCTTGACACACTCTTCTCAGCGCCTGTGCCAGGCTCTAAGGCACAAGTTCCAAGGAACATCTACTCCACACTTTAGGAAACACAGTTTAGGGATATCCATGGTGGAATGGCAATGAAGTGGATAAAATCTTCCTTATGACCTGACTTGTTTCTTTAGGTTTCTTCATGCTGCTTATTCTATCCCTTTCAAGTTAAAATGATTTGTTCCTGTAGATAACCTCATAGCTAAACACTTAGCTACGAGAACTGCACTTAACTCTCATTTAAACTAAAACTGTAGTCTTTGCAAATATTAATCTCAACAGCCAAATTAATAAATAAATCTATAGGTGTATGTGGAGCCAGTTTTACTGGCATTTTTTTTCCTAGACTTTAAATATCTTCAAGGTGCATTTATAATTCATCAGTTATAACTTGACAGATTTTGCAGTGGGCTTCACAGCACTTATAGGCAGCCACCTGATTATTTTGATCTATTGATCTGAAGATATTGTCAACTGGGAACTACATGTGTAAATCTACATTTCATTTCAAATGCCTTAAGCCCTTATCCACTAAACTGTGGTCCACTCTCAAGCACTACTGTTACTATTATAGCAAAAAAAATAAATTAAAAAAAAAAAAGATTGTGTGCCCTGGTAGAGAACAGTCCTAGTAAAGATTTCTCAAAAAAAAAAAAAAAAAAAAAAAAAAAACAGGTTGGGCAAGGCATCTTTTTTTTTCCAGCCAGCCAAAAATCTATGCCAATTCCTATGCCACTGTCCAGTTCTCGCCTAATGGTTTGGTCTTTTTTTCTGGTGTCCGTGACAAAGACATAACAATTCCCTCACTATCCATTGTTGCTATCCATTTCAAACTAGTAGAACTTTGTTCCTGCTCTCAGTTTTTTTCGGTATCTATGTGAATTTCCTATATTAACATATTTTTCTATTTGGCTTCAAAGTTCTACCCTCGCACTCTCCATCCTCACTCATTTCAGAAATCTCTGCTTAGTCCCTATTTCCTCTCCCTGTCCCTCCCACTTGACAGCACCCTATCATATATGCTCTCCCCAGTCTGTCTGTCGCTCTGCAGCAAGATTGGCCCTTCAGCCTTAATTTAAGTTCCCATGTTTTGTATTTTCATATTTTTCCATATCCATCCAAAATATTTACATTTTGGTTCTGTGTAGTTCCTGAAATTTCCACCCTACAATTTCATAGTTAATCTCTGCTGAAGTAACTGAAAGATGCTAAAAACGTTAGGTGGTTTAGACCCAGATATTAAAACTAAACTTTGTCCATATTTCTTGAGACTTTCAGCTTGGTGGGGCTTGCACCAACATTTCACACAGATCTTCATTTGCTTGCTTTTTTACTCCTGGTACCTGTTATAGCCAAGCAATCCAACAGAGGTCTGCTGCATTCAGTATCTCATCCGGTCTGGCCAGCACAGACAGACTTAAGATTCTGCTCAAAAACCCGATTTCATTGGGCTCTCACCAGAGCTTCTTAAAATTCCCTCTCTCCCCCACTAGGATTAAAGATTCAGTGAATATAAAGAAATGCATAAACTTACCACATATACATAATTGGCAGAAATGAAAATGATGGATGGTTCTGTCAGCTGAAATAAATCTGTATGGTTTGCTCAAAGACAATAGAGCCACTTCAAGGTGAACCAACAGCATCTGAGAACGTGGTCTTCTCTGTGCTTGCAAGATACGTTTCAAGTCAGATCCACTAGACCAAAAACTCCGCAGTTTCTATTCTGTTCTTGCCTTAATCTTTTTACTGCCGTCTGATTATTCTGCCGTCAATATGAGTAACCTCCCAGCTGGGAACACTGAGATCAAAGGATGCGCTATTGCCAAAAGCTGTTCGTTAACAAAACATTAATATATTTTGCTCTACAATTCCAGCTCTAGGTGCCTGAAACTTTTAATGCCTTCCAAGAAATCTGCGTTTCTATTTAAAATAATGAAAACAACTGAGTTCTCATAGATAGATTGGCATCTCTATTCATAGCTAAAACAAAAGATATTTCTAAGTAGAACATGTTGATTGCTGTTTACTAACATCAGAACTTGTAGAAAATGTCACTTGTAAAATGTGAGTTGGAATTTACTTTTCTTTTTAGATTCAGTCCCTAAAAGGAAAGTTATGAACAGCAGCAGTAGCAGAGAAACTATGCAAAAGATGAGCAGTATGTTTGTTATCTCCACTAAATTTTATGCAAATTCATTTATCTTTGTGACTTTTATTCCTGGAACACTACGCCAAATATTTGAAGTCAACTTTTTACTAGGAAGCTCCTTTAGATTAAATGTGCCCATTTTTTATAAGAATTCTTAGCTGACTTTATTTTAGGTTCTACCAACCTAGCTGTTTTATTAGAAATAAGTAGAAGCATACATGAATTGATTTATCCATCAAAAATTAAAATGTAAGTTCTGACTAATTTATAATAGAGTATTTCTGTGCAAATTCTAAAATTACAGCAGGTTCAAAGGCATTACAGTCATGCTGTATGTAAAACTGACCTTTTATACATAATTCATTTTTCTAACTATGTTTTGATTTCTAATGTTGCAAAACTTTCTATATATAGGTCACATCTAAATTTTGTGTCCTTGACAGTGCTTTCATTTACCTTTCAAGTAAAATTTATAAAGTAAATGTGTAGACTTCCACATTCTAGAAGTGTTTGTATTCTAGTTTAGATTTATTTATTACATATACTGTTTGAACATATCTAATTGTATTCATTGTCTAAATTTTGGTAGTTATAAAACCTCATGGAAATTTAGATTGATGCAAAAGCATGTAAGTTATGATCTAGACAGATATTCCCTAGGAATGAAAATGGGTTGGCTTCTACTAGCAAGATAAGCCTGACAACAACAAATTTAAGAGTGCTACTGGAGATAAGACATAGGCAGATTTTAGGATCAAGTCTTTGATGTCTTTGTGTATCTCCAGTGAAAACTGGTGGATTTCTTCCTCCAAGTGTATGAGCTTCTGAAAGACTGCACATTACCTAAATGTACGGTTTAGTTTTCTGATGTACCATTTAGTTCCTTTATGGATTCAGCTTGTGATCCCTAAGCTCATGTTTGTTCATCCTCTCATAAACACTCGTCTTCAAAGGACTGTGTTTTCTAATAAGGATTATTTGACTTCGTATTCTGCTTCTGTTCATGGGGATAGGTCATTCCACAACCTTCCCTGCATTTTAGTGCTCTGAAGTCTGAAACCCACATTCTGATCTTTTTACAAAGATAATAATCACATCCTGCTAGAACTGTGCTTTTTTGGCTTAAACTAAAAACATGTTAATACTGTTTCACTTGGTACAGTCTTCTCTTTCATTTCAACTACCATTCATCAATGTCCTAAAAGTACTACAACTCAACTTGTTTGTATTAGAACCCTTTCCATGTAGATTAGTCTAATAAATTTTAGATAATCTGTTCTCAGAGGCAGAGATATTAATGCCTAAATCTAACAGGGAGGAGACTCCTTGTAAAAGGGAGGAACCCTTTTTTAAATAGTTCCTTGTTTTAAATGCTGACATAGTTATTAAAAAGGTTGAATTTATGTTCTCTGAATTTCCTTAGATACATTAGAACTTTGTAAATTAGATTCAGCATGTTTCTGGGCATAATATAATTGCTAGTCAAGCCTGTTGTATGCCATTCAGCTAAGAAAGCACTATTTCACACTTAGCTGTCAATACGCTTCTGCTTTCTGAAAGTGAGAGAATAGTAGTGCATCTCTATAAATGGAAGATTCGAAAGTTGTTCAGTTTTTTTATTATTTTTGGTAAGATGAATCTATGTATTTTGTGCTAGGATAGTGGATATTATATTCATTCTACAGTTGCTGAAGCTGTTATTGCCTAATACAGTTGGACATTAGAGTGTAGTTAACATGCATATAGCCACCATGAAACTGTTTTTTGACTTTTTAATAGTTATTAACACTTCAATTAAATCCAACTTTGTGCCCTTGAAAATTTATCCCAGCAACAGTGTAAGCTTTTTGACAGAAAGACCTGTACTGTGAAAAAATGTACAGGGGTTGTTGTCTGTCCTTATAACTGATTATTGCTTTTCTAAAAGGGAAAACACAGCATCTTTAGCAGGATCCTGAGGAGTAGAAAACAGTTTCTGACCTTTCTCTGGCTCTCTTTCCTTTGGGTCCAAGGGAAGTCAGCTCTACTGCCATGATAGAATCAGAGCTGAACCCTTTTTCAAGCTTCATGTGCTAACCAAAAACACAGGGATTTCCTCTTGAAGACCCATGGATATATTTCCTTATATGTCCCCTTTCACTTCCTTATTTTGTACCCTATTACAAAGCAATGCATTACCTTTAACCTTGACAACAGCCACCTGAACTGGTAAGCTTTTCTTTGTAATTTGTTCTTCTTTGGTTCTGAATTACAGGTGAGGGTCAAGTCATTCTGGGGCCCAAATAGACTGTAAAGAATACCACCAATGGATTAGTCCTAATTTATTTGACCCAGGTGTTCCTGTAATTGTGACACACTGAAAAATTTCACAGTGCTTAATGGCCCTTAAACTTACATTTCCACCTGCTCTTTCTGGCAGTGTGGCATTGCTCATATTCCTTATGTTCCTTTGTTTATTTAGGTGTGTTTCTTTGTTTCTGTATCTAATTTAGCACATTTTAAAAAAGAGGGCATAGTAAAATTTAAAAGGCTGGTAGTGAGAGTTTCTCACATTACCACCACGTGCACTACTAACATGCAGGTGTACACCAGAAGAACAGGTAAAGTATGGTGTGAATGATACCCATAATGAATGTTTCCCCAGATGCAATTAAACATCTGTTATATACACTATGTAGCTCATTTCTTTCCTTCATCGCTATCAGAATAGGTTAAAAAGAGAGACCCCCAGCGAGTTCCATAAAACTTGTATATATCCACCTGCTTCTCCCCTGTTGAGGTGAAAGATATCTTCATTTTGCTACACAATCTAATAACGTATCTGGGAAATCCAGCAGTAAGATCTTTAGAAGTCTGATGACAGAATCTGCTTAGAGGTATTCTGAGGTCCACACTAAAAAAGGGAGAGGTTCTGTTACATTTCAAAGAGTATCCAGGCGGTGATTGCGATGGACAAAGCCACTTTCCACAAAAAGGCAAGGAGAGAAACCAGAGATGAAGAAAACTCATGAACAGAAGAAGAGGGAAGGCTAGCAAGCAGCAGCATAAAATAAGCGCATTGTTAGTATGCTTTTCCATAGTGACTGTGAACCCTGAAGATAGTCTGCCTATCAGGCAGTGTCTAACTGATAAACTTTGCATCAAATGAGTCTCTGCATAGTCTAACAATTGCTTCCAGAAGATTCATGCTAGAATCTGCTTATTTATAATGCCCTGCACCTGTTACTCCCCCAAGATAGTAAATAATAGCAAGAATCAATATTACCTTATTATAGAATTTCAAATATGCATGAATTTATTTACCAAATTAATAATGTCTTTTCATCTTACAATACCCTGACAGACCTTTGGAGTAAAGTACAGCCAATAATTCTTGTCCAGGATTATTCTTCCATTAAGCCCAACTTGGACAAATTACCCTATATAAACTCCATTCTAGCTAGTGGTTGACTCCTGTTTCACACTGACCTTGGCTGTGCTTATGTATGTTTTTGCCTGGTATTGTGGCCTTTCTGTTTTCAGCAGTCTACTCACTATCATTTTCTTTTCAGTTGCAACCAGTCCTGTATGTTGGCTTTTAAATCCTTTTCCCATCCTGCCACTGCAAATCATTTCATTTTACACATGCCACCTTTCAGAAAATTCTCTTCTCTACTTCCTTCAGCCTTCTCATTTAATGCAGCTGCTCACAGTTCATGAGGAGTCATTGGCATTTGATCATGCTGCTAAATGTACATAAGAATTTGCTCACAGGCTCACCATGGCTGCATTTCAACACTGTAACTGTTCATTACTTTCCTGAAATTCAGCTGCTTTGTCAACTTGGCATTTATGAGTCTGAATTGACCAACATCCAGTGTAAAGAACAGTATCATCATTTATTCAAACATGTCTGCTAGTTGTACAGTCTTATCAGTATGGGCTAAGGAGTTTAACTCCAGATCATCCAATGTCATGTCTTCAGATTCATCTAACATTTTTAGTATCCAGTTTAAGAACTTGTTGAAAAGTGACCATGATTTCATGCCTTCTTTTTTATATCAAACTTTGACTTGAACCACTGGCTTAATTTCCATCAATTTTTATAACACAGCATATATAACTTTTATACCTGTTATTGTTCCCTAAGTGTTATTGCTGTGTATCTTCTTCTATTATCCATAATAGTCTCCTGCAAAAGGAATATCTGTAAAATTAATGAGTACCTCTTTTAGTTTTATTTTCTTTCTTCTCTCTCCTCCCCTCTGTTTTGGCCTCAGTATGAAATTCTGACCTGTGGCAAGAAGCCAGTCCTCCAACTAATTCATGTACATTTTTTGAACCAGTTCACATCTCTTTGCCTTTCAATCTCTCAACTTTCTGAAAGATGCGGTGGAAAAAATACTGACTGAGCCAAAACTGTCATAGAGAACTGTGAGCAAAAAGTATTACAAATTTATTTTGGAATGCCTTACTTATGGCTACTCCATATTAACATCACCTTTGCCATCACCTGCACATATAGAAAAGGAAGTGCAGTAGAGCAGAATCAATTCATGTGGCTAAAGAAATAAATACCAACAGCAATCGGATACACAATAGCACAAGGTGCAGGCCCACGCTTCTTTTAGCCCTGCCATCAGGCTGATCTTTTCATGTTAGCTGGATCTGGTTTTGCAATTAGCTAACATGGGCTCATATGATAACCAATGACAAACATTGTGAAACTCATTACATAGCAGGAAGCAGACAAAGGAGCAAATTACACACTTGCAGACTGTTTCATAATTTTTTGATCTCAGGAAAAAGAAGTTGGGAGGAGGGAACTCTGTGCAAACTAGAAAACTGAAAAAAAAAAACAGTGCTGTTCTCTGCTTCATTAGACAAATTCAGATTCTAACGCGGAGCACGGAGAGAGCAGAGCTGTATTTAATGGATGCTCTCTAAAAAGCAGTTATCTGCTCTATTTTAAGATATTAGGGTTGGGTAGCTGAATGGGTTGCACAGCCCCATTGGAGCAGATATATAGAGCAAAAGAGTTGGTGCTGAGTGTTTGATGCAAGTGCTATATGCATTTTAGGAATTTTTTTAACTTCAGATGGGCTCCAGGCTGGTCTGCTGGTCTGACCGCCCATTTGCAGCTGGTACACCGCTGGGGTGCATTTTCTGGGTTAGTTTCCCCTGAAGGCAGCCTAGCTCCTGCTGCAGACCAAGGCTGCCTCGCAGAGCCAGCTGGAGCCCAGGGAGGCGGGATGATCTGGAGAGCTCCTTCTGAAGCTTGCTCCTGATCCAAATTACAGCGCCAGTATAGATACCCCCTCAGATGAGTGAAAACGTGAAAGCCCATATTAGAAATAGGAATAGAAATAGAAATAGGAATAGGAATAGAAATAGAGATATTGCCCATAAGCAAAAAGAGGACAGGACTGACCAGAAATACAAGTATTACAGCTAGTCAAAAATGTCAACAAGTTATTTTCTTAATTAGAAAAGTGACATTCTTTATCTAATTAGATGTTCTGTGAAAGTTTCCTAGCTCCTCCTCCTGTTTTTGTAAAAAGAATATACATAGATTATGCGTTGGACATGGAAAGAAAAAATCATTTTTAGCTGTGGCATTTTCCCTGTCTTCAGGAACTTCTGTTTCTTTCCTCTCTTCACCTTATCGTCCATGGAAAGAATGAAAAATGAGGACAGGAGAGGAGAAAAAATAGGCAGAAAAAGAAGTATTCAAAGCTTATTTCTGGAGAAAAATAAAAGTTGCAATTTGCAAACAAAACTTGCAAATTTCTATAGAAATCAGGGTGGTTTCTTTTCAAAACTGCAGGTACTGTCCATATGTTAAAACAGTTGTTTTCATTTTTTAACCAGTCCTGATCCATTAAATTCTAGAGTGAGTGTATGTGTTTGCAGGTGGGTGGTGAAGGATAAGGAGAGAATTATATTTTATTGACATTTTCTGTATGTTAGTATATTTTCTAACTTAAGTGTTTTAACAAAGTTCTCAGGGTGCTTATTTTCTACTGAAGAGGGGACGTTTTTTAGTGGTAAGTGACTTGATACAGTTCTGAACAAATTCAGCAAGTTCTCAGTACCAGCTTTGTCCTCAGTAGTATTTTTAAGTTATTTAACATTTTCAAAATCAGACTGGTGGATCTCAGTGTGCCTGATGCCTCAGATTTTGTCCTTCAAGAAGTACCATCATGTATGACATATAATACCCTATTATTTAACAGCATATGAGCCATTTGGTAACTCTCAAGGAGCAGAGTTAAAGAAGTATTTACAATTTCAGTGTTGGATTCTCTGACTTCTGTGTGTGTAACACTATAATTATCTTGACAATCAAATCGCTTTTTCTTTAGAATAGCTATATATACTCACACATTAAAAATATATGATATGTGCTAAATTATGGATTCACATACAATGTTGATCTTTTATCATTGACTGCTGTACTCGCTATGTGTCTGTACCCCTTTAGGACTGATGGCATTGAAGGGCTTCAAGAACATTTTTTTCTTTCCCTCACAAAAAATGGAACTCTACCTCTTTGTCTATTATCTTTTTCTCTCAAAATTATGCTGGCTTGAGGCCCAGAATAGCCAACATTCACTCCTGGACTAGTAAGCTTTTAAATTTAGATGTCTCACAACACTGCTGAATTAGAAATCAAGACTTCTTGGCATACAAGGAAAATAAAACTCATTCTCACAATTTCCAAGGAACACTAGCAATCCTAGAGTTTTAAATAATGACATTCTTATGCAGATACAAGTTATCTAAGGTTACTTTTGCAATGTGTTAAATATAATATTCTCCCTGCATGTCGTGTCAGATCAAATACATGCTGCTAAAGAAGTCTAGCAGTAAGAATGAGGCAGTATGGAAAGCAGTGCCAATTAAAAAAGAAATTAATCTCTTTGCACAGCTTCCACAGTTTTGGTATTGCTGCTTATCTTATGTATTTTATGTGTTTGTATGATAGAGTTTTAGCAGCACTAATTTCAGATTTAGGCTACAGAGCTGCATCCATCCCATCCCCTCACAAATTGTTATCCATATGCATAATTTGCTTGTACTTGAATCCAGAAAAGCTATTATGATATGTGCTCTTTACTTTATAACTCAAAGAAAGAAAAGAGAAGCCCACAACCCATGCACCCGCACAGTTGCAGAGCTTGGCAGAAATTACTATTATCCTGTCCCATGTATAGAGCTTTCACTGAGAGCTCCCTTCATCCAGTAAATGAAGATGAATGCTTATTAGGAAAAAAAAGGGTTGCTGTGATCAACTTCCCAAAAATAATCGGCGTGAGGCACGCAACCTGAACATTAGGGCTCTTAATGGCTGGTTTGGAGTGAACTGAGGAAGGCTAAGGATCCTTGGCTGCTTGCACTGAGTCATAACTTTTTAAACAAGGCCCTAAGTCAGAGCTATCAGTCCTGTGGTGCTGTTTTCCTGGCTCACGATAAGCCTGTCTCTTTCTATCCCAGGCTTGGGCCTGTGATTTAACATAGCAATGACAGCAATTGCTAGCCCCAAAAACATCCTTAGCAACTCTCGTCTAATACAAATCACTTATTCTTTGTGAAAGATGAGTGAGTCATGCAAGTAACAGACGGCACATTAAGGGTACATTGTTAAAGTGTGCTTTAATTAGTTATGTGGCATATAATGATGTGGGGTCAAATAATAATTTAATTTTTGTACACTATCCTTTTTTGTACATTACCAGTGGACCACCCTCTATGATGAAGGATCTCTCAATAACATACAGGATACCTACTACAGAACATGAGGAAATTCATTATTCTTTTTCCACAATAGCTCTTTACGTGTTTTTTAAGTCTTTTTTGTGTTATATAAGTGACTTTGAAAGCTGTGGCCCAAACCTTTGTAAAATATCATTTGAAAAAAGAAAACAGATGCAAACCCCATGCCATAAAATTAAATGAGCTTTTTTAGACAAAGTATAACATACCACTTAGCTATTAATTTTTACTTCTACATCATAAAAGCCTGGGGCTATCCCTTTATATATCTCTACACGTAGTGAAGTTGGTTCCCGGAAGAAAAACCTTTGCTTTATTTTTGTTATACCAAGTAATATAATAGCACCCTGCAAAAAAAAAAAAAAAAAAAAAAAAACCTTCTAAAGTGAGTCCAAATATAAGCTGGATTTACTTTACATAGTTAGCACAGTAGCACATAAAGGAAAGAGTTTTGTGAAAAAATGAAAATATCTCACTCATAAAATAAACCTGTAAGAAGCAGAAATGTCTGCCATAAACTCTGGAAGTTTAGCTCTTCAGATTTTGCACTGAAGTCCACTCCAAGGATCGGAGATTATGATCTTATATCCAGACCAGAATTAAGGATCAGCCCACTGAAATCAGGAGATTTTATCTCTGATACCAACAGGAATAGATTTTGTTTATGCATCAATTATTCTGCTGTTCACATTCACTTTATTTGCAACACTAACAGGCTGGAGAGCAATGGCACGAGAGCTTGGAGATAAACCTGCAAATGTGTTGATTTCAGCTTCCATACTGAATAAATTTAAAGCTACGCACATGGGCATACACCCTATTCACTTAGGATTTAGATTTTCGTATAATATTGTAGTGGTCCTTGCAATGTAGCTGATAGGACTGCATAGAGGACATCCCTGTCTCTCTGCAAAGAACCAGTAGCTTCAGCAGGACACAGCGAGGGCACAAGGAATCACCTCCTGCACAGCCAGTATCTTGGAAAATAAGGACAAATTATTATTATTATGTTTCCTTAGGAAATGAAAGACCACATTTGGTCATTCTTGTCACTGAACTTCAGTGTTGGTGGTGAGACCACGTGGAGATTTACGAGCTATTCTCCGATGCATTCTAGAAGATAGAAATTAGGAAATTATGACACTTACTTGGTATTGGCTCTGTTCCCCCAGGGAATGTGATAGGATTTCATTCTTTCCAGTACATTTTTTATGGCATACAATTCTTCTTCTCATTTAGTCGCTTCTGAGTTTTCTCTTTGACTGATGTCTGCTTTTGAATGACTCTTCAATGTTCAGACCCAGCACAGTCATGATGAAAAGATGGATATTGACATTTTGTCAACATGGAAGTCCAACTCCTGTCATAGTAATCCTCACTTATACATTTCTCTTATGCATAGAGTTTTCCATCATCTTCCACACTCTTATCATCCTCCTAGACTAGTAGTCTAGAGTTGAATTTCTTTTTAAATCGGCTTGGATTCTCAAACCGTCACCCTTTTTTATCTTAATATGTGAAAGCAGTAAAGAAGGTTCTTTCCTCCTACGTGCTATTCTGTAACTGTTGCCACTATGCCAACAGATCCATTTTAGAGTATTACTCATGACACACAGAGCACTTCATAATCTAAGCTGTAATTATTTGATAGATTGCTCCTTATGTTTTTCTCTGAATGTTATTCGATCAGGATCTGATGATAGGAATTTTCTCTTCATGAGAACTCTGGACTTGGGACCAATATCCTCACATGCTAAACCTTTTCTTTCAGTCATTGGGTTAATTCCCCCGCAGTCATTGAGAGAGTTCAATCATTTTCAAAGATCCAAATATATGGTTACAGCACCTATATTTGGTACTGTCTCACCAAAACTGATGAGAAGTTTCATTAAAAACTAAGAACAATAGTATCATCAAGGTTGTAGAAAAAGTAATTCAAGTTGTAGAAATCCACCCTAATTAAACATTCTTCATGCTTTTGAGTTTTTCTTTTTTTCTTTTACATTCTCTCTTTGTCTAACACTGCTCCCAGTATTTGAGAGTCAACAAGGCTGTCTTGCAACATGCCTAATAAAACTTGAGTTAGAAGTTCAACATTTCAGTATCATCATTAATGTTGTTTTTTATCATTGCTGACATGAACTAATGAAGTACTAAACTAGGCTTGTACTAATTCATATTAATCAAATTGTCAGTTTGGAGTGCTTATCCTCTCTCCCATTTGACTTATAGGTCTCATATTTTCTTTGTCCACAAATTAAGACATATCAGTAGCATATTAAAACAGAGTTGAAAGTCAACTGGATAAATTCATTAAAGTACTCCTTGTCATGATATATTTTGTAGTTTTTGTTAAAGAAAAGACATCTTAAAAGTCTCTCTATGAGTGGTCAAAACTGAGGAACTGGTTTAAATATTAGGATGCTGTTAGGCAGGTTCAGTCTGTCCTCCATCCAGGTGTTCCCTTGCTGGTGTAAGGAAAAATAGCTCCAGTCCCCCTGATTACAAAGGCAAACCAGACATATAGTATGGTCTTCACAGATACAATAATGAAAAGTGAACATTATTTAAATCTTCTGAATATTTTACATAATATACAGATACAGACCAGAGTAAAGATTAAGACTGGTGTTCATGCTAGTAACTAGCAATGACTAATGGCCCTTTTTATTTGCAGGGGGACATAGGTTTCTCCAGAGTCATTCAAAGCAGGAGCCTAATTTATTTGCCTTCAGTTACATTCAGGAAGAGCCTAAATCTGTCCCCAGAGTATAAGGCAGGCTAGTGTCCTAATATAGACACCTAAAGACAGAATAGCCCCATTATGTGAAATACCAAGTTAGTATATAAGCACTGTATCATGGAGAATAAGATGCCTGTTACATGTTAAGGAGATTGACACATAAAAATCCTATGAAGTTTGAATCCATGGATGAATAAGGACTTTGGTTGTTGGATTGGGGATATAGTATACTTACTATTAATACATAATTCATTAGTATGATATAAACATAGTCTTGGGTCTCAACAGACTGTTCTGAATACATTTTCAAAGCATGTGGTGAGGCCAGTGGCAGAACTTCAAGTCAATACATCACCCAGGAGTACTGAGAGAGACCTCTTATTCTATTATTACTCTCAAATTACGCTACTCCAAATGTTAGCTAATTAGCAGCCAAGTATGACAGTTTCATCCTGCGATGGTTTCCTGTCTGAAAGGATATCAGTTTAAGCACTGGTTGCTATGATTTAGTATTGTATATCACAGAAGTGGGATTCAAGGCACTTGCAGATTGTCTTCTTGAGGACTCTAAGTGTTTTGCTGAATGTGTTCCAAAGAGCCTGACTTTTCAAAAAAACTGGATGCTGGCTTGGCTTTAATGCATGTGGCAGTTTTTGTAGCTTCATAATAATTATTTACACAGGTAAGAGAAAGGATGGATGACTGAACTCAGTGAAAAATAAAACTGACAAAAGCACAAAGCTCAAGCAAAATTTGAAATGGTGTACTTTTCCTGCCTGGGAATTCTGTGCATGCACTAATGAAGGTGGAAAAACAAAGGATGGTGGAATGAAAGAAGGTATGGAGAAAGCATGCAGAAGAATTAGATGGAGTGTGTTTAAAGAAAGTAGGAGCTAGATGAGAGAAATGGAAATTAGGTGCCAAGAAAGACAGATTAGAACAGATAGTGATAAGAGAAGGTACATATTTCAGGAAATTTCCCAGTAGTAGTACAGGTTGTCTACCTGGCTTGGTTGGAAAAACATCTTTACTCACTTTGATGCTGAACAATAGGTTTTGTCCTTTGTCAACAAATCAAAATTCTATCTCTATGTGAATCACTTTAAGATATAAAATAAATTGATTGATTTTACTATGAATAAAATCTTAGCAGTCACACTAAATAGCAACGTTGAGTTGCTATTGAGTTTAATAATGATTTTCAAGTTTTTCCTGATAGTAACTTTGGAAAATGAACTTAACTTTTAAACTAAAGAGCAGCTGAACATGAATTATATTTCTTTCCTGCCTTCTCATCACAGATGACCCTCTTTGCATTTTATTCATTGAACTATGCAATTGTATTTGAAGAAAATTTCATCCCAAATTGTGTTTTGTATATGAGCAATCAGCTTTTATAATAGTCAGTTGGGCCTCATAATTGTTCATTGTATATTTTACAATAATCAGGCTGTCAAAAAGATATTTTATGACATTCTAAAAAACGTAACTCACAGTATTAGTGAAGGGTATAAGATGTAAAATATATAACATGGAGAGCTAGCTAATGTATTCCAAGGGCATGTAAAATACGACTAGGTAGACTTGAAAACATCTATTAGTTCAGATATGTGAATTCTGTTTGCTTGAGTTTCATGGACATTCCTGAAAAATTGTTCTTTTGTTTGTTTACTTGACTTTCATTTGGTTTCTGAGTAGAGCCAAAAAGTGAAACTTCACTAGTGTTACCAATTTCCTTCCAACTTTGAGTCAAAGCCACATAATATCACATAATTTCTGTACAATCCCATAACTTCCCTTAGATTTAGTTTTATTTGTCCAGTAATCCTGATTCATTTGTTTTATATAAATAAACTTATTATCTAATCTAACAGATGAAAGAGACAGTATGAGTCAGTCCAATTAGAAGCAGCCTGAAATACCAGATTTTGAAATCTTGATATCATCTTCTCTATGCTGTGTTTTATCACTTGTTTTGCAACAAATAGTCCATCCTCATTTTAACATCAGCAGCCATAAAAAATAGAATCTAAATAAGCAGACATGAACATGGTACTAGGAAAGTGGAGCTTTTCTTTTAATTTTTTGATTATTGGGAATATTTAAAACAATTTACAGAGCTTTCAAGAGCTCATATGGAAATTGTTTACTTTTGGATTTTTTTATAGGTAACACCAATCTTTGGGCTTCTTACCTGGTGGCTATCAGAGCCGAAAGCTCTGTTTATTCACACCTTAACATCTGGTCATCCTGAAACTGTGTGCTGTTCTTTTTATTTTTTCTCTCAAAATTTAATTTTTTGCAAGCTTTTGCAAGATATTTGCTTTCCTAGTAACTATCATCTTTTAATGTCAGAGTAGATGTGTTGCCGCATCTCCCATGAGGCAGCTTTTCCAAAAATCATTCCTTTATTGTCTCAGGTAGGAGGCACATAAGGCTTGATGAACAGAGGTTGCCCGCAATCCTTTGAGTAGGTTTAGCTGTGATCACATCTTCAAATACAATGATATTTGATTATGCTCTTTAGGCGGGCAAGAGAATCCCTGCAGCTAAAGAATGCCTTTGCAGTACATAGTCTGTCAAAGGTAATGCCAATCTCTGTATTAGATATCAAATGGCAGTTGAACTCCTCCACACAAGTGACTGGGACTGAATACTACTCTCTTAACGTGCAGTCAGACCTGATGGCAAGTGTAGATCCAAGAACAGTAAGTCCAACATGTCCAGTTCATACAGAGCAATTTTGGACATTGCATGCACAGATAATTATGTAGCTCAGACTACATTTATGTAGAACTTATGAGCATCTAGCAGCCTGTTCATCAAAGGCTTGTATAGTTGTTTCTGTCTAATGAAGGTTATTTAATTAATATGCTTTTTTTTTCCAGTGTGGCTTTTATTCCAAAAAAAATTTAAGCTTCCTTGAATCCAGTTGAAGCCAGGTGACTTGTTTATTAACTGAGACCAATTTCTTCCTGCCAAAGTTTTTAAACTATTTTGTGACCATGGAATAAGAATAAACAGGAGTAGTAAAAATCATTCGTAATCGGTAGTAGCATAAAGAGTAAACTAACAAAATTTGTTGTTCCTGACACATCTGATTTTTTGACCTAGATACTATTTTTCAATTTGCCATTCTTCAGGCTACTGGATATTTCCAATTAAAGAAACAGTCAGATAAACTAGAGAGCCCAGTAGCTAATGTCCAATAATTAACCATATACAAAGCCTACAAAAAGCAAGTGGCTTTCATTATTTCCAATGAAGACTGAGAGTTACAGGATTAAATAAATTGATTTCAATTATTTAGGATCTGATACCAAGTGCATATAATAAATCAAACCATAAGTGGCATCAGCCTCACTGAAATTTAGCAATCGCACCTTCGCTGCAGGAGAATATGTGCTTAGCCACTGGCAATTTCTTTTTTCAGAGGGAATTTCAGGCATGTGATGGAATGCCAGCTACTTGTAGAAAGTCCAGCCACATGGTCATAAATAGCATTTTGTGGCATGTAAACTTTGGATGACTAAGATTTGGTTATAAAATAACATCACACTCCATATTGGGAAATCTTTTTAAAGTTGAGTGGTTCTTTTTATTCTCTATATATCAGTTTCCTAATGGCTTTTCAACAGTTTGAGCCATTTTCTAAAATTACCACAGCTGCTTCACATTAGTTATGGGGGTTTGTTGCTAAGAGACCTTCTGGTTGCTAAGTCTTACTAGACCCTTAAACTAGATTTTTTGTTGTTTGCTTATTCACAGCAAAACACAATTATGAAATGGGAACTTGTATAACTTTTCCCTCCAAATTGGTTCAAAAGACACAGAAACTGTCAGTCTACTACTAAGAGTGTTGTCTTAGGTGATGCTGCCTTAGTCCCATTAACTATGCAAGTCACTTTTCTGAAGCCTCTAGTATATTTTCTCTTCCCTGTATTTTCTATTGCAAGTTCAGGAAGGCTTTATTTTGTATTTGCTTTACAGTGTTAACAATAATCATGATTCCATTAATAAGTGTGTTTAAAAAATGAATTCAGGTAAATTGTCAGTGCACAAGAAATGGGAGGCAGGTTCCCTAAAAAGGGGGTAGCACATACTTGAGAGGGAGAAAGATTTGGTGGGGCCAATTCAATGGTGGGCCCTGTTCTACTCACTTATCAGTCACTTCTGTCAAAGTGGTGTATACATTGTGTTCGGTACTACCATTTAGAGCTGGAAGCCTATTTTCTTGTTTGGACCATGACTAAACAACGTAAAAGTCAACAACAACCATGGCCTAGAAGGAGCCAGTAAACAGAAGGCTTCTGCTATAACAAAGGGATTGGGAAGAGGAGAGAGAGAGGCGTGTGATAGATGTGAATGGGTAAGGACTTACAGGAATTCTCGGGTTGTTAGGAATTTTGTTGGAAGGAGTAGATCAATCCTTAAAGAGAGCGTGAATCAGCATATATGGCCAAAGGATCCAAAATACTGCATGGATCTTTTCTTTCATGACAGCCTAGTGTCTGGGTCAAACACCTTAGCTGAAGCAAAGGGTGAAGAATTGCAGCTGAAAAATTGGATGATGTTTGAGATGGAGATGCTGGACTTCCATCTCTCTTTTCAGCAGACAGGGAGGAAGCAGAGACAGGTGATTTACTAGCAGATTTGAAGAACTCTTCCCATGACAGGACAAGAAACTGCTCACGGGGCTTTCCCTCCTGCCGGAAAGAGGAATGTATTGGCAAAATTACAATTACAATAATTTGGGGATTTTTTAACTATTATTAGCTTTTACATCACACCACTGAAGATGGTTTGTGGTTCCAGAGTCACAGCACAAAGTGCTTCTCCTCCTTTTCTGTTCCTCTTCTTTCCTGCTGACTGTTTCTTGAATAAACAATGTGTAACAAGGGGTTAACAAGGAAGTACTGAAAATTGTCATTAACTGAGAAACAGGCACACTGATAACAAGGTACTTGAGAGGAATGTTTGGCTGGTACCTGTAGCCTGAGGAGGATGAAAAAGGTAATGTAATTTAGAAAATTTTATATTGGGTTAATTTGAAGTAATAGTGTGATTAGAAAAGATGTCTGGAAATTAAGTGTGGAGAAGGAAAATCAGTGGTTAACCCAATGAGAGACTGAAGCACATTAAGCCCTCATACCCACATTATCAGTTCTCCCCAGTGAAGTAAACCAAGGGAGGAGAGAGAGCAAACACTATTGATCTGCAGACCTTAATCTGAGAAAAAGAGATCTCCCAGAAGACTTGAATGGTCTAGCATTAAGCACCTTATTGCTTGCTGCAGAAGCCTTGATCTTGACAAAGAATTTCAAAGATCTGACACAACAGGAAAAGGGAATAAAACGAGATGTGGATATAGAATATAATGTCTAATGTCTAATTATAAAAGAAAGATTTCAGTTAGATGGGATGGAAGACTGTCTAATGGTAAAGCCTATGAAGCTCAGAGGGGGCTGTGGAGTCTCCGCTGTTTAGGGTTTCTCAGAATAAGTTGGACAGACCTCTGCTGGTGACGTAGGTGTAGCAGGTTCTGCCTTGTGGCAGAGGGATAGGCTTCTGGAACAGCATGTGATTCTGCATCAGTCCCCGGGCAGAAATTTCTTTTAGCCCAGGAAGAGAAATGAATAAAAGAGACTCTGAAATCTACTATTTTTACAGTTCTCACTTATCTGGGAAGGGTCTAGCTACTAGGCTGATCTGAAGGGAAACTATAGGAATAACCCATACCTGTGAATATCAGACAAAAATATGCATGATAATTAACTCCAGGTGGTACATGGGACTGAATACAATGGACTAGACATTATCCATGAAAAATTAGAACATTATAGCATATTATAGTCCTTATTAAAATGAAAGGAAATATTTGACACTAAATAAGGCTTTTCTATTCTAATGCTATACCCACTACTATGTTTGTGTGAAGAAAATAGTAAAATCTTTACTCTTCTTAAAAAAACTATGCTGTTGTTAACAGTAAACATGAAGAGTCCACTGGATGAATTACATAGTATTTGGCTATGTTATGATATGTAACATGTTGATATATGAATTCATGGTTGATCTAGCCTGGAATAATGTTTCATCCACTAGGGAACATGATATTTTTGCAAAAATAGACTTGTGATTCAGATAATGATATGTCCACTGTAATATTTATTTGTTATGTCTGACAGTGTGCTTGGCCCTGTAGAAGACAAACCACAAAGTATTCCTGCCCCGGAGACTGTATAACTTTAGGCCCCAATCTTAAAAAGATTTATGTTTGAGTAATTTGAGTAATCTCACTGGGATTTAAGCTGAATACTGAATTTACAAAATTGGTGCATGTGGCCAATGAGTGGGTCCAGAACATGGAAGGAAGAATGTAACATGGCATTACTGGTTATTTGAACTACACCTTAAGTGGTTTGTTGAACTGAATAAAAATAAAAAGTTTGGGTCTCTGCTGCAAGGAGCTTACTTTCCAAGAAGACAGAATCTGGAAATCAGTTAACATAGGGATCACAAAGTGGAATGACCCTTAAAAGAAATCTCCACACCTTAGATTTAAGCTTACCTATGGTCAGCTAAACACTCTTCAAACATTTGATTGCCTTTATTGGCCCCTTAAATGGCATACATCCTAGAGCTGTGCAGGAGAGCTCATCAGCCTGGATGCTTTAGGACTAATTTTTTTGAGGGTATTTAAGAATCCAACTCCTTTTGCGATCTGTTGGAATAGGCTGCCTAAAATGGAAGATTCAAGCAGTGCTTAACTGCCCTTACTGTTAGAATTTTTTTTTCTAAGTTGTCTTTGAATGTTGTCAATATAATATAGCTGTGGTCAGGCATACTTATATGCATCCAAAAGAGAAAGTATAAAATGTCAGAAATTCCACTTGCAAAATATTTTTTTAAAACTGCTCCTCTAGTCTGTCTGAACTTGATAACTTCTCCCCTGTTGCTAAGCCCTTATGGAAAAAAACTTAGAAAATAACTGCTTGTAGTTGCTCAAAATACGAGTGATCTGAGTCACATTTTCAAAACTGTAAATGAAAAATCATGGTATCAACCAAATTTGTATAAATCTGAATCCTGTCAAGATTTCCTTCCAGGTACGTAATATTCACAATCGAAACATAACATAAAAGGATTGAAAAAGACATTTTCCACAAACATTCTTATCTCTCATTTGGCAGTGTCTGTACATAGCTGGTGATTGCAAATGACGGCCATGAGATATTTACCAGTTAAGGGCCTAACTCTCTCTTCTGTTGTGCCTGGCACCAGTAGGATCTCCACATGCGTATATAGGAAAATTTTGCCCATTGTAGTTAACAAATAGCTCTACTAATAAATATCAATGTCTCTACCCATAAGAATGTGGGTGCAGAGATTGGTGCTGGAAGTAGCATTCTTAGCCACAGTTGCAAAGTTTATTCTTTCCTGTTCCACAAATTCACAATCTTTGCTAACACTGCTACTTTAGATAGCAAAAAATAAAAACTCCACAACAGATCAAATTTTCTACAGTTTGTAACTGTATTTTCTTAATGCCTATGTTGTTGGCAAATATTTGAACTACGTTGTTTCTCCTTGTTTTTATGGAACACAAGCAGTAATAGTAATATAAAAAAAAATACATTTGGGAAACTCTCATTCCCGCTAGCTACAGAAATTACTGGGAGGAAACCTGAAGGTTTAAGGTTAAAAAATACAGTGATCTTTCTGAGGTGACAGGCAGTGTTAGAAGCCGGCCATATAAGAATCCTACTGAATCTGTTAGAATAGTAGGACCAAATGCTGTCTCATCAAATGTAGCATTTCTGTAGGTCTCTATAGAGGGTCAGAGTGAAACTGCTTGTTACTGATTGTGTGGTCTTAGTGGCAGTCTTAGCTTTTCTCTCCCTGTAGAATGACCTGAGTAGCTTAAATTTTACTGATTTGTGAATACTGGCAGGTAATAGGATTGTTGGCAGAGCTAAAAGAGTATGGGACTAGGGAATTTTTTTTCTTTTACCAGAGGAAGTAAGGAGTATGAAAGCCTTGAATTTAGGAAGCAGTTGGCTTTCCACTCTACAGTTACTTCTAGACATGAGCACAACCCCTAGTATAACCCCTGTGAGTGATGAAACTATTTTTTACACCTGAAAGGAAGGACTCATTGGTATTAATTCTGTGCATAAATACATGTGCTCACCTTCTACAGCTCCATTCTTAAAATCTCCTCTTCCTTATCTAGGCCAACTGAAGTGAGTGAAGGCCTACCAAGTGAAAATGTCTGATCCTCTTTTCAGACGTTAACAAATGCAGCAATGCAAACTGAAAAGATAATATATAGTAATCATTGATTTCATTATATGGTACTGGCATCCTACAGGCATTCCACTGTGCTAGGTGCTGTCAGCTGGGGATAGCCGTTTTCTCCAAGGGAGATCTGCAGAGACCAAAGGGCTAAAAAGCATTACGTGGTCATTTAAATTGCTAAGCAACTTAGAAAAGTTTCATTGCTAGCTTTTCTCTAAAATAACAGAGTTATTACATGAAGTAACTAAAAGGAGGACTGACATGGTGAATTGCTAGATGACAGCTGTCTTGATGAAGTAAGGAAAGAAGCAAAAAATAATGGAAGCCAAAAAAAAGGTGGTATTTTTTCATATTTCCATTACTCTGTTGTTCATTTGTCCCTATAAAGAAACTAGTGGAATGAAAGAAACTAGTTGCTAGTGGAATGTAGGGAAAAATTAAAAACAGAGTTTTAAAAGCTAAAATTACAGCCAGATACATTTTAATAATACCCTTACTGTTGTTGTTTACATTATTTAAGAACTTTCAGCTATTTGCATTCTAGTTTAATTGGAAAGAAATCAGAGCTAATCTTGTTTAAGCAGTTTTTCAGTCTGCAGAGAAAACCAGTTAGACTTATTTTTTTCCTAATATATCAGGCTGGAAAAACATGTTGAGTGCACACAATATTTCAAGAGAATAATAAAACAAATTTATCATATATATTTAGTTGCTTTGGTTCTTGAGAAACCATGAAACTTTTTCTGATTTTTGTTGTTGTTGTTGCTGTTGTTTCAAAAATTAAGTTTTCTCAGCCAGTATTTCCTTTTGGAAATTACTTCTACCTATCACAAAGTTAGAGATTCTTTGTCTTTGTGTATTAATTTTCTAGAACAGTACCAAATCATTTTAGCAAGTACGCCTACCAAGGAAAGAATTTCCACCAAAAAAGATAATGTTTACCTTTTAAAGTCTAGGTTATTAGATGTTTGGACAGAAGAACTGTGATTCACACGTGAGGCAAATAATATATTAAGATTTTGTTCTTTGTCTTTTGTGCTAAGAGCACTAGCAGTATAGAATACAGACATATACATAGGATCAGCAGATATGAAAATAATCTTACTAACTTTGTCCCTATTCTCCACATCAAATGTGGATTGGCTTGTAAAAAGGCAGTTCGTAGGCTAAAAGCAGGAAAAGTTCTAGTTTCCTATGTTTTCCTGGTGAAACTGATACGAGTGTGAGCACAAGTTTCTGATTTCAAAGAAGTCGAGAGTTAATTAGGTTCTATAATAAATCTAAATAGATCCCTACAGCTGGATTTAGATGAAGGAAAATAACCGAAAGGCTGACACTGAGTTATCATTACTGCAAGATATTTTCCCCCAAAAACAAACCTTCAGGAAAAGGTCTTTATCTTATCATAAAATACAAACAGTTTATTGTACTAATTTGTGTTGTTTCTGTAGTGAGACAAGCCTGTGGAAAACTAGAGTCTTGCTGGTATGACGAGGATCCAGTGTAAGCTTGGAACAGACAAGAGATTTGCAGCTTACTTAAGGTTTTTGTCTTGTCTAAATACAGGTGTTCTGTTGAGACAGTCATTCTTAAATTATTTTCTGTAAATGGCATAAAAACTTAAGTAAATATTTTCATGGTGCTTCATGGCAAAGAATGAGCTATGCAAGGAGAGCAAATGTGATTGAATAACTACCAATGTAATCTTCAGAAATAACCTCAAGAGTTGATTCTGCAGGGCTTTTACCTTGTACCATAAAAGCAGGTTTTGTTGCCATGATACAAAAACAAAAACTTATATAATAACCTTTCTAAAGTACGATCATGAACCAGAGGTGATTTTTTTTTCAAATGACAATAATGAACTAATAAAACCCATGCAAACTTTTTGTGGCATTGTCTTTTCCAGGAGGTCAAAAACATAAATTGACAGCTTTTGACAAATATGTAAGTCTTCTGAGGAGGTCGGGGGAAGAGGACAGAGAGGGGAATAGTACATAATCTGAAGAAATAAAATTTAAAGAATTTCTGGAAAAGGCAAAGTAATTAGAAATATTAATTGAATATTCTTCTTCAGGGTAGCTATTAAATAGACTCCAGAAAACAATGGTTTTAAAAGACAAAAGTAGAAGGCATTTCAGGTGACCTTAAAAAAATGCTCCCTAGGAGAGATGTAAATTAACTGTCTGAAAATCTAACCTACTTAAAGCCATTTTATTTTATTCCTAGTCAGTCACATATTTATATTTAAAATACTGTGTGAAAGTTATCTGTTAAATGTTAAAATTTGCTCCTTTTTCCCACTTACTGTGACCATATCAGGGCACTTTTTTTTCTAATGCACAGGATTTTTTTGCTACATTAATTCCATGGAATGAGCACTAATAAGAATTCCAAGTATCTATTTAACTTCTCATGAGACTTGTTTTCCTGAAATACTTAGTTTTTTAAAACTATTTTAGACTACTTAGTCTTTTTAAATTATTTTTCAACCAGAAAAAGCTGGAGCAGGGCATCCTTGCTAAATTGATGGACTGTGATGACTAGATGATAGACTACAGGGAAAAAAGGTACCTCTTCTGGGTAGAGATGCTGCTGAAAAACTAGAGAAAATGAAATTGCATTCAGTTTAGTGTATTCTCCACTTGATATAGAACTAGAACTTTAACAACTTTTTTATTATTTGATGATTTGTCTATGAAGACATGGCACTTCTTTTTTTTAACTTCAGTCTTGATGTCATCTTACTGAAGTTAAGATGACTTCCACTGAATACAGTGCATCAAGGATAAATGATTGGAGTCATTTATTGCTCAGTAAAGGAGAAAAGGGTGGGAGCTGGTTGTGGTCCCACAATTCTCAGACCATCCTGAACTTGACTGAAGTTAGCGCTGTCTGTGAGTAGAACAAAGTTCTGCTCATTAAAGCATAGTGGGTAGTCAAAACATGAAGCAAAATGATTTTGCTTAGTTGCTTGATATTAATTTGCAATAAAGCTCAATATTCAAATTAATGTGGCAGCTACTATGGGGCTTAGGGACTGTTCATTACCACATAAAAATGAACCATATTTTCAAATGCTATATTTGAAATAGCTATTATCACTAGATGGTACAGGGGAATCACTTACACTACTCTGGTTTTTGTGAAGGATTTGACTGAAAGAAAATGTCAACTTTTTGCCATTCAGTATTTTAACAGAATACTAGATTCACCTACATAACACAAGAAATTACAATCTGGAGTTTAACTGTGATGCATAAAGTGAGTTCAATAAATGAATAAGCGTGATGCAGAGTATGTTATATTTGGGTAGTAATCATATTACTGGTGATTAAATCTCTTAAGGAGAGCTTAATAGGCTGGTAACAGATCCAAGTTAACCACCTATTTTTAAAGCCATTCCTTAAGAAAAATTGTAAATGCTGATCTGCCTCCTGCAGAGCCAGTCATGGATAAGATAATACTTAATGCCCAATATTTTTAGGAACATAACTAGTGGATAACCCAAATCCTTGCCCTCAAAACAGTCTGATAATCCTGAAGAAGTGTTGAATACCTACCTGCTAGAAATCAGGTGTCTCTTATAATTCTGTTCTTCCCTTATCATTTCTCTCTTGAAAGTCTAGAATGGTGGAGGGGAAATAAGTGTGGTATCTGTGACCTAAGACTACCAGTCTCCTCTCTAATTCAAGGGTTTCAGTGCTGATATGCCAGTAAGAATCTACAGAAGCCATAAGTGCAAGTAATTATATGATTTGTTAAATACTTGCCTTATACTTTATATATGTTCCTGTGCACATCTGCCAGTGGATTGCTACAAGCACAGGTTTTCTATAGTTTTCCTTGCAAATAAAACAGGCGGATCTGCCAGAACTTCATGATTTCTTTAATAATACATTACTCTAGGATTCAGCTTGAAGTCACGTACAATATCTTCAGTTTCTCCTGGTGAGTGCAGACATAAATGTTTAAGAGTCCCCACAGATGGTGAAATACACTGGAAGGAAACACAATCCCTATGAAGATGATGACAATATTGAAGATCAGCCAAGAGAGATAATGAATAACATAAAAGAAAGACCCTGTACTCTAAACTTGACTCAGAGCTATTCTAAGCACTACTTATGTCAGCCATTTGGCTGGATAGTGGGAGATTCACGTTGTCTGGGTGCACCAAGTAAATAAAGATTTTCATCTACTACGATTATCATTTTGTTGTAGTGCTTGGTGGAGAAATGTAATCCCATAGCACTGATCTAACTGCATTTTGCTTTTGTTCACTTCGCAAACATAAATTGAGCACTTTTATTCCAGTTTCCCTGAAGGCTGCCGTAGAGGATGGAGTACAGGTGGATCTGGCATCATCAGGTCTAAGGGAGCCAGATAACTGGGTAGTCCAGGGCAGGAGACAGGCTGCAGCAGCGGTCCGAGACAGACAGCTGGATTTCCAGGCTTCTCTCACTGCGCTACACAGGCTGGCCAGGATTCAGGCAGATGAGCAAGAGGCAAGTCAAGTAAGTTTCAAAACCATGTAAGGATATATCAGAATCCTGTCAAGTCAAGCAAACTGTGGCAAAATACTTCTCTTTCAATCAATTAGTAAAATCTTATTGAAAGAATATTTTAGCATATTTTTTTCCTCATCAGCTCTACTGGTTTGGAACTTTCCTGTGCTCTGTTTCCTATTACAGTGTATGGGAAGACTTCCACTGTGGAAATGAAGGACTATGGAAATAGGGGAAAAAATAGATCATAATTAAGTCTGGAAACTGCACCTGTAGTTCCAATGTTAATAAAATTAGGATATACAAAATTCAAGCTTTTCCTTACAAACATAACTTCTCCACAGTGCTATACTGTGATCAAAATGTATTTGTATAGGCTAAATAATAGAATTGGCTCACATTTATTCCACTGATTTTTTTCACCAGGTCTCTTTAATGAACAAATTAAAATTTTGCTTTCCTCAGTAAGCTTACTTTACTTCAGGTACCTTAAGTACTTGCACTTAGTTTTGCATGATTAGACTTAAAAATAAAAATCTTGGCTTTTCTCTTGACTAGCTGACATGATTCAGACTGCAGCAATCTTATCTTCAGTAGGACTTTAATGTGAGTTAATCAGCATAGGTTATCTTAGTCTGGATTAAGATAATCTCTTATTCTTCTTTGTAAATTGCAGTTTATGGGTTTCTGACTCAGAAAGGAAATGGAGAGATGCTTGCACTGGGATGCTGGTTTGGAATAAATCTGCTCATCAGTAAATTGAACAACTTTTGTAGTCTCTCCTGCAAGAGAGAATAGATGGGCATTACTGCCTTCAGTAAATGGTGTAATAGAATTAGAGGAGAGGTTGAATTCTTGCTACTTTAAGATGCTCCGGTACAAACTGAGGATGAGCTCATGGTCTCAGATTTTAGGATTAGGGGATATACCAGCCAATTTTAGGATGAGGGGACATACTGGCTAATAGCCGTTCATCTTAAATTTCTTGCTCGCTGAAGATCTCTTAACACTGAATTACAAGGTCCCATCTGACTTAGGTTGAGTTGAACTTACATCTACAAAAGCTTCCTTTCCTAGGGACAGTTTTATGCTCTGAATCATAAATGTAGAGAGGTGACCCCAAGGAAAGACATGTGGGTTTGGGGTCTTGATGTCAGTTGTTGCTCAGGGTCATACAATAAATCACACAAAGACGAAGCATACGCAGTCTTTACAAAAGTGGTAGGAACCAGTGCAAAAGCACTGGCTGGAAGCCTTCCGATTTGAATTGGAAACAGAATCTGTTAGCTTCCTAAAAGGAAATACTGTGTGTAGACTTGCCCATTGAATGACTTCACTAAAATACTAAGCTAATATAATCAGAAGCATTTAGCTATAATTTCTGCAGAGCTCATTGATAGTATATGTTTCCCAACTCTAAATGTGTTTTGCATTTGTTTAAGGTTTGAAATAATTGGGCCTGGTCTTAATTGTGCCAGTGCAACAACCAGTCAGAGTTGTTTTACTGCCTCAGAGAGCTTTTAGATAAATTTAATTGTCTGGTTATGTTACTGTACATTCTTCAAACACACAGAGAGAGAGAGAGAATTAATCAAATTATTTCCTTCTAAATAAGAGAAAAATCTTTGTCCTGGCCATGGAGAGGCCTTACCCATTGAAATTTTGTGGTTGTTTTGGAGGAGCTTTTGCAATTCAAGTGCTGATGATTCACATTTGCTGTGCACCAAGCTGCTGTCCTATTGCCAAGCACCAGATGGGAAAGAGCAGATCTTCCGCATTCCTGTGATGTCTCCAGCTGGTCTGACAAGCGTATACTAGAATCTTCAAAATCCCAAATCCTGATCATCCATAATCAAAGTCAACAAAAAGACTTCCATTAGAGTCAGTACTGTGTGGGTTTCTGGTCTTCACACTTCAAGAAGCACCATTATTTGAATTAAAGGCAGCAGACAGAAGGACAACTAAAATGACTGAGGAAATGGACCCTTTAGAGGCAAGACTTTCAAAAGGCTGGAAATCACCAGTTTAGAGAAAAATGGCTGAAGGGGAATAGGCCTGAGGTTCTCAAAGTCATGAAGTCCATGGATAAGTTAAGCATGGAACTGTTGTTCACCAGATCTCTCAGGATAAGAATGAGGGCACTCAATGAAACTAGAAGATTGGTTTAAAACAGGTAAAAGGCAATTCTTTTGATAGCAGGTAAGGAAGTTTTGGAACCTATTGTCAAAGGAGGCTGTGGAGGCAGAGTGTATGAGCATGTTCAACAAATTCATGAGAGGACAGCAGCCCTGTAAATGGATTCTAAAACTTCTGGGAAGTGTGTACCCTCTAACGTCCCTGATGTAGCAGTCGTGGGTGCTGGAGCAGCATGAGAGGAAAGGACTGCATGAAGGAGCCAGCTTGCATCCTCTCCTTAAAGAACATCTCGTATTGATACTTTTGGAGACAGAATACAGGGCCAGATGGACCATTAGCCTAACCCAGAATGGCATTTCTTATGTTCAGTGGTCTTTAGGCAAGGCTGAAGGGGAAAAACTGATGCTATGAGTACTTTAAAACACAGCTGACAGTAAGAGAAAAGTAGTCCAATTTTATAAATAGTGGTAAAATCCTTACTCCCAGGAAGGCCAGTTGACCTGTTTTCCAGAACTTCTTGCCCCACAGACACTTTCCTAGCAAGTCTTGAGGTTCTTGCAGTGATCAACTTGTCACCCACTCCTCAGCTGTACCTGTTCTGGGGAGGTGGGTGCCTGTCTGAAGTGTCAGGACACTTTCATGATGTGTGCTTAGACAGATGAGGACCTGAGTCCCACCTAAGACCTTCAGAGGAGGAGGATACATATAGTGGTGACACTGACATTCACAAGCTGCATAATAAATATCCTAATGGTTAGAGCACTCACAGTGGTAGACCCAAAGTCAAAACCATGTTTGCCCCAAGCTGAATGGAACTGGCTCCTCAGGAGAGATGTTGTTACAGGTGGATTGGATTTTCTTCCATTGAAACAGAGCCATTGTGCATCTGGGCATGAAAGAGATATATAGGGCCAGATGAAAGTAGCAACTTGACTTTAGCTTAATATTTAGGGTTGCAGATACAAAGACAGCTAGGGTTCTGATCTCTAGTTCCAGGATGTTTTTGAGTTTAATCCAGTTTGGATCAAATGTATATACTTTTCTTCTCAGAACAGCCATCATAGCCTATTATCTCCTACCTGCATTTCTTTTGTCATCCCAGTTTAGACAAACAGGCACCTAAACTCATGTAAATTGCTAGAGAAAGAGGAGCATGTTGTAACAATGCCCATAACCACCTTTTACATATTATTGGCAAATTGGAAAAATGATAGATTTTTTACCTGACCAGAGTAGACTAGACCTCCACGTGTTGATCTTCATAGGCAATGACACCTTTCCGATAACCAGATAGGAAATTTAGGTGGAATGGATTGTTCATCCTCCTATCAGTGACTAGGCACATAAAATTTTTGTGAGGCAATACTACATTCTTGTGAGGCAAGATGTGTGCTTAAAATCAGCACACTGGATCTTTCCTGCTATTAGGTAGTAATGAAAAATTCCATGGTGTTGAAACAGATACTGTATGTAATTATGATATCTCATTTCAGTGCCAGAAGTCAGCTAACTATAGTGTTTTGCTTTAAGTTTCAAATATGTTTGTGTTTAGAAGTGTTATTTAATTTCACATGGTGGGATTACTTTCCTCTTTCTGCACTTTTAAAAAAAGAAAAAATTAAGAGAATCAGGCAATTTTTATCTCTTCCCTAGAAAGCAAGATAATTGTGCTGCATCAGCAAAATATCACTTTTTATTGCACCTAAACTCCTATGCTAGGCATGTGGAAAAAAATTCTTCTCTTTTTGAGACTATTAAGAAAAATCTAGTGCTTAAGAGAGAACATTGGTAAGTCCTAAAAAGTACAAGCTTCTCTGTCTTGAATACTGATTCTTTTAAAAAGAGACCTGTGAGAAGCATAGAGGAGGCAAAGTCCATTTGAAAATGAACAATTTTCTTGTGTCAATTACAAGAAATAAAGGGGATAAAGGTGGTGGAGTAAGGGAATGTTAAAATGTCTGTACCCAAAGGAAGTGACTGAAAGTTGTGCTTGCTGTGTATATATGTTTGATCAGAAAACTCCCTTTAAATAGGGATTCCCTCATAAAGCTGCTATAGTTGACAGTTTCATAGATTATACACTAAAAAATCCATTGTTGTACGTGGCCATTTTGCAAAATGCCTCCTGCTTACTGCAGAGCCCTCCCAGCTACTAAGCACTCTTAGCTCCTGTTCTACTTTGCCCTGGTGGTTGTGACTCAATTGGGAGGAACAGGGGGCTGCACCACTTTCTGTGGGAGTTTTTCAAATATCTTCTCAATTTCATTTTCAGAAAATGTAGTTTGGTATCCAATAAGCCTAGCTGTATCTTTATATGCAGTTCTTGGCCATCCACTCTGATTACATCCTCCAGGTAATTATATCAGTTATCTCATTCTTTTTGTATTTTTTTTTCCACATTAGACAATAAATTTTTTTCCTCCCCTGCCCTCACCACAGCTACGTTTTAGGGCTTGGGGCACTTAGGTCAATATTATCGCACTGTTGAGGCTGTCCTAGTGTTATAATAAGGCATAAGAGACAAGATCTTTTGTTGGTTAATGAATCTTATATTAACTGTATTAATACGCTGTGAATAGCATGCAAAATTCTATGTTCCTACAAATAATTGGTGCACAGAAAAATAAAGTAGTACTCCTGTGATGAACTTGGCCTGGAAGATACCTTACATGTAGAGTGTTTCCTTACGCAAGTCTTCATTTGTCTTGCCAAGATCTTAAAAACTTAAAAAGTTTTAAGCAGGATATTAATCACTAACCATTTTTCTGAATATCACTCTCTATACAATTATAGAATATTGTGCTGCTCCATAGAGGAAGTGACTAAGGTTCCTCAGTTTGTTTTCCATCTTGCTAAGCAATTGGAACCTATGACCACACTTTATTAATTCTCACTTTGCTTTCTGCCCGTCTCAGCTTTCATGTTTGTTGAAAATAGGCACATATATTACCAAAGGCAAACAATGAAAATATGCAGCCTTATAATGTCTATAGTTGCAAACAAAGAGAGCATTTTCCCACTTTACAAACTGGGAAACAGGCTATGGGCTTGACTCTGTATTCATTTAAATTGAAAGTAATAGGTCAATGAAGCAATATAAAGCATAAGAAGAGGCTAAACTGTGAGACTAAAATGTGAAGATTTAAAGACAGGTACATCTTTTCTTTCCAAAAGTGCCTATATAAGTAGAAGAAGTCTCACCAACATATGCTTCTAATTCACTCAAACATTCTTGCATATCCAACTTAAATATTTAGGAATTTCAGTATTTAGCTTTTGTATTAGATGTAAACCTTTGTTTATTTTTCTGTCTCAGGTAGATTATGTGGTTACTTGCAAAGTTGTTATATATAATTTTTAGATGCACACGTCTTCAAAGAACTGGTTGAACTTTCAGGAAAAGGGAATAGATTTGTCTAAATAATGTTTTAGTAGTCTCAAGAGAAGAACTTCTTGACAGACAGAAGTGAGGGGCAGCTGCAAAGGAATAAGAACAAGTAATTTGACTTAATAATTATTTGTAACTCCTATGCTGACAGAAGGTACACTCTTTAGGTTGTCTCCCATGTCCACAATTAGTGCTCCAGCTGCTGAGTGAGCCTTTTTCTGAAATAGCTGGTGGTACTCAGTGTCCTGGGAACGAGACTCATTTTTGAGACCTGAATATGGACTTTGCCTTGTGATCCTGCTGGGGCATATTGTCAATTTGGCGGTGTGGGCCAAAGGTTAGTCAGGAGATCTCTATTTTCAGACTGGTTCTGGCACTGTTTCAAGCGTGCAAGTTTGGTAATTCACAGAAAACTCCCCAAGACCATCTGAGAGATGGAAAGAATATTTGTCCATTGAAGTAACCTTTTCAAAGAGCTATCTAACTGCAAAATGATAAAGCTTGTCTGTAGGTGGGATTAGAGAGAAGGATTTCCTCACTCTTGGATCCGTGTTCATTTCACAAATCCACGTGTACCATTTAGTACTGCAGGGAGCAACATTTGCTTGCTCTTCCAGCATATCCAGCATAGTCATGCAGTGAAAACAGCACACACAGATTTCAAACTCTTTTAAGTTTTAAATATGTCTGTTTTCGAGATAAGGAACAGAAGGTTCACAAGTAGCGTAACCCTTTCCAGGCCTCAGGCCTCGGTGTCGAAGGACGCCCAGACCTGCCCGGGAGCAGCTGGAGTGGGGTCACGGGGGAAGCCAGCCCACCAGGCAGGGCCCATCTGGGCCCCTTGCCCGCTCTGCCCCAGCCCCGGCAGCCCAGCCCCACGCCCGGAGAGGTGCTCGCGGACACATGGTGTGAAGCCAAGCTAACCGCCCCTTTGGGTTCGCAGCTTCGCTTGGGCCTGGGTGCCCGAACAAGGCTGCTGCTCCGTGACGCGGTGGCAGGCGCAGTGGGGATACAGATTCTCATTTATAGTGAATGGGCTACTTGGAAAAACAAATGTGGCGTCGAACCCTGACAAATCTGTAGCAGTTGTTGACGCCTATAATAGTACTCCTGTTCCTGGAGCTAGGCCCCTATCCTGCCCAGACTCCTATCACTCGCAGCGAATTTCTTTCTATCTCTGAGCCATTCTCTTCTGTACTTACGTAAATGCTAACGGCGCCACAGGATTCCTCCATTCTTCCATTTTTTTTCTATTTTACATCCACTGTAACATCAGTCAATTAAAGAAATGTGGATAATGAGGCCTTTAGCGCCGATTCAGAATTGTCTTTCCATTCTCCTTCGTGGAACCGCTTAGCCTGTGTCTCTGGTATCGTTTCTCTCTGGTCAGTCAGCTTATCCAATCTTGGCCGTTTCCTCCTCTGTAATCTTCCATGTTTGTGACTCTTGGGGGACCCGCCTTTCATTTTTATTGCCCCACCTACTGGAAAATTCTTTGCTCATTATTTTATTTTAAAGCTTTCCAATTTTCAGTAGTCTGACTTATTTCCTTTCTGCCTATGGCGTGCTGTCAATGTAGAGAAGAAATGTATGAAAGAAATGGTAGTGTATTTGTACTGATAATTGTGAGTGTAAATCTGTATGGCAAACAGATCTGAGGTCTGAAATGGTAATACAACAAATAAAGATGCACGGAAAAAGTAATCCACCCTTCTCTTCATCATGGAAATACCAAGTCATCATACATTCACAAGCGGTTTTTACTTCAAAGTTGCATGTCTTGCAAAAGAATGAGTTGTTAGCTAAGACATTTAAGAAAAGGATTACTGGGAATGTATTTTAAAAGGTAATCTTATTTCTCTTAGTCATAGTGAGTCATTGGTTATGACATTTGAGTAAGAAACATACCATATAGAGATAACTGTTCAGGGTGTTATTTGTAATCAGTGTCTGACAAATACTGAGTAGCAGGAAACCAAGACAACGGAGGTTGTCTGTTCAAATCAGTTTGAGGGCATGGGAGGAGGGTGTTTGTTTTTAATCCTTGACCTTCTGATAGAGGATTTGGAAACGAGCAACCAGACAAATATTTTGTTGGAACAAACAAGCTGAATAAAAATGAGGTTTGTTTCTTTATTAATAAAGAAAGGTTCATATTTAAATATATACCTAAATTATAGGTTGGTTTAGCTTCACAGCAGCAAAAATGAGGCTTATAACTTCATGCAATGTTATCAGCAACCAGTTTTCTAAAAGAGGAAGGAAGGCTTTTTTTTTTTTCTTTTTAATACTGTCAACTTCTAAAACAAACATGGAGGAGAAAAGGAGTGATCAGTAGATGAAGATGAATATTATGGGATAGGATTTGGGGGAAAAGAACGGTACACCACTACATAATAATGTAATAGCTACTAAATGCAAAGCGTGGACTAGTGAGCTGTGTAGGGACATTGTGCTGAGAACAAAACGGCTGCAGTAAGGGTGCAGACTCTAATGGGCTGTGGAAACATGTAGCAATCACAATTAATTGCCAGTTTTTTCCCCTTACCTTTCTTAACATAGACACTTAAGGAAGAGAGTTATGAGATAATAGTACTGGCTTGTCAATCTTTTTTTTTAATTAATGAGTGCATACTGTTGTCCAGCAGATATTTGAGCAAAATTTGTGAGGCCAGGAAAGACTGGCTTACCTAGCTAGATCTTTCTGTGGCTTCTTTCTGTAGCTGACTGAAGTCAACCTGAAACAGTGAGATAGATCAGTCTATCAGCTGATCTGTTTTTCTTTTAATGCAGAGGTGTCTGTACTGTTATTAGTACAAGGAGAACTTTTCCTGCAGTGTAAGACACCAAGACTATAACAATGCTTCTGTATGATAAAACAGCAGACACTAGTTGCCACTGAACTGCCCAGCGATATATGACATCATTTGCCACATTTGACCTTTTTGAGCCAAAATGATTTTGATGCAGAATGTTCCAGCAAACTGTATATTGGGAATAATCAGACTCAGGGGGAAAACTAATTGTTCCAGCTTTGATGAAAACTTAATAGGGTCTATTAAAATGAAGTAAATCTCTGTGTAACAAATTCAGGCACAAGCTTATAGGGACAAGAAGATGGCAATAGCCCTTTCCTGAACACCAGCTAGTACAGCAAATGCTTCTGAATTGCATGTCACAACAGCACGGCTGCACAACCATTTCTCCCTCTCTGTCAATGCAGATTGGGTAAATAGTTCTCCTGATAGAGTTCCAGCAGCGCTGAATTAGAATATATCTGAACCAAAACTATATTTGTATATGTACAGAAAAAAATGCAGTTAATAGCAAAATACTCAGCAACCTACAGTTACTGTACTAAACTGAGATCAGACTACTTTTAGATAGCACAGCTGTGGCTTCCAATTTTTATCCCTTTTTGATATGACACTGACTTATCATTGGGCTTACAAAACCTTGAAGGCATCATATGCTGTCAGAATTTGACAAGTCAGGCTACTGACATCTTATGCCCATTTTATGCATATTTTAGATGGAACATACATTTAATTTTGCTGGGGATTTTCCCTTCAAGTACTCTCATATAAAGATTAACTAAAGCATAAAGGGACAGTGTACTCCATCCATATGTGCCTGAAACATCCACTTGAGGTAAAGTAGTGTTTACTTTAAGATCCATTTGCTATTCAACTATGGAGGGAATAGAGTATTTTTCTGAGATTCAGTTGTAGACTGAGAAGGGCAGGTGATATTAAAGTGTTTATTATATAATCTTTCTTTAATGTTTCAGCACAGGCAAAAGTAGAATTCATAGTGTTCCTTCTTACATGATTTTTTCTACTACATGACAGGTCAGATGTTACCTGTCCATTATAGTAGTCATTTTTTTCCGGAACCTCATTTCAGAAAGATAGCTGCAGTACTTTGGCTAAGTAATTAGCAAAACATTTGTCTAGAGCTGTTGACCTAATTACCAGATATTTATTATGTTATTTATTTATCATGTTATTTAACATAATAAAGGTACATCAAGTTTTTTTTCTATTTTAGTATTCATTAATGAAGCACCTTTTGTGCTTCAGCACAAAAGCAGTGCAGTCAAATATGCAGACTAGAGAGGGTCTACTGGTAGCCCATGGACCTACCCACAAAGCAGCATAATCTAATCCCTCCAGAGCCCTGAAATATGGCTAGGCAATATAAGGTTTTGGGGAGAATTTGCTTGGCCGAGAAGAGGGGAAGAAACAGGGATGGGGCGGTCCGACAAGAAGGTGTTCTGACTGAATAAGTCAGCAAGTTAGCATAAACATCCTCTCCGCCTCTCTCTCTGGCCTAGCAAATTGTGTAGTATGCTGTAACGGCTGTGCAGCTTAGATATAGGTACTTGCTGGAAGGCACGAGCATTTGAGTCATTGGCTGTATTTTTAGGCCAAGGGTGCACTTCCAGTTATCTGGGCACAGTTTATGCAAGCGCCATACGGGATAACAGAAATTGGTGTGTGCAGAGCTAGCACGGGTCTGGCAGGCTTGTACAGAAAGGCAGTCCTGAGCTGCCCGTGGGTTGTCATACACACGCTCTGCTGCTTCCCAGCTAACGAGCCCTTCTGTAATTGGAGAGAGAGGGAACAAACGAGACACAACTGAGTGGCTCTGCATGAGGGAGTTGTGGTCCAGCAGAACTAGTCCTGAATGGGAGCTGATAACCCCAAGGCACCTAACCCCACGTTATAGCAGTCCCTGTGACATCAGGTACTGCCTCTATTATCTACCTTTTTCCCATATTAGTCTGGGTAATGAAGAGTTGATAGTGCAATTATCCTCTTGTATTAGACCAATTACCAATAGCTGGTTGGGAGAAAAATAGCCAGAGGACCATTGCTAAGGACACAAAGAACAGGTGCCATAAAGCTTTCAAGATTTTCAGCAAAGCGTAAACCTGTACTAAAATATGCCGAAAAGACCTCATAGTAAACAAACTTAACAGAAGCACCCAAGTAGGAGCCACAGAGTGTTGGACAACATACCATGCTGACAACTATAGCAGTACTGTAGATGTGGATAAAGCAAGAACTGTAAAAAAAAAGTGTTGGTAATACCTATCATGTTATTGATAATGCATTTTGTGATTGAAATCTTCGAATTCTATCTTCAGTCTGAAGAGAAATTTCCCAAAAGATGGTACCATGTCATCCTTATTTGAGTAAATATGTTATGTAACTGTAGTAAATTAACATGGCATTTAAAGGCTCTGAAATTACCAAAAGGATTTATTACTTATGAATCAGTCTAAGATGCTTAGAGACAATTAAGGAATTTTGCATTTACTTATCTATGGCATTTCTTACAAATATAGTTCTGTAGAGATTATCAATACTGGGTGACATGTGGAAAAGCCTTTTTCAGTGGAATAAGTATAAAGAATGAATCATGTCATTTACAGAAGACAAATTGAGCAGTGCTGGCCATATGGTGGAAAATATAAGCAATCTGGCTGGATGTATTGTGTCTATTTAAAGACACAAATGGAAAATAAATGGGAAGTTTGACACTTTCATGTGTCGTAAGTGAAAAGGCTTAATACTGTACTTGTACATGGAAACTAGGGGCATGGTACTTGGAATAAGAGCTGTGGGCAGTATTCTGTTATTACTTGTACACATTAGATGTACCAATAGAGCTGCATCATGTAATTCAACATATAATCTGTTTCCTCCCTTTCTCTTATGCTTATGAAGCCTGCCTTCAGTACATTAACATCTTTAGGATCATAACCCACTAGTGTAAGGATCTGAGTAAAATGCCTGAATGACGTGGTTGTTTTTTACTAAAGTAACAAAGTTATGAAGGAACAAAATATTTTGTTTGTTCCAGCATTTGCACTATTCTTCACTTTCTGCTAGCTGGAAAGTTTCAATATGCTGCATGTGTTACCTTTCAAAACAAAATACCAATTAAAAATAACAAAGTGGAACACTGAGAAATTTATGTTCCATGGAACAACAAATTGTTTCAAATCAGCGGTAGAGAACCAAATTGGCAGCATTATAGTTACTAACATTGCTTTCTCAGCTAATCAGGAGAAAAGTGTTTCTGGCATTAGTATTTGCTTAGCACTTTCCATACATATTTTCATTGCCAGAGTATAACACATATACAATACAATACAGAATATAAAATATATTAACATGAATATAGTAAAGGCGTGAAAGAATGTATTTTGTATTAACCACAGCAAATGTTTTCTAAATACTAAGATTCAATGTGGTCTACACTAATTCCTCTTTTTAATTTGCATTGTAATTTTTTCTTTTTTCTTGTACTTCAAGTATCATGATGTTGTTTTTCCCTTTCTGTAAGTGGTATACTTCTACACTAAAAACCTGCATCAGTTTTCTTCATATAAAAGCGTATGTTGAAATCCGTATGCATGAATCTGGAACAACTTCATTTTTAATTTTTTTATAATATTCTTAACTGTTCAAAACACATGTAGGCTAAAGACACAGTGGCGGTGGATACATATTATGATGGAACATAGTGTCTGTCCATAGCACAGTAAACTATACTATTCTGTTACATGACAACTTAATTTGTACTTTACATGTTTCCATCTCCAACTTACCAAGTCTGCTCCAGTGTTTTTTGGAAAATCTGTTCATGTTGTGGTTTACTCATTTTGGATATGATTCCAGCATGAAGCTTTCTCTCCAAGAAGTAAAACTTGTTCTAGCTGCTCATAAAATTTTCCCCAGAAGTGTTTATAAAAGCTAGTAAAAAAGAAAGTGCTCATTATTTTTGATAAGCAATGAAGGATTTGAAATGCATATTTAAATCACAGAGCTAAAGCTGTTTGGGAGTAAAGAAGAAGAAAACATATATATTATATGTATTTTAAACTGATAAGTGTTTTTTAAAAATATGAATATCCATTTATTCCATCTGCTACTTACCTCAGAGTTAAAAACTTCACCTTACTTTTTACTATGGTTAAATGGAGGGAAAATACACCAAGTCTCTGCAAATGTCAAACCCAGCTTTAAAATATTGGGATTTAAAGGAGGTATAATACCAATAAGTCTAAAACTATTAAGGCTTCCTAGTGAGAATATACAGGACTGTTTTATGTAGTTTTTGACAGAGAACTTAAATTAGCCCTGCAACATGGATGGTGTAACTTTTCCTGCTGCCTGGGAAAGAAATGCTGTCAAACTCTAAGTTGTGGTGATGGCACTTAGTTTGTATGAGACTAATAAAAGGGCAGAGTGTATGCATGTTTCTCCGATTCTAGATTTTTTTTCTCTTGGTCAGAACTTTGAAGTCTTTTTAAAGCTTTGTTCTCTTCCTCTTTGACAGGCTAATAAAAAGAATTATTATTACTACCACATTTGTGTCTCTTGGATTTTATTTTGGCTAATGCAAGCATTTTTACAGCATGATCTTGGACAAAGGAGCAATTAGAATTAAGGAGCCTTATCCAACAATTACAGCACTTATTGCAATTATAATAGTAATTTAGTAAGTTGATGACTTACTGAGTTACCCAAATGATACATTTTTATTTTGCTTTTAAAGTTAGCAAAAGCTTAATGCTAGAGTTTTGTAATGAGCCTGTGGTAACCAGATTTGTAGTCTGAAGCCTTCATCTGCCACACTGTTAGCCATCAAAGGAGCCCTGTCCTACCAAGCTTTCTATTTTCACAACAGGATATCTGGTTTCTTTTATGAGGATACAGCTATGTTAATTTGGTTTAGTGGTTTGTTGGAGGTAAGCATGCTCTTCACAGCACAAACACCAAAATCCCCTTAAAGCAGTGCCTTGTTAATAGCTGGGGTCTGATTGGCAGTTTTGCATTGTAAAGTGTGATTTGGTTGGATAAATATGTTTAGTCTAGTAAGCACTTTAGTGATTGAGTGTCTGTTAATGGATAAAGGTGGATTATGGTGAAACCTCTACAGGCTGTCATTGAGCACTTAGAGTTGTGAGATGTCATGGGGGGAATGGAAAACAAACCGGCACGGTGGAAAAACGCACCAACTACAAAATATTCTAAATATTTCGTGCCATTTCAGTATTTAGGTTTAAATTCGTATTTCACTTGAGGAAAACAAAGCAGAGCAGACTCTGCGGCACATAGCCTCCTTAAGGCTTGGCCTTAAAGACCTACATACTATGTGCAGCTGGGGCTGTTCAGAGAGCCTTGAGATGTTTCTCAGTAGAAGATAGTTGAAAAAGCTACCTGGAGGATAAGGACAGAGTAGCTGTAACTTTTCTTAAGAATGCGCTGGAAATCCTTTAACTCAGAATAAAAGTCAATGCAATTTTATGCAATTTTTCAGGAAAGCCTCTTCTCCAAAACAAAGATTTTTACAAAACCACTCTTCCTGCTCCTCCCTCCAACACAGAGATGAAGATCTTTCCTTCTCTTACTTTTAAGAAAGGTAATCTGATCTTCTGTATAAACCACCAACAAATGTCACTTTTTTCCTCTACTCAGGTGTATGCAGCTTTTTTACGAGGTGGTAAATATCAGCTTACTTTGGGACTTGAAATGGCCTTGAGACCAAGTGGCAGATATTCAGGCAGATATGCGGAAAATCTCCACTTTTAGTGAGTTTTAAAACCTGTGGGTCCTTATTGATGGCAACGGTACAGAGGTTTGTTAGGTTTATTTACCTTAGTATGGAAGAATGGCATTAGCAGGTGAAGTACACAACCAGAGTATTTTGGTGTGCATCTGAAATGTTTAGACAAATAAAGCTTCCATACAAGTCTTTTAAAACTGCTAAAACGGTAAAAAATATTAATCTTTTTTTTTTTTTTTTTTTTCGGTGAGGTTTGTTTTCAAGGAAGGAAACCCTGGAACTCTTCCCTGTATTCTCTTTTATTCTTTTCTTATCAAAGGCATATCAGGCTGACCCGTGCCTTACAGTTGATAATTACCATATGTCAGCATAGGTTCAAGCCAACAAAACTTACAAAAACTCTAGTGAAATTTTTAGAGAGGAAGACTTCCTCCCTGTTAGTTTTGGGAAATTTCTTGCAGCTTTGCTGTAAACCTACATATTTCACACATACTTTCTTCATCTGGTTAAAACTACCTGCCCAGGAGGCTTACCTCCGGGTCAAATCCAGAGTACCTAGGGGGTGGTGGCTTCTCCATCAGTTGTAATCTCTGCAGTTAGGTACTCTTCCAAAGGATATATTAGGTCTCAAATGCATTTAATGGGCTTGAAAGGAACTTAATGATTGAGTTAGGCTCTTTCTATTATGTTATGCTAAAGAACAGGCTAGATGGTCATAAAAGTTATTTCTGGCCAAGTGGTATCTTGGAGACGAAATTCTTCCCTAGGATCCATGCAAGCATTCCCATATTGCAGCAGTTTAACTGATAGAAAAACAGCTTAAGACTTAATCCTTTTCTGTGCTTCCTATCACAACTCTCCATACGTGACAGAATAAATCAGCTTTGTAACTGTTAGTTTCATATAATATGTTTGCTTAGAATCCCTGAAATCTTGGTCTTAGATGTCAATTGTTAGCAATAATGAGACATAACAAGGGAAGGAAGCCTTTGCAAATAATAAGGATATTATTTATTAGATATACTGCATTTGATTTAGATACTCCCTATAGCCCATTTACAAAAAATATGTACTTCCTAGCATGCTGGGCCACTGGAAAATGAAAAATAAATACAGCTGAGGAAATTAAGGCAGAGAAGTTAATTTAATTTTCCAAGCCCTGGAAATGTGGGTGCCTTTGTATAGAAGGTCATCTTTACTCCAAGGGGAAAAAAAATGCAGGGTTTGTGATAAATTTGGTTGTCCAAGCAGCACTGTGGAACACTGTTTCTTGTTCTAAAATGTGCTGCCATAACTAGAAACTATATTTTCAGATAGTTCTTTGACAATGTTAACAGTCAATTAAGACCTAAAAGGAAAAAAGGGAAATTCTTGGGAGAGGTGCTAACATTTGAAAACATGTTAAGGAAGGAACAGATTCAATAAGGACCGAAACAGAATACTGGGATGTTTGGGGAATTTGAAAAGCATAAGAAAAATGACTGGAGCAAGATTTGGGGTGGATGAGGAGCAGGAAATCAAGGGAAGGACCAACAGTGGGAAAAGCCAGTTGACAACAAGAGAGGAATAATTATTAGTAAAGCGGGAAATTTTTGTGAGAGAACAGAGTAACCAGCAGGCAGGCAGAACACTGGGGACTGGAAAGCAACAGAACAGAAAAAACATGGAGGAAGGAAGGAAGGATATAAAAGGAATAAGAGGTAAATAGTACGATCTGGAAATGATGAACAAACTTGTGAATGTGAGAAATGCAGCCAGACAAGGCAAGAATGAGTTGGATGGTAGTAGAGGAGTTTTTTACAGGAAAAAGGAAAGATGCGGAAGGTGGAGAGAAAAAGAAAAATAAAAAGGAAAAATAAAGAAAAAGATGCAGTTGGAGGGCAGGCAAAGAAGCTGAGTAAAGATGTCCTTTGAGAGGAAGCACACATTAGGAAAGTATTGATGCTAAAAGTAACCTGCAGTACAATTTTCTCTTTGTCCAAAGGAGCTCAGAAGTAGAGAGTAAATACAACTCATAGGCTCTTTAATTCCGCGCCATGGGCAAGTAATTTGCTTTATAGACATATTTAAGAAGATAAAAACTCAAATAGTGGCTGTATTATAAATGTTTGGAGAAATTATTAGTCTAATGAGAAATCAGCAAGTGATCCATATGACCAGTAATCTTTGTATTAGTTCTTAAAAGGATGCCAGTGACTTTAAAGATAACTGTTTATTTCCTTAGGAATTAGAAATAGTTGCAGGCACTCAGGCTATCTTGGAGCTCTTTTGATAGTATTTCCAATTTTACACTTCCACCTTTCAATTTTTGTAAGAACAGTAGTTTCAAATCATCCTTTAAATGCTTCTCTCTCTTATGTTGCTGCGTAAGGCCTTCACATTAAGAGACAGGATGAAAAAACAGACTGAGCAAAGAGGGGAAACAGTAAAAATTACTTATAGGAAAGTGCTCTAGGTGCATGGACTAATCAAACTAGAGAAAACAGGCATTAAAGAGCAGGTAGGGAAGTCATTTTAAGTGTTGTCATTTGAAGTAGTTACATACCTAAATGGGAAGTAAAATTTTTAAAACTAAATGGTTGCTTAATAAATAAACCAGGTGGGGTTCATAATTAGTGAGGGGTTTTTTTTGATTTTAGTCTACAGCCTTGGCAATAGTTTTCATATCTTCCTCCAATGTCATATAGTTTTTCTACTTTGGTTAGCCTAACCACAACACTACTTCTGCTTCAGAATCACAAATTAAGTATGTGGAGTCTTTGCAGCCCGTTTTCACAAATACCCAGCAGGCATCCAAACACTTTCAAGCAATAAATAAGACCCCACAAACAAAGGCAAATTAAACCTTCCACTTCTATTCATAAAAATATATATGCAGCTTTATTTAGCCAATCAGATGCCTGTTTGTGACACATGAAATAACTTGGTGGTCTTAGTCCAATTGCAACTGGACAGCTGTTTGGACCATAAAACTCCCCACCATAATTGGCTTTAACTGACATCCTTGTCAGCAAAATAGCCAAGTTTTGTAGGGGCACAGAGACTGAACAGCCTTTCCCATAGCCTAGAGGTGGTTTCGCCAGATTAGGCATGTGGGTGGCCTGCTGATAGTGGGAGAATAAAATTTTTTTTTTTACTGCTGGAATTTTGTATGTTGTATCTTTTTTTAGAGATCAGGACAGAATTCTACTCCTGAGTTTCTCATAAATGTTGAATTAAAAGACTATATTGCATATCAATGTGGAAAAGTGTTTTGACTATGAAACTATGAAATAAATTGTCCTTCAGAAGCCAATGACAAATAGCTTTTGATTTCCAAGGGGCCAAAATTTCATTCGATGTTTAAAAAAATACTCCTTTATAAAAAAAAATGACAGTTAGAACCAGACTGTATTGAATATTAGTGAGAAAGGAGGTAATGAATGTCACACTTGCCACCTAATTAGGCCCAGCTCTCCAAATTTGTCCTGTTCTGGAAAAATAAATTTCAATTATACGCTTGCCCAACATTTGAACGCACGATAAAGTATTGAAAAAAGTGATAGAAAATATGATCTCAAAATAGAAACAAAAGGAAAAAAGCATGCTTACTCAGTTTGAGAAATTGTTCAGAAACGTCACTTGTGATGCCAGCCATAAATAAATTGAAACACTCTGCCTTCACCTTAACTATCATAGACAGTTTATCATAGATAAACTATCTTAGAAATATAAATTGGTACAAGCCCACACAGAAAGCACCTTATAAAGTATCAGAGATAGTATCAAGTACTGTGAAATAAGAAGTTTGAAATGTATAAATTATTACAAAAATAGCACCAGATTCTCTAATTCCCTGCAGCACGTGGAATACCTTGGCACCAAAGGTAACACACAACCAAAGTGGAATAGTAAAGATTTACACTCACTTTGCACTGATGTAAATGCCTGTACAGGGTATAGGGCAGTGGCTATCTTGGCCCACCATATGGAATTGTTTAAGTGCTAGGAGAGAAATGTTACCGTAGCATTCGCTCTTGAAAGTTTGCCTACTTTCTTTTTTCCCAGTAACTGCTTTTTAAAGAAACGCTTTCTCTTATTTGCTTTTTATACTCTGTCTTGTGTATGGAAATCTTGCCAAGCTGGGGGAAAAATGTAGGTTTCATAACATGCTGTGGAAAAAGAGATCTGAGTTGTTTTTTTTTTAATTAAAAAAACAAAAACACTGTTAAGTCAGATGGGCACATGCTTTGTACAGCTCCCAAGGCCTATCTGAAGAGTACCATACAAAAACAAAGCTTGGTGAAGAGGAAGCAGCTGCAGGAGTGATATAGAGCCCTTTCTTATAAACAAAGAGCACCAACAAATCTGTTTGAGCATGAATATTAGATTTGCTGTCTTTTGCTGACATCACTATGGGAGATAAACATATTACAAGGAGTGGAACAGCTTGTTGTTTGAGAGGTTGCCAGATGAGATAAGCGAATGGCAAAGTGGCAAATGAAGACAAGGTGCCCATCCTGACAGTCTCAGACAGAGCCGAGAGTTGTGACTTGGTGAAGTGTTGTAGTGAACAGAACTAGTCTGGAACAAGTGGATAAAAATGAACTATGGACTTCTTTTTTCCTAATAGTGAAGAGCTAACAGCTGCTTCCATCTGGGAACTGTGTGAAAGTGCCTTACAGCTGTACAATAATAAACAGCTAAAAACTCAGCAGAGCCTACTGCTCCATTTACATTCTTTCCCAATCTTTTGCCTCATTAAACTGTAATCTTCCTTCTAATTATATTTCATCAATCTATTGTTTATGGAACTCTAGATTAAACGGCAAACATATTGAAACAAAAATAAACTTATAATTAGTTGTCTTCTCCTCATCCCTCCTCCCTTTGTATTAGCAAGTGCATCATTATCAGGCCCCAGGGGTTTGGTGAGGCAATCAGTTTACATGGTGCACTTTTGGCAGCAAAGAATAAAAAAACATTTGTAGCTGCATAATATGATTTACCAGCTCTAGGGCTCCAGGGTCTACACTTCCATAAATACAAGTGACAAATTATCAATAAATCATTCCCGGTTCTACCAAACTGCATAATGTTTATTGAAACCCAGTTCTAATAAATATAAAAGTCACCTTTTTTATCCAAAGCATAAGAAACAAAGATGACAGCGATTACAAACAGAAATGAGAAATGAGAAATAAGCCCCTTCACAAGTAACGAACCTTTTTTCCTTAGCATCCTTAGCACCTCTGCATTGCTGGCCTCTAAAACATGCATTGGAGCAGATATGACTTTCAAATGGTGATTTTATTCTTTGATTACAACAGATATTATTTTCCTTTTTTGTTTGTTTGTTTGTTGATCATATACTTCTCAGATCTGATTTCAGATCTCTGAAGAAATCAGCCCAGTATACTCTGAGCACATTCTTCAGAAGCTTGATTAGAATCAGTTGAGCTCTTCCAAATTAGCCATGTTGTAGATCAGTTAGGTATACTGAGATTTGTGTTCTGAAATCGTGTTACATTGCTTTTGTTCATTGCAGGAAACTATTTGAAAAGTGAAAAGAAGGGAAAACCAGAATATTTGCCTATTAGTTACTGCATTCATTCTTCGTCTCTATAAATTGAAAAATGCAGCTCTAAAATTGGTATAAAAGAGTTATACTTGTGGGTTTTTTCACTTCATTTTGTAATCCCACAAAAACTGCACCAAATATAGCTCATAGTATGTAAATACCCTTACTGAAGACTATTTCAAGAAAATTAATCAAGGAAAATTTAGGCTTTACTATGTTGTTTCCCCCTAACAAAAATTATTTTGTTAGATACATCTATATTTCTTAAAATTAGTCCCTGAGATATCTCACCTGTTTCAGGAGCTGACTAAAACATAAGATAATAATATCCAACCATTTTCATACACGTCAGCATCTGGAATTAATTTACACAGAGTAGTCATTAGACTTCTGTAACACTTTAAAAGTCAGCTTGAACATTAATAGAAATTCCCTATCCTTTAGTATTCAGTAAGCCAAACATCAAGTACTCAGGTTAAGTATAACTAACATCTCCTCTTTAGAAAGATTAAATTTTTCCACTATTCTTCTGATCTCTTGTTTTTACAAAGTCTTAGCTATCTTCGTATCATGAAAAAGATCTCTGCTCAGATGCTTCATTCATCTTAGTTAAACTTCTGCTAGGTATACTGTGCTCTCTAGGTCATGTAATCTGTATGTTCAGTGACACACTTTTGCAGATGTAAATAAATTCTGTTTAATTCAAAGGAGCATGCCCATTCACAGCAGAACAAGGTCTTCCCTTGTAACTTCACTGAAAGTTTTCTTTGCCTGAGAACTGTAGGACTGAACCCAGTAGTTTCCTTTCCAGATTAGAGTCTATTTACTATGCAGGCTTTCTCCCGCCACATCATTTTTATCTTTGCCCTTCCATGCTGTGTTTTGAAGACAGTATAGCCCGTGCAGTAGCGTGTCTGTGTTTGTGGAGTATGAAGGAGTGCATATATTTTCTCAGAAGTTCTTACAGAGTTTCAGAGGGAATGATTGATTTCCTGTAGGTTTAAGGTGCCAGCTCATTGACCCATTGGAATAATCCTATTGAATTCATTTGCTGTTTTCCCATATAAAAGTGTCCACAAGTGAGAACCTAACAGAATTTAAAAGCAGGGACATTCTTGGATAGTTGTAAAGCAATTAAACAAAAGTCCTTTGTTTTAGGAATAGTTCCTCCACTGGCACCAGGTGAGATGGATACACACCGCGCTGGCACTGTTCAGCACCGTGCATAGCCTGCACGGCTGCTCTTTACCCTGGCTGCCAGGACAGCAAGAAGGCTGATCTAAAATTCTCACGACTGAACTGTGGCACACAGGATCTAACGAGTCCAGGCACAAGCCCCTTCCCACTTAATCAGTCCCTCTAAAAGAAAGCATGTCCTGAAACTCTATTCAGGGAAGGAGAAGGGATTAAGGCTCTCAGCGTATCAGAGCAGCAGCAGCCCTGATACTTGGAAAGGAAGCAGCTGCAGAACAGTCATGAATTACAGACTTGATGCCAGCTCAGCATCTCACATTTGGTGATGAGTGAGGAAGTGGAAGGAACCAAGACCACTGAGCCAACAGACTATTTCCATTCACTGGAACAGGATGTAATGAGAGATCTGAGAAATGTGGACTTTATTTTAAAGTCAAAATATAACCTGATGTGTATATCCTGACGTAAAGAATGACATCTGTGAGAGAGTCTGAGCAATCTGCATGAGGATATCAGAAGTCTAACAGATGATTTTCATAGATTTGAATGCCAGAGCTATTGCTCAACATTAAGATATTTCTGATTTCACATGATATACTCTAATGAGGTCATAGCCTGGAACTAGGGGGGGAAAAAAACAATGTAAAACTCCAGATTGATCATAATTCCAAATCTAGCCAAAAATTAGTATTTCCGCAGGGAAAAGCAGACTTGGCTGATCTTCTGTAAGGATATAGTAATAACTTGATATAGGTATTCTACATCTGCCTTTCAAGGAAATCCCTGAAAACATTTTTTAAAAGTTAACAAAAAGATAAATCTAGTTATAAGACAGCAATCTTGCTGTGCATGAAGGACTCAGAGTATTTCCACGTGTTGGACATTTCTGGAGATAATTAAATGATGGCAATAAATAAGATAGGTGTTTATTTTCTTTCAAGGATACTATGGTTACTTTTCCTGAAATTTCTCTTTTTTGTTATGAAAAGGACTGAGTGATCTATACTTATGCTTTGTGTTTCAAAGATAAAATATGAACCCATACAAAATTCCAGAAGTCTTTATATGCCTAATTATGAACTGAAGACAGCTCACGCTTAGCTAAGATCTAAGCTGACCTTGGTATTATTTGTATTTATTATCAGTCACTTGCAGTATTTCATGAGATCCTTTTGATTTTTTCTTTGGTTGCACTACATTTAGTCCAGAATATTTCCAGTTTATTGGAGTAATGTGCCATTATCTGGTGTCTTCCTTCAAAGATGTAGGAACTTTTATAGAAGTCATCTCATTAAAATTGTCCAGTTAATTACAACGTGATGCTCTCTTACTGATAAGGTGTGTGTAAGTCTTAAGCTACTTGTTGGCACTTATAGTTGAATTGTTAATTTCAGAACCCAAAACAAAAGCTATCAAAAAAGATACATGAAGACAACACAACAAATAATTCATGTTCATTTTAAAGTCTGAAGCCATTTTGAGCTTTCACAAGGGTTTTCAGTCTTGCTACCTGGCTGATTGTTGGCTTTTAGCCCTTAAAAACATATGATGCCAGTCCTTAAAGTTCAATAACTCATCAAGGAACTACGTGCAAATATTACATTTCCGACAATTGCTTTTCTTGATTGCACACTGAAATCTGTTTCTGCTGTCAGAGTTAACTGCAGAGTATTGTTTATCAGCTAGCTGATTACACTGATATAACACATCTATTTTAATACTGTCTGCATGTGTATTGATATCAAGTGCTAGCCAGCCAAGAAACAAGTAGGGACCCTGTAGTATAAGCACCCTAGTCACATTAACCTCCGTGGAAGCCATTTGTGTCTGAAAAGGACAGACTTTGGCCCTGAAATTATTAGACAGCTGGAGTGTATTTTTATCTTATTTCTATGGTGTCAGTAGACATAACACAACAATCTGCATGAGTTCACATAAATCCAACTAGAAATGAGCACATTACTCTGTATACAATAATTTTTTTTTCCATTTTTTGCCTATGAAAGTGTTTTGCAAAGATAAGGCCAAAAAGGGATAAAAAGTTAGTGGTACACCAGGCAAGTCTGTATGCACAGGTAGGCTTGGCTTGCTACCAGGTCACCCAGAAGTGATACCCAGGACAGCAAGGAGATACAGAAAACTGTGGAACTGCATAAAGCTCATGGGCTTACCCACTGCTCGTGGATATAACTAATAAGCCTTGCTGAGAGGCAGGGTTATTTGCTAACAGCAGAAAGAAATTAGACTCAGTTCAAACTGGTGTAGCAAGAATGAGTCAGTAAGATAGACCTATCCCGATGATAAGCCACATAGACAGAGATTTTCCAGGAGGCAAAAAGTTGCAATATTGCATAATGAGTATTTGCTGTAATATGAATCACTCTCAAATGTATGGTTTTCTCTTGTGTTTGAATGTCAAGTGTGAAGATAAAATTTGCCCAAATTTAACCACCAACAGGAGATTCTCCTGTTAGTCATGTTTTGTAAAAGGCCTAAATATTAATTTGCCAGAACTTAAAGTGCAAGGTTATAGGAATAGTTGCCATAGTTTCCCCCTTCCACTGACCGGATTGCGCTCAGTGAGAGCCTGGGAGAAAGGGAGCGGAAACAGGGCTCTCAGGGTGAACTGCCTATTGCCAGTCCTGAGGATGAGGTAGGCAGTGGAAAAGCTTTGGCAGCGTGACATTTTTTGTGAGATTTTGGGGGGTTCTTTTAGATTAAATTCTTCTCCTTCTTAATGCGCAGAAATTTTATGACCTCCTGCCTACGGGATAGGACCTAATACATCATTGTATACATTTGATCTCAGTAACTCTTAGTGGGTATTTTCTTCCCTTAATATGTTCTTCATAAATTACCCCAGTTTTCCACTGTGATCCTTTAGTTACTGTCTCCTTAAGAGAACTAATCATTAGCCTGTCTTACTTACTTTACTAGAGAACTAAAAAGATGAATATAAAAAAATTACATTTATGATTCTGCATGAGTGATTAGGCAGTCACAAACAGTTTTGTTAGAAAACATGTTTTTAATCAAATCTGCCTCGAAAATAGAGGTTTCATCTGTGAGGGAAATATTTCAGAAAACTCAAATTCCCCTTGTTAATTCTCAAGGTATTTAAATCAAATTTTTCTGTGTTCATAAATCACCATTTTCAAGAAAATAAGATGCCTTACAGAACACTTTATTCTTTATTTACTCCTTATTTTAGAAAATGATCTACTTAAATATTTTGTTAGTTTCATAATATTATTTTTTCCTCCTCCTTATAAATCCTACTGTACCTTCTGTAGCAGTGAATACAGCCTGTGAGAGAATGAAACACTTCTGCTTTTTTAAGAAAAACAATAATCGTCTGTAACCCCTACTTAAACTTCTCCAGATATTTGGTTTTGTAGTGTAGTATACTAACACTTCAGAAGCACTACTGAAATAATCCTCATCTTCCAGCAATTCTGTTGTCCCAGAGCTGTTGGAAATACAGGATTCAGACTTTGACCAAACTTACAACCAAATTGTTGCATCTTCACAAATTAAGTCATATTACACAAGCCACAGAATTTCTGTGCATATATTCACTTTAACTGTGGCAAATACAAGGTAGTCCTGCTGCTACTAGTCCTACTAGCCTACTGTCCTAAAACGCCTGTACTTGCCCTCCTTCCTGACCACTTAATATGTTGATAAATACAGATCCTTGAGAAAGTGTATTCATAACACTCCTCCCAGGAGAATCTGACCACTTATTCCTATTCTTTGTTTCTTATCATTTAAGCAGTTGTCACTTAGTTGTCACTACATGACAAGACATTCTCTATTACTCTGTAAGGGCACAGCTTCTGTAAGAACATCTGGCAAGGGCGACTGAAAGTCCAGCTACGCCGTACCAGCTGCTTTATTCACATGGTAAATCATTCTTTCAAAGAGCTTTATTGGATTTGTAAATCATGCCTACAGTCTGCAAAGCTTATTGACTCCTTCTCAAAGCATCATAGCTATGTAGTATATTCTGATATGCTCTCTATCAGTTTATCTAGGCTTAGGTAAAGAGAATCTTGAAATAAAATTCTGGATTAGTAGCTTCCAGTAGCTTCCAGTAGCTTCCATTCCAAAGATTGGTGTCATATTCCCTTAGTATCAAGGCCAAATTAAGCAATGGCTAACACATCCCAATTACTAGTACAGAATTTTCCTATTTGAGTGCCTTTAGCACTCCTGAGTAACATGATTTAGGTCCTTAAAATCATTCTTCTTTGATTTATCATTTCAGAACAAATCACTTCTATTCATATTTCAGTTGGAAGTAGTTTTTCAGATTCCAATAAAACATGGTTTTGGTGTCTGGTCTCTTCTGTAATGAATACCAATGCAAGAAATTCATTTTGCTTTTTTATAATGGTCTGAATTTTCCCTGACAGTTCCTTTTATATCAAGATCATCCATTGTTCCCAACTAATCTCTGAAAGGCTTTTTTAATTCTGATTCACTGGAAGGAGGTTTTTATTCTAAACATTTATTCTTCTAGCCAATTGCTTGACATCTTTTTGGCCTGTCCAAATGTGGTTTTACATTTAAGACTGTAGTTTTACTTTAAAGAGATTATAGCCCAATATTGCAGTGAAGATTTTGAAACTAAATGTATCACATGTCAGAAAGATGGAGTTTTGTGTCATCTAAGCATGAATTAATCCAATAACAACATGGTGGTGGGAAGTGTAAAGTGCTTGCGTGGTGTCTCAAAATTGTTGGAAATTACAGAAGTGTAGGTATTTTAGCACCTTATTCAAGAAAGGTTAAAGACATGGGAATTGAGACTAAAGCCAGAGCTGGAATACTCAAAACTCACTCAGCATTTCAAATTTAGGCCTTTGGTATGTAGTCACCCTGCTTCTTGAATGAAGTTGCTTAAGGTTTCAAAATATATGTCAGTCCTCAGCTTTTCCCTGCTTGCTGTGCCTTGAGAAGCTGCACATAAATTCAGCCTGTTCATTGATGTCCACTGTGCTTTAATTCTCTGTGCAAGATTTTTACACAGTTTAGTACCTCACACAGGATTCTGGGTTCTGCTTTAAAACTCTCTAAACCACACACTTTTTAGTGCTTTTGTCTTTCACTAGGCCACTTAACACTGCCACATTTTCTTCAGAAAAATAATTTTTGGTGAATAGCCTTTTTCTACTACCATGCTGTTAAAATCATTATACTATTTTCCCAGATAATTTTAAATACATTAAAGATAAAGAACAATTTATTCATTACTGTTTTGTTTAATTATATAAAAGATCAGTCTGTTATATGCATCACCTGCTCTATTAAGCTGAACATAACTTGAGTTTAAACTCAACCTTTGCCTCCATCCTTTGTGTGTCCTCATACCTTTTAAATTTCATCTCATTAGGTAGCAGGCAGGGCTGGTTTTGCAATTTTAATCACCAACAAGCAGATCTAAGTTTATTTCTTGATTTTAATTTATACAAACTAAATTTGCTTCTAAATCTGTTTTTTTGTGTGTGTGAAAGAAGTTTGTGTGTGACATCTTTTAACAGTTCTCCCTCATGTTGGAGCAAAAGGCACTGTTTCAGTGAAGAAAAAGCTTTTATTTGTTTCATTTGTACAAGGACTTGGAAACTTAGCAAGAGCTGGACAGAACTGCCTACTTGCACAGATGTTTTCAGCTTTGCTTGGTGGCAGTGGTTGTTGAGAGAAGCAGGCATCAGAAGTTTAGGCTATTTGGAAACAAAGAGGAGGTGTTCACTTGCAGGAATTGTAGTGCAGCAAGAGCGAGCTGAGGAAAAACAAGACAGCCTGAAGTATTCAACAGCAGTGTCAAGCCTAAGCCTTAATTAGAAACAGCATTATCTTGGAGGCATTACTTTAGTTTTAGGTACATTTTACATTCTATTCCCCATACAACCACTGATCACATCAGTGCCAGTCTACCTCAGTCTTCCATTCAAATTAAATGATGATAATAACATTTAATATGCTCCAGATATTAAGTGGACTAAACAAACACATTTCCTGAGCTCATCTAACCTGTAGAATGAAGTACAAATGAAGAATGGTTTTGCAACTAGAGACAGCATCTCAGAAAATCATACTTTATGCTCTTAGAGTTTTGGACATAATTATCACCACTTTCCTAGTCCTCCAACTTTCATCATTAGAGCCATTTATGATATTTTCTACATTAACCACAGATTATTTACAGGTATAAATGCAAGCACATTAAAGCTAATACCAAAAAAAAAGTCTGTGTTCTGTGGATACCTAACATCCAAAAAAAATGAAGCCTGCTCTTAGAATCAGCAAAAGAGCTTGGCTTCCCTAATCAATTCTTGAACTAAGCAGCCAGATACAGATGATGTTTCTGACCTCTATCAGCATCTGCTATATCTTTAACCAGTAACAGCTCAATAACAGCCACTTTGCCAGGAGACCTTCAGAATAAGTTTGCCCTTCATCTTAAGTTAGTTACTTTCTTTGAAATTCCCATAGGTGAATCACCATCTTCAGTCGGTGCCTAGCAGTGAATGTTACAGCTGTGCACTGTTGCCAGCTCTGGTGATTTTACCATGAATCTCAGAGTTACTTGTTGTTTGCTTTAAGGCATCAGCTCCTGGAATTATATAAAAAGAGCAAATCTCATTATTTTCTTCAATTTTCTGGAAACAAAAGCAAAAACAAAAAAGCCAGGGTGTGGGTTTTTTCCCCTACTGAAAACCTTAAAATGCAAGCCCTACCTTTTCAAAAGCAGAAGAAACCCAGCACTTCCTACTTTTAAAATGCTGCACTTTTTAAATCTTGCAATAAAGAAAGAGGAGGAGAAGAGAGGCTTCTTTTAGGGTTTCATCTTGTATTCATCGAAATTATTTACAAATATTCTATTGATTTTTAATGGTGCAGGACCAGGGTCAGAGAGAGAACCACTTTCCTTCGCACCTGCAGCAGTAGAGGAAGCCAAAGGATAATATTTAGCCCTTTAATATCTGATCTTGCTAAAAATACATATCCAACTTGATTTTTGACATCATCCAGAGGAACTGCTCACCACTACTTCTTTCTCTCCCAAGTATATTTTATCATTTTTACCAAATGGTTTAGCTTGCCTTTATTTCCAGGTTGAGGGTTTACTTTCTTTGCCATACTTTTTAACCTCTCTTGTATTTTTTCTGGCTTTAGCATTGGAAAGATCTTTCAGTGCAACACCATCAGCAAATGTATTTAATATGGTCTTTATTCCTTCTTCCAAACCACTAACATGTTAATTCAAATCAGTTCTTTCACTGATCCTTCCATTGGCTTGGGCAGATAGATATTTTGCCATATATCATTATCCTATTTTTAAATCTCTGTTGCCCTGTTTACAAAAAATTAGGTTTCCAAATTATATTTCATGATACTTTATTAAGTACTTGAACTAAGACCATGAATGTTAAGCTACTGTATTCTATTCTATTCCATTCCATTGATATTGAAATTATGCTACTAAGGAGCTTTAAATTGTATTGACAACATTTATTTTTATTCACTCAATATTGCATGTTCCAAATAGCTCCAGGATTTTTTTTTTTTTTTGCATTCTCTCATTATGACTTAAAGTGAAAAAGTATTAAAAACTCTTCATATCACATTAAGATGACTATTTTTTCCTGTTTTATGGCTGAGAAGAGATTAAGTGACCTGTCTAAGGATGTATGCCAAGACTGTAATGCAAAGAATAACGGGACTCAGAGGTTCCTACTACTGTGATAAGGCCAAATTCACTATTTTTGCCCTTTTTTTTTCTCATGTTTTTAGCTGTTTAATTTTTTAACTTGGAGTTGTGATTTATTGCCAGGTTTTGTCTTCTTTACCAATCAACCAATCTAGCTTTCTTTTGATAATGTGTATCCCTTTATGTCATTCCTTTGCTTTCCCCTGACAGCTACCCATTTTTCCTCACTATTTTTGCTAGATATTTGAGAACATCTACAATTATAATAAAATAGGATTTTAAAAGTTTAAGAAGAGATAACACAATCCTGTAATTGAAGACATAAACCAGTCACTGACGGTTTAGGAGAAAGTTTGCTTCTTGAACAGACTATATCACAGTTTTCTCTGGTTTTGATCTTTTCTTGTGTTTTGGGAAGACTTTTTTCAGCTAAAATTGGCTATTTCATTGATATGAAATGGATACTGTACAACTAAAGTACAAGTTGTTACGCTGGATGCAGTCTGCAGACTAAGGGAAAAATTGCAGGGGAGGAGCAGGACAGAGGTGCCCATCTCATAGGGAGTCTGGCCCCAGCACAGGGAGAAGAGTAAGAGTTGAAACTTGAGTAAACCTGTTTTTCAGAGAAGGCACAATAGTAGAAATCCCTAAGTTTTAACTTCCAGTCTTCCCTTTTACCTTAAGACAGAACAGTATCCAACAAGGGATTTGAAGGAGAAGAGGGATGGAAGAAGAATTCAAAAAGGAGTATTTAATATTGTTCTTACTAAACAGCTCTGTGTGCTTTCACAGTTGTTTGGTTTCATCATCACCTTTTTTTTTCATCTTTCCCCCTCATGCGATTTCTCACTTTTGCTAGCACCTATGCACTTCTAATGGCAGAAGCAGTGCAATGAGGTTGAGACCATGCAGTCATTAAAGCCCTCGGTCTGCCAGTGACCTGCTTATACTAACATTGCATCAGCTCTTTGCACTGCAAGCAGTGGTGGTGGACAGTGTTACTTTTGCTACATTTTCCACTGTTAGGAACATAGCTAGAACTTTTATAGGGCAAAACTGCCTGTCTTTCTTGTAGGAGAAAAGACTGTTCTGCAGAAAACAAGCTTCACTAACATTAATAGTGATTTTGCCTGCCTGTTGTTCTAATGCATTTTACGGAATTATTTGGAATGTGCATAGCCTTCAAGAACTGCAAAGTATTTTTTTAAATTGCTGAAAAAGTTGCCAGTGAAGCACATTGCATTATATACTTTAGAAGTTAGCCAGAACAGCACTATTTATGTAGCTAAGTTTGTCCCCAGCAGATACTCAAAAAACTTGATTACAAAACCCAAACAAAAGGGCAAAACAGGAAGAACTGACAGGGCTCAGAAGTTGTCAAAAATGGAAGTAGTAAGTTTGCTCTGAATTTCTTACCACAGTAGTCCTAAATACATTTTTATATTCAACTATGGACGTGAACAAGCAGTACAGCTGACTTCCTAGCTCTGAGTGGACAACGAAGAGCTAACCTCCAAAGTCTGGACAGACCATTGGTTGATTTTTCTTGCCAAAGTGAGACCACAGACAAACCCAGTTAAAAGAACTGACCTCAGAAGGCCGCATGCAGGTAGCTGAGAGCTAGAAATAAATTTAGCAGTGTGGACTTTGCTGAGCTAATGTATGAAAGAAACCTACTGCTCTCTGCTGTAGATTTAAAGGCACGGAGATTTTAGTTTGTAAATAATTGTCTGGGACTCAATAAGCCTAGTGCTTTTCTGTCAGATCAGCCATACTCTTTAAGCACTTGCCTGGAATTTTTGCGTTTTTTCCCAGTAAGAGATTTTATGGTTTCACAGCCATCAAGTACTGTTAAAAGCTCAAGTATGGGAGAATGCGGAAGCTCAAAAAAACACAAAATACCTAAAATGGAGAGAAGAAAATCTTAAATCAGAGTCAGAGTCTTACCCTGTATTAACACAGAAATTTTCTGCTAGCCACATTATTGAATGAAGCCTTGTCCTGCCATGAACACTTGGAGGAAGGATTATATATGATTTCTCCTAGCAACTTCTCTGCTAGCCATGTCTCTGTATCCTCTCCAGACCTTAAGCCAAATATACCAGAAAAAAGGTAGGAGGGAGAATGTGTTCATAACAGGAATCACAGGAGAGGAGAGAAGGCATGCCAGAGAAATGCAACGCTGTGGAAGACGAAAATACAAGGGGAAAAGGGCAGAAAATGGCACTGGGAAAAATGGACATTAATTGTGCCGGAGATCCAGAGAGAGGGCTATTCTTCACTCCACAGGAAAGAGGGGATTAGTAAAAAGATCATTTAAAATGACAGAACAGAAAATGGTCCAAAAGATGAAAGTACAAAGTAATTTACCATGGAGAGCAGAGAACCTTCTGCTTTTGAAATTGGAACACCAGCAAACATATCTGTTATAATCAAATACCAAATTTTCGGTGCAAAATATTTTGACTAAATTGTTCTTGGAAAAATATATGACAACTAGCTGTGTATCAGCATAACAGCTCCAAAATGGAAACAGCCTGTTTTTTTATTAAGTTACATGAGATATTATTTAGGATTGTGAGTTCTGAATCCAAATACTTTTATTAAATCTCACTACAAAATAATTCAGAAGACAGGACCAATCCGACTGACTCCAGACATTTGTTTGTAAGAGGAGTTCATTTGACTCATCCTTCACCTGCCAATGCATGTGGATCAGTCATATCGCTAGTGATACATTGAATGGTTTGGGAATTATTAAGGTAAATGTACACAAATAATATAATAAAAGAGCAAGCAAAATGCAATACAAAGAAATTACCTTCCAAAGTGACTGTTTGAATCCTTTATTCCTTCACAGGTAATATATTTTTTTTTCTGGTACCACGATACCATTTTTAACTGAAGAGAAAAGACTTCCTGGACATGAAGCCTAGCCTAGGAAAAAGATGCATTTTCCATATGAGGCCAAAAAGCTGAACTTCAAGCACTGCAGTCTGAGTCAAAAGATTACATGTTAAATATGTCAGAAATTAAAGGGAACAAGTATTTTGCACATCAGGATTGTTTTCTGAAATACTATGTGCAATATGTATGCCAATATCATCTGAAAGAATGAATTTATTTCAAGAAATGCTCACTGTGGCCCAGTGCTTATAACCACTCAGCAAAAACTCAAATCATGGTGAAGCATGCAAATTACATGTATAAATTATGAAAGCCTACAACAATGTTAAACTGGGTCTGGAATTTAGAATACCCTCAAATTATTTTCTGCAGATTCTACTCTGGTTGTCCAATACCCTGAAAACCTGTAAACCCTGAACAACCCATCCCAGGTTTTACACTGAGGCCAGCAAAGGCCTTTAAAATTGTGCTAGCAATGTGAAGGTCTTCTGGCTTCGTACAGCCTGTTTAAACTGCTTAGTAGAACACATCTATAAAATTTCTGCAAAGACCAGGATGACTCCTCTGCCCTAGAAGACTGTTTCCATTGCTTTTTTAGGATGTTCATGAGTATTCTTTTTAACTTTGGGATGAATGTTTTCACCTAACTGCAATGATTGTCCTTGGCTATTTCCAGATATCCTTGCACTACATTCATTTTCACTTAAGAGGTCTGCCTATCAATAAGGCCTTCAAGAGTAGATTAGGAAAAATATCCTGACAGCAAGTACTTTGGAATATGCTGACAAGCCAAGAAAGAGCCCCTTGTTCACTTATGGTAAAACTGACAGTTGTGTAGATAGCTCTCACAATACCCATTTTCAGCATTGGTGTTCTGTCACACCCTGTTATTTTGCTATGATTTTCATTAAAGAGTGACTATGGTGACTAAACCCAGAAAGAGAGCCTCTGAATAGAAGGGACTTGGATTTGCACTAAGGACTCCTATCCCCCTACTATATCTTTGTTTTCTAATGCAACGATCTTTTAATCTTTCTGATCTCAGTTGCCAGGGATGGAGGAGAGACTGACTAGTTATTTCAAGGTAGTACAGTTACATGTAAAAGGCTATGCTAATACGAAATGCATACATACATACCTATAGCTCCATATTGTGGCAATAAAATGGAGCATTTCCAAATGTGCACCTTTTTTACCAGTGTAGTACTGTGGAAACTAATGTTCATTTAATTTTCAGTAAACTCAGTGTGGTACCTTGGTTTATTTCACGTTCTGATGAACACTTGAACCTAGATTTAAGTAAGAACCCACCATTTAAACCTCTTGTCAGTTCTTGTTTTCTGTATACATTTATATATGTGTGGGTTTACATAAAAGATATGGAACTATACGGGCAAAAGGATGTTGCATAGTCACAGAAAGTGACTATCTCAAGGTATAGGTCTCTTTAGGAAATCATTTTATGTGGAATAATTAGGATAGATTAGTAAGAAATGCTTTCATCTTCGTTTTTTGCCTATGTTGCATTTTCAAATAATTAAGAATCCAGATTGTTTCTGGTTTTCACCTTCGTTTACTGGCACCCAGCAAAGAGGCCTACACTTTGATTTTAATCATGGCCAGACAGTATAAGACCTTGGTCTTAAAGGCAACTGGAGCAACAAGCAGAAACCCTGCTGTGTAATTTCAAAGCAATGTACTTCATGCTGCTAACCCTACAGTATGATTTCTGTTCTGCCAATGGCTCCAATAGCAGACAACTTCCAATTTGCACCTCTCGCATAAATCCACATTATGCCAATAGGTTTAGAAGAAAACCACAAGCTGCCCAGCCCAGCAGTCAGAGGTCTGTTAACAGATCTTTAACTATGATCTATTGTGTAGGAAAGTCTAAAATTATGGATGCAGAGTTCCACTTTATAGAGCTCTCACTTATGCTATGCAGGTTTTCTTGAGATAATTATAAGTGTTTATTTTGGCTTTTAACAAGTTTAATCACATTATTTAGCATGTTCTGATTTTGTCACTGAGGCAACCATTACTCTCGCACACAAGTTTTGCTTAATTGGCTGTGGGAACAGAAAATGGAGTTTAAAGCAACTAATTGCACTAGACCTCACAGATGCCAAGATGTAGCTCTTTTAATTAAAACTTTTTACAAGACAGTTTCCAAATGTAAAAGCACTATCTCTCATAGGTACCTAATGCAGCATCCTGCTTCCAGTTTTGCTTCCATTTTAAGTGGCTAAATATTCTGGAAGTTCAGATAAAGGACGAGACTGCAGGAAGTATTTCAAAGCATGGAAGAAGACAGAGATTTGGAATATAATAGCAGGGAGTTCAGTAAGGCACTTCACTTACTTATCTGAATTCCAATTTATAAATAACCTTGGCTGCCTGTAGAGGGTAATTCAGTCTGTTAATTTCAGGCCACCGTTTAAGTATCATGCTGTGCCAAATTGCATCTGATGGTTTTTTAATAACATGACTATATTATACTAAAAGAGATCTATAAAGTTATTCCCCTAGTGGGAATTTCAACCCAGGTATCCAGTGGTAAAAATGATGTTCCTATTTAGCAGTTTTGCTTTCCCCTGTATCTTATATATGTGTAACTGTCCGGTATTAAACAAAAAAATACATTTTGAACTCTAATTTAAAGTGCTCACCATTCCTGACTTAAATACTTTTGTAATTTCCAACTCAGGCTTGTAATAAAATATTTCAAAATCACAGGGTATGCTTCTTGACACACTTCATCCCACTTTAAATTACTGAAGAATGGCACTACAACTTGCTATCAAAAGTGATTGAACAACAACCTGAACAAGCACTTGATGAATAGTAATAGTTTCCCCAAAGGGAGTGCTGTTTCTTGATCTCTGGCATAAAATAACATAGGTATATCTCAGAAAGGTGAATGCTTGCATCAGGATATCGTCTCACAGAAGACTTCCTTGGCACAGTGGCATTTTCCAGCGAGCAAGACATCTTCACCCCTCCTCCCGTGACCAAAAAAAGTTGAATGCCTTTTGGAAGGTTAAGCTCTGTACGCAGGGGTCATGGGACAGGGCTGAAGCTGGAGGGTCTGTTTATTTTCTACGTGTGTTGAATTATGTTGTTCAGTGGGTGTGAACAGAAGTTTCTAACCTTCACAAATAATCCCAAGGAAGAGATCTTGCTGACTAAGACTGCGTTTGCCGCGGAGCCATTTCAACAATTCACATCTTTTCAAATGATGTATAGTTGCCAAAGAGAATACTTTTTTTAAACACTAATTTGTATTTTAAACTCTAGTAACCAGAGGCAAAACTGTTGCTGGAATAATGGTGCAATTGCTCAGATATTTTTTCAAACATATCTTGGGGGGAAAAAACACTATGGATGTATCCCCCTAACATCCAGTAAGCACAGCAGTCCCATAAAGAACTTCTTCTCTTAGACTGCTATAATGCCCTGAATTATACCATGTGAAACAAAACACTGTGAATGTTTTAATAAACTTCCTGGCTCATGTCATGACTCCTACATATTGAAGCAGTCAGACGATGCCAAACTGCTTGAAAGCAGAGAGATTCATGGAGCACTGCTCTTGTGAAAATGGTAGTTATACAAATTTAACTATTTCTGAGTCCATGTAGGTTAAAACTATCACCAGGTTTTAAACAGCAGATAATGTAAGTGAATATCTTCACCTACTGGAGGAGAGGGGAAAAGTGTCTGTATCAGATAGATAGATATTTCTCTTGAGTTTCTTCTTTAGATAACTTTGAGAACCTAGATGGTATCCTATTTTTATCTCCTTACAACTCCAAGCCTCCTGTCACTATATCCAACGTATGACTTTAAAGTCTTTTTTTAAAAGTCATCTTAAAAACTTCCATTAAACAAGCTGATTCTAGATAGATTATGCAAATTTTACTAATTTAGTGTACTAGGTTAGTGTGCTGCTTATAATTTTCTGTACAAGGTTCAAAAGCCTTGCAATGCCTATGTCATACCCTTTACTTTCATCAGTGATTTTGTCTGGGACTTTTTTACTTACTTCCTAGGAAAAAATCTTCACTCAGATGTGACACCAGAAAGAGCATGTTCCAACTGAAAATAGATTAAGTAACTTCTGGTTTCGAGTCAGAAAATATCATCAGGAAGCGTGTACATCTTCTCGCACAAATCTGACAGTGCAATATGTCTATCCTTTCTAGTAGTCATAATATTTATAATGCATTATTAATAATGAATTCCATAATAGTCCTGTTGCTGACCAGACAGTGAACTTCAATAACTCATTGAATGCATATTTTGATAGTTGCTGGAAAATGAGACATTATGACGTAATGGCCGGCTAGAAAATATCTTGTCAGATTTTTGAAAGCTAGACTTTGCATGGTACTATACACATTTCGTTGTGGAGCAGGTGGTACTCTTGAATTGTTCATGGCAAAGAACAAACAGTCTGATTCTTGAGTACAAATTAAAATATGCCATTAAGAGTCAAATTTAACTAAGGTGTTACACACACACATTCAAAGCTGAGCTCAAAGCTAATGCTTAACATAATCTTTCATGCCAAGAAATTGCACTGCTTTGAAACTCAATTTAATACATTTGTATTAAGTAGGTTCAACAAAATGACAGTGTGAACTCAGATTTTTCTTTTCTTTTCCAGGCTAAAGATACACAGTTAAGGAAACCATTTTGAAGCAAGTGAAAGAGTTTCAGTGCAAAACATCAAACCATTTTGCACCTATATTTAACCCAAATCAATTTCAACTTTTTGATGCTTTACAAAACTAATGGCAGTATTATCCTTTTTTTCTGGTAAGTGGCAGTGTCAAATCTAACAGCTGATTCAGTTCTTCTGTTGGAAAGAGACGTAAGTTACGCTGAAATTTCAGGTGGTAGGTTTTTTCCCAGATGGACTTCAAAGACTATTGGCATTCTAATGGTGACCTAAAGATGAAGGCAATTTTAGATAACATGTCAAACCAGTGCTGAGCAGCCCATTTACAGCTATTTGGAACTTCCTAGCCATTTGGGACTTTTGTAAGAGAAAAGGCATTCATCATTCTGCCCTTGCTAATTCCAGTTATCTTGAAAAAAATTCATTTGAAAATTTCAGTTGCTTGTTCTTGTTGTGACTGATTGCCTTTAACAATAATGACTAAAAAAACAGTTTGCATAGCTCATATGTCATTGATATTGGTTCATGTACTTAAGACAGTGTCCTTCAGAGTATAACTGGAACCTAAAAACACTAAGAGTTAATTCAATTTCTCTATTTATATATGCAAATGTGCATGTTTTCCCATTATATTTGGACTCCTGCTCCCTCCCTAACTTTGGACTAAAGTAAAAAGTTTTAGAATTCCAACCTCATCAGCCCATAGATATAAACACACATTTATATAATTTGAATAGGCATTCATATATGCATGAATCTTATATGACAGCACTGGAAATAAAGAGCACTTAGCCTGCCACCAGAAAGTGGATATTATATCTCAACATCCTCTTGCAATACATCTGGACTTACATGGTCGAAGTAATACCTATGGATGTGCATCATGTTTGTTAAATATTGACATAAAAGTGAGGCAACCATCATGATAGAAGCAGGCAGTGTGTCAGAATACTCACCAAAAATCTTTTTTAAAAGCTAGCAACCAAACTGGTTTTTTTGTTTGTTTTTTTTTTTGTTGTTTTTTTTTTTTAAGATCTATACTAGCAAGCTTGGCAAAGCAAAACTCCTGAATAAGGAGAGGTATCATGGCTTATGAAGCCTTTGGGAAGACATGACTTTTCTGGTCTATCTATTTCACAGTGAAGCAACAGGAACTCCTACACTGCCATTTCTACAAGTCCTGTGGGATATCATAGGTTTGGGGTAAATTAAGTTTAATGCAGAACTGACTCTAAAAAGGAATAGGGGATTTTTCCAGCAAACCAAACTTTTGCTTCAGATGAAATCCATCCAAAAAGGTACATTTGATTTTGATTTTGCAAGTAGCAATGTTTCTAATGCAAACTAACTCAAAATTTCCATTAGAAAAACTTGCATTTTGTGTAAGTCTCTTTTTCTATCCAATTATTTTGACAGCAAATTCCCTACAGCCTTTTGTGTAAAAGGGGGCTGCATATGCTACAGAAGTTACAGATATTTCCCGGTGCCCTAAGCCTACAGCTTCTTCAGACCTTATTATTTAATTTTTTTCTGCTATTTCTAACTTCACTATATTGTAAGAAAGAAGTTTACTATTTTTTCTTTGGACAATGAGAAAAATGAGTTCAGCATTGCCTTCTACCAGTTTGGCATCTCATATTTTCCATATGAGCTTGGTGCATTTCTTTTTCCTCCTCCGAAACCATTAAACCACAGGCCATGACTCAGGATATTTTTAAGTGCATCCGTATCTTGACTTTTCATTTCTTGTCATTACCAGCTTTATTTTCTTTGGCAGTGATCTGAATACAGTGGATATTATGTATTATTTGTAGTGAAGAGTAAGTTTATCAAATTGCTACTACCATTACATGTAACAAAGGACAACTATTTCATAGCTGCATAAAATCACGTTGTCTGTTAGGCTCCATGTTTTGGGGAAGTTCAGTTACAGAAAAGGGGTAATATTCTTTTATATGGACACCCATTGGAAGTCTGTTAACTTTCTACCTATAAATTCACAGAGAAACTCCATCTTTCCTTTTTAATTCTCCTTGCTTACAGGCTGAAACTAAGCACCTGGAACCCAGCTTTAATTCTTTAATTACTTTACTGGCTCTGAACATTTGTACTCTCACAAAATGTGGGAACTTCCTCAGCTATTTGTTATTCTTGCTGACCCCATTCTTTCTGCATCATTAAAATTTCCATTTATGCCCAGCATCTTTATTATGTAATACATTTTAGTTACATTTTGGAGTTGTACAAGTGAATAATTTCCCCATGTGATTCATTATATTGATTTTTGATGATTATTCCATCACACAAAATTAACATTTGTGTGTCTATATCCACACATGCATACATGCTTATAATGTAGTGATATATAGGTAAATACATGGTTTATACATATGAGTAAAGTGAGAGGGTAATGGTCAGTCAGAAATGATTATATTTTTAGATTTTATTTATCATACTTGTCATCTTTCAACATCTCTAAACAGCACGTTTTGCTGTGGAATCCCACAGCAATGTGAAAATATGCTCTGTTCAGTGCAGTAGGATGGAAGAGGGAGGTTTAATATAACAGTATAAGCATATCTGTGTCTGTACTAGCAACGCTTTGCCAACACAGTTTACAAGCATTACTATACTAATGAGGTGCTGATAGTGCAGACATGGCCTTAGCAAACAACCATTCAATATTCCATATTGCATATAGAAAAGTAGCGAGTTTGCAGATGAAAGGGAATAATGAGATTCAGATTGGGAAAAGCAAAATCCGATCTTGAGCTACTGAGTGATGATGGCAGGGAGAGGGTCTGGCAGTGACTGAGTTGCAGTAGTGGGTATATCAGATGCAGCTAGGACAGTTAAAGCTCTGGGCATCCAGAAGAAAAAGCAGGCCGGACTGTAATCTAACTGTAAAAATTCCCAGGGATTATAAGACTAGGACTGGAGCCAGGTAGCAGTGCTGGAAGCTCAAGAAACTGCAAATAGTATAGGTTGCTTAACTAGGCCAATCTAGAATCCGTGGAATAATGAAGAAAAGACGAAAAACAGTGTGAAACAACAAAAATAAACCAACAGAAAGGTAAGAACCTGGAAAGAAAAGAACATAAGCAATAGTATGCTTTTCCACCAATTAAATTACTTAGCAGAATAACTTCCTTTATTGTGTTACATATTGTATGCAAATATTTATCCTTTTGAGTTTGTATTTATAGTATTGATAGAAAAATGCTGTATAAACAGCAGGAAAAGCATCCCTTGGCAAATTTTGTCACATTTATCATAAAAAAGTAAGAAATGAGAAAATAATGTAATTCACTGAAATTCATGAACCCACCTTCCTCTTGCCAACCCCTCATACTTCTGATTGTTCTGTTTTATAAAAGCAATGTTCAGATTTGAAATTTTAATCTTATAAAATGGAAGAATCCTGAAATTCTTGTCTCAGATACCTGATGTAAGTACTGTGAAGATTTGTTATTGAAAACAGCTACCCCTTCACATCACATAAAACATGGTATATTTTCACCACTAGTACAGATCAGAGTTGAATTAATGTTTGCTTAGTTTATTTAAAAACATATAGACAGTAGTGTTCAAGAGGTCTGCGGCTGGATGAGCTGCTTCTATACATATTATTTGGGAGAGTTCTACACTGAAGTTGCATTTGCTGTGTTCATTTACTAACTTATTTTAATTACAGTTGAAACCAATGACATTACCGTCAGTTGCTAAGAGGCACAGAAGAAAAGTAGTAGAGTTCTGGATTAAAAGTAATATCCTGACTACAAGTGTAAGCTGAATGTGGCAAGCTTTGGGGTAGCTGTTTAATTATCATTCATGTATAACCTTGTTTTAATGATTTTGTTTTCCACAAAAGCACAGGGTATGTGAAACATGCCAAAAGGGCACACTGACCCCTTTAAGTTCCGCTATTAACCTAATAAGGATCTTGTACTGGACAGCTGATGATTGCATAGTGTAATTATAGAAACAGGGATAATTGGGATATACATAGGCAGTAGGGAATCAGTTACTCAACAATAAGGCCTGAGTATGAAAAAAATTTGATCCCACAGACCTCAGCCCCACAGACTTCAGTTCTAAATTGACTTCAAAGAGAGTAAAACTGAACAGCAGCTTTTAGGATAAATTCTTCAACAAGCAAGAATATGGACAGGCAAGATGATCTAATACGCTTGACAGCCAAAGGGTTCTGCTTCCCTGTATGCCTTCTGTTCTGATTTTTCTATTCGGCAGGGCTGAACTCCGACTTGTTCACATGGTACTCATGTGAAGTCTACACCTAGCACTGAGCAATGCTGTCTGACTGCTCTGGCTTTGCTGTGTACTCCGTGGTCACAGTGAAGCTACCCCAGCCAAAAAACACCCGCCTGCCCAAGGGAGTCACAGGGGCAGAAGGGCTCTTTAACCCCCCATACCCTGGAGCTAGTCTGCATTTCCTAGTCCCGTGCATCAGTACTAGTCTCACACAGGCTCCCAGCATAGTGCTGCAGGTCTCTGAAGGAGCCAGAGAGGAGCTGTGCTGAGTGCAGGCTAGTCCATACCATGGCAGTAAATACAGGAGCTACTGGGGAGGGCTGGAGCTAATCTGAAACTTATGCCTGGTCCATAACTCTTATTTGCAGACCAAATAAAGACAATCCTCTAAGTAAAGGTTACTGATTTTTTTCCTCAGCATTTTTCTTTTCCTTACAGTGAGGTTCATATAATGAAGAAGAAGAGAATTTCCATTTTGATATTAGAGTTTACTACTGCCAGCCTCCATTACTAATGAGCTGAGGATCAGCATGAATAATACTCTGCAGGGAACAGAAAACCCAAGAAACATGGGCTTTGTCACCAATGAGCACTTTAGTTCTGTAAAATCACCTGCTCAAAAAAGGGCCCACATCTGCTCATGTAAGAAGGGTCATTCTCCATGTTTCAGTCTTACTAAATTTGAGAATTAGTTAGACATTAATGTCCTATGGTATGGTTTGAATAGGCATGCAAAATACAAAAAGGCTTGATGTTATGATTGGAACCAAATGCAGTGAACAAATATGTATGAACAAGTTAAATATCCATAATGTTGAAATTGCTTTATCTACTGTTTTGGGGCTGTGTACCAAGGAATTTAAATAGTCTGTGTTGGAAAAACTGGGCCAAAAGAGAAAATAATAATTTATTCACAGAGCTTCAAAATGGAAAAGAAGTGGTTATACCTTGCGTTATAGTTTTATTTGATTATAATTAAGTTTGAGAATGCACAAATATGTAAAATTAATAGCGAAGCACACAACGTAAGAGTCTGAGGTTATGCCTTCATTAGCAACTAGTGTGGCCCAGTAGGAGCAGATCTGGAGAGAGAAACAGGTGGTGATGAGGACCCATCATGCCCAGTATATACTTTTCAGGGGCTCCCTCTGGGCTAGTTCTAGTCTGACCCCGGCAGCTGAATGCCAATTAGATACTGAAGCACATTAATGGGCGCTCCTAGAGCATGTCTTCTAATTTTGTTTCATCCAAGAGGAATCTAGTACTTGGAGCACTCCAAGGCTGCTCCATGGTGTGAGCCTGTTGAGTAGGGAGGAGTGGGAGATTTGCTTCAAAAGTGCAATCCTGATCCAAACTAGGTGACAGGCACCTTTGAAAAAACATGCCAAAATTGCTCAATCCTGTTAAAAGTTAGGAAAACATAACTATCCAAGTCTTTTGAGTGGTTTTGCAAGTCAATTATATGGATTTACCAATGAATAGCTTCTCTGTATAAGAATAGTAAATGTAAATAGTAGTAGTAAGTAGTACCTCTATAGTATTTTAAATGCTTTTTTTACTATGTGTGTTTGATGTACAGATTTCCATGCAGGCCTGTGTTTCCATAGAGGCATACAGTGTTTGGAGAAAAGTCTGCCAGGATTTAATCTGATTAATAATATTAAAATGATTAAAACTGAGGAAAGTGTGTATTTTTCTGACTTCTCTGGAAAAGTGACTCTATCTTGCCTGAATGTAAGGTAGATAGGAGGGAATCTGGTGCTAGGTCGGGGTAGTCTGAGATACAAACCTGAGAAGTAGCCTGTCCCGAGAGAAGTCTGGAGCTGAAATCTGTTTATGTTATTGTGAATGTTGTCAATAAAACCAGACCTGAAGAAAAGCTGAGCAGCCTTGGAGTTAGAGCAAATTGGGAAGGCTACTTATGAACACTTGAGGAACATGAGCCTGGAAAGGACATCTCTCACTCAATGAAGTCCTGCTCCCAGCTAACATAAAACAAAATGTTGATCATCAGTAAGAAAGAAGAGAGGCGAAAGAAAAATGGTGTAGAGATTAAATGTTACAAAGACCTGGGTCAAAACTGACTGACTGCTTCTTTGAGCTTTCACTAAGGAGAGTAGTGTTGAGCCTGGGAGGAAGAACAGAATATCTGAATGGAAATGAGGACATGAAAGTAGAATTAAACATATACCAGAGGGGCAAAAAACTCAAAGGACTCGAATTCAGGAAACTGCAATTTATTAATTCATCAGGAAGGTGAGAAAGAAAATTATTTTTATGAAAGAATATAATTGCAATAATATTTTGTGACTGTTAGTCACAAATAAATTATGGCTGTCTGTTAAGAGGTTTGTAACAGAAAAGGATTAGTATCAGATTAGGATTAGGAGAAGCAGCATCTAACTAGTTTTCAGATCAAATCTGATGAGTTTATGAAAAGAAATACATGGCATGATTACCTCTAAATGCGGGAGCTGATTTTAAATCACAGAAGATCCAGGCCAGGGTTTCCATATTCCTGGTCCACTGCATGAACTATTAAAACTGTCTCCAATTCAGTTAGAAGTAGCAGACCAAAACTTGTTTAAATCAAAAATAAAAATCTAAATAAGTGAACTTAGTCCGGTGGTTAAGCTATGTGTCCATATAAAAATTGGGGGGCGGGGGTTATTTTTTAATTCAAACGGTCTAATTGACTTTTCTTGTATGGAGCATGAGTCTTTTTCACTTTCCAGTAAGTCATAAAAACTGAAAATGTCTTCATCTCCTTCTCCATATGCATGTACACTAATTCTCATTACATTTTTAATTGAAAAAAAAATTGGCAGCAAAAGCACTGAATACAATGCACAGATATTATTAACTTTGAATAATTTTGTTGTTTTCTAGACGCTAAAGCTATTTTTTCCTCACTGGGAACAGAAAAGATCCCATAGGAAAAAAACAGTATTTCAACATGATTTTTCTTCAGAAAAGGAACAAAAAGCTGAAATATCACAATTTTTTCATGGAATGAAATGTTCCAAAATAATTCCATTTGGAAATGTCTATGTTTAGTTTTACTTACTAAATCAAAGGGTTTTATTTTCTTGAACAGAACCCAAATACTGTGTTTCAAGTCAGTTCAACACTAATCTGCATTGGCCCATTGTGCCTCATGGGAATTTCAGTAGTGCCCCCTGGTTCCCATGCTTTCATATGGGCTAGGTTCTGGGCAACCTCTTCCCGTTTGCACCGCAGCATGTGACTCCAATGGTGAGCCATATGCTTTGGTCAGAGGGCAGCTCATGGTGCATAAAGGAATATATACTTTTGCAAAGAGGAACTGCATTTTTCCTTTAAAAAGCATTTGACAGGATTCCCAGCCAGCTTTTGTCAAAAGCAATGTTGCTAGAAAGGCTAGAAAGAGAGGAATTGCTTTGCAGGTATATTGCTGAAAATTTTGTTTACATGAAAAATCATGGAATCACAAGAGTTAAAAAGCAGGACCACTTTTATGTCTGTCATAACTCCTTTTAGATGGGGAGGAAATTGGCCCCTACATATCTAGACAACATAGTAGAGGGGACTGCAATCTACACAAGTCAAGGGGAAAAAATGCGATAATACAGCAGATGGGGAATGTGTTCCTATGGTGACTAGATACACTATATTTTCTGCTAAGATATACAAATGAAAAGTAGCATGGACTGCAGTAATAGAAGACCAAGCATTAATTCTTCCTAGGTTAACTGTAGTCGAGCTGCAGTTAATTGTGATAGACAATGCTAAAACGTACGCATCCATTTTTTGTTTAAGGTGTAGTAAATTATGATTTCCAGACACTTTAAACTAGAGAAAAGAAAAGGTAAAAACTAAAGCATTTTGATAAAGTATTTTACTTTCAGCACACAAAAAATTGAGCAGTACAAACTGGAACTGTAGTGGGCCAGTTTACCTGCTCAAGCGAATGGGAATAGCATGGGAGTCTCTTCACCTGCTGTGAAGGGACCATCATGTCATGGTAAGAAACCTTGTCAAATGAACAGTGAGGTTGCAGGGGCAATGTTTAAAAGAGCAGGAAACACCAACATTAAGGTTGCCTGTAAACTTAATTCTGTCCTCTGAGCTATATAACTGAGTAATACTGTTTTTCTCCCCCTTGTCTAAAAATATCTATGAAAAAAAAGTTTTAGTTGTGTCTAAAGTTTTCTGTCCTTCTTTGAATTTCTTTGCAAGCTTTTAAAATCTTTTCAAATGGTCTGTTCCTTGGAAGCATCTATTCCAGCATTTAAAAACAAATCTAAAAAGCATTTAATGAGAGGATATTGTTTTCTGTGAAAACGCCTCTTCTGACATTTAAAAAATCTAAAAACTGTTTGAGTGTTAGCATATTATTTTCACAAAAGATCACAGATGTGTTCTCAGACGCTTGGAGGTGGTGTCTGTTTCTCAGTCTTTATTTCAGAAAAGAGAGGTTCCTTCTGTACTGGACAGGATGTCTGTTTCTAACTTTGGCATCCACATATAACACTAGTTTCACAGAAACTGGTCAGCTAATGCTTAAGACTCTCTGAAGAACTGAGCTGCCTTTTCATGCATATCATGTGACTAGTCTTGGCATTGTCTTAATGGCATTAGTAATGTTTTGATATATGATATGTGGCAATATACTTCCTATATAGTAGGAATAATAATGATGATATAATAAAGTGGGGAAAGATCTGTTTGGCAAGTGAAGCTAACTAAAGTAATCTTACAAGCACTAAGAAGCCTCTGCAGGGTTATAGTGGAAACATGAATAAAATTAAAAGACACACTCAGTGATATTTTCCTGGATGAGTCACTAAGAATGTGTGTGAATAGCGAGGGACTGGGATTATTGGGAGATATCCAGCTATTCATTTTGCCATGAGTCTGAGACAGCTTACTCAATGCAAGTGAAAGGCATATTTGCCTCTATGATGGCCCATTACTGGCTTGATTTGCAAAAAGAACTATAAATTATGTTGAAGAATGCCAAATGTATGGTTTTGTAATGTTAATGGTACGTGAGGGAAATAAGGAGAATTCAAGTCATTTAACTGCAAAAACTTTTTGTATGTTTTTCAGTTAGTCAAATATAGGTGTATTATGATTTTTAAATTCTTCTGCTCAAAAATGCAAATGATTTCATATGGCTGCCAGAGAAGGTTCCAGTTATCAAGTCAGATTGAAAAAAGTCACATTTCCTATTGTACAACCCGTTATGCTTGCATTTCTCCAAACCTACCTCGGCTGCACTTGCTGGGTAGTAGTAAAGGAGCTTGTCTGTAATTACAAAGGTGTTAATTTCAGCATTGCGTGTACTTTTTCTTTTTACTAGATTGGCATGAACATTTCACACTCTAGCGTGTGCTGTAATTGGAACAAACTGCAACACCTACTACTAAAAACTGAGCTCTTTGTAGCCATTGCTTGTCCCTTCCATTTAAAATTCCCTAGCCACACTTCTGCCTCCCAAGCTGCCTTTGAAGGCAGATTTATGTGTTTTAAGTACAATTCAAGCATATTGCAGGCACAGCAGGAGACTGTAAACAATCAGAAACTGAATTGGGGGAGTCCTCAGCATCTCGGTGTGGTAGAACCTGAAAAACACCTGCAACTTAACTGTTTGCACATACATTATGGATGATTCAGTATTGCTAGTAAGTGTTATTAAGGAAAAACACAGTGTAATAGAGCCAGTCGGAATGAATGCTTTCTGTGTACATCAATCATTCTTGTGCTGAAGACAGGGTCTGGTTGCCCTCTAGAAGAGTCATCCACTTCCGTATCATAATCTTTATTTTATACTATTCGCTTCGCAAAAGAATATCTCAAGGCAATTTGGTGAATCAAACTAAGTGTATTCTGCTTTCATCTAAAATTGAGTGCTTACACATGTATCTTCAAAGATTTCCACTTGTAAATTCTTTGCTAAAAAACTGTTAGAAAGAATACTGGACTGATCATTAATATAAGACTCATTTTCCTTGATCCATGAAATTCAAAATTATGTATATCATGTAACCAAGGACAGGAAAAATATTGTATTTTCCTCAGCTCTTTCTGTACAAGAATACTTTGTTGTCCTTTTGCATATGGCTAGGACCATGCAGATTGGCTCCTACTGGAAGAAGAATTCAGGATGTCCTTATTGTTATGTGTTGTCACGATGGTCTTTGAACAGCAATAGTTGCAGCAGCAAGCAGAGATATTTTGCCTTTCAAAAATCTGTCTAAAGAACTAATACTGTTTAAAGAAAAGTATCAGTGCAAGGGGCTGCTCCTTTTTCAGTTTCAATTTGACCTGAAAAACCCTCTTGGTTTTCTCTTTCTCATTCAGTGACTCTTGGTACACCTTCTGCACCAGGGTATGCAATTTTATAACACAGTGAGCACAGCTTTCTCTTTCTACTGAGAGAGAGGAGTCTGGATCTCTTGGGATGTGTAATGGAGCAGAAATGAAGCCTCCCACTTCCTGGGGAAGTGCTTTAATCACTAACTGTTATGCAAACAGTAGAGGGTTACTGGTTTTTTAATTTTATTTTATGTAGTGAAAATGGCTGTGGAGCTCTGCTTTGTGCTGAGTGTTAGCTGCCAAATGCGCTCAGACCCTTCTGCCAAGGTATAAGACATCAGGCCCCTCAAGGGCCTTGCAGAAGTCCTAAACTGCTTTAGAGATAGCTGCAATTCAGCTAAGGTTACATACTTGCGGGCGTGAATAATAGCAACATGTAGGATGTCTAATGATTAAGGTTGTTCGTTTTGGACATAATTTTGGTACGTAATTTCTGCATAAATTGTGTGTTAGACCCAAATGCTTTATATGACTCTTAAAGTCAGTGTTCGGCAAATGACCGTGATGACCACTATTATTTATACCAACATATTATTAATGAAAAGCTACTTTTCATTGGGATAGCAGAAAGAGTCCTTCATTCTGGACTTTAAGCAGCTGATAGAGTCAGGGGTAAAGTTTCTAATAAGACAGTTGCACCTGAAGGTAATGCTTTTATCTGAAGTCTCTGTTTTTGTTCAGCTATCCCTCAGTCTGATCAATACATCCTTAGGACTGAGTCTAAACTCATTTTGCAGAATGTGGCCCTGATATGGTATTTACTTTTCCAAGTTCATGAGCTGCTGCAATTTTTACTATCTATTTTCTCTGGCTAAGGAATAGAATCACTGTAACATGAATGATGCTAGAGCTGGATAAATCTGAAGAGATGAGGTAAATCTCATACAGCCTGATGAAACAGAAGCTGCTAAGCTCAGCCTGATTTATTTTTTGCCTTCAGAATCATACAGGAAATGGGGCAGACGGGTGATATCTCTGTTGGAGACTTCTAAAAGGCAAACTGTGAAGCATGGTGTCCAAATTTTTAAACAGGAATTTGCAGATCTGAACTTGTTCTGGTTATCCTTTCAAATGCCTAATTACTGCATGCAAAATCCTCCTGGAAGGAGAAGATCAAGAAATGTTGGCTATACCTGAAACCTTTGTACTGTTCAGCAGAACTGGGGACAAAATATCTGGGGCTGTGAATCTCAGGAAGGATACTGTAAGTGGTTGAGAATTTAGAGTTTCCACGAAAGAGAGAAATACAATTTTTCAGTGTAGCTGTATGTGAGAACTGAAGCATGCAGAAGAAAAGTGACAGCCTGGGCATCAATTTTTTTAAAATTAGGAAAAATAAATTTATTTTTATAAATTTTCAAAATTAAATTAAAGAAAAAATTTTTAAAGGAACAATTGCCTTGCCCTGCCAGTAGGGCTGAAAACATTTTTGTATCTCAAGGATGCTAGCAAAATTTTAATGTTTTCAGTTTTCATCAGACTCCTTCTACACTACTTATAACACTCTCTACTCCAGCTGAAATTATTTAAAATATTGACATTTTATTTTTTACCAACTCTAATTACAAAAAGTCATTGCTGGCTTAACCACTATTTGTATTCAGATGTTGAAGGCTTGTGTACCTCAATGACAATTGACAATAAGATTTCTCTCTCTCTCTCTCTCTCTCTCTCCCCCCCTTCCCCCCCAGTGCTGGTGTTTTGGAAGCAACTTTACCAACAGGATTCGCATGCATCACTGAATGGCAAAGACTGTGTGCCTTGCAAATGGAAGAAGTTGCTTTATGGCTGCTCATAAATGGCATATATGACTGACCACATGACAAATATGGTAATATGCAATAATGGATGACATTTTACCATTGATATATTGTTCATGTTTTAACTTTATTTTAATTTTTCCTCATGATTAAGATCATGAAGATTTTCTAAAAGCGAAATAGGTACCAGAAGCGTATGTCTGTAGCACTGTGTGAGAAAAAGTTAATATTTCATTCAGTAAGTTGACAATTTTTTCCACCTTTATTTTTTTTGTTTTGTGGAGGTTTGTTAGAAAACTACAGACAAATTCTAGTTTGCGATATGCACAAGCTAATTAAATGTAAATAAATAGACAAAATCAGAAGGAATATTTAGTTACACGGAATTGAAAAATAGGGTGAATGTGAATGCTGTTTGGTATTAAATTACCTTCATCATTTAAAAAGCGCGTGAATGGGTTCAAGAAGTAAAGTAAGGCTGAGCAAAATATGAATTAATGAATAACACATTTCCGTGATAGAATGTTTTTGACTCCTATATAGACCTATAAATAAAACATGCTATGTGCATAGTTGGCACCCACCAATTGACTAATGTTAATGTAAGTAGACACAGATTTCTAGAGTCTTTTTATATAAAATGTGGCTAGTTTCTGCTTTCCATGCTACGTTAATGAATGCCAGGGAGACTATCGGCTGTATTTAACTTTTTGTTTACTTCGTCAGACTCATGCTGAGAGAGCAGTAAGTGCCATTCCCATAGCATAGGGCTTACCACATGTACTTACAAGGTCCATACTTACACAATTAATCACATTTTAAAAATGATTTGCTTTCCCACATTGAACACAATAGGCCTTTGTTATACTTAACAGCTTACGCACAAAAGAAATGCACTAGCTGCTAAAATTCTATAATCGCATAGCATTGGCTACAATAAATTGCTAAGTTTTAATATGTCTGGACTGCAACAGACTCTTGATTATCCAAGATGGTGGAAGATAATTCTCCAGTGAAAGAAGAAAATAGGGAATTCAGCAGCTATTTCTGTGGGGAAGTAAATATATTGCAAAGCTCAGATGAGAAGTTGTAGAGAAGAGAGCTAATTGCTGGCAGTGGAGGAAATGGAATTGTCCCAAAAGTCTCAGTATCAGCAATAAAGACAAATTCCACCTAAAAACAATGACAGAACAATGACACAAAGCAAGACGAGTGAACTAAGTAGTACAATAGGTTGCGTAGGGCAATAATAAATAAATGGTAATGGCAACTGAGTTCATTTTTATTTTGGGTAGCTGTTAATTCAGGAGCTTAGGAATAGGTCTGGGATACAGAATCTAAAGGTATTTGGGGGTTTGATAGCATGTAATAGTGGGCGGTGAAGGGAAGCATAGGTTGAATTTTTCTTATGTTGGGGGAAAAAGGGGGTTATCTGTGCCTTTCTTTCTGAAAGGGCGGGATAACACAAGCTTACAGCAGAGCTAGTTCAAGTGTGATCAAAGGAGCATAGAGGAGAAAACTGGTAGCATGGTGAAAACAGTAGCTGGCAGTGCCGTATTCTGCACCTGATTGCCTTTGCTTAGAATAGCAATAAACACAAAAAAGAATCTCCAGCAAATCATCAGCTCCCTTGGTAGCCGAGGCTGGGGAAAAGCTGTACTGGAAAAAGTTGGTTTGAGAGAGTGGTAGACTGGTAAGAAACTCTAAGTAAAATAGTACCATTAATCATAGCAAAGAGTCACATGAACCTTTAGAAAAAAAATCCAGGTAAAGTATAGGCAACAAAACACATTTCCACCTACAAAGGCACCAAGCCCTTTTTCCTAAAGGGTGGGACCTCTACAGGAATATACTGCCTCCAATATTGTTCTGGAGTTCTTGATGTAGAAGTGACATAACTTTCTTCATCAGCAGCAGTTCCCAGTACTGCTGGGACCTGCTTTCACCTTGCTTGTGAGATGTGATAGGAGCACAGCATATGACATCATGGATGCAGGAGTATTGAGAATATCCTAACCCAAAATGTTAAAGTTCTAAGAGATTTTATTTAGATTAGGTCTTTGTGTGTTCAAATCAACTAGTGAACTGTCACCTTTAGGTTGGCTACAGGATCGGTGGCTTGCTTGTGGAAAAATGCATGAGACTAGTCACTGGTAGTTAAGTATTTTTGTTCTTGTAGCACCGTCTATTTCCGTTATAACTTGTGACAGTGATGCCCCGTATTATGAATCCTAGATCTTCAAGTGGAAGGGAATAATATAACTTCCAAACTAGTACACAAACTGTATCCATGAGTGAAAGCTTAAGCAAATTGCACTGTTAACTAAGTATATCAAAAGCCAGTCAGATGACACTGAGGCTAACCAACTTACCGGGTTTACATAATGCCCAGGAAAAATATATGTTAGGAATCACATACTGATAGGTAAGTTTGCGAGCAGTTAGTTTCCCTTACAAATACTGCAAGTACTGCAACCTTTCTCTGAAACCTCTCCTAACAGCATTTTGTGGCAATTTCACATATCTGGAGACTATTGCATAATGTTAGCACTTCTTATTTTCTTAAGAGAGACCTTCAATGTTAGATCAGAGTGAGGGAGAATGTGAGCTTAGCTCCTGAGAGAAGAAGAAATAGCAAGGTAGAAGGCAGAGGTCACCAAATGAACTGGCATAGAAATACACAATAAATGAAATGATCTTTTTTAAGTACTTTGGACCACATCCAATAGACCCCTGGGGTCCCTAGCCTCTAAAGCTGGGTTCAGAACCCAGAAGATGGTCCTGTAACAATAGGGGAGGGAGACAAAGAAATCTGTTTGAGGGCTGGGTGAGTCTTACCCCTCATATGGTTTTAGGTGAGTGACTACATCTGTGTAGGACTTTCACTGCCCAGAAGCCTTTTTGTAAACACAGACTTGGACAAATGGATCAGGTCTCATTCTTTTCTTTTAAAATTCTAATGTGTTTTATCCAATCACTAGTTAATGTAGTTAAGAGGACAATAGATGTTGGATTTGATCTTCCCCATCACAGGTGACAGATCCAGTGGACACTTACTCATACGCCCACTATTGTTTCATCTCAGGGCTTATTAGTTTTACATTATTTTCTCTACAGTGGTAGAAGAAGACAACACGAATTCCAAGGGTGGAGAATGGTCCTTCCCATCTTACCTTGAGTCTCACAGTGAGAAAATTCTCTCAGTGTGTTGGGAAAAGTACGTTTGGATCTTCTCAGCCTCATCAGCTTGGGTCTTCCTTTTTTGACAGCTGATATTCAAGGTGGCTGTCAACCTGATCTCTCTTCTGCAGTAACAACTATTTATTGTGAGGAGCCATTCAGTCAGTTTGTGGTTGATCCCCACTCAACTGAACTCCATCAGGAAGCTTCAGTCTCTGGGTGTTTGTTTACCTTGTCAGACTGGTGCAACTTGAGGCATGTTATACTAACTGTCTAAAGACTGGTTGTGGTTAAACAGGGTGGCAGTGGGTGGTGATCTGGCATTGGCAGGGTAAAGCAGCAGTTGTGCCAGTGCTGCTGAGCATTGCTGGAACACTGAGGCGATGGGAACACACCTCTGAATTCAAGAAATACAGAGGCAGACTGAATATAAGCTCCAAAACCATCTGTATAGAAAAGTTGCTTTCTCTATTCTTTAGATGGAAAGCAATGAACTGAACTGTATTCGGAACCCTGCGTAAGCAAATGTGACCAGAGTTTGGTTTTGGCTGTTTTTTCCACTCTGTTTAAGTGAGAGGTAATAGTGAACTGCAAAGTAATACTCCTTGAAAGGTTCCAGTGAATTTACTGCAAGAGCACACTCCAAACAGTTATGAGAACTTTGGGATCCATTGCAGCATTGTTCACAGTGACCCTTTCCATTATTTTATGAAACATATGGACCTGGCTGTCAATTTTAATAGGGAAGACAACTTTTTTTAACAAAGAAATATATCTTTAATAGACAAACCTGTAGCTGTGAGCATTGTGTAAAAGTCTCAGTCAGAGACATTTGTGGAAATGCATTTGAATTAACTTAAAATCCTGGAAAGGACTAAAAGTCAATCAAAAGTTTAAATTTATAAACTAACCATGTGTCCATGGATTATAAGATTTTCTGACATCATGGGACCTTGGAGGACTACCACAAATGGATTTCACCAGTGCCTATAAAGAGTTCTTTTTTTCTTTTACTTCACTGATTGAAGAATGGGATTAGGAGGGAGGACTTACAGAATTTTATTCTCAGCTCTGCTACTCACTCATTCTGTAACAACCACACTGGAAAGTCTCAGCTTTCTCTGGAAGTACTCAGTGTAGTCCCATAGTAGCACTCTGAAAAGCTAGTGTTCCAGATACAAGGCAGCCGCCAAATAAGCAGAATCAGTCTCTGCAGCTGAGATGGTGACTGTTCATTCTCCATCCTGTATTCTGTGGTCACCAGGGGAAATATTGCTCTTGGAGTCACAAGAAGCTTCTGTAGCTGCAGGTCCCATGTGGCTGATGAAGTTTATTTTCTTTTTTAATTTAGTGTGGGCCAGCAGCCAGGGAGGCTCCTTTCTCCTGGGTCAAGCCCTTAATGATGCAGGGAGTAATACTGGACTGATTAGAAGCCATCACCCAGAATTCACACTCAGTTTATTGGTGGTGGTGAAGTCCGCACAGAGTAGTAAACACAGGTCTAGTCTGCTGTTTAGGTTCCCCACCAGCTGCATCAAATAGGCTATCAAATTAGTCTGATTTTTTTCCCATCATTTTACAGTGATTACTTCCTGGAAGACATAATCTTCAATAGGATCTACACCTGCTATTTTAGATGGGTTTTCATATTTGTTACTTACTGCTCTCAAATCTATTTGAATTTAACAGCAGGCCATCAGTATGATTTATTAACAGTCCAATAATGTAGGATCAGTATTTTAGTTTACTTTGTTTGTTGTATGTTTGGTTGCTTTATTACACTTTGGTAATGCTGCAATAAAGAAAGCATCCTGGTGCTTTTTCTATTTGTTTTATTAAACCTCTTTGCTGCAGGGTATTTGGCAGTTGTCATGTCGGTTCCCTTTTAATATACCAGCTGTACTTCATGCTTATTCATTTCCTCTATCCTTAAATGTTCCTCAATAAACTAAACAAACTACTTATTAGAAGTAACTTATAATGCAAAATTGGTACACTCCCTTCAGTGCATTAGAAGCTGCTATACCTTTACTTTCTTTCTGATGACAAAATTACAAGTTTTATAAACACAGTAAGTGTGTTTTTCAAAACTTTGAAATGTACATAGTATTTGTTGTGTCTGCATAATATTGTAGCTAGAGTTGTCTGTTTGCAGCAGACTAAATATTATGTGGCCCTTTACTGGACAGTTATTTCCTTATTTTCAGCATTTTTAAATGTGATATATATCAGCTATAACTGCTACGTGGATAAACATGTATGAAGTAATTTTGGATAAACATACATAAACATGTATAAAGTAATTTTCCCTTCAAATTTATTTTCTATCTGGTGGATCTCCTGTATGCATCAATTTTCATTTTGTGTCTTAATTTAGAGTTAAAATATTTACATTAAAACCCCATTGATCCTGCCAAGGAGGGCAAAATGCTGCTGTGAATTAGTCTGGCCTTTATATCCGCAGGGAGCGTACATGCACACTATACAGTACTTTGTATGAATGCCGTTATGACAGAGATAAAAGACACTCATGAAGTTAACAGAATAATTCTCATTATAATGTTATTCCCTTAACATTTGTGCCTCATTTTACTGAAAGCATAGTATAGTAGCCTGCCTTCCCCATAGCCTGAGCTTTAGGCCACAGGTGCACAGTTAAGGGCCACCTGAGTGCATGCCTCTCCTGCTGAAGTACCCTCAGGCCTCACCTCTCAGCCCTATACAGGCTTTGACTTTCCCCAAATACACCTACCTGGGCACTGTATAATTATCTCAAAGTCACCTGAAGCACTGCAAAAGAGAGAATTCAGGGTCTGTTTCTGGCTCTCAACCCTATTTATCAAGAGTTTGCAACACCAGAGCTCCTCAGCCAAACCAGGACTAGGTCTGTGAAGCTGCCAGCTTTGGACATGGTCCAGGAGAGAAAGGTCTGGTAAGGTCTTTTCCTTACACATATGCTTATGCTAAATACCGTAAGAAATCCCTGCATCGTTATCAACTTCAGTGGTTCCTAGGAGAAGAGATGCATCTACCAGAGTCTTCTGCAGCATGGCAACCCCTTCTGATATTTTGTCCTCAGAAAAATCTGGTGGAAAATACAAGTGAGTGAAACATGATTGAGCATCTTTCTCTCCAAGCATCTTTCTCTCCTTCTCCAGGATGGCATCCTGAAAGATGTTAGAAGCCAGAGCAGAGCAGTTTGGGTAAATACTAGGAAGGCAATAGACATCCCATTTCAGTAGCACCCTGTGTAAGGGCAGTTACTGCAGAAACGAGCTGCCAAATATTTCAGGGCAGTCATTGAGGAGTAGGCAAGGAGAGATTCTCAGTGTGAGGCCAGTACAAGGCTATTTCTTCCATCCTCATTCAGGTCCTCGGGATCTCCATGTCAGGATCCTGCCCCTGAAAAGCCTGTCTTATAAAAGCAGAATGCAATGGAAATGTTCTGGTCTTTTCTGGATGGATTTTGCATAGACTGAGACATATATTGTTAGGCCAACATGAGTATTTTGGAGGGTGAAGGTACAGTGTTTTGTCACTGTTTTGACACTATTCCTATGGCACAAAACTGTTATCCAGACCTGACTGAGATCACTCTGACTTATATTTCTGATGTGGGCATACTAGCTGGGTAGGAAAAGCCTGGATCAGACATGGAATGGCTCTTTCTGGAGATGTACAGTGCTTTGTTCCTTTGAAAAATGCAGCTGTGGTCCGGGGGAGACAGAAGTAAGGAGGAAGTTGGAGAAGTGGGACATGTGCAGACTGGAGCAGGAAGACTGCAGTGAAATCCAAATACTTTGTATGCAATTGGTAACGACTGCTGTTTGACATTTTTCTCTTTCTTATGATTTGGGATAGACTATTTTCTGTTAAAAAATAGCAGACTATTTGGTTGGATATGAGAGCTGAATATGAGAGTTAGTTGCTATGATGCAAGATGTTTTCAGGAACTTGCATTCAGGTTGTCCATGAGCACTGTAATTGAGTAGCAGCACCCCAAACTCTGTCATGCAACCCAGCCTTGGTGCTGGGCTGTTAGAGCTCTGGTCCAGGGCAAGAAAGACATGATGTGACAGTGCAGACTTTCCCACAGTACCTTTTGAGGTATGCGTTGGACCTTTTGACATATGTGTGAGGTCAGCCAGCTCAGGTCAGTAGTCCAGTTGGTATATTTTTATGATGACTTCCAAGCAGGGTCCCATGCCAAGGGAATGTCACAAGTCAGGCTGCAAGGGTTCTTACAAGGAAACAGCCATAGGACAGCATAGACACAGAACAGGGGAATGTCTTCTCACATTTAAACCAATGATAACTGCAGTGACGTTAACAAGTTTGCAGTCTGATAAAAGAAAGTAAATAAGAGTGGCGGTTCCAGGAACTCGCCATTAATACACCTATTTCTTAAATATGAAGTCTGGTTTTCTGTGTGCAGAAATCAGCTCATTAATTTTATTGATGGACAAGCTTTGCACATCACACTACAGCACCAGAAATCGGTGACAGCTTGGCCTACTTTGGGTCTAAGGAGCTTCCTTCTCTGCCCTTTGTCCAATAGAAGTATGTGTCTTAAAATGTAGTCACAGATGTTAAGTGCTGTAGGCGTTTTAAATTCAAAATGTAGAGCTGTGCTAGACTCATCTGAGTTACTAGATAGCATATTTAAGTATGCCAAAGTAGAAGTGCTATTGTATTACTATATCAATTCTGGTGTCTTATAGATGGAAAATAACAGTCAAATGTCTAAATTAATAGAAGCAGTGTTGCCTGCTTTCTTCCACAACAATAATGATCAGATTGGAAGGAACCATCTCCCTGTCCCGCAGCAATATCCAGCATGTCTCAACCACTCCTAACCAAAATTTGTGGAAGTGGTTGTTTAAATTTCTAACGATAGAGCTGCCACAATTTCCTTAGGTAATCTGAACTTGACTGTCCTTAGAGTTAGGAAGTTTCCCTAAGTATCTGATATAAATCTCTCTTGTTGATAAAGTCCATTACTTTTTTGTTCTATTACTGATGGAGAGGGATAACTATTTTTTTTCTTTCTCTTTGCAGAAGCTTTAGTGTATTTGAACACTGTTATTCTGTGTATTACCTGTCCTCTTTTGATTAATCAACTCCAATTCATTTTTTCTAGACCATTCTCTGACCATAACCATCATTCCTATTTATCCTGCCAGTACTCTTCAGTCATTCTGAATCTTTTTATGGCCACCACACTCCAGTTTTAAGTGTTGAGCAACTTGGATGAAGTCCTGCACTTACATACACACACACACACACACACACACACACACGTGTATGTGCATGTGTATATATGTATATATGTATAGGTATGTCTTCACAACTCTTCTTTGTATATATCTCAGTATGACAATAGGTTTTTTTTACAACTCTATACATTTTTATTCATGTTTATTTTCATCATAAGATCCATTGACTGTTCATGTTTTTTTCTGCAGAGCTGCTTACTCCATTTTTTCCTTTCCTGTGGTTGTATGATTGATTTATTCTTGCTCCAGCATAGTACTTTATAGTGCTGCTTTGTGAATTAAATCCTATTTACATCAGAACATTTCTCCAGTTTGTCAAGGACACCCTGCATTCTATTCTGGACTTTTCAAGTTGTTTTCAGGCCTGTATGAATTTAAGATGCATGACTGTCATCTCCAGCGACTCTAATCCTGGACCAAGGAGCAATTCTCGCAGAAGCCTGTGGGATAGGTTGTTCCAGCTTGACAATGACTCTACAGTTATTCTTACAGTATAGTTCCATTGTTCATAGGCCCATTGTTCACCCACTTGGCAACAGTTCCATGTTTCACTGCTTTGCTTCTGAAAACACCATTTGAGACCGTGTCAGAAACTTTCCTGTAGTCAAAGCATATTATGTCTACTGCTTCTTCCTATTCACAAAGCCATCAGCAGGAGGAATCTGAAGAAAATTGCTTGGCATTATTTATTCTTGACAAATCCGTATGAGCTGCTATCACCTTGTAATTCTCTTTGTGCTTGCAGATATTATTTATTCTGATATTTTCAGAAAATGGAAGTCAGGCTGATTGATCTACAAGTCCATAAAACATCCTTTTTGCAAAATAGTTTCTATGTTTGTCACTGTCCAATATTCCAAATCTTTGCCCTTTTCCTTCCATAAGTTCTCAAATATAGTAACAAAGATTATCAGAATTACTAAATTATAAATGTTCTAATTTATTACAGCTTCATATCTGAAGAAATCCCCACACAGAGCACTTTCTTTTATGCACTAGTTCTTTTGTGAACTGTTGAAGAAGCTCTTTCTACTTGCGTTTTATGGAAATCTGCAAAATTGGCATCTGAATTTGAAGATGCGAAAGTGAAAAATGGAAGCAAATATTTCCTCCTACTGCTCTTATCGTATATTCAATTATCTTGCTATTTTCCAACCTTTGTTCTTCTTTCTTTTGTTCTTTTCAGTAAATAGGTCTGTTACCTTTCATATCTCTATACAATACTTAAAAATATGTAATTATATATCATATGCTTGTCTGTGCTTTTATAGAATGCCTACCACACATAGTGTCTTGCATCTCCTATACACCTGTGCAGAGGCTGCAGTCCAGATGGTTTTGGCTGATTCAGCAGAATCGGCAATTAAAATTATTTCCTAGAGTGGCTGAAAACTGAGTACAACAAACTCTGTTCCCTGGTCTTGTTGCTCCTAGTCCTGAGAACTGTGCTGCTTCAAGTAGGAGAACCTGGCCCCCAAAATGCAGCGTGTGAGCCCAGTCAGGGTGTCTACATTAGCAATGTACTGCAGTGGGGGATATTTTCAGTGTGAATCTGTCTCATGTCTATAGATGGAGCCTTTTAACGCTTGCTCAGATACCCCAGCAGAGCATTCAAAGCAGTTTCCCCCTTGGAGGAATCTGACATCACGCAGCAGGGCACCACCTGAAGCTTCTCAGCTGCTATGCGGATACAAGCAAAGTCCTCCAGCAACTCACCCCAGGCACCTAGGACCAGCCACTGAGGTGAGCTTCACTGCCCATCAAGGTAGATGTACAGTCCTGCAACCAAAACAGATCGGTGTGATCAAAGCCCAGTCTTCTCTCTTGCCAGCCCACCAGTCAGCCGTGCAGATGCTGCCAGTGCATACCTGCTTTCGCAGCCCTGCTCAGGTACCACCCAATACTGCTTTCAGAGAACACTCGTATAAGATGGTTAAAGCTGTTATAAAGTCTCCAGCCTCCTTAGAGGAGTTATTTACACTTTCTTTTTAAGTTCTTTTTTTTTTTTTTTTAACTACTTTTGCTTTGTGGAAGGCCAAAATCAAAGAAAGCGGTTTTTACATATGACCTAAAACTAACAACTCCTAAGTCACTCTTCCTTCCTGGAAAAGAAATTTCGTTCTCTCAGGCAGTCTGCCAGGAAAGACCAAGCTCCAATCTACTGAAAACATCACCAAGGATAGTTTCTCAACTGCTGATAAACTGAGAGGGAAAGCATCTAGAGGGAGGCTGCAACTTTGAGAGATAAGTTGGTCTCTTTAGCAACTTGGATTCATTTCTTCAAGAGTCTTAAATGTAAAGAAGACTTTAAATGTTCAGTTGTGAGCCAATGAAGACAACTGAAAATGAGGATGTTATGTGTGCTACAATCTATTTTGGTGAGTGGGGGACAGAAAAAAGAGAGAAGCAGGGGGTTAGACTGCCCTTTGGACCAGTCACTATTCATTCTGTGGCCTTTGTTTGGATTTTTTTCGTGGAAACTGTAATGTATGTCTTACAAGATGTTACGATAAAGAAGAAGCAGAACAATAATGTATATCCCTGTGTACTCAGATTATAATTATCACGTATATTTTTTGTTTAAAATATTTGCTCTTCACTTACATCTAACCAGAAACTTGGAATGATGATCAATGAGTTACTTTGCCAATCATTTAATAAACATTCTCAACATAACCCTAAATGAATAAATGACTATTAAAATGACTGGAGCAAATGTCATCAATCAATCTCATATACCCAATATGTAAGCTGTTTCAATGGAGTAAAACATATGGTTGTAGTTTAAAAAGAAAATCCTTTGGAAAACTTAGTACAACATTGCTTAAATAGAAGCTAATCTTTGACATAATCCAATATGAAGGGAGTGAGAGAGATTTGTTTCCTTCCGATCTGATTACAGGGTCTAACTTTGAAAGAGTCTTTTCCAAACATCTTATAAGTCACAGCAAAATACTTAGGTGTGCAAGAATTAAATAACATGTAGCAATTGCCATGGATAATAGAGATGATATGATAGAAAAATTGGCTTCTACAAAACAAGAGCCCATGTTAGCCTCTCTCTGCAGGGCTGGGAGTCTATGGAAATTGGTTACCGCTAAAGACTTAGATCATCGCTTAATCTAAGGAGTGGAATAAAATTCTCTGAAGAGAATGACCTGTAACCTGGGTGCAGCATCAGAGGGAAGGTAAACAGAGAGAGTCTCCATGTCCTCTCTGCCTGAATAGGAATAGGAATAGGAATAGGAATAGGAAAAGGAAAAGGAAAAGGAAAAGGAAAAGGAAAAGGAATAGGAAAAGGAAAAGGAAAAGGAATAGGAATAGGAATAGGAATAGGAATAGGAATAGGAATAGGAATAGGAAGGGATGGCATTGTGCAAGATGCTTTGCCTTTGCTCCCAAAGTGCTTGTTGCTACATGAGGTTGGGTGAGGTATAGCATACTGGGCATGGCATTTACTGGGGAAGGCAAGAAAACCCAGCGGAAGAATTTAACTGCAAGACCTGTGTGGGCTTTTGAGGCAGAACTGTGATCGCTTTTTTCCGGGCAGATCATTACATGATGCTCTCACACAAATCTTCTTCATGATAGTTAAGTAAAAGCATCAGTGTGAACTTTTTCTCAGTTGTTGGGCAATAGAAAATATTTTCCATGAGCATTTGAACTCACTTCTATTCTCAAACGTCATACTCAGTGGAATGAAATGTGGGAAATAGTTTGGAATGTATTTTCTCTTTGAAGGTAATTTCTCTTGTCTTTGTTTAGAAGTGGAAGGAGAGCAAAATTAGAACTGAAATATATAAAAATGGATATGAAAACGGCAGTCCTATGATGTATGATGTAATCTAAAAATGACCAATATTTTTTTACACTCTGTTAAGAGTTATGCATCAAAGTTGATATGGAAATTTCCCTTACTATCAAAGGGAATGACTTTTATGATAGTCTCAAAATCTGACCCATGCTTTCTTTTTAGGCTACTATCCTTATGTTTATCATAACATTTCTTGGGTATTTTCCCAGCTATATATATCCTATAATGATAATCTAAGTAGCAGACAGAATTAAGTAGTTTAAATAAAAACTTCAGTTGTAGGAACAGAATATAAAAATGAATATATAATTTGCTCATTTTTCTGAAAAGATTAAAACAAAGACATTTTTGCTAAAAATCCCAGTGGAGTGCTTCTACTCCAAGTCCTAATCTTGCTGTTGACAATGCATAGTGTATTAAAGAGCAAGCAGAAAGTTATCACCAGTTTGAGTTCTGCAGGATTTATTGCTGTAGTGAAACAAACACTGAAAGCTGATTTGACTAAAAGCAAAAGTCGTTTCATCATACAAGATCAGTGAAATCCTAAACAACAAATAAAGTTGTTTTTAAACGTTTAAGATGCGGACCTTAGATGTTATTATGGGCCAAATTAGCTAATTCCCCTGTAAAAGTGATTCAATTTCTAAGTCACTTGAAAATAAAACAGGTAAATCTTTAGATCACTTAGGCTTCATCTATCAAAATCAATCAACATAATTTTTAAGTAATATTTTTAAATTTTAATCTGACAGTAGGTATCTGGAAAAGTATGCCCTTCTCCCTTCCTCCAAACAGGAAGGAAAAAACAATACTTTTTTCAAAATAAATCAGATGTTCATCATTAGTGCAAATAGGTAATGAATCCTCTTAAATGTAGCTATTTTAAAATACATAAATTTCAGAAACACATAAAAGAAAAAAATATATGGAATAGAAAGTGTTCTGGTATTTCTAAACTCATATAACTGTAAAAGGTAAATCATTCATGTGTTAAGTTCATTTTATCATTATCACTTTATGCCAGTGCCCAAAATTCTCACTTGCCTGGGCGCCTCAGAATCTGACTTTTTCCAAAAAAATATAGCATATAGCTTTCCTATAAACAAGAGTAACAGTCAAGCAAGATATGCAAGCCGGCTTGCTTTAGTGGATTTGTCCTATGAATACTTGTGAACTTCCTAAATGCTTGAACTTTGTTGGTGAACTTTGGAAAGCTCTGGAAATCATGATTAATGTCTAATCAGAGTTGTTGTAAAGGGAAAAACAAAACCCGCAGGCTATATTCAGAACCTTTTGGCATTCCACAGGTTGAACATGCCATTGTAATTGTTGCTTTCCTAAGTGAAGAACCTTCTCAGGAGTGTTTGGGAACAAGGCTGTCTGCCACAGCTAATAACTCACTCAGTATCTACCCCTCCAGAATCATAATGCTTCAGCCCCAACTGCGCGCCTGCTACGTATGACAACGCGGCTGATGAATGGTAAGAGCATGCAGAAATGGTAATGAGTCTTGGGATTCGGGGGCACACTACCCACCTTATGTGTTGGAAGAATTTATGAAGATAACGTGACATACTAATATATTTTTACAGTCCAAACAAGATATTTTATGCCAGCTGTGGGATCCACACATAGTTTATCAATATAACTTCCAAGACCTTTCCCCTTTTTCCTCTGTGCTTTTACATAGCATTATTATCAAAGTAGGTGAAGGCAAGTTGCTAAATAGAAAACTTGTGAGCATGAAGAGAAACTCCTTTTGCTCCTTTTTTGATCTTTTTAGATCAATTTTGAGTAGCAATAAAGGAGGCACAACACCTTTCATGCATAAAAGGTCACCCTTGCAATTTTATACTTCTCTTTAACCCTAATTTCTTTCCCGGTGCATTGGTAGAAGTAAAGCATTCTGAATAGCAGTGGAATTGCATGTTTCACGAACTCTTCAGGAAATTTTAAAACATAGTAGTTAACATTGTCAGACCTGATTTTTATACTAAAACTAATGCAGCTGACCAGGTTCTAAATGTAATAACATGCAAAACTGTAATACTGACATGAAGCTCTAGTCAGTCCCTTGTAATTGCAGCTGCTATAAAATACCAGCCAGCTTAGAGGCTATATGGAATTCAACATATTTAATGTACTTAACACTGATCAATGCATTTCTTTTCAAGTAAGTGACTTCTAGCTTTAATGGTAAACTGAAGTAATCACTTTATTCCATTTTAAAAATGCAAAAGCCTATTTGACCACTAGGCAATGAAGCATATAATAAGTACCCTGACACTTCTATAGACTATTTCATCCAATTCACCAAAAGTAGAAGCTGTCTGTCTGAGCTGCAGGGAGAACTCCACATATATAGCTATTATACAATTAAATAAAATGTAAGGTGCAGGGCATAAACAAAACTCTCAAATGAAATTTGTATCCTAAATTTATAAAACTGTTTCTTTCTCGCACCCTTCCCTTCCCTTCTCCTCCCCTCCCTTCCCTTCCCTTCCCTTCTATTCTCTCTTTTTTTTTCTTTTCTGGTAGAAAAGGAGCATTAGTGAAAATTGCTATGCTGCTTTTCAGGTGAATGATGGTAAACATACTGGCTAGCTTTGTTTGAGTTAGACAGAAAGGACCCAAGGTTTTAAACCAAGGAAATGAGTAATTCAACATGAGCAGGAAAATGGATACTTTGATACATACCTAATATTGTTTTATGGTGCTTTATAACGCATAATCAAATTCCGCAACAGTAAATGTGGATTAAGTCAATGGTGAAAACAGATTGTTAATGAAAATATAATCGGTTTATGCTCATTTCCCAGGAGATTACTCCTTCATTGTACAACAGCTTATAAATTTATAGTGATCTAAAGTGAAATTACATTTCTTGGAATTTTCAAAGCCAACAATGGTATTCAGCCCCAGATTTAAAGGAAACCATTAGTCTTGGTCTGTCCTGTGCATCAAGGTTTAGAACACAGTACAGTGTTACACCACTGAACCGCTGCCAAATATCCTGAAAGGAAAGCAGAAGAGCCCTACATCTGGACTGCAACTTTGCCAGCTACACTATCATGTCTGTGGGCTAGGCAGATACGGTAAAATTCACATGCTGAATACCTTTGCTAGTACCGCAGAGGTGAGACTGTGATGGCAGAATTATGCCGAGGCCTCTACAAATTTCTTCTGGGAAGAATTTCAATAGTAACTGACCATGACCATGACCCCAATCCCACATGAAGGCTTCACCGATACTCAGGAGTGAGGCTACACATTTCTTAGCGTAGGATTGGAGTCCAAATACAAATTGAAATTTGCTCTGTCTTCCTATGTATCCCGTATGTTTGAACCATATTGTTAGCATCTGTTTAGATGAATCTAGTGAGTCAGGAATTTTCCAATGAAACCGTGTTTTGCTGGAAAGATGGCAGTTTATCAAAACTAAAATTTTGTGGCACTATGCCAGATTTGATGGAAAAGGTTTCAGGTCCTTGATAGCTCTCAGTGAGAAAAAGAACCTGCAGCCCTAAATATCTAGTTCAAGTCACCACCCCATCTAATATGTATTTATATATAAAGACATATCTACTGTAAACTGGGCTATCATAAATCTTTTATTCTGTAGACATGTTCTCCTTTTCCACCTGGAAATTTTATTTGTTTGAAGGGGAGTTTGGCTATTTGTTTGTGCTTTCTGGACATCTGGTACCCTGAAAAAAAGAACAGCTCAGCTGGGCTGCTGAACATCTGGAAACTGTGAGCAAATGACCACTATGTGAGAGCAGATCAACTGCATGGCACATGACCCCCGTTCTGATTGGTGTTTCCCCACAGAAATTTGGGATCTCCAGTTCCCTAGGGCAATGCCTAGTAGGCATAGCCAAATGAATCAGCTTGGGTATCTCTGTATGTCACGCTATTAAGCTACAGAACTCTTCCCAGAGTATAGCAATGCGAGCTGAATTGATAGAGAAACCGATATATCCTATGCTCCTCTGGACGTAGGATGCACATCTGACACTAGCTTAAGCATCTCATGTCAGTGTGCATGCTTCCAGGCTATGGGGTCCGAGGGGCACTATTCTGGCTTTCTTACAGGAGCTGTCTGCTATGAACACTGCCGTGAGGCAAATCTGTATACCACTCTAGCTGTACTATAGTTCTCCCATATTCGTACCATATCAAACCTGTTAAATTCATGTTGGTCTGCTTTTGGTAATAAGTACCTCCAAACTTCATAAATTTCCCTGATGTGGGAAACGATTCAAGTGGGAAAACATTCTCAGCTCATTCTAATTAATACTTTGGAGCACGAACTGTCTTCATCCATGATATTCAGCACTGCCAACAACATCAGCACTCTATAAATTGCTAATAATAATACACATAATAAAAAAGAAATGTAGGCACCTTCCTATAATAAACCACTTAGTAATTTAATATAAATGCTTCTAGTAATTTAATATAAATGCTTCCAAAAGCTTCTTGTACCTCACAGATCTTAAAGTGGCTCCTTCTGCATGATACCTATTTGAGTGAATGAAGATCATTCATTACTGTTGATCTGTGTTTGGGTTTTTAGCAGTATAAGCTTATGGGGAAAAAAAAGTCTCCTGGCAAATGTGGAAGAGGCTCATAGGCTTGGGGTAGTCTCCTTCTGTCTATCAATCCCTGCTAAACCTCAGAAACATCCAGACAAGTCTGTGCAGGTGCACTACAAAAATATTCTTGTTGATGAATTTCCAAAGGGGCTGGAGCCAGTGCTGCCATGAGGACATAAGCAGCATCCCTGTGTTTCCTTGGCCAAAGGAAAAATTCCTTGTGCATTAACAACTTTAAGTAGAGATGTGAATAGCTTCCCCGCAGCAGCCAGAAAAGAAAGTAGCTGCTTCTGCTATGCAGTGATGCAGTGTGCAGTCTCTACTTACAAGCTTCAGAGCTTGTAGCTGGGGAGATTTTCATATTTCTTCCTAAATGCACCTTGGAAAAGTTTGACAGCTAGTTAGTTTTTAAAACTCTTGGGTTAGACTTGCCATAATTTCAGATCAGTCTACTGAGAAGGTGAGAATTATTTTTGAACTGTTTTATGCAGTTATTAAGGAAGGAAAAACATATTTTGTACAGCTTTATCAAGTGTTCAAATACAAGCCTTACTATCAAAAGTAAGCATAGGTTTTGACTCTGTGTATTAAAGGGCAAAAGAAAATCAACATTAAAATAGAGGCACACACTTTATCTAACAGAAAAAATTTATATATATACAAATCCTGAATTACTACATCTGGCTATAAGAATTCTACTGAATTTCTTACCAATGACATGGAGGAATATTTTCTAGATGAATGAATGGAAAGCTTTATTTAGTTTCTTGGAACTATAATTTTATAATTTATTATTATTGTTAGGAAAAGATAGGTGTACATTTTTATAGCTGGTATCAGCATCAGTTCTAGGCACATAATAACAAGATCCAGAATGTAGACAAGAACATATAGGTCTGAGAATAAATAATATGTATATTCACACAGAAATGCTTATCAAGGTGTCACTTTTCATTAATGCAAGAGCAGTGTGTGTGCATGTGTGCGTGTGCACGCGTACACACATGTGCGCATGTGTGAAGGCACTTTAAGCCTTCATATTGGATGTAGCAAAAAAACACAATTAAGAGGATGCTAAAGAATAATAAGACTCTTTTGAAATCAGCTGATAATTATATGAGGAACCAGCAAATAACTTACTGTGATGAACAGGGTTTAGCAATGAGGATCGGTATGGAGTACTGCCAAGAATGTCTAGGTTGATTGACATTATTTATTAAATAACAGGCAGTGATGAAAAACACTGCCATAATGGACGATGCATAAGAATGACAAGGTGTGTGTGTGATATGGATTCACAGTCATGATAGGCAGTGATGAACTATGGTGGAGTGTTTCTCAGAGCATCTCTTAGAGACAAACTCAGGAGACCCCCACAAGCACATAGATTACAACCCAGGATATTCCCAAGAGTTTTGTAATGGAAGAAGTGAGTTAGTCACAGGTTTATTAAAAACACCTTTGACTTCAGTCAAATCCAGCGGGGTTTTGGCTTTAACCTTAAATTGAAAGAGAGTTGTGGAAGCCTGTATTATCACTTTTAGAGCTCCAGTGACACTGAAGATTTTGTCATGTTTCTTTCACAGTGACTGGTCAAAATAGTTTTTTGAAAGTTTCAAGCACCAATGTTTCTCTGTAAGAGATGGTTTGTGCAACTCAGTTTATGCCCCTCACACTTGCTTGCTGTAGTTGGATGACACTTTCATTGTAATACCGTGCTTTATTAAAGCAGAGAGCCTTCTGCAAGGTAGTGTTGCATTAACAGTATCAAAAAGCTGGGGCTTTTTCACAGGAAATAATTATCTGCATATTTTCTATTTTCTCCAAAACTAGTAATTGTCCATTCAATGAATAAAGAAAATAGGATTTTTAAGATTTATGTTTCTAGGCCTAGGTTTTCAAAAGTCACTATGATAAAAAAAAATTCTATCAAAATTGGATACAAATTGGTTTGACTGGCAGAAATAATGCAGTTTCTGCAGAGGGGCATTTCTCACAAATATGTTTTGATCAAATGATGCTCTTGAAAAATTTTAACTGATTTCAGTTATTGTCATCTCTCCTCTCTCACTTAGGTCAGCAGATTCATTTAGCTCCAATAGTTGTTCCTGACATTTCCTGAATTGTTTTCCTACTGTAGGTTAATAATACTCTTTCGAGTAATTATATCTTTCCATCCTATAGAAATTGTCTTACAGAAATTATGAAACACTTCAGTGGCCACAGGGACCTGGGTCTCCATTCTATACCCATCTTAACCTCAACCACCATATTATTTAGTATAATTACATAGTAGCATAATACTAATTTTATATGCTCTTATGGGAATAAATGATACAATTTAGTTGTACATATACCCTCCATAAAGTAAAATATGAAACACATACACAAGCAATACTAAAACAATACTTAAAACAAGGTCAAGCACCAGAAGACAGGAATCATGAGAATTCAGTTGCCCTGTACAATCTTTATTTTGCCCTTTTTGCATATGTATTATTAAATAATTTTTAACTACATAGTCTTTTTCTTCTTCTTTACAGTACCAACCCTCAGTCCTGGTCCCTCCTCCTTCCCAGACTATTATACTTACACTCCTAGATCATTTCTCTTCTTCGTTACAGTCAAATTGCTTCATCTTTCTTATGCTGCCTGAATGTGAACAGAAGTAACACTAGTGAGGTAGTCGATGCTTTCAGGCCCTGTGCTTGGCATCATGTTGTCCCACAACAGCCAGGATTTGCAGTTCCAGGGAACCTGTCAGCCTTCCAGCTCTGGGCTGGAGCAGGCTCAGCATCATGGAAATAGTCAGCTAAACTAGCTGCTACCCTCTAAGAAGGCTCTCAGCAGGGGTGTCCCGTTGTTGCTTTTTGGGGGGTGAAGAGTGTTCCCTGTGTTTAGCACAGCCAAGTTCAGGTATAACACTAGAGATCCCGTAAAGGGCACTTTCCAAGCAGCAGATAGAATTTTTTTCTCTTCCAGTTTTCAAGGTGGTATGGACAGGGCACAGGAGAGATTCTCAACATTTCTTTTCTGATGGGATGAATTTTCATTCCTGAACTTTGTTTGAGGAACCAGCTGAGCATTTTAGTTGAACTTTAGGAAATATTCTACTGGAGGCAAACAGCCAACAGAGAAGAATTTACACAGTTAGTTTGGCACACTTATATTGAAAACCAGCATATTATATGATTCTATGTTTCTATACTGAAAGTGGCATGAAACTGGAGCTACAGACAGCACAGTCATTTTTGCTGACAATACCCACTGAGTTAGCTAGGTTTCCAACCTACTCAGCTATAATTTGTGGAGAGTTTTGGTCATTTAGTCTACCACGAAGAAAGTTTTAAGTTCCCTTTGGGATGGTGGATATATATGATCCCAGCTGATGTATTTTCAGTGTTGAGGAATACATTGCCTTCTCTGGCAGCTACAAATACCTGTACAAAACTAGTTTCTTAGCTAGTGACAGGATCATAAAACCTCCAAAAGCAAATAAAACTTACCTCGAAACAGAAGACATCTATAATAATGCTTTCTAGTTAGATGGCTAAAATAGGGGTGCCTCTGAATGAAAAAGCAGTCTCTTGCATCAATAATTCTGAAATAAAGAAATTTTCCAAACCCTGCATGCTAAGAACTAACCTAATTTTTATTGGAAGTACCTACAACAGAATACAGCTGCAAAACCTTTGAGTGAAGGAACATTGCTTAGCAGAAGTGGAGGATGTTGCAAAAAGGGACATAGCTGTGAGCAAGCTTGTGCGCTGTACCAGAGAGGCAAATCAGAAGTACAGCAGGAAACACTGAGGTCCAATGAAAAGAAAAAAGCAAGGTGCTAAAGTATATTAAAATTGAAGTACAGTACATAGATTAGATGCTTATATGATAGGGAAATGCTAGGAAAACTTCTAGTAAAGATACAACAAAGGCGTTTTTTCATGTGAGTGATTTCTGAAGTCTTAGTGATCAGTAATGTACCAGTATACCTTTTTATTTTTAGTCACGTGTACATTAGCATGGAGTTACATATCCTATACAGAATCAGCCTGGGGGATGCTAATTAAGCAGCCTTGATATAATGGGACTCTAAAGCTTTGATGTACAGCATGGAACTCATTTTCAGCCATGAAAAGACAAACTGGTAGGGATACAATTATCCATATTTTTTAAAACAAAATGTTATGGACCTAAGTCATGAAGGTTTTTGAAGATTGCCAGATCTGTTGATCACTAAATTCTTTGCTATAAGTAAATAACACAGACTGATCATATTCCAAGTTGAACAAGGATAGACGTGCTTAAAGGTGAATATCTATCTTCAAATAAAATTAAAGATACTGAAGACAATATAAGAATAAGTCTTTTGACACATATATCTGAATATAATATGTGAATTGTCACCAATTTCAGTGAGTGTAAGTAGCAAGTTCTTACTATTCACTGTACTGGTTGATAAGGAAGCTGTAATTATTGCATTAAGATAAGTAACTCCTTTGTTAATTAGAATACACAATACAGAATATACAATACCATTAAAGAGGTAGCACATTAATTTGAAGTTACATAATATTTTCATCTTGTTTTGGTCTTGTTGTCCATTTGAAAATTATCAAGATGAAGCTCTGACAGTGGGAGAAAGAAGTGTCTTACATCGAAACATAATTCCCAACCCCATACTCTGTTTTATGGCTCAGCTAGCTTTTCCTTTGCTTGCTGCCTGCTGCCATAGGCTCCACCTCTGCAGCAGCAGTCCATTTCTTGTGACTCCTCCCTTACCACATCACTTGCACATTGTCCCACGTGTCCTAGATATCCAATTTAATTGCAGATCCCAAGCAAAATAGAGTCCCAAGTGCCTAGACGGTTACTAATCATCTTTTCTGTCCTCTTCAGCTCTGTCTTCTTTCAGAAGTATTTGGATCTAACGTCCACCACAGGCCTGAGCATCAGGTCGCTCCTGGACTCTCCTTCAAGCCCCTTGATCTTCGAATGCACCGGTGCGTGCAGCCGTCCTGTCCTTCCCGCAGCAGCCATACTGGGTGACCAGTGCACCTGCCTTGTTTCTGTCCCACAGTGCGGCTGAGACCAGAACCCCCCCCCCCCGCCCCGCTGCCCAAGGCTTCTCCTCCCAATTTGGGCTGTGCCACCCCCTCTGAAGGGAACTAGAAACCCCTAAATTGCCTCCAAATGTTCCCATAAAGACTGAGTTCTTTGACTCCTGTTAATTCTTTCTTAACAAGTATGGAGTTTGTGTATCTTATCATATTTCCCAAAGGTGAGGTAGTGTCAGGGCATTTTGTACGAATAGACTTGCATGCGGAAACACTGCTGTCTGAAAGGACACCTGTTGCAGCCGATGCTTTTGATATTTGGATAATACCAATGTACATCTGGATCCATCTTCTTTACCACTGGCATTACAGTCAGGGTCTGCTGCTACACAGAGGAATTCAGAGGAATTTCATTGTAACAAGTGCTGTGCTGCAAACTAAAGCAAGCAGGAGCAGGGAAATTTTTGGCCTGCTGTTACTTACCCATCACAGGAGGGCACAAACTGCAGATGTACAAATCGAGCAGAGATGCTGTCTGTATGGGCCCTGCCTTCCCACTGCTAGTAGCTGGCAGCACGTGGCTCTTCATCACATCCACTCAAAACTGAGAGCAGTTTAAAGGACTCTGCATTCACTGGAACCCAATGAGAACTGGGCGCCTAATGCTGACAAACACCGCTCAAAAGTGCTACATGCGGTCTTTGCCTATCTGATCTCCTACCAGTCACCTTTACTGCAACTTCTCAGGCAGAGGTTTAGGCTGAGGGCAAAACCCTTTCAGTCGGTGGAAGCCTATGCAGCAACAAGAGCAAAAAGGGATGCCGGCACTTGTAAAAAGTTCTGATCCCCTGTTCATAAACGATAAGAATGAATCCACACTGAAACATTCAAACGGCGTGAAGCGCATCAAGGTATTTCAGTGCTTAGGGCATTTTGCCAATACTCTTACCATCTTTTAGCAGTTTTCCTTAATTTTCACTTGCTAACATCTATAAAACAGGTAAAGATTTCCAAAAGATAAAAATAGACATAATTCTCTAACATGAAATGCATGCATTAAAGATGACAGGCTGCATTCAGATCCTATGGGAATGAAGCATGCCAAGTTTTATCTGGCACTCAACATGCTCTGTCTATTTAGAAAAGTGATCTAAGGGATTCCTAACCATGGTCCCGGGGATGGGTTCTGACACAAATCCGTTTGTACCATGTAAATCATGGATTCATTCCTTCAAATACCAAAGTCAATTTTGAAATCTTATGTTTATAGCGGATCATCAATATTCATCAGTACTATCACCTTAAAAAAAAGAAGAAGAACTTTTAGCAATATTAGAGTGAGTGCAATGGGAACAGAACACGAGAGGTTTTTTTAGCTACAAATCTGAAGTGGAAGTGAATGTTAAATGTGTGCCTCATACTAAAACTTTATGAAAAATGAAATGTACAAAAAGCTGGATCCTTGCCATGACACCCATTATGGTGAAGCCTGAGACTCTGACCCTTCGTGTTATACTTATTGTGTTTTTGACACATTTAGTCAATTAAAATGGGTGAAGTGTAATTTGTTTTTCTTAAGTTTAATACAGCATGTCAATAGAAGCTAACCAAAATTTATAGTAGGAACACTAAAACTGCCACTTGCACTTAAACAAATGAACACAATTTATCATGGTTGAAATAAAAAGAACATCATGTGCATTTGACTTTATACTTCACATGAGCATGTTGCCAAATATAGGAAAGCATGTTACAGCTGACACTTCCAATGGAAAAGACATTTTACTTCACATTAAATATTGGTGTGAAAAATTTGGACCCTGTCCAATCCTAAGAAGTGTTAACGTTGGCACTTCCACTGTATACTTTTACTGTAAATTGTTGTAACATTTATTTGACATGGAATACCCAAAGGATTGATGAGTAAAGAAAGGAAGACTTTTTATTGTGCCATGTTCCCTTTTTCAGTCATACATACTAAGCCTTTACATCTTCAGAGTTTAAACAAGTCGCCACCTGTACTCAATCGGTGAAAGTTATTTTTCATGCAACTAGAGTTTGCCTTTTTTATAAACCTATAAAAGCACACATTTTCCATTTTATTGGTCAGCAAAGCAATGGCTGATTTAACCATAAAAGTTACAAATGTTGTTTCTTTATGGAGATCTATGTTTTTTTAACCCTTTACAATTCCTTGCAATATAAACCTCTTTCATTTCATTCCTTGTCTTAGACTGAAAACACAAAACAAACTGCAGTATTTTTTCTTTTCATTAGAAAAGTTTACCTAGCACTACTACCATTTATATTATTACCCATGGACTACTAAAGATTTAGGAGGAACAAAGTACTGCTGCGTAAAAATTTATCCGCCTCAATTAAGTACCTGCACAAGAATTCTGTGTTCGTATTACGTGAACTATAACTGTATTTATCTGCAGTAATGAAGCACTGTAAAATGTCGGAAAAGTGCTGAGGGGCACTTCATATGATTTACTGAACTGATCTCTAGGTTAAGAAAGCATGCCTAAGACAGAGGAATTTTTTTTTAATCCATATTTTTCAAATTAAGAAATTCCATAGCATTTTGAATTGTAAAATTAAATTCTAGAGTCACAGACATGAAAATGATTGAGGTATTTTAACAATCTTTTTTAAAGACCAGATCCAAGACCTTGAATTTTGATCTATGTAAATACAGCACTTTGAGATTTCTGTATTTGATTATAACTTAAAAGGGTCATATACACACATAAATATGTAGAGAACAGATTTTTCAAAGTAGACAAGAAACACAGCTGTCCTGTACCAAGTAGAAAACTCAGCAACGAAGCGACATAAAGAATTAGGAGGGTTTAACAGCAGCTGAGATGAGCTTGTACCTAGGGGTGCATGTGCTGGCACCTGGGATATGATAGAGTGGCATCTTCAGAACATCTCTGGAGAGAGTGATGGGTTTATTAGGACTTTTAATCCTCAATTACTGACTGGCATATTGATGCAGTAAATGGAAAAGAAATATTCTCTGTTTGGTTTGTGTTCCTGGCCTCCAACTGACAATCTGGAAACCAGTTTCTGAATCCAAAGCCTAAGAGAGGTATTTTGAATAGAGGATACACATATCACAAACCTACTAGGTACACAACCTCCTTCTCTCTCTGTATATGATAAATATGCTCTTTAGAAAAGACAAAGGAGAAAAGAAACAGAAGAGTACACAGTGGATAGGAATAAAGAGAAAATATGTTTTTGACAGATTTCACAGTGCTTGGATGAGGGCTAATGATGACATCAAGAAGGAATGCCAGCAAAAGCAAATTCACCTCAATCTTACTTCAGCCATGCATGATCAAGCAAGTATTGACACAGGCAGTGTTGTATATGGTTATCCTATATGCTATAGAGACCTTAGCAGTTTTTCTCATGGCTGATTCAAAATAGGTTGATATAAAAAGTGTCCCCATATCTGTGTTCAGATCCAGGTGAAAATTCCAAGTTTCACCTCATTACCATCACATCATCGCTCATCAACCTCATCACGCTGCTTAGCAATAAGGAAGAAAAAGAGATCATCCCTATCTCCAGATACTATCATTTTCATCTTATGTTCAAAAAATACCAGAAAAACCCACAGGCCAAAGGCAATCAACTCACGTGCTTTGGAACAGGTTACCCAGAGAGGATTTGCAGGCTCCATCCTTGGAGGTTTTCAAGCCTGACTGGTCCAAGCCCTGAGCAGCCTGGTCTGACCTCAGAGCTGACCCTGCTTGGAGCAGGAGGTTGGACTAGAGACCTCCTGAGGTCTCCTCCAACCTGAATTATCCTACGATCCTGTGATTAAATCCTTTATTTCAGCTAAGATAAGACAACTTCAAAAACATTTTTAAGCCAAAACAAGGAAGCAAACAGCCAGCCATTTGATCATTACTGATTAATAAATTAATAGAAGTTCTTGTCTGTGCTGTTCCCAGTGCATTGGAACACTGGTCCCAGATAGAAACCGAGTAAAGATATGCATGGATATTTGTGTGGAAGTTTTTCTATTTGCTATTGGTGGCAGGGAGAAGGAAACACTGCAAGTATTATAAGGGCTGCCTGGATTTTTTCAGCAAAAAAGCTATCTTTTCCTTTTGTGTGGATGTAATGTCAAAACTGGACAGAAGAACTTTGTGTTTGTGTTACTCCAGTTTCTAGCTGAAGTTAATAATGGGTGTGAGGGAGGAACACTCCATTTTAAAGAAGTAGCACTACCTTTCCTCCCATGTCGTGCTATCATCTTTAATGGCAACAATAATTCACTTAAGCCAGGAAGACATTTTTTCTGTTTTATTTATAGATCATTAGGAAGGTCTGTCTGCTGCATTAATGCCTGCTAAAATGGTATGCTGCTTCCCACTTTATGGCTCTATGTCAAAACTGTCTCTGATAGCTAGTTACTCACTCCAGGTTGTCTGTTTTAAACAACTCATTTCTTATTGGATGAACCACAGTATCACATGTCAGTTACTTGACTTTTACAATATTCTCTATAGGCCTCAGATCTCTGGAGGACTGCACATCCTCAACTCCCACTAAAAACAAAGGTAGATAGCACCTCACAGATCAGATATTGCTACTTTCCGAAGAGCTTCTTAAGCTTTTCAGTTAAACCTCTACAGGCGTGCAAAATGTGGGCATTATTTTTAGCAATACATTGCATCTCTGCCTTCATGATAACTTATTACCATGCAAAATATGTTGCTACGATATGGCTCAAGAGATAATAGCAAGGGCAAATCAGTACAAGTATGACTGTAAAGAACAGGTGCCAAATGTTTAGTGGCTACAATCTAGCTTTGTTACATTGACTCAGAGACTGGAGGATTGGATTTTTATACTCTTGGAGCCTTTTCTTCTCTGCAATTTAAAAGATGTTACAAAATGCCTTGTAGTGTGGCTCATGGCATTTACTGAATCGACTGGCCTTAATCAAATTCAGATTTTTTTTTTTTTTTAAGTTTTGTTGTATACATTCTGGAGGTGTGCTCCAGCCAGAATGGCTGCGTTTGAGATCTATAGGGAAGAAAAGAAGAAAGAAAGAGAGGTAGAAAAAGAATATAAAAAAACAGTGTACAGAGTTAACTAAAAACAAGTACATTTACCAAGTGAAATGAAGAAATCTTTTTGTACAAATACATACAAATGGCACTGGATGTTGCTGCATGGTGTTGAGAGACATTGGATAAATCATTCATCAGCCTGTTTGGAGACCATAACATTTTACTGAGATTTTGTTAAATAGTATAAGGCATCTAAACCTTGTCATAGAAATAGAGACTCCCTATAAATGAAATCTATCTTATATATATCCTTTTATTAGTCATCAGTGACCCACATGAGTAGCTTGCCCAAGAAGTTGTCTTCACTGTAGATACCAGACTCAAAGATCCAGATTGTCACAAATCTGACACAACCTTTCACTGACCTTGGAAAATAGACTATGGGTCTTTCAAAAAAAAAATTGAAATTAAAATGATAAATATTTATTATTTATCTGACTAAGAGATTTGAGTGTGTACGGCTTACCTGAGTAGCTGAACCTGTTACAAGCTCCAGTTGTGTGTATGACACTGCACAAACATAAAACAAAACAGCTGGTTACTACCTTAATCACTTTGTGTGCATCAAGAGCAATGCATGCTACATTCAGAACATGAGCACGTCTTCAAATAAGAGACTCTCCTTCTGTGTCGTTTATTTGATACTTGAGACAGTAATTCTGGATACCATAAATTAAAGACTCTGGGTCATTTTTCCAAAGGTGAAGAAGTTTTGCCACTTTGCAAACCAAAATTTTCCTTTTGCTTGTCCCCCATCAACATCATGCAGTGCAATTTTTTGCTGATTACTTGTCACAGCCAGACAATGACTAATATATTGGTAGTATGCGTTGTTGTTTAGATCTTTGGAATTTTAGGGATAACATGAATCAAAAATGTTCAGGAGTACTCCAAAGCCAGTCTTCAGAATCAAAATCAGAAGGTTTCAGAGGTCTCTCATGCTGTTCACTCTATACTCCCGGATTTTTTCTCTTGTTTTTTAGCTTATTTACTGCTTAATTCCTTTAATTAAAAAGACAAGATATAGCTCAGATGAAAATGTGAAGCTTGCATTGAAACAAATGAAGCAGGCACTGCCTGTTAGGCTGAAGGGACTCAGAAAATGGTTTGAGGCTTCTCCTTTCGAGCTAGAGAATAGACGGTTACCTCCCACTTTGGACAGGAATGTCTTGGCTCCATTTTGGTGTTATATCTATTAGGTGCAGAGTGATGAGTCTATCTTACCGCTGATTCACACAGGCTGTTCCAGCGGCAACATGTGACTGTGATTCCTCTGTGGCGCAGAGGATATTTTCCATCAGCAAGAACAGATGTTACTAATTCTGAAGGCCAAAAGAAAGAATAAAATTATATGTACATAATACATATAAAAATTTCAGTTATATTCTTTTGACCATAAGATCAATAAATGCTGAAATTAAAACAATGAATACCGCTGCCGTTATTGTTGGAAGATATCAATAGTCAGAGAGGAGTCCTACAGAATAAAGACATGAAATAAGTTAAAGTGCTAATGCAAAATAAAAAATAAATTGGGTGTGATCCTGCTTTTCTGAAGACCACTATAGAAAGGGATGGAAGCCACCTGAAAGAATATATGAGAGAATGGGTTATGGTGAGATGGTGAGATAGCATATCATTTTGGTTCTCAGAATACATGAAAACAAATGGAAGCTTATTCCTAGAAGCTGCACTTCAACTGTGATTCTAATAATTTGAGACAGATCATTTAATTACAACTAATGTCTAGCCAAGATTACAACCAAAATGAGGACAAGCTGGCTCACATTCAGTCCATGCAAGATGATAGACTGGAGAACTTATCTAACAGAAATGTCAAGGACAAATCTTATCCCATCTCCATCCTTGGCAGTAACTCTGTCTTCTTGTGACTGATCATACACCACCTAAATACAATTCTTGGCTAGACGTTTATTACTGAAAATTATCTTTCTACAGTAATCATTATAATTTGTATAATCTGCTGGCCGCAAATGCCGAAAGAAACAATATCTGTTCCTTCCAGCTCTACATCCTACCTTTTCCATAATCAGTCACCACTGTGCACCCTTCTTTACCTGAGCTGTCTTGTCTTTCTCCATGGTACAAATTCTTTGCCGTCTCAAAAAAAGAGAGCTTAGTGTTTGGGAGATTTTTCTTTTTGAACTTGTTTCTTTTCGATTCAGCAGTGAATGCTATACAAAAATAAACTTACATTTTTGTGGATTAATCAAAGCAAAATAGTGATCTATTTAAGCAGAGGGAACCAATCAGCTCCACTTCATTGTATGAACAGGGCCTTTGTAAATTGTTCAGAACAAGGATCATGTCTTATTCACCGGATAAACTTTGTCATTATATACACCTATGTTATTTCAAGAAATATGGGTTACATAAGAAAAAAATTGCCATTTGGAACCTGGCCTGAAACTCACTGAATTTGATGAAAATGTTTCCATTAGCTCCAGAATGAGCTGGATCAGATTCAAGAGGTGCTGTGAACAAAAACTTCCATGATAATATAATAAAGACTGCATCATAATGTAATCACTCAAGGGGGCCAAATTAAGATCACACAGGTGACCTAAACTGTGGTATTTCCTTGTGCTTTGGAGCACTTGATTTTGCAACCTTAACATTTTTAACATAGCTGTTTGTCTGTGGGACTGGCAGTGTCATGTTACGCTACGATGCAAATCAGCAGATGTCAAGCTTTTAAATTTTATCTTTTTTTTTTTAAACAGGCAACAGCCTTTCCTGCAAGTTACTATATCTGCAGAGTTACTTTTTGGGCTATAAAAGCATTATAGAAACATGAAGCAAAGCTCTTCAAAGTCAGATATAATTACACTTTCTACGAGGTAGTTCATGGAATATTTATTTCCACTAATATTGGAACCTAAGTGTGTTGTTTATTGACAAAATGAAAGCAATGTCAAATATAGAACTGCACAGGGGAATACACTGGAATTCTGGAAATGTTCAATCTAATTCAACATTTTTGCCATACATGTATTATGAACAATCCCAAGTGCAAAAACTAATGTCTCTGATGTAAAACTGTCTTCCAAAAGTTTGAAAGTCTGTCATCTTTCTCCATATACTCACTTCATTAAATAGTTTACAGCTTGCAAGGGGATCACAATGTTGGAGTAACAAAATGACTGTCCTGACAGATTCAGACAATAAAACCACCAGATTGTTATATGAATGTTTTCTCAGAGACTGTTGCTGCAACACGTAATAAATACAAATATTGAAACACCTGCATGATAAACATAATACTTTTAGCAGATGTTAATCCCCCCTGAATGTAACCAGTGGATTTAGATCACATAAATGCAACTTGCCCCCTTCAGGTCTCCCTGGAAAATTACTAATCACATGATTGCTTTTCGACCAAAGAAACTGTTCACACAAGATGCATGGTTTTGTTTTTCAGCCTTGCTACTATGAGCCATTTTAAAAACAATCTATAAATACAGTAGTATGTATTTTTGAATGAAACTGAAGTTCATCAACAAGTTAGGTTATTTGTCTGCTGCCAGAATGAACCAGTTATACCATATTCAGAAAAGAGTGTTTTAAATTTTTTAAAAACTATTTTCTCAAAATCCTGGCATTGCTTGGGAATGGCAAGTGGAGCAGAATATTCTTCTCTGATTGGCAGGACTTAGTTGCTCTGTCTTAATACCCTCTGATATCATGTAGCTTCTGCTGACTTCAGTCAGTATAATGGAGGCTCATCATCTTCGAAAATTAGCTATTAAGCCTTCAAAAACACTGCTCAGTTTTTCATACCCCTAGAGGAGAATCTTATACTTAAAACCCATTGGCTTAGACTTAAGCACCTGCTTATGCAGTCTGTTGGAAAAGAGCCTGAATTTACATCTGTCTTTTCTCCTTTAGAATATATTTGAATGGCTATTGGTGAAACCCAGACTATATAAACACTTCTACACCCACACGTCCATATCAGTGGACAGCAGACGATGGGCCAAAGATGACGGTGTACATTTCCACCATACTGAGTGGCGTTATTCAGTGTTAAGCTATCTAATCAGTAGGGTATGACCTATTGACATGTGAATAACAGAAAATAAGCAATGTTGAAAGCATAAACTAACCACAAATGATTATTCGTGGAGGGGAAACAGAATGGTGAGGAAAAACCTGTAGGTAGGATCTCACACCTGGACTCAATAGCTGCATAGATTCAGAGAAACTAGCTCAAAGAGAAACAGAGGCAGAGCATTGCCCAAAGGTCAGTGCAACAGAAAAATAGCTATCCATCATGGAAAGAGGAAAATTTTCTTTAAAAACTGACATGTAATCCAAGGAAATTTAACAGCACAAGTGATATAAAAATTAACAATAACTTGTTCTATCTCTATGCACCACCTCAGGTCATCTAAGTTGATGAAAATCTGGGATAAACATGGCATTGCAAAATGTAGAAAGTTTCAATGGTGAATAATTTATTTTTTCCCTGGAGCAATATGCGGGTGTAGATCAGAAGAAACATATGCAGCTGACAAGAAGGTAATTGAAGGGTCTGTGAAATGGCTGCAGTGAAAGTCCAGAGTTTCTCTTGGTGACAAAGACAGACAAATTTATACCTTATATGAACATTGGAGAAAAATAACTACCATGGTCAGAAATCAAGAATCAATTTTTGCAGCTTGAATTGTACTCTCTATAAAATAATTACAGGAAAAAAGTGATTGGTCATTATAATCGAGAAAAAAACACCAAGGAGATGTTTGCTTGGGTTATGACCAGGGCAATAGCTGTTGAGTGCTCAAAGACCGAGATGGACCAAAGACAGTTCTCAAAATTTTACTGGTCAGATATGAAAAAATTGATTGACTAATTTAAAGGCAATGAGGAGGGTTTTTTCACTACATACAGTTAATTCTGCAATTAATTGCCAAAAGAATATAGGGCAGGATGCATAAAAGAAACTTTTATATTGAATATGAAGGGAAAAATTCAACTTATCCTTCTATGTTTTAGGATTATTAACTCCTCATAATTAATAGAGGAAAGGGTGCTATTGCATAAAAACCTGTTCCAGCTGAGTTAGTGTGGTCAAAAGAGTAAGCAAGATGTTTGGGTGGATACATAATGGATTAGAAGAGAATATGGATATTTCTAAAATACCAGTTTTGGCTATGGTATTCATTAAGTGTAATAATATGTTGAGCAGTGCTCACCTCATTTTTAGAGGATATTAAAGAATTAGAATGGGTTCATTATAAACTCCAACTATTGCTATGTTTACAGGAAAACTCTCATATGAAGAGAAATTGCAAAAATCCTTTATGTCATTAAAAGGCCATAGAAAGATGCTGATAAAAATGTAGATAAGACAAACTAAAAAAACACGTTCTTGTCTTTTCAGAGATAGTAACTAGAAGATGTTCAGTGGAATGAAAGCCATCAAATTCAAAACTGGGGAAGGGATTGCTTCTTATTCAACCCATATTTTATTCACTGAGGAATGATTCTAAGCTATGGCAAGACTCAAAGATCATTTGGACTCTTCTATGGCTAAGAACAATATCAGGAATTTTGATATGTAGTGGTCACTGATTTTTCAAGGGAATTTTACATCTCAGGTTTCGGAGTTTAAGCTTGATTTTTAAAAGCAAAGCATGAGGCTCAGAGCAGGGCTAATAAGCCTGCTTTTTAGGCAGCTTGTTCTAGTCACTTTTAGCAAGTTGATCAGACCCAATCATTATTTTTCTCTGGCTTCAAAAATAATTTTAGACCTGCAATAACTAGAGTGGAGATTTTCATTCTCTGCACTTTAAGATGCTGATTGAAAACTTGGCACCCCTTAGGATACAGACGCCCTGATCCTAACATGAGTCATGCTAATCAGTGCTGTTTGTCTATACTCTCCTGTGTACCTGTGTCCATATTTATCTCTTTTCTCTCATCTCATGCACAAGTGTTAAGGCTTTAAAATTAGGTTTTTGTCCCATGTTTTCTCAGGGGAGTTGTGCACAGGGGATATCGGTATGTAATTATGTTCCTAGACAGTACGATTATGGTAGTACCATGATTATGATTATGATTATGGTTAACAGCAAGCAAATAGCCTTATTGGGATAATCAGCACCCATAGGCAACCTGTTAAAAATAATCTAAGTGATTTTGGTTCTTAAACCCTATTTTCTCATGATGTTTATGCAATAAGATTTCACCTGAATGTATGCTCTTAAGTGATTTAGGCATTTCTGAAAACTCTACACTTTAATGGGTTCAAATGACTAAGCTGAAAATGAAATTTCAGTAATTAAAGTCCATGTAATGGAAGGTGTTTCATTTTGTTTTTTGTTTGTTTGCTTTCATCTAAAGGCCTCCAGCGTTTTTGTATCCATTCTATAAACAGGATAGTATAAAATCATCTAGTTACAGGAGAAATGAAAAGTTGAACAATTGGTTATATTTATATGGCCCTAAAACATGTTGCTGAATTGCATTTGTTACTCAAAAAAAACCCCAAGCAATAAAACATCTTACTGAGTAGACGATTATATGTCATTACAAAAATCTGCCTTTCAGTGGAATCCTTTGGCCTGCATATGTACAACACTATAAATTTTGCTAAATATTTGTTTCAGAAATTGTCCAGAAGGATGAACAGATTGATTTTCCAGACCTAAATCATTTCAACACCAAATAGTACTCTGGAGAACACTGTTTTTCTCTTCTTGTTGTTTGCAGGCACATTAAGATCACACACTGAGCTGCAGCAGTTCAGTTTTCTGGTCCTTTTGCTTCTTTCATAATGACAAGATGGAAAAGATTTGGCTTGAGAGACTACCTAAATAAAAGTAGTTGGTGAAGGGAAAAAACCCTATAGCAAAATTAAGGGACTAATGAACCCATTACATTAATTCTGAACTTAGCTACAGTCTGAATTTGATCCTATGGATTTGCATGATTCTTAAAACCTGAAAAAGGACAAAGACAAAAAGAATTTATTATTTTTTTATAAAATAAAATAGCCTGTAAAGATTTTGGGTTTTTTACAATATAAAATATTTTCCTACTTTTTTACAAAATGTCAACAATACCTATATTTTTCTATTAGGCATGTCAAAATTTTGTCTTCTAAGTCAATTATTATTTAGAACTTATATTTAATGATGTTCTGATTAATTTCCCCAAAGCATTTGCTGATCTATTCTATGCTTACTGTTTTAACTTATATTCTATAGCTGTGATTTTAAAAGTGCTATAATATATATTTCTCCAACTGAAAATAATATTTTTTCCAAATGCACTGGAAGGATATCCCATGTGTATACCTCCCTATTAAGAACAATACATACTTATAACTTAGGCACTTAATATTGTCCCTTTAATTCATTGATGAAAAACTGATGCTGTACTTATCACATTTGTGCTGCTGGCTCCATCCCGAAGCAGCATGCTTGCGAAAGATGATATTCACAGATCTTTAAGAACAGGAAAAAAAAAAAAAAACAGAACTACATTACATCAGAGCTCATTAAAAACTGAAAAGTAAGGAGTGTTTTCTCTCACTTCTGTCATTCATGACATGCATCAAACACAATTATATATGTGTGTGCCCATCAGTAACACTTTACAACTGCAGTTATTAAACCTGTAAAGCCAAGAAGTACTTACTTAGTTTTTACCTAGGGTAATCATTTTTTAACAATTTGATTTTTTAAATTTGGAGGCCTGATTCTGCTCCTTCTCTGACAAAGAGAACCTGTTGCATAACTCTTATGAGACTGGATTTAGAACCATTACTGTGTCTGCTAGATGAAATTCTCCTGTAAAGCTGAATGAAATGTCCTGTTTATTAATTTAGAGCTCAATATACATATTCTAGAGATTTACATCCCTTTAATGCAGACATCTAGCTAGAGTGCTATGTAAAGGACACTCATGTCTGTTTATATATGTTAAAGTTTAGTATAAAGTTTAGTATGAAACATCTTTTTCTTCATAGAGGAAAAAGAAATCTGTTTCTTCAGCTGCAAGTCATTTTTTTTTCCTTCCAAATGATTTTTCTTTTTCTGACAGGCTCAGATTAAGAGAGCACCAGCCATAAATGCTACAAGAGAAGTCTCCTTTCAAGTTCAGTGTAAAACTGTAGAATCTGTAAAATATGGAAAAGAGAAATTTCCTAAGGAGAACTGCAACCTCTAGCATTTGCAGTATAAACCTCTTTGGTTTATAAATAAATAAGTAAGCCTCCTGCATTTAGCCCCTACTTCTGAAAGAGAACTGTATCACTAAGAAAGACTCTAAAAGCCATGTGGAAAGGTAAGTTTTATGCATCTTAAAAAAAAAGAAAAAGAAACTTTCAACACCTATTTGTCAAAACTCTCATTTCCTATTAAGTAAATGAAATGGAATTGTTGGTGTTACAGTGGTTTAGTGGATTTCTCCTCTTCTAAATGAATACAACCTGCTGGATCCAGCAAATTCATTAAAAATGTGATTTTACAGGGTAGAGGGCTTTAGGAGCTGCACAAACCCATCAGACTTTATGAGTTTTCAGTCCAGTTTCATTCATAGGGTGCGAGCGAATGTCTCCCAGTTCCCAGAGAGCCTCCCTTCACAAATAGAAAGAACAGAGATAAATTTGGAGACATGCAAGGCAAGTAAAAACTGTAATTAAAACATACTTTTATTCTCAGTCTATTGCAGCTATCTTACTGATTAACAGTTCCTCCGTCTGTTAACCTTCCTATAGATCAATCGTATTTACTTAAGCGCAGGGGGGCTGAATCTAATTTCACTCTAGTTTTGAAGGCTGTCATTGAGCACAAAATCAGGCGTAACTCCAAGCAGGCTCAAGACCAGTCAACCCGCAGTATAAAGTGTTAAAACATGTGCCTACCTTTCAAAATATTCATAATGTCTGAAGTTAATGGCATCATCTACATATTTGTTAAGTACTTACTATGTATACTCACTGGATAAACACTGAGGGTTTTTCACATGCAGTGGGTACAAAAACCAAGACAATTAAAGCATGCTGCTTAAGCACAAGTTTCCTTCACTTGATATCTGCAAGATACACTTCATGGCCAGAAAGTGAAAATAAAAACCAGGTAAATTCCATGTTACTGCACTAATATCAGACAGCTGACCATAATTTTCCACTTACATCCCAGTTCGTATAAGTGTTAAATATCAGTCCTGCTGGTGTTTTATGAACTTTACTCATAACGATTACAGATGGCACTAAAACCAAGTCCATTGTATGGCTGTTCTTTAAACTCCCCTTCTTGTACACGATTTCTGGGTTCTACATCTGTAGGAAAAGCATGCCAAAGTGGAAAAAAAAAAAATCAGAGCCAAGGAAACATAGAAAACAGGTGTCTGTTTGAATATTCAAATAAAGATGGGTTGAACATGTAGTACAAGACACTCCTGAATGCTTGTATTTCCCTCCACTAGTTCAGTCCTACATTTTTGTATTATAAGAGTCCGTTATTCTACATCGAGTTTCCTATGCATGGCAGCTTTCCAGCCAGTGTTAGTAAAGCTGTTGGTAAACTCAAGAAACCTGCATGCTCGTGATCTTGCTAATGCTAACTTCTTTCACACTCCTCCCCAAGCTGAAGTGTCCTGATCTTTTTTGTCTCTATTTATAGAGGACTGTAGCAGGTTGTTCCCTTCAGGCCTTCAGGATGAGTTTCCCCCATCCTCTGCAATAATGCATCTAATCTAGGAAAATTGTCTAAGGTTCCTGCTAAACTTTGTGGACATAGAGGGCAATGAGAGTTTCCACCTCCAGATCTGTACCTGTTATTTCTGATGCTCAATGGATGATTCCTAAACCTGTTTATATACTTTATTATGTAGCAAACTTCAAGGGAAATACCAGCACACACCCAGAAAAATACAGCTGTACTGGAAATCTAATACACTGGAATTTGGCTTGTAGTAGGGATTTCACAGTGCTTTGACATATTGTTTAAAAGACCCATCCAGAAGGGTTTTGTGCTGGTTCAGCGCACTGCCTCCCCAGCTGCTGTGGAGCTGCCCATGTCCCACTACACTTTGCTACGCAGGCTGTCTCTTGCACATCTATCTCATGGGATGATCTTGGGAAGGAAACTTGGGGAAGGGAATGTGTTCACCTGGTTCGCTTCCGACCAGAAATCTCAGGCACCTCTCCCATGGCTTTCCTGAGAGAGGGAAGAGCATACAGCCTGGAGAGTTGGTGAGGAGTGTCTGCATGGTTTCAAGAAATCCCTTTCCAAGACTTTCAGGTTAGGAGTATGCCTAAGATTTCAGGAATATTTCAGTGGTTATGAAAATCACAGCCTTCCAGAGAAGACAATACAGATAGCCACTGGTCAAGTGAAGTAAATGCCAAACACACAGAGAGGTTTGCCCAGGCATTTCTGGGTACAAAGATTTATGCCTTCATAGGTGCCTACCAAAGAATGTTTTGTATTCCCTGTTCTGAAAACTATGCCCAGCTATTTGTCTGCACATATATGGTCATGTATCTCTTCACAATGTAAACATTTGTATTTGCAAGAGGGGCTTTGGACAGTAAAAGTTTTTACAGTTCATGTCTTCTCCACCCTAAATTATTTAAGTATAAAAAGCTCATGATTTTTATTTCTTGTTTTTTAACTACTGTATGAATGATTTTACCACTATAGCAAATGTTTCCAATACTTTTTTCAAACCCAAAACCACTAAGCAGTCTTTCTATTTACCATGCTCTGCTTTAATACATAAATCAAAAGACAATAACAAGCCTAATGTTGAAGAAAATTTTTGACACTTCATACATTAAATAGGAGCAGCCGATAAACAGTTTAGATGAAATTATGGCTTGAAATGTAGTTCCCATGAGGACTGTGGTTCATAAATTGTTTTTATGCTGCTTCTGTCATTGTTGGTTTGAGATATGCGCAAGACACCCGCAGTCATTACCAGTGCTACCATTACTTAACCTGCCTTTGTTCTGGCTGATATTTAGACACGTAGAGACTACCAGCCATCTATTTCTGTGAAAAATGCGTTGTTTGGTTGTCATCACATGTGTAGCATGTTGCCTTCTATTTGAAAGTTTGACACGGAATAAAAAAATGGAAGAAAATCAGCCTTTAAGTTTGGAAAGTGCCTGAATTCCAGAAGCTTCCGTAGCAACTTTAGATACTCGAGGGAAGGGATTTTCCAATCAATATAAAATACACTTAGTATTTGATTAATAATTGATCTAATCTTGCTGATTCATGAAGGCAAACCATTTCAAGGTCACCGGTTCTTTATTGTATCACAGCTTTCAGATCTCCTTGAGCAACACGCTTGCTTTTTTCTTTTACACTTAATATTTTTCTATAGCTAACACTGAGTACATAAATCATTGCTTCAAAGGTTCCAGTGCGATGTTATCACCAGAATATTTCTGCCTACTTGGAAATAGGTATGCCTATGTTCATCTTATATACTGGAAACAGAATCATTTTCCCGGAACTATTATGGTCTCCAACAAGGTCCAGAGCAAGAATTGCATTTCTCAGTTCTTCTGGTGGAAGGTAATGTTTTACAAAATACCTGAGATTATGTAATATTGTACCAGTTACATTAAGGTTTTGGTCCTCCAAAATTTCACTCTCCATGCAAACGCCTCTCCCCTAATTTAGGACTTCTCATAGGAATAGAAATTTATTGGGCCGTGCTCTCTGTTAATTCACCACGGAATAATTCAAAAGGGAGTTAACAGAGAGCTAAGAGTTAACTCAAGCATTCACTTTAGAAATGTTCTAATAACAATGACTTACAAATAAAACATCCATGGACAGATCTAGCAAAATGATAAATTTATTACGTGTACCACTTGGGTTTTTACAGGTCAAGGCACAGTCCCCCTACAAGCAAAGGTGGTAGGCTTCTCAAAGTGCCCTTAATCATTATGCTAACTACGTGACAGCACATTTGATGAAAGCTATACAAATGGAGCATTGTACCTGAATGGCAACTATATGCCTTCAGCACAAACAGAACTAATAGATTTTAAGAGAGACTTTATGCCTTCATGAGCAACTGGTCTTTAAAGAGTACACATCCTTAACACAAATCCTGATGATGAAGTATGTGCAAGCAGAGCTCTTAAAAACAGTGTGTTTGAAAGAGGGCCTACATGGCCCAGCAGATTTCCTATTTGCTGTGGTTTCAGTTCACTTTTCTAACACCTCCACACAGAGATTTTACAGCAATATACACATTTATTTGAAAAAAAAAGGGGGGTTCTATCTGAAATAAGCCACAAATATATCCCCACTCCTCCACTTGTGACATTTGTTGGCATTGTTTTGTGGAGAATGGTACAGTTTGCTGATAGCACTTTTTTTTTTTCCTCCAGACAGTTTATACTTGTAGGTGCCGTTGACTCTGTAGAAAACTGTAAGAGCTACCTGGCAGCTAGCAGGATAGATTTTCAAAGTTTGCCTTGGGCAACTGTGTACGTAGTGTTTGTTCTTCATAAAAGTTATAAATTTTTCAGTGGGGAGATTCACACCAGCAAATTGGGTACATAGCCATAACACATGCAATTAACTTATAAAAAATTAATGAGTAGTACAAAACTCCTAACCTGCACTATTCATCAGTGAAGGTACACATTGCTATACATTTTTTTTAGTTTTTTTTCCTTGTTTATTTTAAATATAATGGAAAGGCTGCTGCTCTACTTCCAGTATCATTAAAGCATATAATTTATTCCCCTAAAACCACAGACTTTTCCCTCTTTTCTATTTTTTTATTTTTTGAGGGGGCGGGTGTAAAACTAATCATCCAGTGAAGGGTTTATCCTTTTACGGTATGAGGAGCTGAGCTCACCTCTGGGCTGTGTCCAAAGAAAAAATCTACAGAGAATAAATATATTCCTAGAGGGCCATTAAACTTACACTAGGCATTAACATTGATAGCATGTTGATCTAGCTTCTGTCTTTTCTACTGCCCTCATTAAATTGACTAACTACCTTTCCTTCGTCAAATCCAGTGGGCTCTTACCCACTCAGTTTTACTGACATCCCTGCTACCTTCAACAGGTTGGACCAAACTTTTCTTCTCAGGACTTTAAATTCTGCTTCCTTTGTTTGTCTCCCTCCTAGCCAAGTAACTCCTCTCACCGCTTCCCCCTTTTTTCTTTCCTGCTGCAAAAAGAAAAATCTGCAATGAGATTCAGACTGCATTCAGACCAACATTGTCTTTGGTGCCCAAGACAGGAATTGGGAGGATTTTAGCGGTCTTGTATGTAAGACAGCAGATTCAAAAATCCTATCCTAGAACGCAGTTTAACTCTGGAGTCTCCTAAATTGAGCCAGCACTACACGGTGGACCACGGTTTCATCTCCAGCTTGGGCTCCCCACCTGAATGTACCCTACCCTAAGCAAAAAGTATCTCTTGCCCTTTTCTTTGCCTTCTAGTTATAGTAATCAGTGAGGGCTACTCCGGAGTCAGGCATCAATCTTTCGCCGGTCAAGAAGCCGTCGCCATTGGTACAGTCTGCCTGCATCCAAAAAGGGGAATGAAGTGACAGGGACAGAGTCCGATCTGACGGGTGCTGCTAGGTGGTTGCTGGAGAGGCAACAGGAGCTGATCACAGGCAGAACCGGAGCATGGGAACAGGATTGATCTGGATGCTAAGGGACAAGCAGGGATGATGTGGGCAGGGAAAACAGCAGGAACCAAACTGCTCCGGAGAGCTCGTGCTTGATTAAGAAAGGTATTTCTCCTGGAGATTTTCCCTTTGCTCTAGCACAGGCGAAGTCCCCTTTCGGCACTGCTGTCAGGGCACTAATAGGCTGTAATGGCCCTGACCAGCCCCACCTGCACTCCCCACCCACAGACCCACTGCCCACTGGTCGCAGGCTCCATTTAAGTTCAGGTCTGGGCACTTAGTCCTCCTTTTAGCTGTGCTGGAGGTGTGCCTGCTGCCAGTCCTGCCTCTCAGGTAAGCCTCAGACCAATGCTGCAGCTTTGTGCCCTGTCCCATCTCCAGCTGCTGCCCAATGGACCCTGGACCTGGGTCGTTGTATGGACCCTGTTACAGCCCTGGCTCTGCCTGCCCTGCGTGGGCCCTGCAGGGCTGTGCCTCTTGGTGCAGGTGCTGCTCTGCCCTGGGGTCACCTCAGCTCCTGGCCCCTCTGCCTTGTGGAGTAGCTGGCCCGTGCTGCTCCCCAGCAGCTTTAGCAGCAGCATGTGCACAGCCAGCTCAGGGCTAAGACTGCTGCATGGCGTCAGGATCCCTGAAAACCAGGTGTTGCAGGGTCTGGGCTCCCTTTGGAGGGCTGAGCTGAGCATCTATTATGGGGTAGCTTTACATTGCCTTGGTACTGGGAGCTCAGACCTGTGTCCCACCTGTCCAGACTCATGCTACTGTACTCCTCTTCCTCCTCTTTCTGCTTCTGGAGATTAAATGTGTACAAAAATAGACTCATTTCATCTCCACTTTATCTCCTTTACTTTGTCATTTTTGTTGACAGTTCCATTACATTCCTCTATTGTTCTTTGTCCTGTGTGGTTTTCTTGAACAAACCATAGCCTAAAACTTAGATCCAGTCTCTCCATCTTTCCCTCTGACTATCTGAATCTACCTTGAAATCCGATTTTGTCCCCCTTTCACTCCACACGGTACACTACAAGGAGAATGATCACAGTAAATAGCACATTACCTGCTCTGGCAATCGGCTCTTCTAAGTTTTTAGGCCAGGGTCATCTGTATGGCATTTTCTAGGTTAGGTTTCTAAAAGCAGACAAAGCATGTAGAGCATAGCCCTGCATTGCATTGGATTAGATCTGAACTCTATTAGATTTGACAGCATCCTGCCACAGCTTAGGGCCTGGTTTTGTGACACCAGAGAAAAAGCCTGCCAACAGCCCACCTCAAATCTTGCCTTAAAGGTTAAGATTCAGTTGTTAAGACTTCTTCTCTGCATACTTAAGGGTTAATTATTGCCAATGGGCTAAAAAAATGTTAGCCACAGAAGAGGTATTTTAAATTGTTTTCTTTTGATGTCAGTTAATGATTTAATTTTTTCAAGGGCTTATGAGAAATGTACTGCTTATTCTGCAACATGTATATAAAATGACTTTCCTACACATGGAACACACAGAAAGAAAAGACTTTTTACACAGCCTGCGTACAAACAGGCCTGACCTACATTTGGTGCCTCTTTTGCTTGCTCTTCCTGTGTGAGACTTAGTGTGGCATTACCTACTTTTATTTTTAATTTTTTTCTTTTTTAGAAAAGCAACACATTCACAACTAAAACAACCTCTTTTTTTTATTTTTTTTTTTTGTGTGTGTGTGTGTGATTGCTTTAACCCCCTCCTCTGAGAACAGTCCCTTGAGCCAAGGTTTATAGTCAATCACCACAAAAAGTGGGGGGTTCATTACTTTCTCCTTTTAACTGTAGGGCAGGGGCCTTTAACTTTCCATGAGGCTTTACTAAGAGAGTTTCTTCTGGACGGAATTTCCTTGAACCTGGTAATCAAGACCACAGGATACGTGTTAATTGTCCCTGACATGCAAAATTATCTGCATTTACCCAAGCTAATAACATCACCCCAGACATACTGTTTTTCAAACACATGGTTCAAAACCATCTGTAAATTCAATTACCAAAAATTAGCTCTCATTCAAATAATGCAAAGATTGACTAACACTAGAAAAGCAGAAAGAAATTAAGAGAAATCTGTTACTTTGTCCTTAATTCACCCTGTTGGGATACTATTCCCTACCACACTAACTGCATGGCTTGGGAAATGACTCTTTATAGTTCCTGTTGTACTAAGGCACAATTGCATTGATTAAACATCAAGTTACAGAATTAATTTTGAATGTGCTTACTTCAGAGGGCTGAAGTCAATCTTAATGATCTGAACAACATTTCTATTTCTCTGAACATATTCTTTGTGAGTGTCTAGCTGTGTAAAATATTAAAAGGAAGAAAAGGATAAGTATTGTGGAATACTACTAATAGAAACGGCTGGGTATAGTGGTTCTGAATCAAAGCACCTGCAAGTATTTTTTTAGAACTTTAAAAATTGAAGTGTTTATAAAACATCTACTTGGAAAGAATGTCATAGATGGCAAGCATTAACTAGATACAAGTAAATCTACAAAACATTTGACATAGTCCCATTTCATTTTCTGTTTATATCTTATCCACAAAACAAGACACGATTGATTTAGCCAATATTCATTGCTTGAAATTACTTGATGAATATTTTCTTAAAATTCATAACTCTACCTCTTACCAAGCAAGATTTCAGCATGTGACTTTTAACAGGCAAAATTCAGCATCTGCTCACATTTCATTTGGACCAAAAGTAGGCCATGGACTTGTATGATGTGCATGGCAGCACCTTTGGTAGTGCTGCCTGGGAAGGAAGGTGGCAGCAGCTGCCTGAGAAGGGGAGAGATGAAAGAAATGAGTGGAGCAACACACTTTGCCCTCCATCTCTCCTTCCCCAAGTTTTTTTCCTCCTTTCTTGTGATGGAGCTGCCTGGCCTGACAGCTCCTTGCTTCACTACTCTCAGATGTCTCTAAACTTTCCTTCGAAGCTGTGAAAGACAAACTATGAACCACAGCAGCAATGAGACACAAGTGCAGACAGAAGAAGTCAGGCTGTCAGTCCCGTGCAGCAAAAGGCTCTCCCAGGTCAAAGGGGTGGGAATGCTTTTCAGCAAGGTAAAACTAATGGATGAACCCTTCAAAAATAAAAGCAGGGGTTGCCCTCTGAATCACGGTGCTTAGCAGAGTAATCATCTCACAAGACTGGCTGCAAGCCTTCAGGACTTTAGACTTTGCCCTCTGTGCATCAGGAGCCTGAGCGACTCCAGCAGAAGGTGATGCTTAGCCTTCAGCCCCTCCCAAAACCAGGTGTGATGGCTTTTATTTGGGCAACTACCTGTTCAGCCAGGGTTTTTTTCTTCTTTAAATTCAGTAGACACAAATAAGAGGTAATTAAAAGCGGTCCAAGGTCCATCTGCAGCTTATGACTGTTATTCCAGACCACAGCCTTGCAAGGCGGGGGGGCTCTACCTGCTGGTTTCTGTGCACAGTCCTGCATGCCTTGGCCCTGGGGACCATGGTGAGTGTTGTTCATAAACCCAGGGTTGGATACCTTGAAGAGAATGGAGCTGTTTTAGAGGTACACTGACTGGCACCAGGGGAATAGGCACTTACAGAAAAGATTTCTAGATGTATAGCAAACACACTTCAAATGGTAGCTTCCACTATCAGTTAATTCTCTTCATTTGTATTATCAAAGCTAAAGCATAGAGTAGCTGGAACAAAACAAGCAATGTTTACATTTTACCAGTGTTTTATATTCAATTCAACATCTTTGCTGCTATTTACATAGTTGAATGGCACTACATTTACACCGTGCAATTTCATGTTATTTCTGCGTAAATATTTCTTTAAAGCCAGATGTAAGTTCAAATTAGTTGTGAAAGAGCCATTAAAATAAAATAAACTGCCATTTGTGGGTGATCACAAATTACTCTAAAACTGAAGAGCAAGCTTGTTAAAATACAAAGTGAAAAGCAAACAATATTAAACCAAGCTGAACAAATGAGGAAAACTAACAAGTTTGCTTCTAAAAAAAGTTTACCTTATGGAAATAAATTCTGTGAATTACAGGTAAATTTAAATTCAATGGGAGTTTAAATCTAGCAGCATGAAATGACACAGTAGTTTAAAATATATAGGCTTGTTGCATATATATACACAAGGTCTGAAGTTCCTGAAGTGCAATTGAAAGCAGAATTTATCCCTCCTTTAGTTAAATCAAAAATGGCAATTTCATTCTTCCACCCTGTTTTCTTGTGCAAATCTGCTACCAGATCACACACTCCCTTAGAAGCCTGCAAATTCTACGTGATTTAAAAGTAAGCCTTAAGAGAAAGAAGGGGAAAGTGCAATCTCAAGAACAACAAGCTCATAACCTTTCTTCACTCTTGTCTTGTTTGTCATCGTGCTTCTCTCTCACATGTAGTATTGTACCTAATTTAGATTGAAAAATCTGCAGTGGTAACCATGGTTTTATTCCTTCTCTATTTTTTTCCATTCCACATATGACGCTATGTACAAATAACCCGGATCTTTAAAGCTGTACACTTGCAAGTTCTGTCTAAGTCTCTGGAAAGTGCAGGTGTTGAGTGACAAAATCTGAACATAAAAAATCTTCAATTTTAGCTCTTTGGAGGAAGTGTTATTTCAAAAACACTTTGTCTGGAAGATTTCATGAATCACAACGTAGCAAACAATATGCTCATTTCCATGTGTCCCAGATTTTCAGGTTCCCACTGCTTGGATAATGGTATCCAGTGGCTTATTTTGAGAATAGGAGGATGGATCAAGTGGGGTTCTGAAGAGATCTGTCCTGGGCCTAGTTCTAGTCAGTATTTCATGAATGACCCAGATGATAAAATACAGAACATACCTAAATTTTCAGATGGCATCAAGCTAGCAAGAACTGCAAGTAAGTTGAAGGGCAAAAGTGGAATTTGAAATGGGCTTGATAAGATAGAAAAATGGTTGGTGGGGGGAATAGAAAGTTACTACACTGAGGCAGGAATAATTAACTACAGAAGAACAAGATGGAGAGCAACCAGCTTGGGATATTTTTCTTAGAGAAGGATTTAGTGGCTACTGTGGAACACAAGCTGAACACAAGCCATCAATGTCAAATTAATGAAAAAATGTGAACAGATAGTGGGAGATATTAATGGGAGTATGGGTTGCAAGATAAGTGAGGAAAGCCTTCAAGTCTACTCAGCAAGGTCTAGCTGACCTACTGGATCCAGTCTTAGCCACACAATTTCAAGAAAGGTATGGATCAATTAAAGAGTCAGCAAAACACATCAGACATTTTAAAAGCATAATATTCAAAAAAAAGACTAAAGCAATTGCAGTTTAGTGTAGAGAAAAGAATGCTGAAGAGGAACATGCTAACGGTCTTCAGATATATAGAAGTCTGCTGTAAAGGAGGAAGGAATAACCCATTTTCCATTTTAACAGTGGCTAGAAGATGGAAGACAAGGAGCTTCAGTAGCAGTAGGAGGACATTCAGTCAAGACTTCAGGAACAGCTTTTCTCGGTAAGAAACATTGGAATAAATCGCATGGAGAAGAATAGAATTTTCTCCTAGGGAAACCTGTAAGAATGCAAACATCTGCCAGGTCTGGACAGATGCTTACACCTTGCAGCAAAAGGTGAAACAGATGCCTCTTCAGATGCCATCCGGCCTATTTTTCCTCTGTTTTCTTTTAGTCTTTTACAGAGTAAGTTGAGATTTCTTGACAAATTAATGTTAATATTGACAGCCTTGAAGTCTAACCATTCTTTCTTTGGCTTCACTTACTTGAAATATAGGAGATAAGGGCCATTTTGTCCTGTCAAAAGCCTAACAAGTGTATTCAAGCTGAAGAAAAATATATTAGTGATCATTTTCTGAGTATACCACCAGGCATCCAATGCACTTCATCAGCTACCTTTCAGTCCCATTGTTAGAAAGGATTTTGAGCAGGTCCTCTGCCCAGGGTGAGCTGCTGCTCCAATGAGTTTTCTCTGGCAAGGAAAGTCATCGGAATTCATTTTTATTATTAAGCCGCTCTCTCTTGAAAGTGAAGAGTTGATGATACGCACTGAATTATACAGAAATTTCTTTAAGGAAGAAATTCATCTTAGACCCGGAGCTACAGAAAAGGATGACAATGATTGATCTTCTCACCACTTAGCAGCGTCGGCAGAGCTACAAACATATATTGTTTTTACTCCTCTGGGAGTTATTTATTGAGCAAAGGGAGGGTGGATAACACTTCCTTTGAAGTCAAACGTCTTGCTTGGATAAGGAGATATGTTGCATGAAACGAAAGTAATAAAAGGACAAAATGCTTTATTAAATCTTCTTTATCACTATATTGTGTTCCAATAGCATGATCTAATTAAAGACGTATATGAACCTCTTTTCATCTAAGGATTAGTTCAGAGGCCTTCATTTATTTTGAAACAAACACGCTGCTGAAAAGTTTCCAAGATTTCCAGTGATGTATTCTTTCCATTTTCCCTGATAGGTGTTGGTGCTATAACTACCTCTTCAGGATTTGTTCTGCAGGGGAAAAAAAAGACAGCAGTTTTTGAAGGGAAAAGACAAATGTTTTCATTATTATTAGAGCTGTAAGAAATATAATGGTGAGTCATTAAATACAGCGAAACTTCATTGGTTGGCTAGACATAACAGTGGCTAGTGCTCAGAATCTATTTCATTGCCTGTAAGAAGTTAACTTCAGTTCAGCTCTTTCCTTCATATTCAAAGAGTTACAAAATCAGATGTTTTAAAAATACTTTGGCTAGAGTGTCTTTAGGAAAATTGGGTTCCATATGCATTTCTCTTGAGACCAGCCAGACTCCCAAATGAGGGGGTGGTGGGCTTGCTAATTTTCTACATAGGATGGTTGCTAGAGGAAAAAATTCTGTGGGCTACAGTTATTAGCTTTTCCTGTACCACTCCATTAACTTTCTCCCCAATACTTAGTTTCCTTACTCCAGCAACAATATTTGCATTGAAAAGATCTTTTTTTACTTACAAAATCTATTTCAGCAAAGTTTCTTTCCATTTACTGGCAAATGTGGTCCTGCTATGTTAAATATAAAATAAATAAATTAGATATCTCATATGTGGTAAAAGTAAACATATAAACATATTAAAATTTGTGTACTGTATATCACATCTCTAATAGTCAGAATTTGATGACAAAAATTCTGGCTATTGCTCCCTGCATCTTAGAAACTTTTGCACAATGTCGCTGTGCAGCTTGCAATTCATCAGAAGCCTGAATCTGCCAGAATAAACCAAGCAAAAGAGTATGTATTTTGCAGTGACAGATCTGAAGTGTTTTTCCAAGTATTGATCAGTATTTCATTGAACTCCACACAAAGACATTGTTCCCTATCTGGAAACAAATTTGTTTCTTTGGAGGGATATCTTGTTTTTCTTCATTTCTTTTACTCCTAGGTTATTCTCTTCAATATCGCTTACATAGTTTTTTCCTCCTAACCTATAATCACTTTTGTTTTGATTGATGCATCTATTTATCCTTGTTTATGTCAAAGAAGATTCTTCACTGAGAATGTAATTTCTGAGTGTAGGTTTTTTTACTTATGCCCACAAGTATACCCAAAAGTTGTCTCGTAGTCCTTACAAATTGCCATCAGACTTTCCATAAATCCTTTATTCTCCCTTTGAAATACTGTACGAAGCAACCATAATTAAAAAAAAAAAAAATGCCATCCACAAGTACTTTTGTCTTTATAGATATTAAATATTCAAGACCTCTGTCCCCAGGGTTAAGCCGTCTCTGTGGATTCCTTATGACTGTACTCCTGATAGTCAATCAGAGCTCAGATTTGACAAACTTAGGACCTCATCCAAGACCATCTGCTTTATCAGGCCTTTCACTGACCCTTATTAGGGCATTATTTAAAAACAGAAAATAGGGATGCATTATTAACTTTTCTAGTCTGGGGGAAGAGAAAACATTTTCTGTTTGAACTGATATAACATATCCACGTGCTAAGGCAACTGGAGCTGTTACAAACAGCTTTTAAATACTGTAAATTAAAGCTTACTTACAAAATGTGTGAAGCAAAATAACTTTAAAGAAAAACAGATGGAATGAACTATTGAAGTCAAATGAGAGGCTACACTTTCAGGATGGGGAGTTGCATATTTGTATTTCAAAATGGGCTTTTGCACTTGTAATAAAAATTGAGGCTACATATTAACATTTTGGAGGAAATGAGCTGAAAATAACATCTACATTAGACAAGGAATGAAGATCACTAGGAAAGAAGTGCAGTATAAGCAGAATAGGATTTTATTGTACCTATATTATTATAGGGTTGTCATTAATTTTCATCATTTGGTTAAAGACTGAAGGACACTATGCTATCTACAGCAATCACTTCTGTGCTTCTTCCTAGAAAGCTGCCATGCCTTCATCCTACTAGCCTGGTGGATACTTGGGATTCTAACAGAATTTGCCTACTTATTTCTGCAAGCATTTTACTGTCTTTTAATATTAAAATGCTTGAGGTTTCAATCAGTGAAATGTTCAGCAATTTCTGGCACAGACAAAGAGTTCCCAAGTAGTACTGTCATCCGTAAGAATAGCAAGTTCAGGCATTGAGGAACCCTGGAACTTTGGACCTGGAAGATGAGAATGGCCATTCCAGTAAAAATCATCTGGTCCCTTGCCAGCAAAGCCACTTGTCAGGCATTTATAACAGCCAGCACCAAATTCATATTGCCTCTCATCTCGCAGATATATGAAGAAAAACATTCAGTGTCCCAAAACTATTCCAGTCCAACTGGATCTGAAGCAAAGCTGTAGTGAAGTGGAGAAATCTCATTTGTTAGGGTAGAAAAAAAGAAACTGACCCAGGTCCAGATGATAACAGGAGGCAGAAAAATGGCAACAGATGGTCCTGAGCTAAGATTATTGCTAGAAAACAGGCCAAGAAGAGATGCATTTGAGGAGTGATTGGGGAAGAAGGAAATCCCAAGGAACGTAGGAAGAAGGAAGATGATCTGGCACCATGGAATAGAGCTTCTGTTCTTCTACAGTCCAAAATTGAAGTCTGCCTGAGGTTTTTTAAAAAAATAGTAAGAATTTCAACATCTAATTGAATCCAAAAGACATTCCAGAAATAATAAAGAGCAAAAGAGTAAGGCTATGCGTCACAGGTTCTGGGCAGAATTCATTTAAAAAAAGTTAAAACCTCAAAAAACTCACTAGTGCATACAAAAACCAAGGTAATTCAGACAATGACTAAAGCACAGGAAAGGAAAACAACCGATGTTTCTAGTTATTGGTACACTGGCATTGCATCCTCTCCAACAGCTGCACAAGAGGCGAAGGAGAGGGGAGCACAGTTAAGCCCATAGCTAGCTTTGGAACGTGCATTTGCATATGTCCCTACATGCTCAGCACTTGGCGCACACTTGGAATGCCATACTCAATACTTAGATATTTGGAAAAGGTGAGAAATCTGTATGGATGAAAACACCTCACTTTTCGAAAAGCTGAAGAAAAGAAGGCTCTTTCATCAGGCCCCCTAAGAAAGACAATGCAGGTTTTCCAAGATCTTAAAGTATATCAAAGGAAATATATGCCCTCTATAATCTCAGCAGCTTTCAATCCTCTTTCAGTTAAGTGATGGCCCTTTAGCTTATTCAGGAGCAGACTACTGATCCTGTAGCACTCCATAGGGCTGGATGCCTATCCAGCTCCTTCAGTGCTGTTGTTTCTCCAGCCAGTAGATGCCAAATCCAGCATTTTGGCACAATCCTGCTTTCAGATTACCCTCACTCTTACTTGCCAGATTCCCTCCAGAGGAGCCAGCACTCAGGACAATGGAGAAGTAATTCTCCAGCTCTTAGAAAAGCAAGAGGAAACTGGCACTGAATTTCCCAGGGCCCCATTCAAATGGTTCAGTGCAAATCATCTTCTGGATATCACTGGCTTTTGGAGCAGGCTCACAATGTCTAGGAAATTGAATAGAAAAGCTATGATACTTTATATTCTTACGTTTTGGACAAGCAGAATCTTACTTCTGAGTCTAATTTAGAACATCCCTTACAGGAAAAAAAAAAAAAAAAAAAAAAAAAAAGTCCTATTACAAATGATGTCTCTACCTACCTTAAAAACAGTCTTCAAATTAACAAATGAGGTTTTGCTCCACAGAGATTTTCCTTTTTAAATTGTTGTTTCCTGCATCTTTTATTGCATTCTTTGATCTTAGGCTGTACCTTTAAATCTATGTCATCTTTCTTAGGCTGTTTAGATAAATGTAGCCTAATAACTTCGCAGTTTTATCTTTAGTAACACAGATAACTATCGCACATCCAGTAACATGCAGTTTGCTGTTCAGTTGTGCACAGCCACAAGATACTATTTTTAAAACTTCATAAAAACACAGCAAATAGCTCAAAGCATTTAAAGGATAATACTAGTGGCTATTACTGTGATTGCAAAGAAAGCCTATAAACTAATGCAAGATATCTTTTATATTTTGCTATTTCAAAAACAAATATCAAAAAAATATCATTACTTCATAAGGTCTCAACTAGCAAATAATTCTGAATTCCTTGTGCATTCAAATCCCAGATTATGAGAGTCAGACTTTTGGTAATCAATTAGGTCCCTCCAGTATTTATACTTACTACTTCTAAAAACATTTTGACTTGTAAATCTCTTTACAGACAGTAACAAAAATCTGAGTAGTATAACCACTATAGAGTGAAGTAATTCTAACATAATAAAGTATTAGTAGACTTTATTACTTTAATGTTACAGAAATCAAGTTACAAAGATTACAAGTAAAATATTAAGTGAAGATAAAGCACCAGTGGACATATTACCACTTCTTAAGGAGCAGAATTTCACACAGAGAGGAAGTATTGGTGGCTTTACTACATCAGGTTTTTTCTGCTATTAATTCACTTAACGTATGCCTAAGAATTCAGAAATAAAACTGAATCAAAGCTTAGGCACCAAATTATAATTGGGAAGATCTTGCTGAAGGTAGTTCCCACATGTTAAATGCCTTACACAGAAATTCATATTGAACATGCTCTTCCATATATTAAAAAACTCTCCATAGTACACAGAGAATCAGGTTGTTATTTTATCAATTAGGATTTTTTGTTCTGAGCTTGTCCAAATAGCTCCTATGAATAAGCTGGTTCACATAGTTTCAATTAAAGGTAATTAAGCTCATACTTTCCCTAGCATCCTTAATCATTCTTCCTGTTGTAAGTGATCAAAAATAGGGTATGAATATTAGTGACCAGCTCTTTCAGTAATTTCTTCCTTTAATGAAGACAAATATATCAATTCTGATATAGATTGTCTCCCATGACAGCCCAGTTCAGGCTGTATACCTTCTGCGTAAAATGAAGTTATGATTATAGCATGTGAGAGATGCCTACCCTAACTGGATCTAGGTGTCCTCTCTGGCAGCATTAGTGAAGATTCAGCAGTGTCTTCCATAGCATTTCATCCTCCACAGAATAACAACCAGCAAGCTGAGCTGGGACTAATTCACTGCTCCCTTTTGCAGCGAAAGGAATGTTTGTTCTGCTACAGTAAAGTACATTTCTACAAGCAATAAGGTAGGATAAGATGAATGTATGCACGGCACTCCCAGCACTTTGTGAATTCCTCATTTTCTTATGTTCTAAGGCTTGAAGAGCTGGGACAATAAAGGTGAAGACCTGTAACTACCTCAGTTCCGATCTTCACTTAATGAATTGAATAATCATGTTTCCTGGTTCCCTCTGAACAGTTACAGTACAGGTTCTGAATGAAAGTCAATTGACTTAGACAAGCAGTGGTATAATTAGTAGAAATACAAGGCAAGTGGAAGAGAGAGGAAGAAAAAACATCTCTCAAATTAGCCTAGCCTGATTGATGTATTCAAGTTCAACTAGTAAAGCTTTCTGATGATCATTCAGAAATGAATGGGAGAATCCTGGACTTCATAGCTAGATAGGTAGTGAAGATGTATGTCTTTAGTGTATCTTCACCAATGTCTTTATCAGTGATCTGAAGGAAGAGATGAGATGCACCCTCATAAAGTTTATGGACATCAAACTGGGGTGGGGGGGTGCAGAGTTAATACATTAGAGAGCAGGGCTGCCACCCTGAAGGGCCTGGACAGGCAAGAGGAGGTGATTGAGAGGAACCTCGTGAGGTTCAGCAAGTGCAAAGTCCTGCACCTGGGACAGGCAAACTCCCTCCCTGGTATAGGCGGAGGAGCAACAGGCTGGGGAGTGCACCTGGCAAATTTGCATGAGTTCAGGAGAAGGCCACCAAGATGGTCAAGGGGCACAGGACCTCCGAGGAGACGATGGCGGAGCTTGGTATGTTTCTTGAAAAGCCTGGCTGTGCTCCCTGGGTATCCTCCTTGTAGGTCCCGGCAGGCTGCTGTTAGGTCTCCCATGAAGCTTTCTCTTCTCCAGACTGAACAGACCAGTCCCAGCCTGCACAATTTGCAGAACACTAGCCACGGCAAGAAAACGAGAGGTTATGATCTTAAATTGAAAAATGGAGGGTTATAGCTGAATATAAGAAAAAAAAAATCATATGAGGATAATTAAGCATTGTAACAGGTTGTCCAGAGAGCCTGTGAAGTCTCTGTTCTTGGGAATTTTCATAATTGAACTGAACAGAGCCCTGAGCAACCTGGTCTGACCTCGGAGCTGGCCCTGCTTCGAACAGGAGCTTGGACTAGAGACCTCCTGAGGTCTCTTCAGCCTGAACTATTCACTGACTGTATGACTGCAGATAGTAGTCATCAGTGGCATCTCACATTTGTAGTGATCATCAGGAAATTTCAAGTTGTTTCAGAAAATTATGAAAGTAGCAGTTTTGACCATTCACTTGAATGGAAAGCTGAGAGATAGTTCACCTCTTTCCCAAATTTTCTGTCTCCTGCCAGCAGATCATTTGTATGTGCTGCAAGAGACAAGAAATCTCTCAAAGTGTCTGTTTTTCTCATAAAAAGAAAAAAAATTGGCCTTCAAAGTATCTATCTGTCTGTCTGCCTGTCTTAAGGCTTACTATGATCCATAGCTCTACAATCTGCTTACCTTTTTCACCATGAAGTTCCCAATTTTAAACACAAAACTCTATATGGTGGAGTCACAGGAGCATTGCTCGGCTTTTGAATGGAGAATAAACAAGGGAGAGAAAAGACCAGTTTGCAATTTGTTTTTATTATTGCTGTTGATAAGTACTTGGTAATAAAAGGTGCTGCAGGTGTTTTGTTATTCTCATGATTAAAATACTCTCAAATAAGATAAAATTGCTTAGATCTACCATTCTGTAGCTAAGTGGTTATTTCTCAATTCCTCTTTTATCTTCAACTATTAGATTGCCAATATGGCATATTATTTCCATATACAAGACTGCATTAAAATCACTGGTATGTTTTTAATATCAATGGGGGGAAAATAGTAAATAGAAGTATCTGTTCAGTTAATCAAATGTGGATTTTAAATTATGCTCAGCCTCTGGTGAAATTAAGGAATGCTGCTTGACCATTTTTTTGAGGAAGCTCACTTAAAAAAAAAAAAAAAAAAAAAAAAAAAAAGAATGTCAGTAGAAATGTACCATAATAAACATATATATGGAGTCTCATATAGAGACATTATTGTCCAGATGCACACACACACACACTTTCCAAAGGAAAGTTTGTTCATCATTTTCTGATCGTCGTAACTATCTCCCTGTGTAGACCTATGCTTATTGTGATAAATGGCAATATGTTGATATGAGATGCAGATTAGGCTTTTAGTGATGGCTTGCATAACACACAAAAGTAGAATTTTCAAAAAGCTTGAAAAATCTAGTTGTTGAGGTTAAAAATCTAGTCATTGAGGCTTGGGTGCCTAACTCACTTAAGATCTTCTTAAAACTTCACTCTGTCCTTAATTAGACTTACAGGAAGACAACAGGACCATCAATCAAAATTATCTTTATGTCTTTTAATTTTACTTTTGCACCTAAATCTATATCCAATTTTTTTACATACTTTATATATATATATAAGAATTAAGATTTAAGCATATATTTAAATAGATGCATCTTCTTGATTCACCTTTAAATACCACTGTGGTTATTTGACAGCTTTCAAGAAAGCTACAAATATCTGGTGTCCGTGTACCAATTAATATATTTGCCTTTCCTTCCAGTGTTACTGATTGTTCCTTGGGCTTAACCTTAGACAGTGACTTAGTTAAACGCTGTATTGAATTTCACCATTTCCATTTGAACTACCTTTCTGGTAGTTCACTGAAGGGTTTATAGTTATCATGAGTGACCAAAGTACTTGGATGTGTGTACTTAGGTCAGTGTACAGCACTATACATGTGGGATGTGGGTGAAATCTTTTAAAATAAAACAGCTGCACAAGAAATGGTCAAGCCATTGAAGGCAATATGATAGCTGCTATTAAATCCCACTTTGAGAAGCTTCCTTTAGCTTTGATGATTTTTTTTCATCTCAAAAGTTGCTATCAATTTTTCACTGACCTCAGCTCAACCTCACAAAATCAACCTAACTTCTAGTTTGTTCATATTTTTCTTGTGGGGGTATAGAAAGAATAAAATGAAGGTAGTGAATTGCATTGAAACTGAAAGCAACTGAAAGTTGGGATGGTTTGGGTTTAGAAAAATTTCATGGATTTTGTTTTTCTTTAGCAAAGCCAATACCCCGAGGTGGGTCAGATCAGGATCTCTTTTTATCTGAAGTTCAGAGAGATTTGGGTAAGTAGTTTGAGCCTTCGCCTTTAATTGTAACCAAATATCCTTGCTTACAAGGGACTGAGGATTACTGTAAAGGTGTTCTCAGCTTTATAGGGGGTGTTGCTGTTCTTGGAATAAAACTTCTTTACATAATCCCTACTCACTAGAAAGTCAGAGTAATTCATAAGCTTTATTTATGTTCATAGCATTCTTATTAGGTATCCTTGTTATTATGAACTGATATATTCCCATTCAACATGGGAAACGAAAGTGTAGACGGACTAATGCCACAAGGCAACACAACTCTGCATCACCTGGAGTTTCCATGCTTTCCTGCCAGTGGAACCCAGAAGCATGAGCTGGGCACTGAGGATCTTTTTCTCAGTGTATATGAGGCTTGCAATGAGATTGACAGAAGCACCATGCTGAGCAGCAAACTCCTTATGGCCCTCATACTGAACACATCTTAAACTATTGCCCCTCCTCAAGACTTAAGTGTTTGGCCAGTACAGAGCTCCCATATTTCAGCCTGGGAAATCTGTGCAGCGTATGTGCACTCCACCCCACACGTCAGGAAGCAACACGTCCTGCGGCACATGCAGCATTTCATTGCTCTGAGTACTCACAGTAAATCTGACTTACAGAGCCTTTGCTGTGCATGTTCCCAGTGACTGGGCAGCACATGGGCAGTAGGTCCATTAGACAATCCCCAGAAGTGTCAGACTTACTGTGCAGGCATGCAATGACTTTGTCAAATGTATGTAATAAATCTGATGCTCTCTAAAAGTGTTGGGCTGACTGTGACAGTTCATGCAGTCTTGTGGTTACTACCAGGCTGTATACTCCTGCTTGTATAGCAGCCTGGGCAGAGCATCTGACATGCCACAGCTCCCAAACAGCTTGAAATGCTAACAAATGTATAAATTATTCAGCAGCCACCCAAGCATTGCTCTGGGCTGAAAAAGAGAATGTGGTCAGGAAATCATGTTTCATAGGCTTCGGTCAGTGGTTCATGAAGGTGCCCATGAAGTAGTTCACGGTCTTTTCTTGAACATTGGCACCTGCTCCTCTTCCCTCATCCTGCAGTTAGTGTCCCTCTGCCTCCCTCTACCTGGTCCAAACCCCACCTCAGGTAGTGAAGGAGCCCATTTCTTTCACAGGCAGAGTGACCTTTCTGAAAGATGGGTGCTTTTATAAAGTGGGTGGAAGGTTTGGTAACCATTACATTCAAAGGGATTATCTACCGTACGTGTCCAGAGCTATGAGTAGTTATAATCTAAGAATGGATTCCAGATTGATAGGCAAGGGGAATACCTGGTTTAAGGATTTAACCACCTATATTTTGGCTGCATTGTACAGCTGCTGTTTACATAGCTTGCCCAAAATGACAGAGAAAGTCCAGAGCAGAACTGGGGTGCCTCAGGCTACTAATTTTGTTGTCCCATCATGAACACATCAGGTAACGTATCGTTTACTAGTCAAACATATTAACATAGGCAGACTGGGAGAGATGTGTTTTGTCTTCCAGCCTTCTCTGATCTTCACAGAATCATGCAGCTCTCAGTACCAGCATAGCATGAAGTATTGGCAATAGGATACAGTCAGGGAGTGACTTGGTGTCTTTCACATCTTGTCTCCTATATGCATTAACCTGTTTGGCTGCTAGGAGAATTTTTAATGCCATTTTTGCTTCTAAATGTACACATATTAGGCAATTAGATCTGAAGTAGAAAAACAGGAAGTGAACCTAATGTGTGGAGATGGTGAGTCCACCTTTATGACGGCTGCTGGTAACTGTGGGATGTCACTCCATATCCCTTAACTGGCCTCGGGAAAGCTCTGTCTCTTCCACAGAAAAACTTTCTCCTAATGACAGAAATTACCATTCCAGCTGAAGGATGGACTTGCCAGCCAGACTACCTTTTCTAGGCTTACAGTGGTGTTTTACAGGCACTGTCCTGAGGCTGTTGAACATCCTGGCGAGACCTTGCCTCCCTCTGAGGAAGCCAGCAAAGCTGGGCAGGCAGGAAGCACTAGTGCTTGGTAGGGAGACCAGCTACCACGTTCTGTCACCAGTCCAAAGCTCTTCACACACGCAGGTCTTCCTGCTCAGCTGTGGTGTACTGTTTCAGTCCATATAGGGAATGACAAATATGGGTATAATAGATGCTGGGCCACTGTCCTCCAACATGAGGCAGCCGCAGGAAATGCTGTTATACACTGATGCTACTGTGTGAAAGTTCAGTGTCAAGGAGAAAACAGGACCATTACTAGAGACCAACTGTAAGAGTATGTCTTCAAAGGACATTTCTCCATAATGGCAAAACCTTTAAAAATGTTTTCTTCTACCTGCATACTGTCTCCTTATATGAGGCCAGCTGTTTTCCAGCCAGAAGTTTTGCTGATCCAGCACATTGGGCCATTTGGTGGTTTGTTTGGTCTGATCATGTCGGTGAAGTATAAGAGGAGTATCATTGCCACAGTATTTTTATCTCAGTTCTTAAACAAAATCTTCCAGAGATGTGTAGTTTCTAATTTTATCACAGCAGTAGAAATGTTGTGCTATACGCATGCCTTTGACATATTTTCCTGTGAGCACACTGTAACTGCATACTTTACCTTTTTATAAAATCACCAACAGAGACCAGAAGAGGTGAGTTAACTTGGGGACAGATTCTGTTCTCAAGCACACTGCAGCTCCCTTTGACTTCGGTGGGATCTAAGAATGTGACATGAGGGTAAAACATGATGCACAAGAATAGAGCTTTCTGAGTGATATTAGTTTATGAGGCACTGGCAAGCTTCCAATGAGTGTCGCTCAGATTTTTATGACAGATTTTTCACTAAACGTCTTCAGTAAGAAGACACCTTATATGTGGGCTTGTTCTTTACTGCTCCGAGACGCCTTTGAGAGAGCAGCAGCAGCCATGCTGCTAGTTAACCCAGGCGCTGGGGAACCGTGCCACCAGGACTGCATAGGGGGAGCACAAAAGGAGGAGCAGTGGTGACCCCGGTAACTTCACCACTGATCCCAGTTTCAGGGCATGATCAAAAAGCAGAAGCCAGACTATGCACATGTGGCTTTCAAGTTGGGAACACTCTTTGGTGACCACACCGGGTCGTGGATGACCCTGTTAAAGCAGCCCTAAGACTGACTTGACTTACGGCAAGGGCCAGTCAGATTTTGAATAGAAAATGCCTCAAAGTATCTGCCACCGAGCTGGAACATGAATAACTGTACAGTGTATATAGAAAGACTAGAGTCTCACTGCCTTGTGGCATGCACAGACTAGAGCAGGCATGTACTGCACATTCACACTGAGCACCTACGATGGCAAGAGCTGTTCAGGCCTCACCTCTCAGCTCTTCAGTCACTTCCCCTCCTTCTAATGATTTTCATCTCAGTTGTATTCTTTGGGTCTGTTTTTCTTCCAATTTTTACGGTGTCCTCCTCTCATGCTCCAGATCTTTTCATTTTATTTTGTCCTTTCCCTATAGTATTTTCATCTTAACTTTTTTCAGTCTGCTGCTCTTCTTTCTTTGCTCTTCTCACTCCCTATTCTTATTTTCCAGTCCAATCTTTGACTTTTAGCTTCTTTCTCCTACTCTTTCTTCAAAGTCTGTAATCTCACTCCCACTCAATAAATCTCTTTTTCTTCTGCTCTTTTTAGGTTATTCTTTTATTATAAGTTCCTTTCTCCCCAGCATCCTTAACTGCTCTCTTCTACATCTTTAACTCTCATTCCTTTAAATTCTGAATCATTACGCTCTGCTCAGTTCCAAGTGTAACCTTCTCTGCTCTCATAATATTAATCCGTTTGGTGCTGTCTCATTCACAACATGTTCTACCTCTCCATCCCCTCAGCTCTTTAAGCAAAGGAAATGGCAAACCATGATAAATCTCCATACAAAACTTCAAAGTTGTTACCCAGTCCTCTTCACTTTTCTTCTTAACCCACCCCATCAGGAAAAATTTATCTGTTGTATACATCTCTCCAGCTGGTGGACAAGACCTCAGATTCCTCAAGGGGGCTAAGGCGGAGGCAGTTTTGGTTCTTGGAACTCATCAGAGGTCCTATACATTCTCCGTCTACAGCAGAAGGCTTTTGATTTATCTCAGGCATTCTCCATTAGAAATTTCTTATTCTGGAATAATTGTTCCATTGCAGTACCAACACTTGAGTTACAAACTGGTAAATATCAATATTGTTCTGGCCAGATTATATAAACTTGGGAAAATAGAGCTTTGGAGAACAAATCTGCTTAGCTGAAATGATCTATGAACATATTCCAAGTCTCCTCTTTGAGACATCTCTTCAACTGCCTATATCCATCAAGGAGAAGAAATATATCTGTTCATCCGCCCAGTGTTTTGGAGCCCATCCCTCAAAGAAGTTGTGTAAAGTGTTGATTCTTATCCTTCAGTCTATCTATTGCTAATAATGGGGCATGAATCTTCCACAAAACCCTTAAAGAACATATTTTACTATGTCTTGTAGGTGAGAAGTATTTGTCTACCTGTATCACTTTCAACCACAAAAGTTTTCCCTTTCTACACTGTTTCTCTTCTGATATCAAAAACCTTGGATTTCCATACATCTTCCCTAAAACTAGAAAAAAGGATACAAATTAGTCTTCTTGCCTACACTTCTTGCAGTCCGACACGCAATTCTTAGACATAAAGGTAAGCCTTTCCTCCTTAAAAAGGCAGACATATATGAGTAACTACATGATCTTTTTCTGTGGGAGAGTGCTCCAGCAGAGTACAATCTCAGTACTTCCCGCAGGTCAAAGCCTGACAGAGAATGAAAATCTACAGCCCTTTTTGCAAAGAATAATGGCAATTTTGTGCATCAGACTGCTTGTTGGAAACACAAGGAGGAATTTGCCCCAGCTAGTCAATATACTTGCTTACAGAGGGTTGTGAATTTAATGTTTATTTATGCAGCCTAAAAATGCGAAGATGAGCAATGCAAGCACACATCATTGATACTTTTCTTCCTCTGCTATATAGAAGGTTAAAGAGTAGCTGGATGATGATTTCACAGTGACCATAATGATGATCTAAGATATATTTTGTGTCTACAGGTATGTGCCATGAATAACTGTAGAAATTGCTCCCAGTACGAGGATGAAGTAAACACTAGACTATCAAGGAAGTAGTTACCTACTTGGCAGGCCAGAATTTGGTCTTGGATTATAAGTAACTGTTCCCCACTTTTAAACTTCTACCTCTGTTTCATTTCCATGCAATACCAGACAGACTGTGCAGAGGGGATATCAAAACCCCGTGAAATCTGGGGAAGCATGGGGAGAGGCTATGGCTAGCTCGGGTTCCCTCTCCTCTCTCCAGGATTTCTGGGCAGGTCCTTCAGCAGGGAGGAAGACTGGACCCAAAGGCCTAGGGTTTTCTTCCTGTTGTAGAAGCTTATACCATTACAGTGAATCCACCAGACTTCAAGTACTAAGCTCGTAGGGACTTGGACTAGCAGCATAGAAATGAAAGACTCCATTCTCTCTTCATGACCTCATAAACTATTAAATCTCACTTGAATTGCTTCATCTGATTCTCACTCTAGGGTCTTCAGCTTTCCTTCCAGTGTTGTTTCATCACTTTATCCCACTGATTGTGCAGGATACCGTTTTAGACGTAGAATTTTAAGCCGAAAGGTCTCTTCCACTGGAAATTTTAACCAACTGGACTGCATGAAAATACCTTACAGCATGCTTTGTGTTATTGTGTGTTATAAGGGAGTGCAGTTTGTGTCTGAGTCCAAGAGCCCGAGCTATTAATAATGATTTGTATGGAGAGTAAGCAACAGAAAAAATATTTAGGAAATAAGTTCTTCGCTCCTATAAGATTGATTCTTTGGTAGGCAACTTTCTTAGTTTATGAAGTAATTTAGAAAGTGCTGTGTTGTAAATTACAAAGTACAGTACATAGCACTCAGGCTAAGGGCAGTTTTGTTATTATGACTGCCTGAGATCTGATAAACTATTATATCTGCCTTTATAAACACTTTATTAAATATCACACTATCACAAACCCAAGAATGTTGTATAAAAGCAACTTGAGCAATTCAACATCCACTTTTTGTCATAAAAAAAGAAATATTCTCTTGATTAGTTTCTATGAAGTATAATAACTGTAAAGTAAACAAGATAATCCTTGTGTAAACAGCATAGGATACGTGGAGCACAGAAATGGAGAGAGGCACAAAGAACATTCTTGGCTCTAAAACTTGAAAGCAAATTTCCGCTTCATTTAATCTAGTTTAATAATAGTTTTAATTGCAGTATTTTTAAGTCACCAAAGAAAAGCTTTTCTAACTTTTTCTTTTATAGCATCTATCTTCCTAGGGAGCATGCCCTGGCCTGCAATGAATCTTTGTGTTCATGTGGCCCTTCAGATCTATCTCTAGATTTATGCCGTGGAGTTCTGCTTGGTGACTATTCTGTTCTTGCATCAAGGAAACCAAATTGGACTTGCCTGCCCTCAGAGAAATAGCATCTGACCTGAGCTTCACCGGCAGCGCTCCTTGCATGTTGGCTGAAGCTACAGGAGATACAAAAATTGCCAGCAAGGCTGCTAGCCAGAGCAAAATTTGGTGTAACCAACACTGGGTGGTTTGCCAAACTTAGCTTGCTGCTGAAAGTTGAAGACCAGTGCCTTACAACATGGATCAAAATAATGTTCCCCAAACTCTGAGTTCAGCTTTTTGTTGTTGTTGTTGTTGTTGTCACTGTCCTCTGACCCTACTATTCCTGTCCTCAATGGCCAGACTTCTCCTGGCTTCGGTGGAAGCAGGCCCTATTAGTATTAGATTACAGGCCATTCCTAAATTTGTACTCCAAATCCTTTTTATCCTCTTCTCCGAATCACAGTGGTAGTAGAAAAAAAGGAAAGCAATGGAAAACAAGTTAGTATGCTAACCTCAGATGAACAAACCATGCACAACTAGTTTTCTGTGCTTACCAAGACAGAATTTTCATGTCAAGTCTACCTCGCTGGCCACAGGAGCCTTGCCTCCGCTTTGCAGGCTGTTGCAGCCTCGCTGACCAGTACTCCAGCACGGCCTGACTGCTAGAGTGCTTATGCTAGCCAGCCCAGAAATACTACTCACAGCCTATCTTTCCTCACAGTCATCTAGACATTTCCTTCTTCTTCCTTCTTGTCTCCTCCTTCACCTTCTAAAGAAAAGCAAACAGCATTTCATAGCCATTACCATGGGAAATACAGATTTGTCTCATAATCAGCTTAAACGTCCCCCTTTGCTTAAAGCATTTCCCTCAAGTCAGACATAATGAATGGACTGTAGTTTTTTTATTATTATTATTATCTTTACTCCCCAATTTCAAAGGCACCAATACCTCACATTTCTACAATGACAGACATCCAAAGCACTCTCTACAAACATTACTTAGTGAGACTTCATGTGGCCAGCTGAAATGAAGACAGCTGCCTCCTCAAGGACTGTGATCCATGAGGAACCCTAAGAAAGCAGAATCAGACCTTATACCTGGAAAGATCTCAAATAATACTAATCCTGCCAGATCCCAATGTTTCTCTTGAACTAGAACCATGGTTAATGTGGTTAAGAAGTAAATACTGAAAGGAAATGACTAAATCCTGTATCGTCTCAATTCTCATATATGTGTATTTATATGTATGTATATGTACACGTGTGTGTGTGTGTGTGTGTGTGTGTTATCAACTTGCATAACATTTTTTAATTCCTATGATCAAAACTTAGGTTCTAAGCAATATTAAAATTTAAAGTCCAGTTTTTATCTCATTTATAACTTCATAACATCCATCCTAAAAATAGCAGATTTCCTGTTGACAGCAGCCATGAGAACGTGTAGTGGCAATCAGCATTTATAACAGCTGGAGTGTCCAGACAGAAGATCTGGGTGAATTGAAAACACCCCAATGTTTTTGTGGGAGAAGACAGTTGAAGAAAGGAAGGTCAGACTTTTTCCAATGTCTGGTGTAAAAACACTGGAATTTTGGAAGGAAATCAGGAAAACAGAATCTTCTGTAAAATATTTCTTTCAAAGTGAATAGTGACATAACTCTGGAGTAAAATTTTAATCATTACAATTGTCGGATTTCTTTGCTTTTCAGAACCAATTTATTTTAGAATTTCAAATTATATCACTCATTTGAGCACTTCCAATACTAAGCAACTATCATTCCTGTGTTCACGGAGCTATATAGGGTATTATTACAGGCCTCATTCAATTGAAGATGCTATTGATTTTATGAGAAAACAGAAAAGTGTACAGGGCCTTTTCTTACCACTTATTGCTGGGCTACATCTGGTGATTCCCACTTTGTCCTGTCAGGTGAAGGGTAGAGGTCACTGCAGAGAAAACGTCAGAAGGAGGGAAATCAGTCACTGAAAAGGCCATGAGGTCTTCGGGGCTACTGCAACAGAACCTGTCTCCAAACTCTTTGACCTGTGATCCGAAGGAGGGACCAATTCCTCCCCATGCGGAGAAGTGTTGGAATGTGCTAGATTCTTTTTCTAAAACACAGACAGGCATCCGGACTTTTTACCTAGTTTATGCTAATGCTGTGTTCCTTCTAAGCTTCCATTTATACGCCATTTCTGAATCCTCCAAATTTAGCCAGTGGCAAATTTACAAGAAGTTAAAGGAGGAAAAGAGCTCTAACTTCCATTACATTTAAGTAGCACCGTACAGACTCCAGTGCTAAATAATGCTTTCTCAACCATGCAACATCTCCACATAGATTAGGGCAATATACTCCAGTGGATATCTTCCCCTTTTTCTTTATTCCCATGTCAGTGGGATTGATGCTTCCCATTTGCAACATTTTTTTCTACTTAGAGACAGGCCAACAGGCAAAAGCAAAAGACTGTCCCATAGACATACCACAGTGTTCAGTGTCACTCCACCTTTGATATGCAGTGTAGTCGTCATTAGTCAAAAGTAAAGAGGTATACTTATGTCATTAGTACATCAATCAGTGTGTTGCCCGGTAGTGAATACACATAATTGCTCATTCTTAAACAAGCAGATACAGTTTAGCTTCAATACAAGAGAAGCTAATACAGGTATTTAAGTTTTTCCCAACACTTTTTAAGGGAAGCGTGAAGGGGAGGAGGTTTCTTTCCTCTTTGAAAAGTTATGTTTCTAGTCCTCCGCCTCTCATCAGGATTAGACGATAGTATTGAAATGCAGGCAGCTGGGCTCCATTCAGCGCTCTCCCCGGCAGCAAAGTTGTGCGGGTGAGCTGTTAGCAGATAAATATTAGAAAGTCTATCACAAACAGAGACTCATCTCTTTGGGGGCCGGCTTGGTGATGTGAGGGTGAACCCCTGGCCGGTATGCAGGCCCTAATGGTCACATAGCAGCACACAATGGGAAACCTATTACCTACAAAGGTATTAGGAAAATGTTCCCAGCTGAAAGCATTTATCCAATTCCAATTGTTGTTTGAACAACTAAAACATTAAGGGCAGCATTGTTCCGTTTGCTACTGTGTAAAACAATGCAATGACTGTTTAGAATCACATTTTGTTTCATGAGTAGCTGAATTTACTGTGGGAGGAGAGAAGCATTTACATCCAGAAAATCTGCATTCCTTAAAGCAGATGTTTTTAATTTTAATAACATCAGCCTAGAGAAATGAATATCTGAAATATTCCGATTGCTGAGTGCATGTTGCTGTTTAGGAGTAACACTCCATCTTGGTGGGTTTGCAGGGAAATTCAGGAGCCACCAGGAGAAATGAGCTGCAACTAACTGTGCTACCAGGACAGTGCTGCATTTTTTTTCTTTTAAAGTCACTTAAGAAATCCTCCTGTGCAGAAGAATGTCATTCTCTGCACTGCAGATATGCCACATTGTAGCCCCATGGATCCATACTTTGAAAACTGCACTTGTAAAATTATTTGCAGTGTGTGCCTTTACTTTTGCACACATGCAGCCCAGATGTGCACATGCACATATCATATGAAACGGGCATGTCCTGTTTTTACAGGTTAGGACATATCTTTATGAATACTGCACCAATGGAGTCAGGGGAAACTGTGCCATGGGCTCCAGTTCATGCAGGATAGAACCACTGGCCTCCAGCTAAGCAAAGTTATATGTACCTCCAGTACTCAATTTTCCCACTGCTCTGTCTATACTGCTGACTGCAGTCTAGTGTAACGTTACTTGAAGTGGCTATAAAACAGTGCTTGTAGTGCTTTAGCAGCAATAGCGTAGAGCACAGCCCAAGCTAGTTTGCTCAGCGAGAAACTGAGTAAAATCAGCCTGCACTGTGCTCTGCATTCCTGCGCAAGCCTGCTAATGGCATACAAGCTAGCTCAAGTACAAAGCCGGTATAAAGCAGTGCCATTAACAGTAGACACATGCAGAACATTTGCAGAATCCAACCGTGAGTTCGCATGAACGAGTGTCGCTCTGATGAGCAGTCTGGTTGAGCTGAGCAGGACAACTTGTTGCTGATGAGGACTGTGTCTGTGAGCTTTCAAGAGCTCTCTTTTTTCCAAGGATACATTTTGTAGATGTTGTTCAACACGTGATTAGGATTGACATACCTGAACTGTAAATTATTCTCCAACCTTCCTTAATAAAACGAAGGCTCTGCAATCACTTTACCATCCTACTCAAAAAAACCACCGCACACAGGAAAATGGCAGCATGACTTTCATTGAATAATATATAAGAACATTTTTTCACCAGAGAAACTTAATTTTGGAAGAGTCCACTTGACTGCATACGCTTCCTCTGCTTTCTGCCTTTCTAGCTGCTGGACTTCGCCGTGACCGGTCACTCACAGAGCCACGCTGCGTGCGTGCGCGTGTGGTAAGCTGGGAAAGGACCGGACGGTGAGGTTATATGTGAAACAACTGTTTCAAGCCCCGAACTCCTCGGCCACAGAAGCCCAAGGGCAGACAGCCGGACCGGCCAGGCATCCCTCACTCTCTTGGCGACTGGAGTTCAGACGTGGGTGCTCAGGGTGAGCAAGATCAGGACTTGATAGCAAGAAGGAACCGAAACAGGACTTGGAAAGAGATAACGAAACAATCCTAGCACCTTAAATGCAAACATGCTAGTGTTGAATAAAATAGTTTTAGGACATATAAATGCTGTTTTACAGTGGAACATGACTCCGAACATGCACATTGTATGTGGGACAGATTTTTAAAGCTATTGAGATGCAGACAGCTGCCTATTTCGATTTGCAAAAGTATCCAGGGTTTAAATCCTCAAAGGGATTTATATGCTGAACCTGCACATATTTCAAGGAGAGTTAGACCTCTTGCCACTTTGAAATTCCCCCTGAAGTACCTATCCTCATTTCAGCATGTGAATCTCTTTAAAAACCTGGCCCTGTGAAACTAAAGCTGTATTTTAGCTCTGAGGTTGGATAAATGATCTCAAATGTTAATAGTTTTGGAGTAACTAGAAAGAAAATATCCTAATGTGTTCATTATGAGATGGATGGCGGAGTATTACTCAGCGTTTTGCATATCGGTAAATTGTGAAAGGGTACTGCCAGCAGCACAGTAAATAATCACCGCATATCTCTGCAGCGGTCAGATGTGAACTCTCCTGCCAGTGCTGTTCCCATGGAAGTCACAGGGAGTTTTGTCACTGAGCACGGAGGGGACAAGGTTGGGTCTCCCTTCCCCAGATTTTCCAGGTGGGCTTCACATTCTTTTCCATTTAGCTAACTTTAGATGTACCTGCAAAATAGTTGACTCATAAAACCGTTGAATCCTTGTATTTTTCTGCTAGGAAGAATCCATAAAAAAAGATTTATTGTCATATTTCCCTTTTGTGTTGTACTGTTCCCCTCCATCATAAAATATTCTCGTCAGTTTATAGCAAAGCAAATATAGCAGCTTAGTTCATAAGCGCCGGTTTCCCTCTATTACACCCTGGGTTTCAGGCATAATGGAATTAGCTCCTATTTTTGTTGATACTAGCGAGCGGACTGTTGCCCCGAGCTGCAGTAACGAGGCTTATCGAGGCCTGATTTGTGCAGAGGGGCTGTTATGCAGGGACCGAAGCGGACCCGGACGAGCCCGCAAGTTGTAGGAACCCGTCCAAGCCGTTTTAAGTTTTATTCTTCCTGCAGCAGATTTAAAGCGGCGTTATACAACAGTCAAACAAGAATAAGCAGCTGTGGAAAATATAACAAATCATAAGTTTAAGGGGCCGCGGGGGCGATTCCCGCAGAGCGGAGCTCGCCGCTCGCCGCTCGCCCAGCCCCGCGCCGGGCCGGCCGCCCGCGGCATCCCGGAGCTCTCCCGGGAGGAGCGGCGCCGCGTCGGGGGGAACCTCACGGCTGGGAGAGCAGCTCTGCCAGCGCCTCGGGGCGGCTCTCCCGGCCTTTTCGCCGCTGAAGCCCACTTGCTCGGTGGCTGCCCCGGGCGGCCCCCCCACCCCCCGGGAGGTGCGGCGGGCCGGGGCCGCGGAGGCGCGGGCGGGCCGCCCCGCGGGCAGGTAGCCACCAGCCCGGCCGTAATTACAAAGCAGACAAGGGTGAAATATTGGGTCGGCCTCGCCCGTGACAAGATCTGCGCTTTTTGCCGCCAATTTGTTTGTGCAGCTCTATTTAAAGGCGCTTGATTGAGGAAACGTTGAAAATAGCAGTTAGGGTTTCCCTAATGAGACCTCTAGAGGAAAGCGGCGGCATTCAGGGGGCTCGGGGGGAGGGGAAGCGCTTAACCCTTTCCAGCCGCCCCCCGGCCCGGCGGCGCTGCTCCCGGCACCGCTGCCCGCCCGCGGGGCGCCGTCGGGGCCGGGGCCGGGCCGGGCCGGGGCCGGGGCCGGGGCCGGGACCAGGGGGCAGCCCGCCGCCGCCCTCTCCCCCTCGGCCCCGGCGCCCGGCCTGCGCGGGCCGCACCGGCGGGAGTGCGGCGAGCCGGTGGCAGGATTTGTCGCATTAATGCGCGCCGCGCCGGGGCCTCGCGACACGCTTTCAACGTGCTGCTGGCCCCGTTCTCCCGGCCGCGCTAGCCGGCCCGGCGCTGCCTCCCGCAGCCCCGCGTTCACCTACAGGCCCGACTGGCGCCTGTCTAAGAGAGTCCTGCACCCGACGCAAGCGGGACCTCTGGCAAAACGCATGCGGGTAGTATTTTGGAAGGCGCTAACGCCTGCAGGGGAGCGCGGATCTCAGCCCCCTCGCCGGCTCCCTCCTCAAGCGCTAACCCTCGCGCCGCAGCGAAACGCGCCCGCCCGCGGTTTTGTCAGTCAGCCGGGGCCCCGGAAAGCGGGCACCGCTGGCGAGGAGCCGCCCGCAGCCGGCGAGGCCTGCGAGGGCCCCGGCGCCGCTCCGCTCGCTCCCCGCCGCCGCCGCCGGCGTCTCTGCTAGGAAACAAAGCAAGACAAACAAATATGTATACGTGGACAGAGATCAAAATAATCGGTTTTAAGGAATACCTGGTGCATAATACATAGGTTATATATAATATATATGATATATATGATACCTGCGATGTCTTTTCCTAGGGGGGGAGAAAAATGAAAAGCAGAGAAACAAAGTGTTGGCTCAGTAAATTATGTTCTGCGCGGTGATGTGAAATATTCGTTTTTATTGTCGCATTTACACCCGAAGTTTTGGCCGCGGCTCCCTTTCCCCGCACATCTGAGGAGGTAAACGACATTCATTTCTCCATTTCACGGCTTCTTCTGTTACTTTCCTGAAGAGAAAAGACAATTCTTTTGCCGGCTAAAGAGACGCAAACAAGCATTTTGCGTGTCCACGGATCGGTTGTATCATGTGTAAGAACAAATTACAGTACGGCCGCGCATTTCCAGTAAAGCCTCCTGCCTTCTGTTTATGTTATGCCATTTCTGTTTGTAATTATTTTTATTTTAATTTTATGTCACTTTTAACAGAAGCCAGACCGTTTTTCCCTCCGTGTCTTGTACACAATGCTCTCTTTCTCGATAAGATGTTCTTTCCTATCTTTTCGATTTTTCTTCTTAAAATGTTTATAGTTCCCCACGAGGAGTTCTCCAATATTTCTCCCTCGTTTTTTAAGGACTTGTCCCTGTCTTGCTTTATTTGTTTGTGTGAAATTCAGTTTGAAATGAGATCAGAGAGCGCAGGAGGGGTTTGTAATAAGAGAATGACCAAGTGACCCGGAGGCTGATTATATGTCATTAACTGGAGACTCGGGGTATCCGAATTGCCAGAGACCGCGCTCAGCCGGATCGGTTACGCCGAGGAGCGCGGAGGGACGGCGGCGCGGGCGGCTCCGCAGGCGGCAGCGCCCGGCAAGTGCGCGCGGCGCCGGGGCGCGCAGCCTCCCGCGCAGCCTCCCGCGCAGCCTCCCGCGCTGCGGCAGCCGCCGGGAGCGGCGGGGCGGGCGGGGCCGCGCAGGTACCTGGGGGCGCCGAGAGGCCGTCACCGGCGTTTCGGGGCGTGCAGTCAGGGCGAAATTGCAGTTAATTGTGCGCGCTCCGGAGGGATCTTTCTCGAGTCAAGCGAGGTTGCCTTTGATCTGGGAAGGCTGCTTAGAGCCCAGCCTTGTTAAATGGAGACTTTCCATTAATACTGACAATGGAAGTGTTGATTTTAGTTAGCCTAAACCCAAGGCGATGCCAGCCTAACCTCTGCTTCCTCCACCGCGTGAACTTCACATGCTCGAGGAAAAATATTTATTAATCAAAGCAATTACATTCATCAGCGCCGAGCTCAAGAGCAACTTCAAGGTGCTCTTTCCCAGGCATGCGAACAATATTATACGGGTGGGGAAAAAAAAGTGTGCGTGTCTGCGCATATATGCGTATGTTTACATCCTTTATATACATAAATATATATATAACATAACAAACTCAATAAATAGAGAAACACTGAGCGCTCATTGCAGAATTTTATAAGCTCTTTATTAATATTCTCCTGACAAAGAAGGGTTTTGCTCTGAGTCCGTCGTGTTTTTCCTTTCTTGCCGTTATTCCTTGCCACGGTCTGAACACAACTCTGGATCCTCGGTCACAAATATAAGCAATCCTCGAATAATTGCTTACACATGCAGTGGTAAAATGTGCACGGTCCCGCGCTTACCGCCCATCAGTGCAGCCTGCAAAATGGTCAGTGTCTTGGGTTTTTCTCGTCCCTGCTCTTTTTTGTATACACAACGGCTGCGAGATTATCATGCCTGAAATATGTGGGCGTTCATTACCGATAATAGTAACGTAAACCAGGGTTCCTCCACCTCCAATGGCAGCAATTAATCCGGGCCTGGTGGGCCCAATTCTGCCCTCTGCCCTCGACGTTGAAATCAAGGTTGTGTGAGTGTAACTGAGGGTATAAGCAGGCCCATTAGGCAGAAGTCCTTTTCATTAACCCGCACTGACAGGTTGACCTTCAAATGATATTTCTCCAGTGCCTCTTAAAAAAAAAATCCGTATTCTTGCCGGTTTGCTTGCCTCTCTGAGCTCCTGAGCCGTGGCCTGGGGATGGGGAGCGCCGCATCCCCGGGACAGCGGGCGCTCGGCCGTTCTCAGATTCATCCGAGAATTATATCCCTCTCTAATACATTTGCTCTCGGGTCAGTGACATCATGCACTCTATAAATTCAAAAGCGCCTAAACTTCCCGAGCGCTGCAGCGGGCGGGCGAGCGATGTGGTAGGCAGAAACCCCAGGGCAGGCAGGCGAGCGCGGCTCCCGCCCGCTCCCGGCGGCGTCCCGGCGCGGCGGCCGCTCGGGGCCGCGGGGCTCGGCGGGCCGGGGCCGAGGGGGCCGGGCGGCCCGTCGGTAGCGCCCAGCGAGGCGGCCCGGGAGCGCCGAGCGGCCGCGCGTTTCCGACCACCCAGCGCCGGGGCCGCTTCCCCTTCGCGCGCGCTCTCGTCTGCCTCCGAGAAATTGGCTTAATTTGCAATTTAGCCTAACTCGCGCAAGACCGGGCCGGGGCGGGGGGAGGCGAGGGGGCAACGAAACTCTTGTTTCGCTGTCCCCGAGCTCCGTCCCGCGCGGTGCCGCGGGAGAGGCGCCCGGGCACCCAGCTCCGCGCTGCCCCGCGCAGCCCCGCGCTCCTCGGCCCGCGCCCGGGGGCGCAGCAGCCCGCTCCTCCCGCCGCGCACCGCGTAGGGCTTTCGCCCTGCAGATGCCACGAGCGCAGGGCAAAAAGCAGAGGGACGGTCCCACAGTCGTCGTCCGTCGTCCCCCCCCGCCCCCAAAAAAAAAAAAAAAAAAAAAAGCCAAGGAAGAGGGGGAAAAAAAACTAGCTCAGTCGCCACCAAAATTTCTTAATTACAGCGAACTAGGAAAGTCCCGCCTAGCCTGCAACCATTTTGGCAGGGAAATAAGTGACACAAGCGGAGAGCCTTTTTTTTTTAAGCGAAAGATTTGTACGCAAAAAAGATCAAATCAAATCAATAAATATGATATCAGCAAAACGTTCGTGCTTTTTAGCACACTCTATGCCTGGTCTTGGCAAAGTCACTTTGGGCTGCAGCGGTTTCAAACGCGTTAATGAAGCAGAAAGGGCTGTTAGCCCTGGCGGGGCAGCCCGCGCAGTTACAAGCTGAGGGAGGACACCAGGGCTGCATTTGCTTTAAAATTCACTTGATAAACTGGATAAACAAGCGCTGGGGGATACGAGGAAAAATTATACACAAGGTCCTGCTGGGTGCTTTATCTAGAGACCCTCTTTCTCTCCAGGTAATTGAGCAATAATGATGCTAGCTTTGGAGACTGGTGCTGTGATCGATATCTCCTGTACCTTTTATTACTTTTTCTCTGCCTCGTGTTTTCCGTTTCCTTCATCACTGGAGATGTTATCGGAGTCACTGCAGCGGCTTGCCACAGACACTGTCACAGCTCCAGCCCAGCCCGCAGTATATTGGAAAGCTCCTACACAAATAAGGAGAGTGCAGAGAAACACAACCCCCTTTGCGAGCAAATATACCTTTCCGGCCTTGACAATGCGCTGTTCTTCTTAGCATCAAGGAAAACTCTGCAGCAGAGCAAAACTGGCGAGCCACAGCAGAAAGCCGGCGGATTTCCAAGCTGCCCGTCGCAGACGCTGCCTCCCGGGAGCCAGGGATGCACCGCCAGCTGCTCGGGCTCTGCCTACCCCGTGTGCCCGCGGCCTTCCTTAAATCCACAGATCCGCACGGAAGGTGCGTTATTTCCTCAGGATAACAAACACACACACACACACACACACACACACACACACACACAAAGAAGGAGGAAAGATAAATAACCGTCATTTTACTACAAGCGTGTGCGTGTCTGTAGATGCGCATATAAACAAGCCCTACATCGGGACGAGTTTCTCGCCTTCGTGCTCAGTCTTGCACCCAGACACACGCACACCGTGGACATGGCACATTCACACTGCGCAGCCCATCCCCGTGCGCGGTGCCCGTGCGCGCCGTGCCGGCCTCGCTGCTCCGCGCACACGAGCCCCCCCGCCCCGCGGCGGGTCCAGCCCCGGGAGCCGCGCAAGCTCCGCGCTGCTCCGCGCTGCTCCGGCTCGCCTCCGAGCCCCGGCGCGGATCCGGCTCCCCGCAGAGGAGCGTTTTCGCTGCCTTTTTGCCCCGTCCTCGCCGCAGAGGCATCCCCGCCGGCTCTGCGGTGCATCCGGGCAGCGCACTGAGCTCTTGCAGGGACCGGGCTTGCGGGGCTTGCTGCCTCCTTTGCAGACGCCTCCATCTCTATCTTTCTCTTTCTTTAATTTACGACCTCTCGGCTGCTGTTGACACAGTTTTCCACACTGCCTATATTGTAGGGGCGCATTGTAATATACGCCGAAACAGCCTAGCCGCCAGCCGATACACACACAGGGTGGGTATTTGATATTTCACAGCTATTTAGTGATACTCGGCTCCATTTGAAGATGACAACAATTCGCCTCCCCTCCAAGTTATCCGTGAATTACAGCTTGAGATCCATTTTCCTGCTGTAATGTCTTCAAGATTACCAAACCAAAACACCTAAATATCTACGGGAGATTTTCTCCCGGCCTGGCTGTTAAACAAACGTTTAACTATTCCCTTTCGATAGCTAAACCTGCTTTCCACAGATGCCGGTCTTTTTTATTGCAGAAGCAGGAATGCAGAGAAATATTTATATATTTGTTAATAAAAGCTAGAAAATAAGCTCTGAACATGCTGTAAAAAATATTCGGTTACTTACCAATCAGACTAGTTAAACAAGCAATAGACTGATTTCAGGAGCATAACCGATTCGGATGAGTGCTTGTCGAGGTGCGCACACGCGATCAGCCAGCTGGAAGAGAAGCGTTTAGAGTTGGTTTTATTGTCATTATTTCAAAGTGATTCATTCTGGGAGAAAACAACGTCCCCGGCCAGCCCCCGGGCTCTCTGCTCACTCGGCGAGGCAGCGGCCGTGCAGCCGGAGCCGGTGTTTCTGCCTGGGAGCGCAGGCTCGGGGGCGGCGGGGTGGCTCGCCCCCCTGCCCGCGGCGCCTGGGTACTGGTGATCCCGTTGTGCACAGGGACCCGCAATAAAAGCAGGAGCCGGCGCGTTTCTGGGGCATGCCTATCGCGACCGGCCAGCCGATAAAGTGCCCTCGGAAGCGGGTTTTGTTTGCTCCTCCACCGCACCGGCACGGAGCGCTCTGTGAGAGCGGCCGCGGAGCTTTTCCGGCCGTGACACGGGTTTCGCCGCCGGAGCGCTGGGGGCCGCACCGCACCCGGGCTGAGACGGTCCGGCATTCGGGTTTCAGTGGGCTTGTTGGCTTTGGGGGGCTTTTTTGGTTTTTTGGTGTTTGTTTTAACGAAGATTCGACAGCGGAGCATCCGCCGCCCCGCTGGCCCCTGCCTCCACGGCGCCGCTCCCCCTCGCCCCAGCCGCGCTCGGCCGCGCCGCGCAGCCAATCCCGCCGCCCGGGCCGCGCAATTAGCGGCGCCGGCATCAAACCCCGTCGCGGAGGGCCGCGCGCCCCGCCCCGCCCCGCCCCGCGATTGGCCCGCGCCGCCTCTGACGACATATATTAACCCGGGCGGCCCCAAACATGTAGCTGTACGTGGGGGTCGCGCCGGGGAGCCCTGCCAGCGCCCCGCCGCCGCCGCAACGCCCGGCCCGGCCCGGCCCGGCCCGGCGGCGCTGATGCCCCAGACGAGAGCCGGGGCCCGCTCCCCCGCGGCGCGGCGGGCAGCGCCGCCTGCGCCCGCCGCGCACTGAGGGGCCCCGCCGCCGCGCAGGGCCGAGGGGAGCGCCGCCTGCCCGCCCCGAGCGCCCGCCAGCCGGGGCGGATGGAGGGGGGCCGCGTGTAAGTACCACCGGCCGGGCCGCGGCGGACTTGGCGAGAGCGGCGGGGAGCAAGAGGCGAGGAAGATCCCGGGCTGGGAAGCCAAGCCACTCTGTTCGGTCGACTTCTCTCCGTAGCTTTTTTTTTCCTTTTTTTTTTCCTTTTTGCGCGCTTCCTCGAAGACCCAGCCCCGGGCGCGGAGGAGGAGGAGGAGGAGGAGGTGGAGGCACAACGCATGAGCGGCGGCGGCGGCGCCTGGGGAGGGGGGATCGCTCGGGCACCCGCGGGGACTCTGCAGCAGCGCCCTATGGAGCGGCGGCGGGCGGCGCGGCAGTGCTGAGGGCCGAGCGGCGGGCAGCGTCCGCCGCCGGGGCGGGCGGGGAGGGGAAGCCTTTGTCTGGGGGCCCCGGGGGCGGGGTGGGGTGCGCCAGGCATGAGTTTAGTGGGCGGCTTCGCCCACCACCCGGTGGTGCACCATGAGGGCTACCCCTTCGCCGCCGCCGCCGCTGCCGCCGCCGCCGCCGCCACCCGCTGCGGCCACGAGGAGAACCCCTACTTCCACGGCTGGCTCATCAGCAGCCACCCGGAGATGTCCCCCCCCGACTACAGCATGGCTCTGTCCTACAGCCCCGAGTACGCCAACGGGGCGCCGGGCATGGACCACTCCCATTACGGGGGGGTGCCGCCCGGGAGCGGCCCGCCCGGGCTCGGGGGGCCCCGGCCGGTGAAGCGCCGGGGCACGGCGAACCGCAAGGAGCGGCGCAGGACTCAGAGCATCAACAGCGCCTTCGCGGAGCTGCGGGAGTGCATCCCCAACGTGCCCGCCGACACCAAGCTCTCCAAGATCAAGACCCTCCGCCTGGCCACGAGCTACATCGCCTACCTCATGGACCTGCTAGCGAAGGACGACCAGAACGGGGAGGCGGAGGCCTTCAAGGCAGAGATCAAGAAGACAGACGTGAAGGAGGAGAAGAGGAAGAAGGAGCTGGTCAGTGCGCTGGGACGCGACGGGGCGGGAGCGGGGGCGGCGCGCCGGGCTCCGGGCCGCGGGTCCCGGGGACGAGGGGGCCGCGGCGCCCCGGCCGCGGGCGTCTGAGCGGGGCCGCTGCCGGCGGAGGGAGCCCCGGGCCCGCCAGCCCCCGGCGGGGCTCCCCTCCTGGGCTCGGGCTTTTCCGCGTCCCGAGCCGCGATCCCGCCGGCAGAGCGCCGTAGCCGCAGCGCTGAAACAGCGCCCTGCTCGCCCGGATAGAAGGCTGGAGGCGCCGCTACCTGGATTTGAAAGCAGCCCGCTGCCGGCACCGCTGGCACAGAACCCGGGTGCAACGCGGGGCTTCATCGCCCGCGCCGCGCTCCTAATTCGTTCCTGCCGAGCGATCTTTGGCGAGAGACTAGGCGCCCGCCTGGAGGGGAAGCGGGAGCCCGCTGCTCGCCGGCCTCGCGGCACGCTCGGGCGAAGGTCCCACCGACTTCGGTGGCCGCTTTTCCGCTGCGGGCCTGGCTTAAAGCGCTGTGCCCAGCGCGGCTGTGCGCGTCTCCTGCGGCCTCCTTCCCCGCGCCTCCGAGCGGCGGTTTAGCGCGCGCCTCGCCGGAGCCGCGGCCGCTCCGCGCCTCGGCCCCTGCCAGGCGGCCGGGGAGAGCAAGCTGCGCGCGGCGGAGCGCCGAGCCGGGCCCGCACGGCGCCCGTTCTGCGCCGGGGCGCGCAGGGCGCCGCGCACACGCGGGGCCGGTGCGCGGGGCGCCGCCGCGGCTGTGCGCGCGGGGGGAGCCGCGGGGCCGCCGCCCGGCTCCGCTTCGCCCCCGCGGCCGGGGGCCTCCGCGGCAGCCTGCGCCCCCGCTTAGGTTTCCCTTTCGGGCGCGGGGAGAGGCGACCTAGGAAGCAGGGAAACATCTCTAACCTTTTTTCTTCTTTGCCCACCTTGTCTCTCTCTTTCTCTCTCTCTCTCCCTTCGCATCCTGTCTCCCCAGAACGAAATCTTGAAAAGCACAGTTAGCAGCAACGATAAGAAAACCAAAGGGAGGACTGGCTGGCCGCAGCATGTCTGGGCTCTGGAGCTCAAGCAGTGAGCACGGCAGGACTGGAGGAGCCGTCCTCTCAGTCTCGGTAGTGAGCTCTCCTCTGAGGACTCCTTGTATTTGGAATCATCCAGTTTATTTATGTGCAATTTCTCCCCCACCCCCCCCAAAATGTGGATATTTGAAGGAGAGGGAAAAAAGCATTCCATATTTGAATATGAAGAGGAAACTCCAGCTTGGTAAGGGGTAATGTCGTCTCTAATAGTTTCGTGAATGTTATTTGCTCTGTATAAAACACACGGGGGAAAAAAAAGAACCACAGAAAAGGAAGAAAAAAAAACCCTCCCTGGCATTAGTGTGTATGTGAAGTGTATCTTTAATACTTGGCCTTTTGGATATAAATATTCATGGGATTATAAAGTTATATTTCAACAGAAGCTGTTGCACCGATGTTTCGGTTGACTCGGTATTTAGTGTTGTAATTTTGTTGTGGTCGTTCAGTATTTGAAGATGTTTTCAACAGTTATTGGTTATGTGCACTTCTGTCCGTAAGGGAAAAAGTGGAATCTAATTAATATTGAAGGTGTAAACGTTGTAAGTACTCAATAAACCACTGTGTGTGTTTTTTACAAAAAAAAGAGAAAAAGGAAAAAAAGAAAACCCAAATCTTTTTATGTTTTATACCTCAAAATGTTTTGAATAACAGCGTTGTTTATGGCTTTTTTCATAATATTTAAAATATTCGGAAGTAAACTAAATTATAAAGATGGCTCCCAAGTTTGTTTTTAAACAAGTGCCTGAGCGAAAGGAGGGGTCGAGGGAGGGATCTCGGCAGTGTTGGGCAGAAACGGGCCGTCCGGCCGCGTAGCGAGTCCTTGCGGTGGCGTTTTCCACGCAGGGCACCGGCTGCTCGCGGGAAACGGACGAGGGCGCAGACGCGGCGCGCAGGGGGCCGCGCAGGGCTGCGCGGTTTCCGTCCCGGCGGGAGCCGGGCGCGGTGCTCGGCGCTGCGCGGGGCGGCGGCGGCCGCCGGCGAGGGGAGTCCCCGGGCCCGGCGAGGGCCGAGGGCAGGCGCGGAGGCTTTAGGGCTTTGCTAGGAGTGATTATGTAACAGGTAATTTTACGTCAAGTCAGAAAGAGCGAACAAGGCAAGGGATTTGGGGAGGGAGGGGGCATGTAAGATTTACAATGAGCTACGGTGAACTTAATATTAACTTTGTAGTTCCCAAAACTCTCTGGGGTTGCACGTTTCTAGTCTGCCCCAGTGAGCACTTTTTTTTTTTTTCTTTTTTTTTACCTTTTTCTGTCTCCAAACGAGCAGCAGCTTGGGCTGTGGCTGTTTTTAGTGTGTTCAGCCTGCTTCCCCCAGCACCACTCCTGCCCTCTCTATCGGGGTAGCTGGACGCTGCCCCCCGTCTGCGCCCCGTCTGGCAAAGGCCGGGCCCCCGCTGCCGCCTGAGCGGCTGGGAAGTGCACAGCTTCCCTCGGGATAGCGGGCAGACGAGGGGGAAAAAATAGTTAAAGCTTTTTGCCTTGAAGAACCTGTTCTCGGTACAGGCGGCTATTCGCGATTGAGCACAAGCTTTTTCCGCCTTTTCCGTAACAACGATCGGGTTCGTACTTTTGCGGCCTCGGGCCGGCTCCCCCACACCCGTCCGCCCCCCCGCAGGCCCAGGCCGCGCACCGCCTGCCTCCGCGCCGCAGGACGGGGCTGCCGGGGCTGCGCGGCCCGGGGTGGGTGGAGGCGCAGCCGCCCGGGGCGGAGAGGGCACCCCGCGGCCGCCCTGCGCCCGGGCGCTGGAGCGAGCAGCCCACGGCGATGTGCCCTGCGCCGTCGGGCCGGGCGGCCCGGGCCGCGCTCCGCCGCGGGGCTGTGTTTACAGCCGCTTGCCTTTGTTTGTAGCGCTCGGAGGGAAACATCCCCCCCGTTTGCCCTCCCCCGCCGCCCCGCCTAGCTGCCCCGGCTGATAAACCCGCGGGCCTCGGCCCCGCCGCCGCCACCCCCGAGCTCCGCTTTCGTTTGCGGAAGGCGCACGGTCCCGCGGGCCCCCTCCCCGTCGGGCCGGTCGGTAACTCCTGTCCCTTTTGGAAACGCTGATTTCCTCAGACCTGGGCTCCTCTCTGGACCCGCTAGGAAGGACCGCTTTTAATTGCTCGGTAATGAGGATGTTGCCATTTTCTAAGGAGCAGTCATTCCTGGAGCTAAATCACAAGAGCCCTAGACAGGCCGGAGCCGACAAAAATGTAGGTTTTGACGTTAAAAGCTAAATGGGGAAGCGAGGCGGTAGAAGGTAAATTGATGGTAGACGGGGATGTCAGTGCCCTGGCCCCGGGTCTCCGCGCGGGGCTGATAACGGGGGCGCCCAGCCCTGAGGCGCGGCGGCGGCGCCCCGACGGCCCGGCCCGGCCCGGCCCGCTCGGCCCCGGCGGGCTGGGGGAGCTCGCCCGGCCGCGAAAGGCCCCTCGGAGCCGTGGGACCCGCGTCCCTGCCGCAGCATGCACCGGGCTGCGCGGGGGGGGAGCGAAAGAGAGGACGGCGCGGGGCCGGGGGCCCTGTTTACGCGTAACTTCAGCCCATCGCCTCGACTCGCGGCTGCGGGGATGGGAGCCCAAGCTCTGCCTCGGAAGAAAATAACTTTTTTTCCTCCTTCTTTTTTTCCTTGAAGAGAAACGACAGCAACGTGTCCCCCCCGGGCTGCGAGCCTCGGCCCGGCGCCTCCCCGCTGCCCCCGAGGTGCGTCTCCCGGCTCCGCGGGCTGCGCCTCCTTCCCCGCTGGGCACGGCAGGCTGCGCGGGGCGCGGAGCGGCGCGGAGCGGGGCCTCGAGGGCGCTCGTTTGAGGCAGAAAGCAGGGCGTTTTTTCCAGGCTCCCCACGCTTTTGGCGGTGGCGGAGGTGAAGGCCAAGGCCCTCACAGCTCCGCGGGGAGGCGCGTAAGGCTGCGCGGGGCCAGCGCCGCTGCCCGGGCGCCGGGAGGGGGCAAAGCGGGCGCCGGCTCTGCTGGGGGCGCCCGGCGCTGCCCGTCGTGCGGGGCTGTTTTGGGAGCCCGCCGCGCCGTCGGGTGTGCGTGGGATGCCTGCATTCCTGCGGGCCTGGGAGACAAGCTGAAAACCCCGTTTTTTGTTTTGTATGTATTTATTTTTTTGTACTCGCTCACTCCCAGGAGCTCTTCTCTGCGTGAAGAGATTATTGTAATAATTAGAGGTAATTTGCTGTCGTTGTCAGGGAGGTGTAACGGGGCCTTTCGGGCCAAGCCGCAGACACCCCTAGAGCAAGCGCCGAGACATCCGCGGGCGGCTGTAAGGACATAAACACGGCCAGGAGATGCCATTGAGACACCGTGATCTTGAAAGGGGGGTGAGGGGAAGAGAGGAAGAGGGTTAATAATAAAACCCCTAAGCAAAATACTCTCCTCTTGCGCTTGGAAATCTAACCTTAATCCGCCTTTTTTCACACGTACTCGCCCAGCGACTCACAAATACACCCAGAAGAAACATCTATGTAGCGAGGGGAAGGAAACCCGCTCCATTCTCCTGCGAACACAATCCCCTCTGCTGTAACGAGGGGCTTATCAATGTTTTATTTATTTTTAATTTGGGGTTTGAGTGGGTTTTTTTTTTCTTCGCGCACCATGAAATATCTGCCCCTGCAAACGAGCTCCAATCTTTTCCATTTCTAATTGGCCAATTACTGTTCAGCTGTTCCAGCTCGCCCCGTACAATGGAGATTAAAGCAGAGCTGTTATCTGAATTATACGTTCACATAAATTCTAGCGAGGCCGGGCGCTGCGGGGCCCGCGCCTCTCTGGGCAGCCCCCGCGGCCCTCGCCTCCCCTTGCGGGGCAGCGCGGTGTGTGTCTCCCGCTTCCCCAGCCCCCTCACTTTCCTCCAGAAATGTTGTTGCTCTGATGATCCGATTGTGGAGCATCGATTACAAATTTATTCTCAGACACTATATAAGTCTTTATATCTGCTATTAGAGACATCTGGGAACGATTAGAGCCCTCCCTCCCCCGGCTCTGCTCCCTCTATCTTGCAGCGAGGAGCTGGAGACATGTTGACGTCAGATCAGACGGCTCGGAGCCATCCTGCTCTCGAGCTGGGTGTCATCGCGGCGGCGCTCTCCAAGCCCCGGCCCGGCACCGGCACCGGCACCGGCCCCGGCCCCGGCCCGCCCGCCGGAATGCGGCGGCACCGGCTCGCCCCGGCCCCCGCGGCAGCGGTGCTTTTGGCCCCGGAGGCTCCGGCCCCTCCGGAGCCGGCCGCCGCGGTTGCCTGCGCCGTGGTTTGCTTGCAGCCTCGGGAATAAAGCGGCGCACGGCGCGGACGGCGCCCCGCTCCCCGCTCCCCGCTCCCCGGCCCGGCGCTGGCTTCCTCTGGGCAGCGTTTCTCCCGGTGCCGTCGGTCTGTCTTCCAAAGCAAACACCAAGCCAGGCAGATTTCCGCCTTGTGTCTTGGCTGGCAGGAATTAGCGAGGCGAAGCGCAAGGCTTTCGTGCGGGCAGTCGCCGGCCGCCTTCCCTGCGCGCTCGCTCCCGCTCTCCAAAGCGGTAGTCGGTTTTGCAGCGAGCCGGGAGAGCTGGAGGCTCTTGCAGAGCAGGGCGATTCCCCACCCAAACGGCAGTGCTGCTGGCGGAGAAACGGCTTTGCACCTGCTATTAAATCCTAATGAATCGCATCTAATGAGAGCTGAGGCTGCCTGATAGTAACGCGGGGCAGCCGGCCCGGCCTATTAGCCCTGGCTCAGCGGGATCCGAGTTCATGTTTGTGATGTTTATTTTTATGTATTTTTACTTTATTATTTGGTACGTTTCATAACACTCGTTTTTCCCAAAGAGATAAAAAAATAGTAATTCAATAAATAAACTTGAGCCTCTGCCGTCTGCTCGCAAAGTCTTGGACGGCTGACACTTGTCCAGCTGTACATCGCAATCAGTGCTACTACCAGGAAGGGGGGGGGGTGCGGATGAGAAAGTGGTTGATCTTGTCTCCAGAGAAAAGAGATAATGTTAGAGTATTTGTCTGAAGGATTAGATTCTCGAAGTAAAATGCTCTTGCCAGGAGAAAAAAGTACTGTGTGACCCTAAAAAATGCGCTTCCACTTCTTTGTTGCAGCAAAATAAAATAAAAGAAATCCCCTAAGATACCGCAGCGCTTCAGTGTGTGTCCATCTGTAATCTCGAAAGGAAAAGGAACATTTCCCTTCCAAATGAGTAAAAGCGGTGTGCTGTGCGCTTGGCTCCCCACCACATCCACGAACACTGGGGGCTCGGGCAAGGGCGGGGGAGGGGGGGTAGTAAAGAAAAAAGAAAGCAAAAGTAAAGAAAAAAACCCACGGAACAAACCCGAACCAAAACCTCCCAACAAATCCCATCCCAGAGCTGCTCGAGAGGCGATGGTGCTGGCACCTCTCCGGGGGGGCTCGGGCTTTGAGGCAGAAAGTGCCCCCCCCGGCGGGAGGAGGCCGGAGGCGCCTCCGACGGCCGCATCCTGCCGCCCCAGGAGCCTGCGGCCGCCGCCGGTTTGGAGCTCGGTGCCGCGGCAGCCGGTTTGGGAACCAGCAAGATATTAGCGAAGCAGCGCAGATGGCCGCGCCGGCACCTCGAGGCCGTTTATTTGCAGGTCGTGAACGCCGTTCAGAGGGGAAACAAGCACCCGTGTTGCCCCAAGCACTCGGGAGAAAAACGTAAAGTTGTATTTTAATACACAGCAGTGGAGCCACTTTCCCCGGCCGCGTATATTGAACAAACACGTGGGGATTATGGAGAGGACGATTCTCCTATAGGGGTCTCTATTTGCATGCCATATGTGGCTATAGGCTAAAACAGCTGCGGATGATGAACTTTTAAAAGCTAAACACGCATGCAAACCCAGGGAAGTTTTCTAAAACCGGCCTAAAAGACAACGACATGTTCTGCCAGGAAATACAGGAGGCGGACGACATTAAAAAAAAAATAATATTAAGCCCCCGCCAAACCCCCAGACCCCACAGGTTTGCTGCGAGCCCTGCCCGCAGGGAGGCCCCAGCGCGGCGCCGGGGCAGGCAGAGGCCGGGCGCGACGGGGACGGGCGTCGCCGCGGGAGGGGGCCGGGCCGGGCCGGGCCCGCAGCGCCCCGGCGCCGGGCAGGGCGAGCCGCGGCTGCACGGCCCGGCCTGGACTGCCTCTCTCCCCAGTCTGGTTTTCATAGAGCCGCGCAGTAACTACGTAAAGCCATAACTGTCTCCGAAATTATTCATTAAAGTCATTCTCGGGAATCTCGCGGCGCTGGCGCTTACATTTACGGCCTTTGCGCCATCAGAGGATGACATCGCCTTTCGCCCCCTTCCCTCGGCGGCGGTGTGTTTAAGCTCGCGGCGAGGAAGGGGGCTTCTCCGCCTCGCCTCCCCCCGGCGTGTTTGCTCGCCGCGCGCCCGGGCTGCCCCCCCGGGCCAGGGAGCGCCGTGCGCGCCGGCGGGCGCCGGGAGCGGGGCGGCACCGCGGGAGCCGCGGCGGTGCGGAGGATCGCGTCTGTGCCCCGCGGGGCTGTCAGCGGTGACAGATCCCAGGCGCGGCCGCTACTGTACGGCAGATTGGGTTTCTCGGCAGAAAACTCTCTCCCTCCCTCCCAGACGTCTTCAGAAACCTTCTCCAGATACTGCGGGTCACTTCGGCTCAGACGGGGAGAGGGGGGGCTCGCCCTCGCCCTCGCCCTCTCCCCCTCCCTCCCGCTCTCTTCCTCTCGCCGGATCCCTCCGGGGTGCGGGGGCGCCCCGGCCTCCCCTCGCCCTCCGCCGCGGCGGGAACCCGCGGAGCCGCGCGCAGGTAAGCGGGGGCGGCGGCGAGCGGCGGGGGCTCGTCCCGCGGGAGGAGGCACGGGGGGCTGCACCCGGCCCTGCCGCCGGCGCCGGGCCCCCCCGGGCGGGAGGCGGCGGCGGGAGCGCCGCGGCCGCGCACGGCGGAGGGAGGCCGAGGGGGGCCCGGGAGCAAGATCGCGCGGGCGCTGCCGCTCGGCCGGGCCGGGCTGGGCCGGGCCGCGGCGCCCCGGGCGTGCGGGCTCGGCGGCCGGGGGTCCGGGCCCGGGGCCCGGAGCGGGGCCGGCGGCAGCCTGGGCTCCCGGGGCGCCGCTGCGGGCAGGGCCGGGCTCGCTCGCCGCTGCCAAAGCCCCGCAGCAGCCGGCGGGAGGCGCCGGGCGTCGGAGCGCTGGGCGGGCTGCGCCTCCCGGGAAGCGCGTCCCCGCGGCCCGATCCCCTTCTCCGACGCATCAGACTTGTATTAACCAACCTCCCCCCCCCCCCCCCGCGATATTTGATGCTTAAAGGCTTGTGGGCTGTGGTTATGGTCCCCGCTCTCCCCCACCTTAAGCAAGCCACGCAAGTGCAACCGCATTTCCAATCCGTTCGGCATCAGCAGGGTTTCATGCCTGCAGGTCAGCTCCCGAAACCTTTCCGCGGTCGCGGGGAGAGGCCTTCTGCTCCTCACACGCGCTTAGGCAGGACCGTCCTGAGGCCGGGGGTAGCCCTGCGTGCGGAGCGCCGCGACCTCCTGCTCCCTCCCTCTCCCCTGGATGGAAGCAGCCTGACCTAACTCGGACACGTACCTCTTGTGAAAGATTCCCACCACCCTCACTTTCAGGCTTTCCTTCCCCACAGGAGTGGAAAGGCTTTAATTCAACCGCTCGCCCAGCCCCCTCCTCTCTCTCTCTATTTCTCTCCCTCTCTCTTTTTTTCCCCCAGCTCTTGCCTTTAGCAGAAGTGTAATTGTGACCCCGCCTGATCCACAGAGTCTCCTGTTGGGAGCAGTTAGCTGTGGTTGCATTAGGCCGAAGGACCTCCCAAGTGGCGGTGGCCTGGGTGTCACGGGCAGGGACTCTGCACATTGTCCACTCTTCCCCATCAAAGTCCCAGGCACCGTGGAGCCAACAGTTTGGTGGAGCAGGAAAACAGTAAACAAGCCTCCCCCCCCTTCCCAACCAGCAGCCTCGTGATCTTCCTTGGATGCAGAAACGTAGCAAACTTTTTCATAACTTCGGCTCTACGGTGTGATTTACATTTCCGGCTGCTCTGTCAGAGTGGCAGTAATTTACAGTGTGATAAAAACGCTTTTACAACAGCAGAGCATGTTCTAGTGGTGTCTTACTAGGCGAAGAGATTTTAAAAGAGGACACACACAAAAAAGTTCTTTTCCTTGCCTTTTCTCCACCACGGCTTTCTGAGGAGATGAATGGGTTGAAATTGCAACGTAGGCAAAAAAGTAGACGCGGGCTAAAGCAAAAGGGGATGAAATCAATCCTGGGCTTTTGTTTATATGATGTGTATTGTATATCCACATTTCTCCTATTTCTCTAAGGCTTTCGCTTAATGGATACTTTTATTTTCGTCCTTTCGGGCCAAATCCTGCTTGCCCCGAGAAATGCTTACATTTGGTCACGGATCCATTGTGTTTAAATAATTTCTTTTATTCAATAGCTCATTTCTTCTCCAGAGTCTAAAACAGAGTAGGTCTGTCCGTTAGCGTGTGTGGAAGGGAAACACCGTCTGTTCAGTTCTAATTTCGCTAATCTGGGGCAGAAAGAGTCTCGGGATACCGGGGGTAAGAGCGGCCCGGGCTGCTCCAGCCGCGCCCCCCCGCCGGGGAGGACTCCCGCGGCAGGGCAGCGCGGAGCCGGAGACCACTGTACAACACCCCTGTCCTGCTAGAGACGATAAAGTTTAGTAAATTACAAATATGTGAATTTGGCGAACAGTTAGGGATTAAAATGATCAAACGATTAAAAAAAAAAAAGCAATGAATAAACCACATGTAGCAGTTGCCGCTTTCCTGACTTTGGTAATTATTTACACCTGAATCATAGTTTACTCCAGCCACGATTTCAAACGTAAACCTTTAAAGAATTTAATTATTTCCAGTTTTCGGGCGTGCAGAGGGAAAAACGCTGAGCAAACGTGCAGAGCAAACGCTGTCTCTCGGGCCCCCGCGAAGGCCTGATGCGCCTCTCCCTCCCCGGGGTCCCTCTCCCACGAGCGGCCCCGGCGCCCAGGGGCGCCACCCGCGTCGTGTGCGCGCATTTGCGGCCCGGGAGGGGCCCCGGGGGGCTCACGCCCATCTCGGTGCATCCGTGCGTGTGGTCCACCGGGGCGCGGTTTTTAAGCGTGCGCGGACGGAGTCGCTGGCTCCTTCCCCGGCTCCGTAATAGCTCTGTTATTTTTGCTAAACGATGGGGATGGCTCTGCGTGACCCCGCGCCACTTGAAACCGTTTGCTACCAGCGCGCGTGTGCCGGGGCGGGGGCAGGAACCGCGGGGCGCGCGAGCAGCCGCGGAAGCCCGCGGTGCGAAGCCACCGCCACCCCGCGCCGGGGCCGGCGCCGGGGCGCGTTGCTCCCCCCTGCTGCCGGTTTCTGAGTGTGAATTTGGCGCTTCCAGGGGAAAAAGAAAAGAAAAAAGAAACAAGAGGTGCGGGCTGCGGTGCGGGGCAGCTGCGCGGGCGGGCGCAGACCGTGCGCCGGGCGCTGCCGTTGCCATGGCCACTGCTCTACGCTCCGGGCTCCCAACGCTTTCGAGTCTTTCAGCGCTCACGACTCTTAAATCCCCCCCGCCCCAGCTGCCCTGGCACCCTTCCCGCAGCCGCGCAGCCTCCTCGCCTGCGCTGTGTCCGGGGCCGCGCCGGGCCTTAAGGGGTTCTTAAAAAAGCCATCGCGATGCGCGATTCGCCGGTGTGTCCGTAGACCAAACTGCGCCAGGCTGGGACCCCCCGAAAAGCCGCTTTGGAAAAAACACACCGGAGAGGAGCAGGGCCCTGCCCTGCCCTGCCCTGCCCTGCCCTGCCCTTCCTCTTTCCCTTCCCTTCCCTCCCCTTCCCTTCCTCTTTCCCTTCCCTTCCCTTCCTTTTTCCCTTCCCTGCCTTTTTCCTTTCCCTTCCTTTTTCCCTTCCTTTTTCCCTTCCTTTTTCCCTTCCTTTTTTCCTTTTTCCTTTCCGTGGGGGTAGGGGATCTCACTCTGGACACATAGCAGTGGGGAGGCACACAAGCTGCCCGTGGCTAATTTTCTAGAGATAAATCACCTCAGGCATGTGCTTAATCATATCTTTTTTTTTTTTTTTTCTGATGGCCAATTGTGGTGATAGTTGTCAATACTGTTATATTTATTACATCATTTACAATGATATCTTACTAATTTTGGGGGGAAAAGGTATTTTTGTCTTGTCCAACCCTAAGAAGACACGGACTGTCCTGAAATTAAATGAGTGCAGCCAATTTAAGCGGAGCAGCGATAGCTCCCACTGCAGCATCTCATTAAAAAGAACAAGAATATAGAGACTGAAACATGATAAGGTCATATTCGAGTGGAGTCTAAGCTGTATAAGCATAGGAGGTGTTTAAAACCTAAACATTTCTCTGTTACTTCTTTTGCACTCATATGGTTTAAAATAGACAAAGTGCTTATTTTATTTAATTGTATGTATATGTACAGACATATATATAGTTTCCCCCGAAGAGAGCTCTGACACCTGTTGTAAGCGCCAAAAGAGGAGATCTCGATGTGAATACTTTCTGCATTTTAGTGGTGAACGCTGTTCCCAAACAAAGTAGCCGCAGGAAGGATGTACATGGCGAAAGTGACATTTTGCTACGAATATGTCGCTGACGTTGAATTCATTTTCTGCTGGGACGAAAGGAAAAAAAAGTATGATTCGCCCCGTGTTTCCCAAGCGGGATATGTCCGAAAATATCTGGAGATTTTTCCTTAAGCCCTGCAGAGAGTAGCTAACTCAATTTGCTTGGGTTTATTTGTACTTGCTGAGCAGCAGAACGGAAAGACCTGGGCAAAGTGCAAAAAATCGACAGAGCTCGTACGGAGGGTCGGGGGAAAACAAGCTTCGGTACTCGGCACAGCCGCAGAGCATGGGGGGCCTTTTCCCCGGAGGTAAAGGCAGGCCGGGGGCGCCCCGCGAAGCCGCCGCCTGCCTCGCGGCGGGGGCGACCTGGCGGCAGGGGACGGAGCCGGTGGCCGGTGGCCGGTGCCCGCGCAGGGGTCGGGCCGGGCCCTCCCGGGCGGCGGCGGGGCCGGAGCCGCCCTAATTGTTTTCCGCGCAGATGCTGTCCTGGTGTTTAAAGGACGAAATCCCAGCTTGCAGGCGCAGCTGGGGTGTGTTGTATCCTATCAGTTCATAACAAGGAGGCATTCTGGAAAGACTCGTAAGAATATTTATTTTAAAATGTGTGCTGAAAAGATATATGCCGGGGGGAGGGGGGACAGGCTTGGGCGCCTCGCGTTTTGCTTCTAAGCCAAAATGGCACAGTTCGAGTTGCGAACAAATCGTTTCCAGAGAATGGTCCTTTTTCTCTTTATTTTCCCTGCGAAAAGTTTGTTTCAAGTTCCTGGATTTTAAAATGTTAAATAGCATTAATACCAAAAAGAATACTTCGGGGCTTCTTGTTTTGATTTGGAAGGGTTGGCATGTGTGGGTTCTTTCCTTCGTTCGTTCCTTCTCTTTCTTTCTCTTCTCTTTCTTTCTTTCTCTGTCTTTCTTTTTTCTCTCTCCCTCTTTCTTTCTTGCTCTGTCACTCTCTTGTTCTTTCTCTCGCCTTGGAAATCCCTTCTTTCAAACGCACTAAATTCGGGATATTGTTCTCGTACGTAAAAGAAATAAATAACCCAATAAATAAAGCAGGCTCCTGTTATGACAAGTTCCAAGCCAGAGCAACATTTTACGAGTTTAAAAAGCCCTTGAGGGAAAAGGGCGGGGGGGGGGGGAACGGGATTTAATAACAGCGCGGCTGTCAGTCTCCTCGGCGCGCCGGGCGGCGGTTCCCCGGGCCGGAGCGCCTCTGCCCGGGCCCCGGCGCGCCGCGAGGCTCGGCCGCGGGGGTGTCCCTGCTGCGCGGCCGCGGCCGCCGCTGCCGGCGGGACCTGCCCCGGGGGAGCGCCGGGGCCGGGGCCGGGGCCGGGGCCGGGGCCGAGGCCTGCCTGCGGCTGGAGGTGCGGGAGAAACGGCGCTCGCTGCTCCTCGGCGTTGCCTTGTCCCTTCCTCCCGCTCAGCCGCTTCTGCCACGGAGGCTGATTTTGCAGCGACTCATTAACACGTTTCGGTGGAAGGGAGCCTTTTTGCCTTCCTTTTCTTCTTTTTTCTCCCCCCTCCTTTTTCTTTTTTTAAGCTGTTAACTCCCGTTTATGATCGAAATGTTACTCTGCGCGTTTTGTTTGGTTCTGGCTGCCATTGGTTGGCCTGGGTTTTCTCAGTGGGGAAAAACCGCTAGCCACAAATGTAGCTGTTGTTTGGCTGCAGAAACAGGGTCCCTGGGAGAAAAGCGGGGAGGACTGGAGAGCGGAGCTACCGGCGGGGTGACAGGGCCTGCGGGACCAGCCCTCCCCCCGCGGAGCCCCGGCCCCGCGCCCAGCCCTGCCCAAAGCAGAGCCGCCTCCTTCCCCAGCCTGCCCGCAGCGGTGCGCGGAGGAGCCGGGGCATGTTATCTCAGGAACATAACGCTAATAAATGTGCTCATGTGTTGGACATTCCCCTTGCCTGTTTTATAGGGTTTCACTGGTGGTGCTTAATGGGCTGGGTCACCAGGACTGATGCTAGCGAGGTTATTAGGATTAAGTAACCTAATGAATCGTGTGGCCATTAGCGGGCTTTGAAAGCAGGTAGTTTTCCTTGTACCGTGGTCTTCTGCCTCTTAACACGGGCAATTATTTTTAACTGTCCCTCAGTGACAGGTCGCGGGGGGTGGGGTGGGTGGCTTTTTTTCCTGCTTAAAACCGGTCTCGGATGCGCAGAAATGGGTTTAGGCACAGGACGAGCCCGTCTTTTTATCTCGGGGGTCCGCGGAGGCGCCGAGCGAGCCGAACGGCTAGGCTGCCCCTGCGGCCGCGGCTGCTCCGCGCCCCGCGGCGCCCTCGGGGAGGCTCCCGCAGCGCTCGGGCGACTGTCGGGAGGATTTATCTCCCCGGCGGGGTGCATTCCTCCCCGTCCTCTGTACCCGAGGCAGGTAAGCAGCGCTTCACACCGGGCGCATTCCTCCCCGTCCTCTGTACCCGAGGCAGGTAAGCAGCGCTTCACACCGGGCGCATTCCTCCCCGTCCTCTGTACCCGAGGCAGGTAAGCAGCGCTTCACACCAGGCGCATTCCTCCCCGTCCTCTGTACCCGAGGCAGGTAAGCAGCGCCTCACCCCCTCTGCAGCAGCTCGCACCGCACCGCACCGCACCGCACCTCCTCCCGCCGGTGCGCACCGGAAAGCCCTCGGCGGGGACGGGGCGCGTTTTCGTGCGCTGCCGGGCTCCGGTGCCCCCCGCCTTGCCTCGCAGCCCCGCGGTGACCCGCTGCTGGGCTGCCGCGGAGCTGGGCGGGCTGCGGGGCGGGGGGGCTGCAGCGCCGGGAGCCGCGCTGGGGGCGGCCGCAGCGAGCTCTTGCGCCATCCGCTGTCGCCTCCTGCGGCGAGAAACCCGACCAAAACTCTTCTTTTCTTTCCTGGCAACGGGCTTTGAGGTTGCACCGCGGAGGGCTTCGCAAGCCTCGTTGATCGCCCCCGGGAGAAGAGGGAGTTGGGATGTAACTGCAAATTGCGGATCATCATAATCGCTCGGGGAGGCCGTATCAGCGGTGCCAATCTCTGCTTTAATTAGAGCAAGTGTTAACGGCTAATTAAATTTGATCAGATCTGAAATATTCGTCCCGCATTTACGTTTCAGCCCGTTCACGCTTAAAAGAAAACAAATGGTGCGCTGTGGGGGAAAAGAAAGAAAGCAGCACCATGGTGCTGGGAGGCGAGGAGCAGAGATCCCAGGGAGCCGCCGTGCCGGGAGCAGCGGGCGGCGGGGCCGGGCCCTGCCAGGACGCCGGCGGGGCCAGGGGCGGCGGGGGGCGCGGAGCAGGGCAGAGCCTCTGCCCCGGCGGCAGCAGGTTTTCGGCGGCAAAAGCGCTCGGCGGCGGCGGGGGCAGCGCACCTGCGGCGCCGCGGGGGCTGGGGCGCGGGGGCAGGACTCCCGGGACGCGCTGCCGGGGGGCGCCGGGGCGCTGCCGGAGCCGGCGCTTCGATGCCGGCCCTGGCCGCGAAGAGGCGGTCGGGGGCCGCCGAGCGGGGCAGAGCCGCGGCCGCCTCCGCCGCCTGCGGCGCGGGTTCAGCGCGGTCCCCCCCGCGCCTGCGGGCGAAGCTGGCCCGGGACCCCGGCGCTGCTCCGGTGGGGTCGGTGTGAAATGCGCCGGTAAGCCGAGCAAAAGCAGGATAGATCCTGCCGGTAGCCGGTGGATCCCCCTTCAGGATCCACCCTTTGGCGTGTGGCGGCAGGGAGGAAACCGTGCTTTCCCCAACCTCCGAGTGGCAAAAGGGGTCAGCGAGGAAGTGGATGAACCCACGCCACAAGAAAGAGCCGATAGGAGCTTCTCCCGTCCATTTTCCTGCTGCGGGTCCTGGTGTGAAATCCCGGATGATATTTCTTGCCACTTCTTTCCAAACCCGCAAACACCGTCCCAAGCAAAACTGACCGGTTTCGGGGGCTGCTCTGGTTCACCTGGTTTCTGAACCTGGCCGGTCGGGGGCTGCACCCCCCCGGGGAAAGCCTCCCTACCCGGCAGCAACAGCCCTCGCTCTGAAAAGCACAAAAATCATCCAGAAGGCCTGATCCTGCAGCGTCTAAACGTCAGGCTGTCTATGCCCACCCTGGAAGCAAGTGGGACTTGCAGGGTGGCGTTCAGAGCCTTGAGACTTTTCCCCGACGGGTTTGGCCCCGTCGCGATTCCCCATTTCAGCGACTCCTCGACCCCCTCAGCCCGGGGGGTGCAGCAGAGCTGGGGTGGCGGGGCAAGCCGGCCCCGGGGTGGGGGGGGGGGGGATCCCCGCTCCCAGCGCTGCCCAGGAGCGGGCTGCACCAGGGGCAGCCAGCGGGCATTCAAAAAGCTGCCAAATGCCTTAGCTCCGCGTTTGCTTTCCGTTCAAAACCCTCCAAAACCTTGTGGCGGAGAAAGGAATCTCGTCCGTAATAGGCACTTGGCGAAACGCTTTATTGCCGTGATTTGGCTTCGGCTTTTCCCATCTCCTGCAGGAAATAAACTGCGGCCCCGCTGCGGTGTTTTCTGAACGGAGACAAGCCGTGGGTGCGGTGCCAGCACAAGCACGGGCAGCTCTCGGCTGAGCCCCCCGGGCTGCAGCAGCACGAGCCTCACCGGCTCCTTCCCTCCTACCTCCCCCCCTCCCCCCCAAAAAATACTGGGCAGGTGGGAGGTGGCACCAGCGAGCAGCGCTGCCGACATGCCCGATCCCGCGGGGAGCCCCCCCGCCCCCCCCGGCCGCCCGCCGCCGCTCCGCGGCCGCGCAGGCACCGCCGCCCCCCCCCCGCCGCAGCCACAGAGCGGAGCGGAGCTGCCTGCCCCGGGAGGTCCGCGAAACGCAGAGGGAGAAACACACTGCACTGGTCGCGTGTACTAGGGGTTTTTTTTGGTCTTTTGGGGGTATTTGTTTGGGGTTGGGATTTTTTCCTTTTTCCTTCCTCGGTCATTAGCCGGCGGGTTTGATCCCGTCCGCAGCTCTTCAGCGCATGGTGGTGCGCGGGGCTTGGGCGGCGGGGCCCGAGGGGCTGCCGGTGTTAAACCCGAACACCGCCCGCTGCCCGCAGCTCCGAGGGCAGCAAACGGCGCCGGCCTCCCTGCCCCCCCCCCCCCCGGGTGCTTCCTATATATATGTATATATATTCCGAAATATACCTGTGCGTGTGTGTGTCTGTGAGTGTGCACGCCTCTCTGTATAAATATCTATACATAGATGCACGTGGGTGTATAAATATATGTACATACGCGATTAATACATGCTAAATTAATGCAAACATATATAAATATAAACTCATTAAATAATTATTATCCTTATTAAATAATAGTGAATTAGTCAGTCCTGCAGTTTCTCTTCATTTGCTTCGCGCGCTCGAAGTTCCCTAACAAACCAACGCGGGAATACACGCATATATTTTACATATATAAAAACATATACACAAATACATATATTATAGGTATACAAACGCATATCAACGCGTATACGTAAATGCACATAGGAATTTTATTCAATACTCTGATGACATGATAGGATGGGAGATACGATATGACGTGATGTGATGCGATATGATGCAATGTCCCTTTGCATTTGCAGCTCAGGCCGGGTCTGCCCTGGCCCCCCGGGGCCGGCGGCTGCGAGCTTCGCCCCGGCCGCGCTCGCCGTGAGAGGCGACGTGATTTGGCGGCGGCGGCGGCGGGGGGGCAGCGCTGCTGCGGGCGAGGTGCGGCGCTGGGGACTGGGCGGCTTAAAAAGGCAGATGGTTCCTCCGAGCCCGGGGAGTTTCTGCACGCCGGCAGTTTTGCTGGGCACAGCCTGAGCGCCGTGCCTCGTCTGGCAGGGCTGTTTTTCTGCCCCCTCCACCCCCGGCGGACACAAGCCCTGTTTGTTAGATGCAGCAAGGGGGGACGGGACGGAATTATTAGCAGAGCTTGACCAAAAAAAAAAAAAAAAGGAAGAACAGAAAACAGATAAATCACAGCTGGACGTAAGAAGGCGAGCCGCGGAATGAAGCGTCTTCTTGGCGCACGGCGTGGACGCGAAAGCTGGTTATTATTCGTACTTCTTTCTGCAAAGCTCCCCCGTGCTTCCCGGCGTGTGATCTCAGTTTTTGCCGTTTGCAGAAAGATCACTAGCACGTGGCACAGACCAAGTCTTTCAAACACCTTAAGAAGGAAGAAAGAACAGGCACTTCCTCAGCTTCTTTTTGCCTCTGTAACTGCCGGCTGCGGGCAAAAGATATGAATAAATGCATCCATTCCTCCCTCTTCTAATAATCTCCTCTAATATCCCGGTGTAACATCCCGGATCTGCGGTTCCAGCTACTTAGCTAAAGGAAAAAAAAAAAAAAGCAATACGATCTGGTTATTTGTTTATCGTTTTCCCGTCGGTTTCTTGCACAAATAGCCGAAAGTGGGCACGAAGCAAGGCAGAGGGAGCTGCAAGCCCCCAGCCGGGAGCCGGAGGGGTTAGAAGCGCCCTTCCCGGGGGAGGTGGGACCGCGGTTCGGGCAGGGAGGCGGCGGGGCAGGCGGGCTCCGCGCAGGGCCCGGCCGCCGGGGCAGCCCCCGGGCAGGCCGCGGAGCCGCCAGCGGGAGACCCGCACCGCGTCCCAGCCGGGGAGGGAAGAGGCGAGCTGGCAGCACTGAAGACAGAAAGCTCTTTCTTACTTAATGCCGGCAAAAAAAAAAAAAAAAAGGAAAAAAGCACAAAAAGGGAAAAGCGCAAAAAGGACAAAACGCAAAAAGGGAGGGATGGAGAAAAAACAGCAAGCCGGGAGAGGAGGCCGCGCGGGCGCGGTGCTGCCGCGGCGAGGAGGCGGCCCTCGCCGCCCCACGAGCAGAGCGGACGTCGCAGGGCGCCGCAGGCCATGTGGGGCGCGCGTGGCGGCTCCCAGGCCCCTTCCCGCCGGAGCGCCTCTCCCGGCCTCTCGCTGCCCCCGGCCCCCGCGGGACAGCCCGGGCCACCCGCAGCGCAGCCCCGGGCCCCGCGGGCGGGCTGGCACCTGCCGCCGCGCCCTGCGGCCAGCTTGCGGTTCAGCTCCGGCCAGCCGCAGCGCGGACTCCCGCCCGGTGCCGACGCCCCGGCCGCTCCGCTGCTGCCTCCCCTGCCCGCGCCCGCCCGCGGCCGCGCGGGATCTGCCGGAGTCGGGGGGCCCGGGAGGGTCTGAGATGAGCTGTGACGGGAAACTGCGGATTTTAAGGCTCGGGCAAGTGAGGGGAGGCGGGTGAGAAGGAGCGAAGTGAAGACCATTCGGTTCCGAATGCGCGCTCAAGAAAGCGGTCTTGTAAACGCAGGTCGCAAATTACAGAAAGTTGCGGTGTAGGATGGAACCGGAAACGGGTGGCACGTTTTAATGAGGATTTGCTTCTATACATGGCTGGAAAATTTTTCATTCATTCACACCATGATATTCTGGGAGACTATGAAAGTATAGCAAGAGGTTTATGTGCATCTATTAATACACATATGATAATGTACCCTGCAGTTTATATTTAAGAAAGCATTGATAGTAGCGCTGACTCTTTATAAACATATTTTACATGCAGTATATGCTACATATCTATATGTGTGTACTCATTTCTTACTGCCAGAGTGAATGTAGTGAAAAAGCTGCCTTTGGCTCTGCTTCCAAGATGCAGCATTTAGAGTGACTCACTGCAGTGCCTCGTACCATCTTTGGTATAAGCCTCCGATCTACAGCTAGAAAACCCCTGTTACGCATCTGAGACAGAAGTCCAGCTCACAAACATACCAACGCAGGGGATTAGGTGGAAAACTGGTGCTTAAAGGCAAACTGTCATCTTCATGCTGTCACGCTTCCATCAAGTAACCGCCAGGCACCGGGGAAGCCTTTGAGACGCCTGCAGCTCTGCTCTGCACATGCACCGAAGCCTTTTGGTCCTGACAGAGCTGAGTGCGTATCTCGCACCTCATCCCATCCGGATCCACAGACGAAGCATTCCTCCTCCCTGGAGGACCCTGCTCTGGCAGCGCACATGTAATACACGCTCTCAGAAGTGAGGTCTGCAGAAAACTCGGCGGCACCACAGCACGGCGGGGAAATGCCCGCAGTGATATTGCTGTCAGTCCCATTTTGCAGAGGAGCCTGGTAGTTGTCCCGGACACGGGGCAGCTAGATAGGTCCAGCTCCTTCATCTGCTTTCGGGAATTCACAACCACCTCTCTCATCACCCGGGAGCGTTGTTGCCAGAATGAATCTGGGGGACCCAAAGGCCAGGAAGAAGACAATGATCTTACGCCTTTTCTTTGAAGCCACTTTTTAATCCGTGGCATGGCATAATGGATGATTCAGTGCCTGTCCCTGCCCCCTTCTCCTGTGCAGCTTCTGTCTAGACATCAAGGTACTCTTGCAGGGGGTGGGATGCAGAAATTTACCCTGTACCCCCAAGGAACTGAAATGAGGTCCCCTGGGCCCCCAGAAACTTCCTATTAACTATTAGGCCTTAAAAAACAACAGAAAACCCAGTTTTCTTCAGTTTCTGGTGGAAGAGGTTTATTCTCTGCTGCCGCAATGCAGGAAAGGACTAGAAGTCACCACCCGAGTGACAGCCCTGGGCAGCCCTGACTTTCTTACAGCGAAGTGACCAGAGGTTTTTGCTCCGTTGGGGAAAAGGGAGGGAGGGATTTTTAAGTCTCCGACATGTAGGTCTGTTCTTCAGCAGCCAGTGAAGAGGCTTTGGAAAAGGTCCAAACCGGACTGCCCCAGCAAGGTTGCGTGAGGTGGCATTTGCTGAGAGGACTTTTAGATACTGGGTAAAGACAGCGAGCAGCTGTGCCTGCAAAGCTGGGAAGTGAGAGGGAGACACGTTTCCTCAAAGACAGCCGCACGTGGTGCTGCCGACATGGGGCACCGATGGCATGAGCCAAGCGCTGCTGGAGGCCCCAGCTCGCAGGGTACGGGCTGCTCTCAAGGGCAAGTCCTGCAGGCTGCCTTCAGCTCACACTGCATCTGAAAAATTAGGTATTTGAAGTTCAGCCTGACCTCAAATACAGCCTTAGTGGAGCTAGTCCAAACTGATTGCAAGCTAGGGGGCTTTTGAACACAAATCTGCATTGATGAATGTAAAAAAAAACCCCAAAGGCCAAACCCTGTATGCACATGAATCACTGTGGATTTTAGGACTTCTGCTTGAATAAGGAGTAGTGCATAAGATCCCAAAAGCATAACTCGAAAGGGATTTGAACCAAATCTTCCTTCTGTACATTTCAGTATAGCCTGTCAAAGAAATTTATTCCAGTGAATATTTTAAGAGTCCAAAGACGGTGCTGAAATGGAAATCCTAGTTCCTTATGCTGGCAGTCACGCTGATGTTTCCTAGAATTCACACAGCTAATCAACGGAGGAGGGTTTTTGAGAGGTATAATTTCTGGTAAAGAAAGGAAGAGGAAACGTGGAAGTATGGTTAATGCATTTAGTGCCCAAGGCCTTAATCTACCCCCAGCCCCACCCCCCCCCATAAAATTAACCACATAGTTTGTAATCATTCATAACAGTTGGAATTGTCTTGCCTTTTAAAATACTTTTCTCATTAAACCACCCTTTATCCCTTGTAAAGCATATTATTGCTCTTAATATGCAGAAAATACCACAGCTAGCAACTCATGATGTCTCCATTTTTGCTAAACAATGAGAATTGATGAGGTTTGGCAGGGCATTAAAATATTTAACATTATAGCTTTGAAAAAGCTTTTATGTGTCTGTACTAATAGGAAAATCTTTTAAAAGGAAAATTTTCTTTTTCTGCTTCACTAAAATCTTCAATAAGGCCTGATTCTATTTGCTCTAAACCCAATGGGAGGTTTGTCACTGACTTCAAAGAAAGCCAAGAAAATTCCAGTTTGGAAAATCATTGCTAGAAAAAAACGGAGCTGTTTAGTCACATGACTAGTGCCATGTAAATTAGCACTTCATTAGACATCCTGACACTTCAGAAAGCATCTGGGTCTGGGACGTTTGACTTCGCCCAGAGAAGCTGTGCACTACCAGTTTGAGCTCGGTGGAGATGCAGGGAGGCAGCCGTGCAGCTCCTACACCATCGTATCATAGGAAGCGTGTGAGATGGACCACGTGCTGCTCCTGGCGGGGCTACTGGCCTGAATTATATCCTCCTAGGAGTCTACTTTTGAGGCACATTTTTCTTTATCTTATTTTCCCAGGTCTCTGTTCTTGCTACCAAAACGGGCAAGACTTTTGGGGTTGCATTTCTCTTCAAAGCCCTGATGGCAGAGCTCGGGGCCTGACCAGGCCTCTTGAACCTTTCGTAACTTTGAACAGAAGCTGGTAGAGGCTCCCAAATCCCCAAATTCCATTTTGGCTATGAAGCTCATCCCCAGGTTTTCCTGTGGTCTGCAGCTAAATTATGAGCATCATTTGGGATAATCTGATCTGCTTTCCCATTTGAAATCTTTTCTTTATGCCAAGAAGGACAGAACCTTTTATAATTACCAGCAGGAAAAGGACAACATGTAAGATGGGTACCCTGCAATCACATTTATTCCCATGCACAATAAGCTCAAAGGCTGGGATCTTTTAATAGCTTTTTCCATATTGGACTCCTTGTTTGGATGTGGTTTTCCTGATGTAGCCTAGTAACATGTTTAGTTAATTTATACTGTGCGTACGTGTAGACAGATATACACACAGCCATACGTATGCACACACATAGTCCTCGTTAAGTAAGTGCTAAACCTCCCGCGGCAGCGTGAGGTGCGGAGGGCTGGAGGCTGGAGCCGTGCTCCCCGCGCAGAGGGTACCGCCGAGGCTGCTGCATGGCGGCGCAGCGCGCTCCTCGGTGGCAGTCAGGAGCCCTCGCGCCTCCAGGGCTCAGGTCGCTCTGGCGCGTGCTCTTCAAGAGGAATTTTAACATCCTCATTTTACACTGGAGCGGCTGCAGCCACGGGAAGCAAAGCCCCGCGTTCACAAGCCTTCTGCAGCGAGCGAGTTCGTCGCCCCCGATCTCTTGCTGGCGCCTGAGACGCTGAAGCACTTGGCCAGTGCCCGGAGAGCAGCAGGGTCGCCTGCCTTTGAACGTAAGCTCGTGCCCTAATGGTTTACGGACTCGGTCCTTACACTGCTACGGTACCCTGGCTATTGCAAGACAAACCCCCAAACCAGAAACGCTTGGCAGAGACTGAAGACAGGAGTGATTCCACATCTCCCACAGTGAAACACAAACATAAGCTGCTTACCTGGTGCTGGGAGAAGATCCTCAAGGGCTCAATACTGGCCTGTCTCTATCCTCATTAAATAAATGAGAGCCGTTCCTAGGGCTTTGCTATGCACTCCTGACAAGGCCACACACTCCTTACTCTTCCTTTTTTTCCCAGGCCACAATTTGACTGGTCATCTAAGCCGAGCAGAGCACTACGAATGGGCAGCAAAGGGGGCTGGGGGCTGCCCGGACCGCGGAGCCCTTCGCAGGCTCTTCGCGCGTGACCCGCCGTAGCTGTGAGCAGCGCTCCTGAACAAGGCTGCTAATAAAGCGGTGCTGTGCGTAAAGCTGGGCGTAATGAGCCTTACGCTGCTGTATTTACTCAATGGTGAAACTCCCGTTGGCTTTGAGAAGCATTTTGCTTAGGTGAGGAGTTTAGAGTCAGGCCTAGGAGCTTAGGAAAGGACATTAATAATTTACTTCATAGCTGGTTTAGAAAAAGCCAACTGTTTTCCATGGTCTTGCCAAAACTAAGAGGAGATGGTCTGAGGTTAAGAAACATGGGGGATGATTTTCACACCAAATGTGAAAAATGAGAAATTGCTTTAATGTATAGCAACTTGCCATAAAAATGTGATGCATATTCCCTTCCAGCTTTAAAAGGAGACTTTATAAACTCTGTGCTCTTTGATTTGTTATGGCAACTTTTTATTTATTCTTTTAATTCAGAAGTTTGTGAGAAAACATACTGGAACCTTTGATATTTTTATGATCTCGATTATCACTTCATTGTATAAGTATTTGGTTAATGAAACATGCAGTAAATATTGCTCTGTAAAATCTGTTGCAACTTATTCAATATCTTTTGGAATTAATAGAAAAAAATACAAGATTGAAAAAATAGCATTAATTTTTATTTTCTTTACTAAAAAATCCTACTCCACTGCTCAGTCTTTTGCTTTATTTTCTCTTATTGTGTATATTCTTCAAGAAAAATGCCTGTTGCATATCATCTATCTAACACTAAAAATGATGCTGTTATTAATAATTTACTGAGAAAAATAAACCATTTTGCACTTTGATTTTTATCATTTTGGTGAGTGATTCTTCTGGAATAAACATAGCTCTAGCACATGTAAACAACACAGGAAATTAATAACAAAATTCTTTGGATTTATTTCAGAGGCCACATACTTTATGTAAATATATGTAGCTTTGAATTTCAATGATTTTCCAGTAAGTAATAAACTTTGCTCATTAACCTCCTTTTAAACTAAACATTTATTGCTTTATAAGTGTTATTTCAACTAAAGCAAGTGGAAGTTTTTGGTAAATTAATGCAACAGATCTGTTCAGCTGGAGAAGTAGGATGGCTTCTTCTGAGCTGTGAAAACTGTGACTTTCTGCTTAAACTTCAGGAGATGGGGATGCAGTTTAATAGGTTAATTTTTAATGTCAAAGATTGATGATAACTTCTTTATTATCCTACCTTTTCATCATAAGCTCAGTAATAAAACTTGGGAAAAAATTCTATCAATTGTATAAAGTTACATATATCTGCATGGTAACCCTTGTGTTAATACTTCTTCATAAAGCTAACTTGCTGTTATTCTTTTTCCCCACCACACATGATTAGTCAACCTTTTCTGGTAGTGATGAGTGGAGTCTCTGTTATGGAAACAAAATTCTTTTAAGCGCCTTATTTTAAGAATATAAGGACAAAACATATTTGACATTTATGTACAAATAGGAAATATACATATTAAGACACATTCTAGTCTTATAAAACTGAGTACCCATCTTCAGCTTTAAAAAAGTGGTCTGCATTGGTCTTTTTGGAGACTCCAGAGCTTTCAAAATCCTGCTCCCAGAGGTGTGGACGCACAGCGTATGACATAGAAAAAGCCTTGCAGCGACACAAAGGTTTGGTCTGGGGCATAGCAGCACCCTCAGCATCCTTCTTGCCGGGGAAGCTAGGTGCCAAGCGCTGAGGGGCTGCCCGGGACGGGGCCGCAGTGCCCAGCACAGGGTCTCGGGCGCGCTGCCGGTGGAGGCCACTGCAGCCCCGACGCTGGGGCAGAGGCAGCTTGGCTCCGACCATGCCAGGTATCAGCGCACGGTTTAGGCTTTAACACGGGCACTGGGCTTCTGGACTTCATCTCTTCCTGAGGCACAGGCTGTCCTTAGGGGACACTGAAGCATCACATTTCTCAAGCACTGGACCGCAACCGGCAGCACTTGTTTTAGGGGCTTTATTGGCCAAGAGTCTGGACGAGGTGACATTGGCTCTGGTTACAGAAGTCAAGCACCAAAATCTACTAATTCAGCCGTAATACCTTTCAGTTTCTTTGTTTTTTGTTCTGCTTGGTTCAGTTGGATTTGCTTCAGACATGACTCATTTCCACTGCCCGAATCACCACAACAGCTCCTGCAAGAGCATCAGCCACACAGCACAGCTTGCACCCACCTCAAATGCAATGCAAAGGCTTGTTCATATCTTTCATACTGAGGGCTCATCTAAATTAAATGTGGCAGGCTGGAGGGTAGGCAGTACACATCCTTCGTTCCCTTAGTAGACTGAAAAGAGAGCTATAAGGCCAAAAAAAAAAAAAAATGCTAGAGAGAGAGAAAGAAAAAAACCCTTTGCATATATAAAGGAAGAAGTCAAATTCCAAAAGCTCACGGGAAGCCAAATTCTCCAGTCACAAGAAAAGTGACACTATCCAAACCAAACCTTAACAGGGCATTGAAATGTGATGAAGAGTACGATTGGTATTTTCAGTGAGGCTACAGACATGTATGTAAATACAATCAAATTGGGAACACATTCTTGGGATTAGGGAGATTTGCGTAGCACTAGAAGAAAGAAGCAGCAGATGTAATGGCTAACGATACGAGAAGGCAATGCTGGCTCAAGTCCATGACTTTCTTGCACCCAAGCCCATTGTTGCAAATAAATCTGGACACACTAAATAACTTCTGTAGTGACTTGTGGATCCAGCTTGTTGTTGCTGTTGGTGGTGGTGAAGGAGCTACCACTTACCAGCATGCTGATTTTTATAAATGAGCTCCTTCAGAGTTGTTCGGCAAACACATAACGCAGAAGTATTTCCGCCTAGGCAGTGTCAGTGCTCTGCTGAGCTGAGCGGCTGCAGGGGCAGTGACCGGAGCGTGTGATGCTTCTGCGCTCTGGCCGGCAGATTTCCAGCTACAGAGAGGCACAAAGCCCCGTGGAAGCTCATCTTCAAGCTTCAAACGGGCCCCAAGCATCATGCTTTTAGTAAGCCTCTCTTGATTAAGGAGGAGACATACCAGACGAGGAAGGTGCCTCGGTGGCACCTTCTGCAGCCTGGGAGACCACAGGGCCACAGAATAGCCCAGCACTGATACTGTGCGTAACGCAGTTACTATGCCCTTCTGATTTACACTGGCATAGAAGGATGTAGTGGTTGTTAGCTGCTCTAGGGATCCAGAGACTGTCCTTGCTCCTTTAAAGTAAGTGGCTGGGAACCAACAAACCCGTGCCTCAGACTGCTGTTCATTGCAACATGCTACAGCTATGCAAGCATTTTTAATCTCTTGGTGTCTTTGCTCAGAGATCTCTGGCTCTCTTTACAAAATTGTTATTAAATAAAGCCATTAAAAACTGGGCAGCATAATTAAAAATATTGCCAGGCTAAGACAGGCATTAAAACAGTGATAAAGAAATCACCGGACTTCCATACGCAAATAAGAGCAACCTGAACACACCAGAAGAGTGCTTCACCTAGAAATGAGACTCTTCTTGACAAGTTGCTCCCTTTAACTTTTACTTGTCACCTGAGAAATATCAATAAAATTTTCGACAGTCTACATTTCATTTTCCTGACCATATGTTGCAAAAATGAGAAGTCTGATCAGTTAAGGAAGCACGCTGAAATGTGGTATCCAGCATCCACACACATTTCACAGGTCCCCACAGCAAATGCTATATTTTGACAAATTTAAATTAGTCAAAAATAGGGATACTTTTGCAAATGGCACTCCTCTGTCTTACTGCCAGGAATACGGGAACCTGTCTTTCATGTTGTATTTCAATGGTCCTGAAGGAAAGAAATGTGCCCCATGGGAGAAAGGAAAACAAACATCTTCAGGACCATTGAATAAAATAGAAACTGACTGCCATAAATACAGAGAATCTGTGAATAAGTGTGTTAGATATCTATCACTAAGTTATCTGATAAGCTCTCTCACTAGCTGTATGAGCTAGGCTTGTGAGCTTCACACAGACTTTTGGTAAGGCTTTCAACCTTTTTCCGCATCATGTCTGAGATGGCCACAAAATTCTCATGTGTTAGGAACTGGTGTCACCTTGAATTCTTTCATTCATTTAACAGAAACTTGGAGCTGGGAGATTAGCTGCCGAGTATGTCAAAGGAAAGGGTGAGCTGCGGGGCTTTGAGCTTCCCCGTTCTTACCTGTTTTTTCCTGCCTTAAAGCAAAGCTGGAGAGATCTCACGCAGCAGTAGTCTGGGTGATCCCAGCATGTGGCCCTCCTCCTGCACCGCTGTCCTGCAGTGCTGCCCGGCCGGCCCTGGGCCTGGCACTTTGCAGGCTAAGAGGAGCCAGGGAGCTTTGGCTCTTTCCTGGGAAACCTCCATGCTGCGGGAAGACCCTGCACACATCGCACTTTTTGTTCCACAGCTTTGCATGAAGCTGTAAAATCCTGCGCCCTGGGGCAGCACAAGGACCCTTTGCTATGTAGCTCCTGCAAGCTGCCCCACCAGCTCTTTCACATGTGAAACACAAAGATGAGCAAGGGGGATTTCTCTAGTTCCCAAGGTGATTTTCCATGCTGATTGCCATATCCAAGAAGGCCACGGGCAGGATCTGCCCTGTGCAGTGTGGTTATGCTGGCACCCTGGTCACAGCAGTCACCCCCAGGAGAGTGTCGCTGCTGGGTCCTGGTCGGCTCCTGCAAACCCCTTCATGCTGAGCCACGGCTCTGGGCAACCCTCTCCCTCTCCCTCACCTCCCACAAGCTGCAGTCTCACCTCAGACCAAGTCCAAACCATAACCCCAAGCTCTCGTTTTCATTACGCTGGGGGTGGAAGTAGATTAAGCAATGAAAAAGTAGGATTATTTGTGCTATTTATTACTCAAAATGAAAGTCCCACTTTGGCACATAATACTTTTATTTTTGTAGGATCCCATTCTATAGAACAAACTGGAAAAAAAAAAAAAAGGATAAGTGAGCAGATTATATAGAGAGATTTGCATTGCCCTTTTTAAGTCTTTAGGTCTCCAGGCAAGCGTTTCCATTAATGATCCAGGATGCTAAACAGTTTTTAATATCTTTTTACAAAAGCTTTTCAGCTTGCTTTTTTTAGAAAAAGAAAAAGCTGGATGAATATATGAAGCCTGAAAAACTGCCAACTATAAAAGAACATCGCTCCTTTTCTTTTTTTTTTTTTTTTAATTATTTGAAATGCTTCTGAATTCCCAGCATAGCTATTGGGATCCAAGGCTATGATCTAAGAGAAAGGATATGTTCATTTAATTAAAGTAGCCTTTTACATTTTTTAAAAAAGTTACTTTTAAAACATTCATATCACTGTTTATGAGCTTTGGGAGGACAAGGGGCTCTGGGGGTTGCTAATGACATACAGATAGCCACATGTTCCTCTCACCTCCACTATTTTCCCTGGGACCGATTCTTCACTGTTTGTGCCATGTGCGAAGTTATAATAGTCTATGTCTCTTTTATGGAGCTTTTTGGTCTTTGCTTGCAAAGTGCTATGGTTTATGTTACAGATGGGAAAAGGAGGCATAGGCGATGAGCTGATTTGCCCCGGTCACACTGCAGGTTAGTGGCAAAGCTTGTCGCAGACCACTATCCTCGCAGGTGACCTGTGCAAGGTGTAAAATGCTATAATCTGAAATTGCTGACTCCTTTGCAGCCCATTGCTACCACAGATGCGAAGAACAGAGAAAAATGTCCATTGATTTTAGTGATTTATACCTCACTGAGAAGTCAGCCCCAGGGCATCATCAGCTTGACTAAAAAATGGCAATGAGAGGTTTTCAGCTAACTGGTATTTAACAAGAGATCAGTCTGGCAGTTTGAGCCCCGCTTCAAATCGACGGCTCTCTCCGGAGCGATGCTCCCGTCGCTCTTCGGGTGCCTCGCATGGCAGTCGCAGCACTCCAGCCTGCCGCTAACCCCCTTGGCGCGGAGCACCTTCACACCGAGTCCGTTTTTTACCTATGACATTGTCAGCGTAAACGGAAAGCTGGATAAAATAACAAAGCAACACAACAATATAAAGAAATTCATGCAAAGAGAGATCTGGCTTTCACCAGTCAAATGGTAAAACAGCTTGATTTTCTTCTCTTCCTCAAGAACTAAGCCGTACTGACCTCCCTCAGAGCCGCAGATGTACTCACGAGGTCTAGCTCTGTGACTGATTACCAGCACGCTCTCTATGATGGAGCCTATTTTTAAATAACTTCCCTTCCATATTTGAAATCAAAGAGAGAGTATGTGATGTGAAGAACAGTCTAGGTCCAGATAAAGTTTTAAAACTATAAGAGATCAAGTAAAGAACAAGCAAAGGAAGACAAGGATGGTCTAACGGCCAAGATAAGGCTCATAAATTCCCCAGGTTTAAGGCCAGCGGAGTCATGAGACTGTCAACCCTGCACATAGCACTGAATTTCACCCCAGCAGGCCTGCGATGAACCCAGGATGACCACAACATAATCGGTATTCAGGGAAATCTTGCCAATGCTTTATTTTATCATTCCTTCACTGAAAGACTAACCAAATGCTCGTTGCAATGACAGAAATCACTTCAGGTGAGCGTGGAGGTGGACCATATGGAGAGAGTAAAACAGGAAAGCTTCACTGGAAGTGTCTGGGAGAAGACGCATGCCAGGCTAAAAGCCAGAGGAGCGAATGCCATGTCTATACTACCCTGTTCTTTAGAGGCTGGAGTCAGCCTTGCTGGTGAGCAACGTGTCGGTGTGAGCACTGGTCTCAGCTGGAGCAGGACCGGCTCATCTGCCCATGGAGGCGGCACAGGTGCCATGGCTGAAGGCCCTTGGCCTGGGGGCCCAAAGTGCAGTTTGTGCGCGGCCCATGCATAGCCACAGGGGCTGAACTGCCCACGATGACCCTCCTGATGACCAAACTGCACTACCACACAGTGGCAAACTCAGGCAGGTGCTGCCTGTAGCGTCACTTTTCCAAAACCACTATTTTTTGCAGCAGAAAAATTCTTTTTTTTTCTTTTTTTGCTCTGGCCTCTGGCCTCTAAGTGCCACATCTTCAATTTGCTGGAACTGGCACCTCTTCTTTGTGTTTCCCTGCTCTGGTAACATGCCATGCTAGATACAAAAGCCAAAATCAAGCCAGAAGCCTCCTTAAAATGATCATTTCTTTTCTCACTGGCAGCACTGCGATGGCCTGTGGAAAAGGGGCAAGAAACGTATCAGTTGGAGACAAAATGGCAAGAGGACGCTGAAAAATAAGACACCTCTTGACTGTAAGCAGGTTTTCTTCCTCTCTACAGCCTCGCTGTGTCCGCCTATTCCAAATACAGCACCTGGTGCAAGCCTGGCGTGCAGATGGCCCCGCAGTGGTGCGCACAGAGAGCAGCCCTCCGAATCTGGCACGCAGCTGTTTCGCTTTCTTTTTGCCAGGCTGCCAGCTCAGAGGATTGTTTTTACTTTTCTTTCCCCCTTTTTTCGCTTTCTCTGTACTCAGCCTTACCCTCCGCGATGTAAATTGGAAGAGCAGATGTATAGTCTGGGAAATTTTCCACATCCATCTTTTAAAGAGGAAGGCGGATAAGCTAACTCAGCTCTTTAAGGCCCTGGTTCGGAAAAAGCACTTTAAGTGCATGCTTAAGTCCTGTTGATTTAGGGAAGGCAAAAAAGGCTGGTGATTTCATAGGTCTTAAACACATGCTTATGTGTCCTTCCTGAAGAGGAATATGCACCTGAACAGTGGCCCAATTATGCCAGCACAGAAGGCACAAAAACATTCACTGTAAAATACACGCGGCAACTAATGCCCAAGTTTAGCTCTTTCGAACGATCACAGTTTCTCTGATTTTTAAAGTCAAAGAAATGTGCTAAACTCTCATTAAGATCAGTGCAATTAAAATCAACAGTAAATAACTAAATCCTGGTGGCCCCAGCATCCTCCAAGCCCTTCCTCTGCCAGTAAATCCCTAAAGCTCTCACCCCTCAAGACAAATGCTGACAATGTTACCTGCACAGTCCCATTTAGATATTAGCAAGGAGAAAATTGAAGCAGCTAAGGATTTCTCATTAAGAATGGTTTCCACCAGATGTTGAGATTAAATGTTTTCCTCAGCTGCTGCAATACCACAGAGAAATGTGGTAGAACAGGCAATTTCGCTGGTCAGTCAACTGTATCTGGAAATGAGTAGCAAACTAGCACAGCAAACTGTTCCCTGCAAGAAGCGAGCGAGCTGCACGCAATGCCGGCGTTGGCTTTGGAACAGCTTTATCTCTCACATGTTGGGTTTTGCATTTTGTTTCCTCATCCTCTCTTCCTCCCAGCACCCACGCAAGACCTTGCCCTCTCCTTGCCCTTACCCTACGCACAGCAAATCCTGTTATTACGGTGCCCCTTCAGAGAGGGAGAGCAGGGGGCATTTATGGTGCCCCTTCAGAGAGGGAGAGCAGGGGGCAGCGCGCTGGGCTCCCGCGCGAGGTAGGCTGCCCTCTCCGTCCCCAACAGCAGTGGTCGTGGCTTTTTGTCTTGTCGTCAGTGACTGAAAACCCTTCGCAGGGCTGCTCTACCTGGGAGCATTTTCTAGTGCCCCAGTGTGAGCAAAAGGCGGATGAGCTGCCCCAGCACCAGGAGCTGCCGCCGGCGTCACTGCTTTCTTGTCCCCGGCTGCCCCGTTGGGTCCCCGTTGCTGCCCTGAGCCTCGAGGCAGGAGCTGCCGGTGGCACGGCGTGAGCCGGGCGGCTGCGCCAGCTGCTTTTAATGAGAGAGGCAGAAGTCTCATCTGGGCGTTGTTGACATTGCCTCCCAAAGCGCCTGACGTGCAAGGCAAGCAAGCGAAGCCGAGCTGGCTCCTGGGGCTAAGGAGCAATCATCACGACTGTCTTCAGGGTCCTCCTTCCAGGGAAGAGTGGGTCTCTCGGGAAGACCTCCGGCCTTCACGACCGCCGTGCCGTGGGTCAATATTCCCAAAGATGCAAACATAGCAATTTGGCTTTTGTCAGCGGCCTCCAACAGGCTTATCGTTCCTGCCAAGAGGTTGCTGTGAAGGCCTCCGTTTGACTTCAGCTTCACTTTGCACCCTCTTTCAGGGAGAACTGAGGGTAGCAGGGAGCTGAAGGGTCGAGGCTCACCTTCGCGTTCAGGTTAGGTATCAACAGGCACCAGGGAGATGAAGGAGGGGAGAAGAAACTGGGCTGGAGAAATGAAGCAACAAATTAAAGAGGAGATGGTTTTACCTTGTCTTTTCCCTTAATCATGTCTTGTGGCAGATTCGCAGGGATCAGCTTTCATTGCAGCTGCCTATACTGTACTTGACCTATGGAGAAAGAAAGCATTTGGTCCCCAAGCCTGGAAGTCAGGCACCCTCGCCTAGCACTGATTTGTCTTAAATAATTTTAATTAAAGAAGGGGGAAAAAAGTGAACTGACAGTTATGAATGATGAAGTGAAAATGGGCTATGAATACAATAAGAACTAATTAAACAGTGAGGGTAAGACCATGTTGATTTATTTCTCTTTTTTGTCAGACTTTTAAATGAAATACATCTGCATTAGGCCTAAAGAGGGATTTAAATCTGCTGCACACACTTTCCTTCAGAGCACAACACATGACAGATGTTAGTCACGTCACTTAATGAACTACTGCATTAGGCTTCGGACACTAGTGAGAAGTACAGCGCGGGAACCCACAGGGGAAGGTATAGAAAATGACGCTGAAGAAGTACATTTTTACCTTCTTTTATGGCTGTGCTTGCACAAGTGTACAATGAACCTTTAGCACAGTAAGCACCGTAATGCCAAATCATTCCCAAATGCTAAGATGCTTCACATTGTTCTAATAAAAGGATCTCCGTTTCCCCAACACGTTACTATTGAAGATGTGCAAACAACAATAGCAGAATATCGCACCACAATGAATAGCAAAATATCACACCACAATGAAAACGAGCTCACTGGTGAGGGACCGTCCCACAGACCACCTGCACGTTATATATCATTTCATTTCAGAAAAGCCGAAGCAGAGGGGAAAGGGGTTTATTTTAGTCCACAGAAAGTGACAGCAGCAAGTTGTAAATGATAGAGGCAGTGCACATTCCTCGCTCCCAAAGAGAGAAGAAGGGCCAGGTACAGACATGTAGAAGGCTCCACTGAAGGCCTTTCTGGCCGAAGCCCTTCACAGGGGCTTTGGTGCTCGTTTCCAGCTAAATGACAGAAGGAGCATGGACGAAAACGACCCGCACGGTAGCTGACCAAGTGGCCTGTGCCTGCCCTTGCCCCGCGCCGGGAGTCCAGTCCTTTCCTTAGCACTCGCACCGTCCCACCCACATGGAAACGGGTGGCTGAGCATCACCCAAATACTGCTGAAAATTGGCTGCCTGCCTCCGAACTCGAGGCTGACTCCAGGCTTCCCGGGTTCTGCAAAACATCCCTCAAATTCCCCCGTCCTGCATTTACTGCTTGTCTGCACTATCTGCTAGTTTATCTCCGGCAGAAAATGTCACTGAACTGGAAGGTCTGTTAACACCCAAACAAACCATATTTTTTCAATTGTCTTACACAGCGGATTGTGTGATGTGGTTGCCGTGGAGACCCTTAAAGCCGAGGCAGTATATCTGAGTGGATCACTTTCTACATTCCTCATTTCTTACACATTCCCCAAACACCCGCCAGCGGAGAGGGGATGCAGAGCTAGGTGGATCTTCGACCTGAACCACGACGGCAGGTTTTATGCTTCTGACGGAGCAGGAGGCCACAGCAGAGTCCTGGGAAGCTCCTTCATGCCCCAAAGCCTCCTTCTCCCCGGCTTCCCTTGCACAGACTCGCATCCACTTCCAAAAATTGCAGCCCCTTTGGTAACCTGTGCTCCAAGAGCTGCAAAATTCACTGAACCCATTGGGCCCACATGCACAAAAATGTATTAAATGTATTTTTCCTAAAAACAGAGGGGCTATATTTTCACAGATCTCACTGGCACACAGAGAGTCTCATTTATGCATCTACTGTACGCAATGAAAATGTGCCCTTTTTGTGAATAAAGCCTCAACTGTCTACTAATAGTGCTAACACACTGACATCATTCTACAAACATTTTCACGTAATACAGTCTCTGACAAGCTTTGTTTCCACTCGGGTCAAATTACTTGGAAAAATCACACTTTTCCCATTAAAAATCATTTTCTCTTTAAGCTGTTTCCACAGTGCTCCACCCTGCCAACCTCCAGTTCAAGCTGGCCCCCCTCACTGGGCCGGGCCCAGTAACCAGAACACATGCAGCCCCTTCGGGCTGAGGGCAGGTGAGAGCCGGACAGATGCATTCAATGTGCAGTATAGACACTAAACTAAGAGTACATTTGTTTAAGTACTTTCAGCCCCGGCAGCAGTCTGCAGCCAGCAGAGGTTACAGAGCTATGCACCCTGATGAACACGCAATTTGTGGCAACTTACACAGCAACACTTTTCCTCCTTACATTTACACAGAGATTTAAAGGCAGGTGAGTCTTGCACAGGATTCGTTTGAATAAGTAAAAGCTCCGTGAGCTACAGAACAAGCCCTTTGAGGTCCAGATTTGCTGATATACTCTGGATGCCTTGTATTTTTCTGGCAGCACGAACCAGCCATAAACCCAGCTCACAGAGGGCAGTTAAACGAGACTTGTGGCTGCTTTGTGCTATAGGAGTGACACAAATTAACTGAAGGGTACTGATTTTGCCTAAAGAAAAATAATCCCATAAAACCAAGTGAACTAAAAGTGGAGGTTTGAAAAGTGCTTTGAAGATGAAGAGTGAAGTAATTGCTAACCACTGTTACGTTGATTATCCCTGGATGTATTTTCATAACAGGTGAAACCTCTGTTTCGTGGCCATAGGTCAGCCTGCAGTTTATGCTCTGTGATGGAGCTATAAGAACAAATCAGCCTATTTCCATATTTACCTGCATGATGCTAGCCAGAAATTAAGACTCAGCTTTTCATTTTCATTGAGTCAGGGCAGCTCCTGGGAAGGGAAAAAGACCGTGACTAAGGAATCAGTCCTCATGCATTATCTTGTCTGTGCTGCTACACAGGAAAGATCTTGGTCTCAAGGATGTTGGCTTGATTATTTTTGATATAGGTGTAATGACCTTAGTTTCACTTGCTCTATGAAATTTATACTCTAACACCTTTGTACTGGATTCACTTCTTGAATTATTGAATGAAGCTAACATGCTTTATAAGTGAAAAGGCAAAGTTCAAGCACCATCCACATGCTAACTTGTGGCTTTCAGAAAAGCTATAAATGCTTATTGCTCTGTCTCACTAAGATGCTGTGTGTAATGCTCCTAGAAACAGTACACCTCTATTAGGTGTTATAATCTGAAAAACTGTTGTTTTATTCTTTTTTTTAAATCCAAAGAATAATACCTAATGCTTTTATAGTGCTTCTTCAGGTTTTCAAAAACGAGGCAAATTCATTATCCCCATTCTGCAGATAGGGAAAATGCAGCACAGAAAGAATGAAGTGTTACGCGCTGGACTGATGCCAGGGCGGGGGGACTACTCAGAGACTCAGCGCATTGCTTTAGCCAACACATCCCATGAAATGAGGAAGAAATGTCAGCCCAATACGGACTTCTTCAAAAGAGAAAAATGGCCCTGTCATAATACTGAATGTGATTCAATCAAAATATTGTGTTTATTTTTCCTTTGTCTCTATTCCCTTCTACACTGTATTTGTGGCCACATCCCTACTATTACATTGATCATCTAAATATCCTCTCAGGGATTAGGTGTGTGTTTTCTCTGTTTCCTTGCACGGTACCAGTGTTTAAAAGTGAGAATATTCACGTGTTCCTCTGCTTAACACATTGCTGTTCTAAAGTATTTTCATTACCTACTAACACTTGTTTTATTTCACTGAAAAGTGCCTATAAAGATTGAGATTGCACTGCAGTGTTGCTGCACAAGCACAGAGCGTAGACATCCTGCTTGGCTGAGAAAAACCCGGGAGTCACGCAGAAGAGGTGAGGGACATTGAGACTGCACAGGAGTAAAGCAGAAAGAACCAAAACCATTCTGCATTTATCTGCAATGAAAGACAAACATACGGTTTTAAAGTACTGGGGCTACGCAGAGGCAGGCAGACGGGAAGGGAGGGAGGGAGGGAGGAAGGAAGGAGAGAGGGAGGGAGGGAGGAAAGAAGGGAAGGAGGGAAGGAGGGGATAATCAAAGGTTAGCCCCCAAGCCTGATCAAAGGACTGGGTTTTTAGGCACTGCAGCAGAGATCTAAAGGCACCTAAGGAATGTGTGTTTGCCACTGAGCTAAATGGCTTCCAGAACTGACCCTCGTCCAGCAGCTCAAAGCGTGGGCTGAGCAGGTGTGCAACTAGCTGCACATGGCTGCGCAAGTTGGTCCTGAGGAGTCTATGCTTGAAATGAAAAGGCTGAGAAAAAGGATCTGTAGGAGATCTCCTACTGAAAGGTGTTCACTCTTGTATTTTTAGTCTGTATTCAGTTTTGCATTGAATAACTGAATTGCTTTATAGATGATCACAGATGTTCATGTGGAATTTTACTACATTTAACTTCAGTTAAGGCAGGCCTGTCCAGTCCCAGCAACCAGTTCAGGCTTAAACTCCCCCAGGAATCTGTGCCGCTCAGTGCTATCGTCAATGTTTATGTTCAGCACTTTGAGCTAGGAAAAGAAAAATCACAGCATGGGCTCTATGCAAACACTTGACTTCCCACAGGCACCTACTGTGGAACAAGCCTCACCTAGCGACAGCTGTCTGCACTGTAGATATCTATATAGGCTGCTCAGTTCAGGGTCCTTCTAAACTTACTGAACCTCTTTGGCTACAGTTCATGTGGTCCATTTTGTATGGCTGCTTTCAGATGAAATTAGTCACTCTCTGAAAGTGCCTACTTCTTTCCATTTACCCATAAAGTTACTCAAACTGAGTAATAAGGTTTAGAAATTTTCATGATAGATGTCTACAGCTGAATCCCAACCCTAACACAGGTAACAACAGCTGTGCTGTTAATACCCTTTCTTGTCTACGTTGAGGAAATGTGGATATCCTGAAGGTCTTGGCTCCCTGGGCTTACCCCAAGCAGGCTCATCATCCACTGCCAGCAGTGAGTTCCGCTCCAAAGCACCACTAGAAGGTGGTTTGCTTTTTATAATCATGTCACAGTCAGTGCACTTGCTTTGGACATAGGTGATGCAGGGCCTGGTGCGCCTGCAGCCCGACGAGGGCCGACCCGCTCCCAGAAACGCCCAGGCCATCAGGCTCGGGGAGAGCAGCCACCAGGCTTCAGCTCAGACTGGCCCTTCCTGCAGTGAGGAACATCAAAATCTTGCACCAAAAGGGGAGCACATGGCTGGGAGCTGGCCTTAGCGGTCTAGGGATAACAAAGGGGGGGTGGAGGAGTCCTATTTTTATAGTCAGGTGCCTATCTAATGTAAAAAGGGAACCAAGGGGTAGGTTCCCAAGCTTTCTCAACCCACAGCTGGACTACAAAATCAAGCTCAAATTTGCCTTTTTTCCCCCCACCCAACGCATTTGACATGCCTGGCCACACCACCTCACCCTGGCTCGAGCCCCTTTTCTGAAGGCAGGACAGACATCGATCGTCAGCAGTCTGGGTCAGTTCCCTCTTCCCTTGCCCTGAGCCCCAGCGCGTGCTAAGCCCCTCAGTAAAGTGAGCAGCTTCCCACTCCAAATCCGTGCTTCACAGCAGTTTCTACAGCAGTAGGATACCCCAGGGTCCCAGCCTGGGCCAGTATCTAAGCAAAAAACAAACACACAAAAATAATCCCCGTGATGTGCATTTTCATACACAATGCACTCACTTGAGTTCAAAGCCAGATACTCCTGCAGGCTTTGAACTCTAGAGAGGTAATGCAGAGCTGACGGCCGCAAGCCGCTCTTCGGCCGGCCCCAGGCTGCAGAAGCCCTGTGGGCAGCAACTACTCGTGCAATGCCCGTGCAACCACCCCATCCTGCCACCGCCCGGCATGTGCATGGGCGCTTTTATGTATCGCACCCTTTTTTCATCTGCCGTCTTGTCCTCTAGGTACTGAAAATCTTCTGCTGGACCTGAGCAAAATCTCCGACCTCCTGGCAGTTCTTATCGACAGCCTGCTGAGTGCCTGCCTTGGGCATCCCCTCTCCTCCTTGCTCCAGAGGTGGCCTTGGCTGATGGTTTGCTGTCAGTAGTGACACACCGCTTCCCAAAATTCACCTATTGCCATCAGTTTCCAGACCCTGCTGTGCTAGGGAATTTGAGCCTTACCTGAGTTTGCCCTCAGTGGACACTGGCTCTTTCTTGGCATTTGAAGGCCCCTTTTTACCTCTCTATTATAGCACTTCTTCAGTCTTAAAAGAAACAGAAATTCTTTCTCAATAAAGACCCCCCAAAAACGGTGAGCAAAATGATTTGGTCCCATATGAACAGGATTTTCTGCCTGACATCTCAACATTTGCTCAAGAACTATTTAGCTTATTTTCCATCTAGCATGTAACGTGATGTTTTCCAGTTGTTATTACTTACAAATAAGTATCAAGATTAATTGAATGAGTAACTGCAGACATGAAAGCCTCTCCTGGAATCTTTATTTAAAGACTACATCATTTTGGACAAGCTATTGTGCAAAGCAAGGGAGAAACAACCTTTCTGGCAACAGATAGAAAAGAACTCTCAGTTCTCAACAGGAACGAAATAGATTTCTTCTATACCTATGGTCTCAAATCAAGTTATAACCAGATGGTCATACCATATAATACACATTTTATTAATACGTATATGATTCTAGTATATGTAGTATATTAAAAATAATATAATTACATGGACATAATTTTGTCCCTGCAGAGATCATCCCAAGAGGGATTTCATCTGCTGATTCTGAGAATTTATTCATGGTAAAATTATATATTCCAGAAGGATTCCTAAATTACCAGTGGTGTAAAGCAGGTCTCAGATTTCTTTTTGAGCAGAGAATTTTCTTAAGAGAATTCTTTTAATTTGCACATAACTAGGCAAATCAATAATGAATATGAGAATTAGAGACTAGCAGTCTGGTCCCATGATACTGAATAAATTACAACCCACTGGATCATAAATCAAATGTTTGCATAATTTGGCTATTTACAAACCGAGCCTGAGTCCAGAAAGTGCTTTTTCCCAATGCAGTCATTCTAGTTAAGCAAATACTTGGAAAATGCACAAGATTTCATCTATTTATCAATTTCTTTTAAAACAGCTGTTAGTATCTGCAGTAAAAAGGAAGATGCAAAATGTTCCTGGAATGCATTCAAAATATGAAAACTATCATAGTAACAGTGGAGACAACATAAAACCTCATGGACAAGAGCCAGCTTCCTTTTTGTTAGGTCTCAGCACCCAGATGCCAATGATAGAAAGCCTTTCCGGGAGGACATTTTGCTAGAGCAAAACAAGTGCACCTTGTCTCGGCCGAGGCCACGCTGCGTGGGGCAGCCAGCCCTCATGGTGGCATGGCCCGGGAGCTCATGCCCAGCTCCATTCTCATCTCTGGAGGCAGGACTGCAAGTTTGTCTCCATTTTGGAAAAAGGCACCGGTAATAACTGTTGCCTCCCTCAAATGCTGCTTTTGCAGCGGGATAAGCTGCTTAGCAGTTGCTTCTGTAGGAAGGAGGCCTTCCTCAGGGACTCACCCTCCCACCTTCCGTATTCCTCAGCGCGGCTGGCCGGCTCCTACCCCAAAGCCAGCCCTGATCGCGTCCGCAGACTTTCCTCCTCTCTTACACACAGCACATAAATTTGACCTTACTAAGAGAAACAGCTAAGGGCCAGATTCTGCCCTACGTTACACCACAACAATCCCCTGAGCGGTGCAGCAGGTAACCTGCAAGCATGTGTCAGGAAAGAGTGACTTTAAAGTTGGAGCCCGGTCAAGTGGAGTTGCCCTCCAAGTGCGCGTGCTCCGGGCTCCACCTCGTCCGAGTGCTCCCTCGGACCCGAGCAGAGCGGGTGCAAAACCCCAGCCGGGAGGTCGTAGTATGCGGCATTTCCACCCGTGTAAGTGACCGTGTAAGGACCAAACCAAGGAGTCAGCGCATTTGGAAGTCGTGCCTCTGACCTCGTTCAAAACAGATATTTAGAACCATAATATTGTAGTTAGAAATGCATTTGAGTTTCCGCAGTCATTTTTAGATGCAATAAACTAAGGAAAGGCATGAAAGCTGGAATCAGCCACCATTCGCCTTTCCAAGATAAACATCTTAAAATACATTGTGATCAAAATAAAGCAGACAAAGTTACTAGTAAGGTTTCCAAGAGTAGGTGGCTTATTTTGAAGTTCCATTAATGTTTTTCATTTTGTTTGGGTGCCAGCCTGAGAAGCAAAAATATTCCAAGAGATAACATAAAGGTACATATTCGAAGGAAGAATAAACCCATTATTCATCTATTGCAAGGCGTTTGGCTGCAACAAAGGAAGAAGGATGGAAAATGGAAAGTTGTTGACGTGTCTGGAAGATGGAGATTATTTTGTGGAACATAGTGCAAAGTTTAGAGCTATCCATGAAAAAAAAAAAAACTGCTGGATGGTGGGAGAAGGAAACCAGCTACCCAGAAGACAGAAGCAGCTCCATAGTCAGAACAACATTACACTGGGAGGCCAGCAGGGAGCAACTGGGTTATTGTGTCCAACCACACACTTCTGTGGGAGTCACAAGTATTTCCTTCTCACACTTTTGCAAAACTCTTCCCCTTCCCTCTGTAACAGCCATAACACCTGCAGTAAAGAACCAACACCTACAACTCTACAGTACTACAGAGAGAGTATTCTTTATGTTGTTAATCTGTTCACCAGCAGGTAAATCATCAAAGAGCAATCTAGGAAGTGATCCATACCCTACACTAACGTCAGTGATCCCTGCCAATACAGCTCAGGAAAAAACGGACTCCACATCTAAGGCTCAGCTGAACCCTAAGTAGATGAGCAGGATACTGGAGTCCTATTGCAAAGCCTCCGGTATCACAAGAGAAAATAACAACTGGCAACACAAATAATATTGCTGCTATTTGCAATTCTTGTATCTTTGCTATTTTTTATTATAAGATTAAAGAAGTAATTTCCTTAAGCAGGAACTTAAAATCTGTTGCCGGATTACTGACTTCAGTTTTTATACGCTTTCACAGAAATAAATGGAAATGAATGTCAGGATTCTTGACTTCTAACAAAGACAAAAACATAGAAAAAGGAAAGCTCAAAAAGCAGATTTTGTTGAATGGCAACATCCTGTTTGTCTTAAATTTTATATCTATATGTATATCATACGTATAATTTGTCTATAGCAATGTTGAAATATTTTATAGTGACATTCAAGAAGCGTTATGTTCCTTAAACATCCTTCTTATATACAGTTTATTGATTGTTATTAAAGGCCATGTTCAATAATTACGCCAGTCCCAGAAGGCTGGGCTGCCATTCAGAGGGACCTCGACAGGCTGGAGACATGGGCAGAGAGGAACCTCATGAAGTTCAACAAAGGCAAGTGCAGAGTCCTGCACCTAGGGAGGAATAACCCCATGCACCAGTACAGGCTGGCAGCTGACCTGCTGGAAAGCAGCTCTGCGAAGGAGGACCTGGGGGTCCTGGTGGACAACAAGTTAACCATGAGCCAGCACCGTGCCCTTGTGGCCAAGAAGATCAACGATATCCTGGGGTGCATTAGGAAGAGTGTTGCCAGCAGGTTGACGGAGGTTATCTTCTCCCTCTACTCAGCCCTGGTGAGGCCACAGCTGGAGTACTGTGTCCAGTTCTGGGCTTGCCAGTACAAGAGACACATGGAACTACTGGAGCGAGTCCAGCAGTGGGCTGCTAAGATGATGAAGGGACTGGAGCAACTCTCTTATGAGAAAAGGCTGAGAGAAATGGGCCTGTTCAGCCTGGAGAAGAGAAGGCTGAGGGGGGATCTTATCAACAGTATCTGAAGGGAGGGTGTAGAGAGGATGGGGCCAGACTCTTTTCAGTGGTGTCCAGCAATAGGACAAGAGGCAACGGGCACAAACTGAAACACAGGCAGTTCCATCTGAACATGAGGAAAAACTTCTTTACTGTGAAGGTGACTGAGCCCTGGAACAGGTTGCCAAGAGAGGTTGTAGCGTCTCCTTCCCTGAAGATATTCAAAAGCCATCTGGGCACAATCCTGGGCAACGTGCTATAGCTGCCTCTGCTTGAGCAGGGGGGTTGGACTAGATGATCTCCAGAGGTCCCTTCCAACCTCAGCCATTCTGTTATCCCACATGAATGTCTTCCTGTAAAATGTATTCTGCTTCCCTGGCTCACATGTATTGTCCTTCAGACACAATAAACTAACAAATGAGGAAACAAAATTTGTCCGAATTTGATTTTGCCATCCCTGGTTTAGATACCACTAATTACCACTAATCTCCAATAGCAGCTCCAGCAGAGTGCCAGTGTAGTTTGGGAGCCCCAGCCGCGCGTGTGCTCTGGGTGGGTGCTTTCACCCATCCCTGCAGAGGTGTGAGCTAGCTCTCCCTGCCTGCTCCAAACAGCAGCACTCCTGAAGGGGTAGGAGGACCTGTGGCAATTCATTCTACTTAGGGTTCCCAGTATTCAGGGAAAAAAAGTGAGGGTTCAAGAGAGAGAGGGAGGTTCTGACATTTACACTGAAATGAGTAAATGCAAACTTTTCTGGTGATGACAGGTCTCAGGCTTTGGAGATGAGTAACAAACTCCCTGTGGCTGAAGGCCTGTGCTTTCAGGCAGCCTGCACTCCAGCGCAGATACCTGCTCGAGGGAACCTACTGCCTCTCTGTGGTGCCTACTGCAGAACTGACCCCAACATCGTGTCTCTGCAAAGACCGTTTTTTTCCCCCAAAGTGTAATAAAGGAAGACTACTTTCAGCCATGCCCTGCCAGTGATCAAGCATGTACATCTAACACAACCAGGTCAGATGGTAAGGGGAGCCTTTATCTTTAATATGCTTATTGGTCATCTTCAACATGATGCAGATAAAATTATTCTGTTAATGCAACATTTGACTGCTACCCAACTGATCAGGTCATAACTCATTATCTGTTACCATTACCCCATCCATCAAGATTTCTATAGCTTTGGGGCTGCAGTGCTGGAGCCTGGAGCTGCATCTTAGGTATCAATCGATGTTTTTCTTCCACAGCCTTTGTATATGAGTCATCTCACCATGCTGGAAAGCAGGTCTGGAAGAACTGATTTTACAGGCACAGACAAATGGACTGTAGTAGGAGAAGGAGCAGTGGGACTTTCAGAGATTGCTCTCCTTGAGCTTAGACACAGCCCAAAACAGTCCTGACCTGGTGTTTAAGAGTTAGCGTAACCCCTCTGCCCTCCAGTGCCCTATATGGATCAACATATGTTTGTCCAGTGCACCTACAAAATAGGCATCCAAATTAGTTAAGAAAACAATTACTATGCAAGAGTGCTTTGCAGGGTGGATCAGCTTCTGCCTTCCAATACATTGGTATAAATCCCAATAGTTAGTTGACTATTGCTCATTTACATCAGTGTAACAGAGCAGAATTTGTTCTGGACATAGCAGGACAAACAGTAATCATAACCTTCTGCTTCCAAACCACAGGCTTCTGCCACTTGAGCTGAAGGAAAATTTTAATTTATTGTGATTAATGTGGGATCCCTATTCAGGACTAATTTAGACCATGCAAAGCTAAAAAGCTTCTACTCTGACCTTTCAAACATACCTGGAGGAGGACTTGCAGAGGAAAGGCATATAAATAAATTACCTGGTTACCAGCATTCCATAGAAATTTGGTGTCCTCACATATACTTATATAGAAAATAAAGAATTGTGAAACAGAGGTCATGGAGGTATTTGTCCTAGAAGAATAAATCCCACAGCATTTTAAGTTTCCTGCTTGAATAGGTGTGGCAGGCTTTTTTACAATGCTCATTTTATATCTGTCGTGCATTTGAGCTTTGGCGAGCAGAGAAGTATGTTTCAAACTTGAATGGCAAATTTCGCTCTCATAGTCTGCAATCCTTAGTGAGTCTGAATCTGAACTTCAGGCTCATTAAAAAAAGCTGAGACCAGGTGAGTTTTTGCCTAGTTTTATGTTTCATTATAAAAACTTTGCACACCTTTACTCAGAAGTACTTGGTGAACCAGCCATTAGAGGGTAAGACTTTTTCTAGTGGTTGAGGAAGTATGGTACTGCTCAGCAGAAGACTGCCTCTGCACTATTTTCTTTCCTTCTTAAAACTATTAAATCTTAAAATAATTTAAGACAACTAGTAACTATTATAAAAAATTTAGCTCCTTCCGGCCCTAACAGCTGATGATGTGGCCTTTTCTAAGTTGATACTTTGCCTACATAGCAAATCCCACATTTCTCAGATTCTCTAAAGGTCAAGATGCTGCCATTTGCCTTTGGTGTTCTCAGATTTTTTCTCAATGAAAATTGCCAGAAGTCTACTCTGGCACAAATTAGAACATTAACACCCTTCTGAGTCATGATTATTCGATTTTTCTCACTTTTGCACAAGAATTAACATTGCTGTTGTGCTGATTTGTGTTCAAATGGTGTTTATTTTTCTTGGAAATGCCAAAGAAGGAGATTTTTCAAATATTTTAGGAGATTAAGACACACATTTTAGATAACTAATCTAATTCATTTAGATTGGTGAAAGGTGTTGAAATCAAGGTCAATTATCTGATGAGCTTTGGAATCACAATCAAAAGTACATTTCCCTTCAGCACCAGCAATATTTTTTTTTTCCATTCACAAATAGAAGTAAGATAGAGCAGTAAAATTTGGCTGTGGGTTTCAAATACATCAAAAGGTGTTTGTACCATACCACTGAAGAACCAGAGCCATCTATAAAGACTAATGCTGCATCTTGCACCTTATTAGTATGTGCCCTCATATAGTTGTCCATAAAGGACATGAAAAACGGAGTTTTTAATCCACCTTATCCCTGCAAGTATGCCCCAGTGTTGCTACAAAAATGGAATGTATTTTTGGCCAAGGAAGTAACACTGGCATTTGCTCTGTAAGAGGGAAGGAGAGATGATCACTATCCTTCCTCCAAACACATTTCCCTCATGCATTTATCCATTATTGCCTAAGGCTGTCCTGAAAAAACCCTAAACAAGCATCCCATCCTCGAATCAGCTTCATTATGTTAAATGCTTGTCCTCACACTTACTCCTTTCCTAATGAGTCCAAGCTTCCAAACACTTTTTAATGGTGACTTAGTGATTTGAATACAGAAGTGCCTTAGCTGACTCCTGTATACATGACACAATGACCCACAGTATGCAATACAGCATCAGATAGATACCTCCTATAGCTCTGTAGGCCCTACCTAAAACAGTTTTATTTGCTCCTGCTCTTTTTATCACAAATACCATAAACTACAGCATCCCATCATTTAAACAATGAAATAACAAACTCATTCTACTTGTCTTTTTCTTCCTAGATTACGGAAAATTTAGTTCTGAATAAGGGCATTATTTTGCTACCAAAGAGTTATCTGGGTGTCATTACTGCCGATGCTGTAAACCTGGCATCCCAGAAATAGACGCTTTAGTTATGTCCAGTTCTCCAGGTGATTTCTGTGACTTGTTTGTTGACCACTTCCAGCGTGTGTTGTACATGACTTTTGCACATGAAAAGAAAGATGTCATCTATGGAGCATCTGCACCGTTGTCCTAATAATAAGTTTGATTAAAAAACATCATGTTCTGGATTAGTCATAAAGATTTCATCAGCTAGTGAAAGAAATAGGGCTATAGCTGCAGCCCCAGTAAACTGATTATTGTTCTGTCCATTGTACTCAGTCTGTGTAGCAGGGATGTGAGGTGTGAGGACACCCACTTCCAGTAATTCCCTTTGTAGTTTAAACTTAGAATTACATCGTTGAGCATAATGCCAATATAGAAAGGTATTCATTACACACACACACACACACACACACACACACACACACGTACGTGTTGAAAAAAATCTCATATGCAATGATTGTCCAAACAGAAACACAAGATTTAACAGCAGAAGAACAATCTACCACAACAATTGTTGAATCTTCTGTTATTTACATTAATAGTTATTTCCCTTTCTATAGACTTAAGCAAAAGCCCATTCTACTCTCCAAAGCACACTGCATGCCTCAAAAAGAAGGAACCCTGTTACTGCACCGGAGGAATAGAACTTGAAACAACAGAACAGCCTGGATTTGCAATTTGTACCACTGCAGTGGGAATGACGAACAGGACCAAGAAGCCCTGCATAAAAGTGCAGTTAAATCAGATGGCCCAAGAGATCCCCTCAACATATTGCCCACAACTCAAGAAATATGCAAATCAATAGCTGTCACCCATGCAGTGTGTACCCAGTGCTGGAATCTGGGCTGCCTTATTTTTCTGCATCGAGGGCCAAATAACACAAGAAGGCAATACTGTCCAACAGGTTCCTCACTCAGGTCACTGATACTACTACTTCTTGCTTAAACTCTCTGAGTGTGAGCACACTACTGCAGTTTATTTGAAGCACAAGATTCAAGGAGCTCCAGGTTTTGCACCTTGCTCTGAACTTACTTGCACTGCCACCTTGGGTAAGAGAGCTGAGTGCTCCCACCACTGCATCAGAGGCAGCGCCAAACCACCATCAGAATAGCCAAGGAGAAGAAAAGGAAATCTCACTGATATTTCAATTTCATCAGCTATTGCCAGCACCGGTCATAGATAAGAAGTAAATCCATACTTCACTGTCTTTCATAACAAGGTAACAGAAATTTCATGATTTCCAGAAAGCAACTCATTCTCCACGTTGTACCTGCCCAAAGCACATGGAAATTTTATGACAGTGATGAATGAAAGAGTTGAATCATCGAGAACAAATGATGCTACACTTAGCTTCTAAAGCTGTAAATTTCCAGTAATTTTCTGGGGGATTATGGCAAACTTACCCTCAATTTAATTTTTAATTTCTCTCTTTTATATCGTTTACCAAAGAAAAATATTTGAAACGTATGCGTCTGATATTAGTCTTTGGCTCAGGTTCGTTTGGCCATTGTTCTTGATTTCCATGTCAGACTGCTGAAATCTGGTTTGACGGGAAGGGAAAAAAAGAGGAGACAAAGTACTGCAGAAAGCCCGTCAGGCATAAATTTGGCTTTCCAGAATGTCTGTGCTTGCAATCAGCAGCATAGAAAGTTCTGTTATGAACATCAAGGGATGATGCCTATCAATCAGTCTTTAAACACTGCCCTTTAGGATATCTTGTTGAGAATGTAACTGAAACTACAATTCCCTGAAGTCTATTTTTATTCTTTTTTTGCAGCCAAAGGAGAAATAAGGGAAGTTCTTTTGCTTTCCAATACATTAAGTGGCATGGATCAAAGGAATTACTATCATGGCCCTAAAAAGTTATTTTTTAGAGCTATAGTAGAACCTATACTGCTTTTTTCATGGAATTGTTCAAGACATAAATCAAGTCACATTTGCAGATGTCACTCCTCAGTATAAAGAGACTTGATTTCTAAGTGTTTTATTTTCTGGTACTGTAGGGATTTTATAGATTCAATAGGTTGTGTGCGAAATACATTATGTTATTCTCTGAGTTTAGACTTTTTCCAGACGACAGGCATTATTTTTATGATGCCCTGAATGGAATGACAGAGTAAATTACCCTGATTTATACTCTATTAGAACCAGTGATACTGTCGTCACGACTGCTGCTCTTTCTCAGTATTCAACATCATATACTCCCTTGCCTAGCAATGAAATAAGTCGCAGAGTTCCCAAACACCAGCAACACAGGTCGATTCCCATTATGTGTCTTACTCTCACCCTGGGAACTTTTCCATTTTAGACCTCGGTCTACAGCTCCTCTTACGGATGGTTTCCATTCTGTTGCCTTATCTGGGGTATACCATGGTATCTCATTCTTCATTTTCGATGTACTGTTTGGAGACAAGCACCAAAACAATAAATCATGGGGCTAGGTTATTTTTAGGCCACATTTCCGAATCAACATTGAGACTATTTTTGAAGAACCTGCACAAGGAACTTATTGTGTGCATACACAAATAAATGACACAATTCAATAGTTTAATACTATCTGCCAAGTTAAACTACTGCAGAACAGCTGTGTACATTTAAAATGATCCCTGGCACTTCTGAAGAGTTCATAAATCAGCAGTAACATACTTTCTTCCAATTAAGAGAGTTAAAGGGAAAAAAATCAGAAATTAATGTGTCTAGGACATAAATGACATCTCTATACACTTGTGAATGTGAATTAAAAAAAAAAAGCGATGCTCCTTACATTATTAGGATTATAATCATTTTAAAGTGCCCATGCTGTAAGTGTTTCACATATTGTCAAAAGTATTGTTATAACCAGGCTTGCTTGAGGCCAGCCAGTTAATCCAAATCTACTGAAGAAATGAGGGAGACTCATCAACCAAAATAAAAAAGTACCTGACCACTTCTTTGAAATACGGCCCCCTCCACTAATGGTAACGCGAGATGTATGCTTTGTATGGACAGTCACAGATCATCACCTAGAACTTGGTCTGAAAGCAATCACTGCACTGATTTTTGCTTTCAAGAACCACATTGTGTATTTCCACTATTAAAACTTTTCTGCCAATTCACTAGCAATAAAAGCACCGTACCATTGCTAAATGATCGTGTGCTGTTGGCTGTCGTGCTCTGCTGTAGCATACACCACGGGAAATACAGGGCAGGAGATACAGGAATCACTCTGTGTCTTTACCACAGAAATCGTTACCACCTACTGCCATCCCTGTCTGCTTGTGCATGTTCTCTTTTGGTATTTCTTGCCTTCTAACCAAGCTCAGGTTTCCTCTACCTTTTCAAAATAGAGCTACTTTCTTGCTGTAGGTGGGTCTTCATCCCAAATACATTTGATACAGTCTGTTTGCCCCCCATGAATAAAAATATATATTTTTCTCAAGTTTAGATTTTACTGAGGGATGCAGAAGGAAGGAGAAGGGCATTAATAAAAGATACTTTAAAATTATAAAAAAAAGAAACCAGCAGTTCTGTAACATGAAACAACACCTCCGTGACCCAATCAGCTCCCTTTGCTAGCCAACAGATTTCTCAAGCATGACCCGGGAAAGCTCCATCCAGTGCAGCTCTGCTCCCCTCCGACACCTTCATTGAATTGTGCCGGCAATCAGCTTCCCACCACTCTGCAGCCACAGGACACACAGTGCTTGCATGTGTAAAAATCACAGAAACAGGTAGGTTGGAAGGGACCTCAGGAGATCACCTTGAGCTTCCTCCTGCTCAAAGTAGGTCAGCAGAGCAGGTAGTCAAGACCTTGTCCAGTCCAGTTTTGAATATCTGCAGAGATGGGGTTTACACAACCTGTCTGGACAATCTGTTCCAGGGTCTGGTGACCCTCACAGTGAAAAACTTTTTCCTTATATCGCGCTGGAATTTCCTGTTTCGCAACTTGTGCCAGTTGCCTCTCGTCCTCTTGCCATGCACATCTGAAGCGGCGGCTCTATTTTCTCTACACCTTCCCATGAGGTGGCAATTCCCAGGACTGGGCAGCAAAGAAAGGCATTTCATTACTGTCATTCATTTACTCAAAACCTGCTACTTCCATTTAGATACATCCTAAAATTCAGAACTGGTCATCTGCATGCTCCGGAGGAAGGATATCTCCTTTCACTCTGCGCTCTGACAGAATGGAGGACTGATATATGCATAATTGCCTGAGTGTCCATAGCATGCTTGAATCTGCTTCTTGTCACTTAGACAATCCCTGAATATTTGAAACACAGAAGCTATGTTAAAGCATGTCCTCTTGTTTTAAGCTTATAGTAATCCAGGCCATTTTTGCGGTAAGCCAAGTATGGAATGGATAAGATTTGGAGGGCTGGGCGACAGTCTAGGTCAGTGCTGCTGCTTTGTGACATAACGAGTTCATAGCATCATTTAGCTATAACTTTTCACTAGTGCATAAAAGTTTCAGCATGGTATGATGGGAATTTCATTAGAAATAAAAGGCTGGCTTTAATACAGATCTGTAACATGTTTTGTAAAAATGCCAAATCACTTGGTTGTTCTGTGGATTTATTTCCCATGCCAGCCATCTCTGGTGACAATGATCTGTCTAACAAATCAAACAAGGACAGTTTAGGTCTGGAGAACTCCAGAAACCGAGCAAGGAAACATTTCTAACCAGCAGTGTAACCCTCCTGAAGGGCTGACAGGGATTCTGCAGTGCTCCAGTGCGCTTTACAGGTTCTTCATGGCTCACACTCATTTCACAATAAAGATGATGAGTTGATGTTCTCCAGGTGAAAGCTGGTTTAGGTACACAACACTCTGGTAAGCAGGCGTTATGTGCACACGCAGCAGAGAGCTGGTCTAGTGAATCACACTGCCCAGCTGAAACAGACTCTAGCTACGGACTAATGCATGTCCTAGAGGCTTTCTGTTTTGAGGATGCTGCACATTAAGAGAAATGGTATTGTATGAATAAGGTCTTCCCCCATTGCTGTCCTCTTTGCTAGCCCCTGCTGGAGCAGCCAAAGGACCTCACTCTTCCACAGCTGTGGTGGACCTGATAACTGATATGAGAATCGTTGCCATTATCTTTGCTTGTGTTTTTTCCCCTCCTCTGAAGTTAATTAACAGACGTGAGCTGTTTTCCAAGGGGAGCATGTACACCAGGTTGGCTTCTGTGATCAATATACAAAATTGGCTAGTGATGAGAAAATTAAAATGGCTCATGTATTCCTAGTGGCAGAATAGCAGGTTGATTGAGCATGTTACTAGTGCATAAATACCAGAATGGGCTAGGCAAAAAATAGACTTAGACACCTGAGTCCCCACTGTTAGATCCCCCCGTCTGTCTTTACTTGCTGGGAAGGCAGGTGTAACACATTGGCACCTCCACTCATATCTCTAAAATTTACTAGGCCAGGTCTGAGCATGCACTGAACTGCTTCTCTTTGACAGGGATAAGCAGGTTGCTGCAAAGCTGACCCCAGCCTCTACCCATAATATCTCTGAAGAAAAAGAGGCCAGATCTGCAAATGTCTCATAAAGTGGGATTTAAGTGATACTTTCCTGCCTAAGTCCAAAACTGTGATCTTGCAACCCTTGCTCAGCTGATCCTGCAGGCAGCAAGCTCAACTGGATCCTTCCTTTTTTATTTTAAGGCTTCCCTGGCAGCTGCAGCTCCCAGAATTGCAGCAGGGCTCAGCTTAGCTATTAACCTGGCCAGCCGCCGGGAGCAGCATCCGTCGCCTCGGTGCCCAGAGGAGGTGCTGCAGGAGGCCTTCCCCAACAAACACCTCCCGCACGCACGCCGCCAGGCTCTGATCCCTTGCTAACAGCAAGATCACACATTTCTGAGGGGAAAACGGCTATGGAGACATTTTCTACACTCACTCTTTTGTTAAGGGACTCATCCAGACAGAGCCATTTTCAATTCATTCATGCCCAGGGGTTTCACAGCTACCTGCTAGAAGAGCGCTCTTAGGTGTCAGTTTGGGTGGAAAATACACTCTTTACCCTCCTTGTTGAAGATGGGTCGCAAACCACCCATGGAGCCCGTGAAGAGAGGGGTCTCCTTCCTAGCCCTGAGGAAGGGAACAGATTTAAGATACCCAGGGCCTGTACGCTACGTCTTCCATAGGTTAGCTCTGTGCAATTTTGTTTGCATGGGCTTCTCTGCCGGGGCAACCTGGCTCTCTCTGCGCGTGGTTTGGGAAGTCTGCCTGCCTCGCCGAGATCTTGCAGCCTCTTCCAGAGAGCAGACACCTAAAAATGAACTAGCCAAGTCCTCTTCTGGCCCTAACACTTAGGAATCAAATTCCCCCTTGTGAACAAAGAAAACCGAGTTTAATGTGATGAAATGTCTTGTACTTTCCAGTAACTAGATTAGTAGGAAATTGAAGATTTTCCATTCTGGAAAGTTAATGAATCGTTATAAGTAAATGAAAGTAATGCTGTAGAGTTTAAATTTCTGAGGAAGTCTGTGTTTATTTTAGGGAAGATAGTAACGCTGATCTGTTTTCTAGATTTTCATGCCCCTGATGAAGTAATATTTTGCAAATGTTGTTTACAGTTTCACTTTTACAAAGCCATATGATATATATGCATGCATACACACACACGCACACGCATATATATGTGTATGTGAATATTCTTCACACACTCATATATAATATTCTTAACAAGACAGTCTAAAAGGAATCCAAATAACATATGAAAAATTAAAAATGCTTTTACAGAATATGCATCTTACTCTAGTTGTAAATATCTGACAGAGATAAGAGATTTTTATGATATACAAAATATTCTTTACTTTACTGTCACATCCAGCAGGCTTAAAAGCCAAACTTTCAGATAAAGCAAGGAAGTATGTAAAGACTCCCACCTCAAGAGTAGTATGATAAACATAAAATGCTTTCAAACAATCATAATTTGCCTACTTTTAAAAAATATACACTTCATAGCTGTAGAGTACATGGCTAGATGGAAGGAAAATTCCACTGACTATTTTATCAGCTGGCTGCCATTCTCTGTATGGGAGCCAATAAAAATGGAGAATTTTATTGGGAAGCAATAATTTCCTCTATATCAACTCTTGCAAGCACTATTACATCAAATCCCAAGTGTGCTCACAGAAACAAAACACCCTTTTTAAATGTTTTCTCAAGATATGGTGCAGCCATTCCATCTATCATTTGGATCCCACTATTTTAACCAAACATGTTCATACCGAATTGTCACAGGTCTGAGTTACAGATAGCATACCCGCCTAAAACGACTAACGTCTTGGTAAGGTTTTACTTCGTTATTTTTTGTTTTTAATTTTGGGGACAAAATACTGGGCTATCTTGGCTGTGATGTAACACAGCTCTAAGAGGTAATGGCAGAAAGACCACAGTTTTATTGAACAGCTCGGGTTACACAGGGAAGGGATGTGAAAAGCCTTTTCAACACAGGAAGCCGTAGTCGCTCCCTTGACCAGAGGCAACACTTTAAACCAAATTAAACAGAAGTCAGGTGACTAGAAGAGCACCTGCATATTCCCAAGACCATTTGGCTATTGGTTTCTGGGACCTGACCATCTGATCCAAAACATAAGTCAAATAATTCTTTACTACTTCAGAAAGCATTAGAGCTATCCCCCAACCATTTATGCCTTTATTGGAAAGCTTTGCTGATATGCTGAATTTAAATAATCTCCCATTTTGTAGCTGACTGAGATGGGTAACAGGCCATCTCTTCAACTTCAGCCTCAGCCCGGCCAAAAAAAAATACATTCAAGCTTTTACTTATATTTTTTGATTTATACAAAACTTCACTAACTGTGTAGCTGCTCAAAGCCCTAAGAAACCTCTAATGATATTTAAAAACAATCATTCTTTCGCCATCAGAGTCAGTATATGTTCCTAGCTTTTGCTCATCTGGCAGGTTAGAACCAAAGAGATAAAATGAGGGAAAAACCTTAATAATGACCAAAATCATCTCAACTTTACATAAAACCACAGAAGAACACAGGAGGATCTTGTTCTCCTCCCTCAGCTGGCAGGACTGTGGCTCCGGAAGCTGTAAGGGGGAGGCATGAGATAAATGCATATCCCACCATGAAGACAACGCTTGGGCTTCAAACTAAGAAGGTCAGATGAGAGTCAGGCTTTACAGATCTCCTGTTTCTGGTTCTAACTCAAAACATCAGTTTAAGGATCCAGCGCAAGATAAAACCTGTGCTAACAGATGACTAAGTCCAAGGAAACCATGAAATCACCAAATTCAGTACTACACAAATGTTCAATTAACCCTTTTTGAAAGGTCTCATTCATCTCATGTTATTGCTCTAACCACAGGCCCCTAAACTGCCAGGCTGAAAACAATCTCAAACCTAACATGGTTTCTGAATTAAATGTCAGTGCTAGACAGCTAAGTCAGTCGAAAGACGCAGTACATCCTAATAGGAAAGCAATGAGAAAACACTACTTGCAGACCCATACATTTGCACTTGCTTTGCATAGCCTTCCAAGTCCCACGGTTAGTGTTCTTTCATGACAGGTGGTAGAGACAAGAACATGAACTTTTTACAGTAATTGTGCTCAAATATCCATCTCCATCAGAAAAAACACGTCAGGCAAATACATTCTTCTTTGCCTTTTGATCAAAAGATTTAAGTCGAGAGCCAATAAATGAACAGAGATCATATCAGGAGAAAGAAATCTGCTGTTGACACCAATAGCAACAGTCCTGCTGTAGCTCATTTGATCCTTGATTTTTGCACTTGACACTTACCTCCCTAAAGTTGAGTCGCATCCACCAGTTATATCAGGTATCTTCCTTTCTTCTGCTTTCAGACTCAATATATATTATAATGCTGAATAGTCAAAGCAAATCTTTCTCCCACTGTAGAGGCATTTGTCTGCAACTGGCCTTCCTACCTAACATAAAATGAAATAAGTCATACAGCAATCCCAAAACTAAGACCCCAGCAGTGAACACAGTTTTCTCAAAGGTACCTAGTCTGTCATTGGGTACAGGCAGATCCCTATCCATGAACCACTGATCATTTGTCTTTAAAGCTAATGTCCTCAGTTGATCCCAGAGGTGATTTAAAGAATGGCAGCTCTGATTTAGCTTGATTTGCTTTGAGGTGAGCCTCTATTTTGTGGCAAAATAGAGAAGTAGTCAGGAGCAACGGGAGCCACAGAACGCCAGCAAGAGCAGTAGAAGCAGCAAAGTCTCCTCCATTCTGCCTGAGGACAAAGTGGGTAAGGAGAGGGGATGCTACAAATGTTGGCTTTGAGTATTGTTTTCTCTTTCTTTTATTAAGCTAAGCCAGATTTAGAAAAGCACTGCTCTGAAAAAAAGAATGAAAATATTTTCTGTAGAAAAATGTTGAAATGAAACATTCTGACTTTTCAAATTTTCCCTCCATGTTCTTGGCTGAGCCTCTTCCTGGGGATCTAACCTAAATTTCCAGATAGTTTCAGTCAATCCGAACCTGCATTTCAAGCAAATGAGATCTAATAGATGTGTTCCGTGCAAGACTGTTAACCATTTTTCCCACCAGAATACTGGGAGCTCTCACATGTCACTGAGAGCTTAGAGTATAACAAATTTCTTTTTGTTATAAGCAATTTCCTTTAGTGCTCAGTGAATTACCCTGTGACACATTTAGTAACTTATTTTAATTTTGCTACATGCAATTCTGCTGGATGAAATTAATGTACTAAGGTGTATTCTCAGTTTTTATTAAGCTCTCTGGGTTGATGAAAGATCAATGTTCCACAAGAACATGGGGGAGGAAACGACAGCACAAAGAAGATTTCTCTTTTACTTCTAGTCTCTGACAAAGAAACCTAATTTCATTAATGACAGGCCCATCAAGCTGACTGCCCTGATTCTGCTGAGTACCAGTTGAAGTCACAAAAATCTCAGGCCTCTAATGCTTTGCAGTCAACAAAACTGTGCACAGGCAACACCATAAAAAGAAGAAAACAATCAGAAAGAAATGTAAAGGCCATGTATACTGTTTAATTGACATGGCTTTGTAGATGCCTATGCGAGCAAAGTAATTAAAGCTCAGGCAGCAGGGAGAACAGGAAGAAAACTGAAAAGCAGTAATTAATTAAAAATATTATGTTTCTCTCTGCAAAACCTGTAATTTTGTGTACCATGGCAGAATTTAGAAGTAACTTCTTGCCTTCTTGCCGCTTCAGGATACTGATCTCTGCTGGATATAGACACCTTCCAAGTACAGTATATATAATAGATGAATAAAAGGAACAATTGTTTCACTTCAGCGTGATGGTGAACTTTGATGGTATCCTAGTAAAACACATAACATTTATTGCCATGATAAACTGCTCTTGAGGGAGCGATTTGCCTGCCCTCCCAGCTGGAGCTGTCGTGCTGCAATGACAGAGTGGGTAAGGAAGGGACCGAACAATAGCTAAGTCAAGAAACTGGAGCCTGACCTTAACAGAGTGGGTGGCATTTGCTGCAGTCCAGAAAAGCAAATAACTCACTCGAAGGTGATAGAGTTTACTGGTGAGGGGAAATAACAAAGCTGAGAAATAAAGTGGAGCAAAAGTGGTATGAGAGCGTATTAGAGTAACCGGGGGGGGGAATCTCCTTGTTGATAGATTTAGCCATTATGTAAAGAATGAGAGAGAGAGAGCGAAAGAAAGAAAGAAAAAGTCAAGAAATAGAAGAGAGAACAGGGAAGGGTAGGGTCAGGTCAGGTCAGGTAGGGTAGGGAAGGGAAAAAGGAAAGCAGGAAAGGAGGAAAGGGAAAAGCCTCATGGCTGTGAGGTGTTCTTGATTAAATGCATCACTCAGTAGCATGTCTGAGACACAGCCCCACTGAACACCCAGCCTGACCACTAAGGGTGTAACTGAGTGGCTGGCTGGAAAATTTGTTTCTGTTTTCTCTTTTTTGTGAGCGGGGACTGCGAGGACCAATGGACAGGAGAAAAGTCCTTCTTGCTCACTGTCTCACTCGTGGACATGCAGGGAAAAATCCCAGCTTTCCACAGTGCAGGAGCATTTTTTGTGTAGTGCAGTTACCTGTACATTGATTAATGACTGGTCTATTACCCTATTTTCCATAAAGCCTGTGAATGAGAAAGGCAAGAGACCTACTCACTGACCTAAACAAATAGGAGTTACTTTGGTGCCAATGACCACGATCTGGTTACATTTGCTTTGTGCAGACAAAACATGACACCAGTTGTAATATGTATATTTGGAACTTGAAAAGGGTCAGTTTTCCAAAGCCAAAATAAAACAGTGGGAAGACTGACTTTAAAAGCAATATTGTTCAAGGATATGTTATTTGCTCAGAAAAACACCACAGATGTGAAAAAATATTCAGGCTGAAGGAGGACATGAAAGTTGCAACAAGCCATAAATATGCATATAGAACGAAAGAAAGGGAGAAAAAAAGTACCAACGAATTCCAGTTGCAAGTTTAAAAAACTGATTTAAAAAGGAAGGCAATGAAAATGATGAAGTATCTATTGCATCTTCTGCAGCAGCTTTTTTCCAAAACCTCTACACTACACATGCTGTAAAAGATACTATCTCTCAGTCTAGCATACTTTCATGACACCTGTTCCTATTGCATATAAGCACAACACTGCCTCTACTACCAGGCCCTGCTGTCATTTGGGATGGGGAAGCTGAGCTTTTGGGCACTGCAGCGTAGGCTGAGGCAGGCACCCCTAAGAGGTGCTGCTCACCAAGATGCCCAGAGGCTCACTGTAAAGGTTGCTTCTCACGTACCCACATTTCCAAGCTTTTTCCTTGCCTGCCAGCTTTGCAAATCACACTTTTCAGAGCCATCCTTCCTTTCCAAGGCAATTACATTGCAGAGCAGCAGCAAACTTCTTATCCTCCACTCAAAAATGTTGTAAACAACCTCTTATGGAGAAGGGAAAAGAAGAGAAATGATTGCAAGAGCACCAAGTTGTGTACGAGATTGTGTACATGCATGGGATTAACTCTTTGCACATTGAAGAGGAGCATGATTTCCAGCTGCAACATGCCAGCGCATTCTTTGTGTCTCTAGATTATATTACTGCAACACACACTGCTGAGGCAGCACTAGGCCATTCACCTGCAAAACATAGACCACAACCAGGCATGGATCTCCTGGAAGATCTCTGCCTTTGCTCCCAGGCCCAAATGGTGCGCAGCATTAGATTGCACAGCTCCCTAAGTCCCTCACTCAAATTAACACTTTTTCTGCCCCAAATCTCTAATTTTATTATTTTTTCCTACTCTATTTTGTAAAAATATGTATTTATCAGAGTAGTTTCATGAATGAATCCTTTATGCCTTGTGACTCCTGTAGAGCTGAGAATTTACAAGAAAAATACTCAACAGTCAAAGCATCCCATGGAATACTTAAAAACTGATTTGTAAATGTTTGTGTGCGCCAGTTGTTCAAATTGATCTTTTAATCTGTAGCAGGACTGAAAACATACCCAGCTTGAGCCACACTGCATTGCTACAACTGCTTGAATAAGTCATACAGTACTGGTTTTCCTAGTAATAAAGCACTTCTTTTTGGAGTACTGACATAAATCTCCTTGGACAGTGAATTTCAGAACTCTGGGTTGCTGGATCACCTGGATGTTTGCTGAAAGCAGTCATAACTAAAGGGCCTGCTTTTAAAAATGGCATGACCAGCCATGGAATTTCCTCCACTCCCCACCCCATTAGCTCCAGGTACCACTCAGACCAAGAAACCTTGTCTTTCTTGAGGACCTTGGCCCTTATAATTGAGGTCAGTAGAGGCTCTTAAGCTATGAGTCCCTAAACATGAGCACCTGGAACAGAAGGTCCTGGAGGGCAGATTTCCCAGAGACACAGCCAACAACAGTCCATCTTCCTGGCATGGCAAATAACCCATCTTGAAGAGGAAGTTTAAGTGCAGTGGGTTAGTTTTTCCTTCACTTGTGGAATATCAAGGTACTGGGGAGGGAGATACAGGAGTTATGTGCATTTTTCTGTCACAAGCATTATATTGCAGTTAACTTTTAATATTATTTGTGTGCACATGTTAAATATGTCCTTGCAAGTGCCACAGTGAGATTGTGGTGGAAGGTATACGTAAACCAAAATATGTAAAATAAGTAATTCTTCATAATTCAATATGACATTCTTCCTTTAATTTAAACCTAATCAGGGAATAAGAAACTAAAAACAGCTGTAAGCATTCACATTACATCTCTCCAGGGAAATGTACATAAAGTTAGGATTTGTTTTCACCCAATGGAAATTTTGCAATTTCACACAGCCACTCTTTTTGTTTAAGCTTCTTCTTTATTACATTTTCTATAACAGAATTTACAATGTCCACAAAATAAAAAGCAATTCGACCGCATTTCACTTGGGCAACACTCTTGCCCTACCTCCTCTTGTTCAAAACGTGAAAAGACTATGAAAAGATTAAACACATAAGTGTTTGTAGTAATCTGGCTATCTCAGCCATAAATTCAACAGGCAGGGAAGATTTTTTTTTTTTTTAATCAGTAAAACATGCCTGGAAACTGTGCATGGCACAGCATGATGCACACATTTCAGTTTTATCATTTATATGGTAAATAAGCTTTTAGCAGACCACATCCAAAGGCCTTTTAAAGCTCCCTTCTCAGTATATATCAATCTTGGACAATAGAGCAGAAATAAAATACACGGTGAGCTCAGAAGTGAGTACTTCCAACTATTAAAATGTTCCACTAAGCATTCCAATAATGAGACTAAGGCCGGGAGTATGAGCGAATGCAAGACCTCGCGGCACAAAAGGACACAGCCCTCGGACTACTGTAGTCCAACAATACCTCTCTATTAAAGGAAGTAGGAAGCGATCCAATGGAAATGTGAGACAAGCAGAAGCCTGTATCCTCTAAATTCAATGGGAAGTAGATAATCCAATTATAGTTCAAATCTCTTTGAAAGTCAGTTGCTAATTAATGTTTTTAGAAAATGCCCTGCTGTTGAATCTAGCTCAAACAAAACACACAGTATTTGTGAGCAGCAATGCCTTATGAATCCAAAGTTAATGCTAGCAACAACCTCTTAATCTGTACTTAATCTTTTGGCAGAGTGAAAGACTGACCCAAAGCAAAGCCTAATGATCAAACTGGCAATTAGAGCCATTGGTAACAATTCATTTTTCTGGAAATGTGCTTTCCACAGTGGGAAGTGCAATTATTAAACTTTCAGACATTTTTCAGCACTTTTTAAAAAACGAGGCATTATCAACTATAAGTACTGCACAAATCCATATTTGATGTTAACTCCCGTAGCAGTGGTAAGATCTTGAAAAAGAAAAGGCAGTAGATGAAATTGTGGCACTTGGCTACAGCCACAACCATGAGTGTTTTCTTCTTGACATACAGGAGGAACTCAAGGAAAAAATACTGTAAAATTTCCCCTGAAACAAAAGACTTTGAGCTTGCCTTTGTAGAGAAAAAACCTGCAATGCTATGGACTAGTATTGCTTCTTGAGGGTCCGTTGCCTTCAGAGGTACTGCCCAGGTTTATCAGAGGGTAGATACAGAATCTGCCAGGCTAATCCAGCAAAGTATATAAGTACCTGCTTAATTTTAAAGAAGTGGTTTCAGTGGGACTATTCACAGTACATAAAATTGGGCATGTGTGCAGTCCTTTGCTGACTTGCAGTCCTAGAGCAGGATTTCCACAACGTCGTGCGCTATCAAAAGCTGCTCTGCCTCAAGTCAGGAGGAGTCTTGCAGCCCCCGACTTTCGTGGGTGCAGCGCTAGGCCAGCATCAAGTAAACCCGGATAGTCCTTTCAGCATCTCTAGAGAGGTGGGTTGGTCAGTGCTGCTCTCTGAGCCCATCAAGCCTTTTTGCAGCCAGTGCCTGCAGGAGAGGGCTTGGGCAGGGTCTCGGTGAGACAGTGGGGATGGCCCAGATGCCACCACGTCCCATAAGCGGGAACACACCTGCCGTCACTCTAGGTAGGGCTCGGAGAAGGGCCACAGACGCTTCACCTTTCTATATAATCACATTCGAAGCTTCCTGTAAGCCACTGGAGTGGCCTCACATGCCCCTTATTAACACCTATAACCTAAAGGCTTGAATTAAGTGTTGCCATGCTTTTCATGATGACAAAATGTGCTTGTTGGTTGGGGTAGGAGGCAGCTGTGAGAGGCAGAAGCAAAGAGGTAGTAGAAGGAAAGCAAGAGAAAGAAGAGAGCTAAGAAAGGCCTGTTTATCCCTGTTTTTAAAAATTTGCCCAGCCAGTATTACAGGCTTTAAATATATGCATCATAAAACTGACAAAATTTCTCCTCTGCATTTTTGGAACCTCCTTTTGTCTTTTTTCACCACTTATGATTTTTTCTTTTGGCAAAAATGAAAGAAAGATGAAATATGAATTGTAGGCACTCCAAAATGTATCTTACTAGGCCATTAATATACACCTCAGGTATATAAAGGAGCAAAGCTGAACTTGAGGCAAGAATTAATGGCCTACTAAAATGCATATTGTTATGTCTTAAACTTCTAGTCTGTAACAGTTTTACTTCTAGTAAGTAAAGGCAGAAACTGTTTAGCAAACACAGAGAGTACAGATGTACTTCACACATGGTGCATATGCTAAAAAATACTTTTGCCCTGTATCGTTGAATTAAGTTTTGTTAATCTATATGGGTTCCAGGTTTGTCTTAAAAATACACACACACAGCTATGTATACATTTCCTAAAATAACCATAATCCTGTGTATAATACACTACCATTTATAAGACTTTTAAAATTGATAGTTTTCCTCAATAATTCTTAGATTCATATACCCGATGTAGTATAAATCAATACTAGACAAATCAAACATGATTCAAGAACAAATACAGGTATACACAATTCTCAGTTTTGTCCATTATCATGATGTTCCCTCTTGTGAGTGGGATTGTTTTGTGTTTTGAGGGGGTTTTTTTGTTTGTTTTTTGCCTGGAAACTGCCAGAGAAAAGTCTGGCAGCTATAACCTTCAGCTAACTACTAGCAAATGCTAACATGCTGTAAAGTGGAACATTTATACAAGATCCATCTGGCACATACAAGTAGGAATCCAAGATTTAAAGCCATTACACTGTGCATATGCATTTACACCTTCACCAAAGTTGGCAAAAGAGTAGATTTTACCCCATGACTCCAGTAGTAAAAAGAAGGGTGTGAAACGTGTGCTGACCTACACTCCTCTGCCCAATTGTAGTTACTATATATTGCACTTTGACATGTTACATCCCAGGCTTCACGCCAGGAGTAAATTAGTCCACTCCTGACTTGTACTATTTAATTTCTGATAGACAAGAGTGAAGCATGCCTATAAAGGATTAGAGTAGCTGAGCAATTTCTTTTGATCAATCTTATAGCTTTAAAGAGGCAGTCCACTGGGTCTGCTAAAATAAGCAAAACTCCCATCAAAAGGATGTCTCAGCTGACTCTTTGTGCCATAACTGAGCAGTAAGGAGGGGAAAAACTGCTTTGGGCTGTTTCATGACCCTTCATGAGGCTTAGGCTTGTTCAGTAATATGCCTAACATTTTAGTATTTTTCTGCTTAGTGCATTCCCCATCACCTCAGCCAGACTAGACCTGGGTTTGTAAAGCAATACTTTGCTTTATTTCTGTATCAGAAATATATAGGAAAAGGTGCTGAACTGAAAGCAAAGTACATATGATTTAAAGAGAAACATAGCTATAATGCAGTTTAAAAAACATTTGAAAAAAAAACTGTACTTTGGTACACTGAAATTCAAATTTTTGTTTGAAAGCAAAATGCAATGATTAAGGAATTCATTAATGCCCTCTGCCGTCTGTCGTGGTGAATTTCAGCGAGCGTTACTCCCTCTCCCAAGAGGGGCACTAGCCTAGAAAGCCGGCTTGCATAATTAAGCCGCCTTTGCTTTTTGTGCGTTTTCCCACCTGCAAGACACAGCAAAGCTGCAGCACAAGTTCACTATATCGCACAAGGATTACTGCCTGTACCCATAAATAGGAGACAGTCCCTCTGCGGGCACATTTCCCTCCTCAGGCTGATCATTTAAACACCAGGTGGCACCAAATAACAAGTTTCAATAGAACTATTGCTTTTTTTTTTTTTCTTTTTTTTTTTTTTTTTAAGTTGGCAAGAAGGTCTCAAAGAAATGCTGAATTACAGTATAGAAACTCCAAATGAATTTGTGAAGAGTTCACCAAATGCAAGGTCTCCATTTATGCACACAGGGTGGGCGCACGCCAGGACAACATTACAGGCCAGGTTGTACCTGTCTAGGTTGCCATCCACAACCAAGACCTAAAAGTCATAACTCTTTCAGTAACTTACCAAAAACGCATATCCAAAAAGCACAGACTCTTTGTGAAGCTACAGTAAGTCAATCATTAACCCTTCTAATTAATTGATACAAGGTCAGTAGGTTTTTGAGTGGGTCACAAACACATTGGCTAATGCCATTCCTATGGATCTATTAGTAGCATTTCAACAAAAGCAAGGGTATACTACTTTGGAGGGAAGAAAAAAATCATGCTTTTAGAGCACATGAGCACAGATCAGACATGCCGAGCAACCAACAGACATGATTTTTATCATGACACTTGAGTCAGCTTGACAGTCTCTTCACAATGATTTAACTGCCAAATTTTGTGTGCTCAATAAAAGATAAAATTAGGTCATGTGTTACTGCGTTGAGATGAGGTAAAAATAGGGAAGGTGGGAGAGGTTTCCCTGCAAAATACCCAGTATTGGCTCAGAAAAATCAAATAATACACCAATATGGAGGCAGAATAACTGGCTGGTTTGCTTTCATCATGGCTGCTGTTATAAAGTTTCTATTCTTAATCACAATTTCAGAAACATTATAACTGTACCTGTTGGCCATATTACAAAGGCATTGCACCGCAGCATTTCACAGAACCGTAAAGTTATTGGAAAGGGCTTGTGGAGGTCACAGGCAGGCTGCAGTCCTCTGGCTCAAGGCAGGGCTAACATTTAAGGGAGATCAGGTAGCTCAGGCACTTGTCCAGCAACATTTTGGGCACCTCTACAGTGGTGATCCCACGGCCTCTCCAGGCAATGCATTCCAGCACTCAACCACTCCCATAACAGAGCACGTTTTCCTTATGTGTAGCCAGAGTTTCCCCTGTTGCAACTTGCTGTGCACCTTTCACCATGTGCCGTGGGAAGAGGTTGGCTCCATCTGCCCCATGCTCCTCACCAGCCATGGGTGCTGGAGGATGGCCATCCAGTCTCCCTGAAGCCTTCTCCTCCCAAGGCTGAGCAAACCCGGCCACTCCTCATGCATCGTGTGCTCCAGTCCCCAAACCAACCCTGCTGCTCTCCACTGGACTGTCCCCAGTTTACTGCCTTCCCCTTGGACTGGGGGGCTCCAAACAGGGCGCAGCTTCCACAAGCGCTAACACAAGGGAATCACCCCTTCTCTGAGCTGCCGGCTCTGCTCCCACAGCTCCAGAGGTACCTGGCCTCCACCAGCACCAGGTCGTACTGCTGGCTCCTACTCAGGATGTTCAGCCTGCACCCCACATCCTTTGTTACTAAACTGCCAACGGCCAGCCGGTCCCAGCCTCTGCTGCCGTGGGGGGCTGGTCACTCCCTGCCCAGCCCTGCACGTCCATCTTTACCAAGCTTTGTGAGGCGGCTGCTAGCTCCTTCCTCCCAACAGCAGCCAGGCCCTCCACTAGGCTGATGGTGCCCTCGAAAAACCTTCCTTGCTTAACAAAATCAGAACTCCACGTGAGGACAGATGCAGAAACCATTACCTCTTTGGTAGACTTAAACCTGTCAACTGAGTACAGTGAAGTTACTTCAGATTTTCCCTGATATAACCTACAAAGTTCTTTGATTTTCTTTTTTTAAGAGCACTCTTGAAGACCACCATGTCAGTGGCTGCAAAGCCACAGTACAGCTGTAGGTGAATTTCTGAAGTCAAGGAAAGGGAATCCTGATTGCACTTAGTCAGTTTAGCTACTTAAATAATTGCCTTTTACATGACACAGATGTTCAATCAGACGTCAATTATTTAACTTTATTTCCTTTGTGGGAAGTGAGGGGGAGTGATCAGAACACATATACTCACATCTTGCCAACATAAAGAGATTTTTCTTAAACGCACATGTAGAAACTTCTCCCTGAAGCTTTCTCAGTTTTAAAGCCATTATTAATTGTCCACCAGAGGGAGCACAGATATCCCAGCAAAAGAGCAACTTTGTGGCCTATGAGGAAAAAAAATGATTTGGCCATTTCCCTGCTCTCAGGCCTGGTGAGAGCTGCCTGTGTTTCCCTATGTTCCCCAAAGCGTAGCTTTAAAATAACAGGACAGAAAGGTCCAAATGCTCCTCTTGGCTGCACAACAGCATGCAGACTAAAATATTTGCCCATACTTGTATCAGTAATCATGCCTGTCTAATATAATAAAATTAGAGTAGTAGCACTCTTCTCATCAGGTAGGCTTTTATAGTAGTGTAAACGACATCAACATGTACAAAGAATGAGGATTCATATGCTAACACAAACTCTGTTCTGCTTTAATTATCCTCCAGGATGGTAGCTCTGCTCCTTTCCTATATTATATGTGTGTGTGTATGTGTGTGCGTGTATATATATATATAATTGTATGCACATGCTATACGATTATTATGCTAGAAAACTAGCTGTAGGGACAGGTTCCCAATTATAATGACGTAATTTCTCCAGGCAATGGCATGTTTGGGAGTATGGTTAGTATAGTCAGAACAAGCAAACCAGCCCAAAACCACAGACATACCCCACCCACCTGATCAGCTAGAAGGGTTGTGCATAAGCCAAGCCTTTACTAATAGGAGTAATTATTAAAGGAGAATTCATTTTGGAAAGACAGACAGACCGACCAATCTGTTCAAGAAACACCACTAAGGAAAGCCAGTTCTGTGCTTTAACACTTACCACTGCATTCTGCAGTTGAAATTGTTCAAAGTCTGGATTAGTTAGGCAGACTTCACTGCCTTCCGATACAGTCCCAAGGTGGAGCTTCCAGGGAACGTGTTTCTCACGGTGCCGCCTCTCTCCCCTCCGACTGACACTCCTAGGGCACAGTCCAGAGTGCAGGCCACGCTGGGAGACTGATTTCTTCTGTAGCTGATGTGTTGTCTCCCATTGGCCACTCGTACCTAAAGCAAACCATGATTTAGGTTATTGTTTTATTTTTGACTAAGTTAAAATCTAAAATGTTAAAATCATTTTTAAGAACTCCTTATTAGCTAAATCTCCCTCTTAGCTGCTCTACAACAGCCTGTCTCACCAAAAGTCAAATCCTCCTCTTCTTACTTCCACACATAGGTTGCAGGATTGAACCTGACCACACAACACAAGGAACTGAGGATCAGATCTGCCCGATAAAAGGCCAAAGGCATATTCCTACAAAACATTTCACATTCAAGCAAGAACTTTTCTCAGAGAGCTGCTCACATGAGCAAGTGACAAGATTCTTGCGTATTATGTAAGTGCTGATACTTTCAAAGTTACAGGAAAACTCCTGTAACAATGACACAGGTTTTTCCTACTAGGGTGAAGAATTATTTTTTAAAAAAAGACTTTACATTCTATAAAATCTTGATACAACTTCTCATTTTCTTTAACTCAGAATCAAACCTACTTTCCAAAGGAGCTAATGTTCATGTGGTAATATACATTATAAGGTGTATGGCAGTCTGCTGCTTAAGAAGTCAGTGCTTTTGTGCCACCATTATATCACTGGAACATAAGTTGTAAATTTGAGTAAATTAAGTAATAACTGGCCAGATTTGCAAAAGGGCTAAATTACTTTAGCCTAAAACCCTGATCCAAAACTTTACTTCTCTGAAGCCTAGCCCTAGAGGTGCTTCAGTTTTCAGCATTGAAATCTCCCAGGCACCCAAAGCACTGGTTCAATGAAAGGTCAGTAATGCCCGTGTACGGACAGCCCTCTGCCCCGCTCCCTTCGGGACCGGGCGAAGCCTCCTCTGAACGCGCGCCCTGGGGACCCCGTCTATTGGGCACCCCCCAGAGCTCCAGACAAAACGCAGGCAGTGGCAACACTGCATTTCGTGTGAAGGTTTGTCCGTCTGGGTGGAAAGCTTTGTGTTAAAAATCTCTTTTCTTAAAGTCCTCAGGGGAAGATGCTCCTCACCATTCCTACCTCCCTCTCCCCCCTACACTACTTAATTTTAATGATGATAATAGACCAAGGGTAGATTTACCAGGAAGCTGGGACTGGAAAACTTCATCACCTTCCTCCATTAGCCACCCAGAGTGGGACTAAGCCTCAGGGTGTGAAGCTTAAAGGGACTCCCAGCTGCCAGTCAGCCAGTGCCAAAACAACCTATGAGTGACACGTGCCTCCTTCGAGGCACAAACTGGGAGAATCAATGCCTGAAGCAATACGTGATAGCTATCACAGTGACTTTTATATCATTGTCTACCTGGCGATTAAATGTGACTGGTCAGGGATTAATTGTGGTCATTGCAAAGCTAATTTATTCCACTTCAGAATCCACCTTCAGTATGCTGGCATTGCACACTGCCAACAGCAGCCATACTTCTACAACAAACTGTTTTAATGCTTTTTTACTTTTTAACAGTTTGAGCTTTACATGTGATAAGACAGTGATAGAAACAGAACAGTGAAATACATATCTAAGAAGAGGGAGGAAATCAGCTACATTTCAGTTTGTTAGCATTAAAATAAGCCACATTGGGCACAGATATTAAGTAATACCAGAGCAGAAATGAATCCTCATCCAAAAAGGAGAGCTTACCAAGTCATTAATTACGTAAGATGTACAATGGAGAAGGCAAAGAAAATGACATTACAATAAACACTGCAGGAGTATTCCAAACAGACTCTTCATGCTTTTCAGCAAATCCAGCTTTATCATATATGATTAACAATGAATTACGTTCCTACTGGATAGCTAAAAGCCCTCAAAAGTCAGCCAGAATGAGGACTAGGATTTAAGCAAGCCTTCCCATGTTTATTCAGTTGGTGAAAAAACAAACCAAAGATATTTAATGCAAACAGTTTTCAAGCACGAACTCATCATGATGAATTTGTAAATGGTCAATATTCCATCCACAAGTCAACTTACTGCTTTGCATGCCAGTTATTTTCATGCACAGATTTTTTTTAAGCTGTACAATTGGTTTTAGTGACTGGGCTCAGACAGCTAACACATTTCAGGGTGTAAAAAGGGTCCCTGAACTGTGTATGTTAATGTACTAGTATTGACAAAAGAAAGCTCGTCAAATTGACTCAGAATCAACACAGCCGTTCAACAGCTAAGAACAGTACTGGCAAGACGAGTTAATAGTAATTACCGCAGTTATCACCTCAGCTGTGAATCCCAGGGAGACAATTCCATTACAGGATAACAGAACAGAGAAAAATATGTAGGAAATAGGGAGCTGGTTAACCTTTTGAACTGGTTAACCAGCTCTTTCCTTAAAGAGCACCCCCCAAAATGTGAAAAATGCTCACACATCTGCTAGAATTCTGCTGTCACCCTTCCAGAGAGAAAGTTTGGTCTGCAATTGTTTCTGAACTACAAAAAAAAACCATAAACCAAGCCCACAAAATATTAATCATTTAGTGGGAATTCTGCTCCAGAGGTATGTCATACAGACGGTTAAACTCTCTTGCTGCAACATATAGACGAAAGCCTGGATGGAAATGTTTCTACAGTTTCTGCCTGTAGAGCTGATTAACTTGCAAATATGGTTATAAGGAGAAGAAAGATGCATCCTGATTAGTTTGGTGGTGACAGTCATAGGACAATACATTAAAAGCATTAGATTTCACATAAACATTCACATAAACATGCAAAAATAATTTGACCTGAGCATGACAGGCATTTTTCATGTTGGACATACCTTAAGCTTAATGAGTGACAATGCTTCTGAGGACAACAGTAAATTGCTTCATAATTTTTGCCCTGTGCAAAAATTGTACTTTTTGTCTGCATGTTGTCAGAACATATTGAATTCTTTGCTAGGTCAAAATCAAAGAGTTGCAAAATATTTACCCAGCATTCAACTGTTAGGTCTTGCTCTGTACAAAGACTATAAAGTGATAAATTAGCTCTGGATATTCTGGACATGAAGTTTTTAGATTCAGTTAAAACATTTTCCTTGGATTTCCTATTCCTTGGATGAAGTCATCACATTGAACCTAGGAAAATGGCACAGGAAGAGGTTGAAGATTTATATTGCTTTATCTTTAGTAAATCTTTGAAATCAGAGCTATAATATAAGACTTGACCTATTTAATATAAATGCAAAGTTAAAAGGAAACCAAGGAAACCTGTCCAAAGGAAACCAAAAGTGAAAATTTTCAGCTATGATTTGCAGTTTTGCTACCTGAAAGTCTAGGAAGCAATCTTTCTTAATGTGTCAGTTGTATGACTGCAGTCTATATCATATAGAGGTAAGACACTGATATTTTGACTTTAAATAAGATTTTGGATTCAAAAGTGATTTTACTAAAATTCCTCTTTATTCAGTGTAGTAGAGAAATCCAGTCAATATCTGGCATAGGGCATTCAGCATACTTAAGACAACACTTCTGGCAGGGAAGCACATTATTTTTCTTCACATGGCTCCAGTGGGACTGTGAAGTTCTTCCTCTCCCCATTGCCATCCTCTGATTGGAGCCATGCCCACCCTTAGAGGCATAGATCTTTCTTTAGGGATATCTCAGAGGGCTTCTGTATGTTACTTCTCTCTTCCCCACCTGCAGAACACTGCATCTGCTGGTGGCAGTAGTGTTTGGGTGAAACGTCTAAATTATGCACTGCGTGGGGTTTCAGTGGGGTAGATAAACAAGTGCAGCTAACAAGCCTCCAAAGTCTGTATTTCACAAGATTTGAGACATTGTAAGCACACAACTATGAACAACCTCATAGCTCCATTAACACTAGTGGATTTGCTAGCTATCTCCTCTTGTTCCCAAAGCTGGTGCCATCTGCTTTCAGCAATGGTAGTGTTTATAAAGATCTGGTATAGACCACTACAGCAGCAGCTCTGCATAAGAGCTACAGTTTCTTACAGATACAAAACCTTTATAGATTTATTTTTAAATTAACCTGAAGTTATCAAAGGGCTGTGTAATAGATGCTGAAGGTGACAGTTCCTTTGATGACAGAATCTGGATGGACAATTTTGGGAAAACAGGATGCAAGAACTGTTAGTCTATGTTAGTAGAAAAATAAATCCCTTCCTTCTCAATACATATCTGAAATAACCTCATTATCTACCAACAAATGAAGATGCTCTGGTGACACTTGATTCCAAAAGTCCTTTCAGTTTTTATATGACAAAAACTATTTCTGGCAGGTAAAGCACGAGGAAGAAAGCCACTGTGATTTGATCTGTGGAATGCTGCTGTCAGCAGACAAACACTGAACTCCTAAAAAGAAATCCAACCAGCTAAATTGCTGTAAATGCCACCTTGCATTTCTCCAAAGAGCACTGCCACCATCAGAATCAGGTGGCAGAAACTGGAAAAAAGTCACCAGGGCCCCTTGCCCCATCCAGCAGCAGGTCTGCACTTTCCCTAATCTTCCTTTAGCTGCTGATATATCTGTAGAAACCTTTCTTGTAGCCCTTCACATCGCTTGCCAGATTCAACTCCAGGGGACTTTGGCTTTCCTAGTATCATCACTGCATGCTTCGACAGTGTCTCTATATTCCTCCCAGGTCAAGTCATCTATCCCTGCTTCCACCTCCTGTATGCTTCCTTTCTATTTTTGAGTTTAGTCAAGAGCTCCTTGTTCATCCATGCAGGCCTCCTGCCACCTTTGCTCAATTTCCCGCTCATCAGGACATCAGGATGAATCATTCTTGAGCTTGGAGGAAGTGATCCATGGGGGGGGGGGGGGGGGGGGGGGGGAGGAAGAGGAGAGATAGGAGAGAGAAAAAGAAAAAGACACACACACACACACCACACCAACACCAGCTCTCCTGGACCTCTCTTTTCTCCAAGACTGCCAAGCAGGTCCCTGAACAGGCCTAAGTCTGCTCATCTGAAGTCCAGGGCTGTGATCCTGCTGTTTGCTTTGTTCCTTTCTCTCAGGATCCTGAACTCCTCCATCTCATGGTCACTGCAGCTGAGGCTGCCCCCAACCTTCACAACTAGTTCTTTCTTATTTGTAAGTATCAGGTCAAGCAGACCATCTTTCCTCATCAGCTCTTTGACCACCTGTGTCAGAAGTTGTTCTCAATGCACCCCAGAAACCTCCTAGATTGTTTGTGCCCTGTTGTGTTGTCCCTCCAGCAGGTATTGGTGTGGTTAAAGTCTTCCATGAGGACCAGGACCAGCAAACGTGAGGCCTTTCTCAGACAGCTGTAAGAAGCTTTATCTTCTTCCTGATCAGCCTGTTGGAAGAGGACACCTACCACATCACCACCCACATTGGCCTGCCCTCTAATCCTGACCCAGAAGCTCTCAGCTGGCTCATCACCTAGGCATCACCCAGGCAGAGCCCCATGCCTTCCCGTGACTCACTCTCATACAAGGTGACTCCTCTTCCTCACCTTCCCGGACTGTCCTTCTGCAGGAGCCTGTATCCACAGCAGTTCTCCAGTCATGTGAGCAATCCCACCACAGCTGTGTGATCCCATGAGATCATAGCCCTGCAGTCACACACAGGCCTCTAAATCCTATTTGTTCCCTGTGCTGTGTACAGGAACTTCAGGGAGGCACCCAGTTGCGCTGATTTCCCAGAAAAGTTGTAAGAGCTTCCTCATAATGCTGCTTTCTCAACACCCCCTTATTTGTGTGCTTCCACTTGCGGCAGGCCCCCTTCTGCCATGTTTTGTTGTTTTTGAGGTCTCTCCTTCCCACATCACCCTACTATTCTGCTTGCCATCCTGGTCCACCACTTCATTTGATTGTTGGTCACCATCTCCCTTCTCTGGCTTATCTAGTTTCGAGATCTCCTTGCCCTGTAAGGCCAGCCTGTTGGCAAAGATACTTTTGCCCTACTTGGCCAGGTGGATCCTGTCTCTTCCAAGCAGTTCTCAACACTCGAAGAGGGTCTCATGGTCATAAAAGCCAATCCCCTATCATAAACACGCTGCACAACAAGCTGTTGACCTGCAGGATCACTCCACTCCTCCTCTAGCCCTTCCCCCTCATCAGCAGGATCAAGAAGGCACCTCCTGCACCACCATGCTCTTGGTCCTCCCTCCCAGAGCCACGCAGTCACTCTTGATACACTCCAGTCTCCCCTGCAGTACCACTGGTGCCCATGTGGAAGAGCAGCAGAGGGTAATAGTCGAAGGGCCAGACGAGCCTTGGCGGTCTTGCTGCAGAATCCTGAACCCAAGCCCCTGGCAGGCAAAAAAAATACATAATATTCTGAATTAGGGAAGAATCAGACCAAGCATGGACTTCTGCATATCAGACTACAAATGTCTGTGACAGCTGGTAACTGGGAAATAGTTTCCTAAATTACAGTAGTGTTTTCATAGTATATTCAGCTTCATTTGCCAGTGTGAAACACTAGACATTATACATATACACATACAACATCGACTCATTTGGCCTGTCTAGAATCGACAGTTCACAGCATCAGCAGGTTCTGAATATATCACATCCTCTGCACTAATGGAAAAGCAGCAGCAGCTGTGAGGAACACCAATAGACTCTTAAATATTGGTTCTGTGGTGGTACAATCGATCTGAGGATATATACTAAAAGCTGCCTTTAATTAGCCCAGTATTTTGTGTTGCATTTTGCCAAGCATGACTGCAGCCTTCAGAAGGTAAGAACACAGCAATAACAGGAAGTCAGAAATTCCTGAGAGGAAGCAGAAGGGTTTGGGGACTCCCAAAACAGTTGCCCCTAGAAGTAAACAGCACCTAAAAATACAGGCAAGAAACAGAAGCAATATTGCATGGCTAAGAACTAATGCTAGTGTGGGTATGATATAAGCAAATTACCAGACACAGAAATTGCAAAGGCAATACTAGAATACACAATAGCCCAGCAATTTTCTAAAACAATCATCAACAGAACAAAGCACACAGTGTTACACTAAATAAAAGCACAAAACCGTTTTCAAATACTTTGAGTAACGTTACAGATCTTGAGGGATGAGAGGGGTGATGGGACAGGAGCAACACAAGTTATAACATTTGTTACACGTGTGAGTATTTGCAAGATAAGCATGTAAGACTATCTGTGCTTAAAAATCCATAAGACAAAACTGCTGAAAGTTGACTTGAAGGCATCCTACCTACTGCCATCCTTTAACAAATGACAGCAATATCTTTGCTATGCTGGCACTCATTACCACTAGCATTATGTCTCAAAGGTCTTTTTACATCACTACAATATTTACATTCCTTTAGAATTTTCAAGTAATAGGTTTTAGATTGTATCATTTTCCAAAATCTTCTGAGATTTCCTTATAGAAGTCCTTATATAAAACTCTATGTATAAACGATCCTGAGTCATAGGTAGAGGTTTAATGGTATTCTTTAAGGAGATTTAATCAGAGTGCAGAAACATCAGTATTTCTCACTGTCAGCCTGCAGAGAGCTGAATGTTGATACTGCGGATACAGGAAGAGGCAAATAGAGCTTTGTTTTCAGAAAAAAAACTATATGGCTTATGTTAAAAATGCAAAATGCATACAGAATGCTGAGTACTTAAGAAAAATCAAAATCTAAGATTACTTTCTCAGAGCATGTCATACAAATTTGGCCTAGAGTGATGTTATATGTCAGAGGTAGCCACCCTTCTGCAGCTGAATTTGTTCTGCTTTTTCTTTCCTCCTCCTCACCCTACCAGGAGCCTTTCTGCTCTGAAAACTACTTCTTTGCTATGGATTTCTGTGACTACCTTGTCACTGCCCCCTCCTGCGTCCGTCTGCCGCTGCCTCCTCATGGGCTATCATTTCCTACTCTTACTGGATCCAACAGCACCAACCTGGAAAAAGCACTCCACTTTGCACCTTACCTCTAATGCTAACATACCTCTTCAGGTAGGAATGGCAGTCTATGTACACATTTAAAAGAGGAGTCCACATACATGATGAGTTGCACACACTTCATAATTACCTTTTCCATTGTGTGTATGCACACAGCTCAAGGAGGGTAAACAACAGGAATCCCTTACAGTTCTCCTGCACCTACCAGAAGCCATCATGGAGAACAAAACGTTTCTCCAGTTTTCAAAACTTCCCTGTCCCTGCTGGCACAGCCAGACGACACAAGAAAACTGCTGCCCATTCCACTAGTTTTTTTTTGACTCAGTAGTTGGAGCAAAAAATAAAGGGAAACAAAAATAAAGAAGAGGCTACCAGGACTGGAGCTGGGAAAGGAGATTAAGTTAACATAGAAACAGATATTCAGGGGCAATGGACTAGTGATAAAGTGGAGAAAGGGGAAAAGGATAAGAGATCTGGAAATGCTGCTCCGCGCTTTGCTCTTTCCCAAGCCAACAGCATTGCAGGCTCTCCTACCCTTCAACTTATTTTCCTATAAACTACCACACTTTGCCACACTTGAAAGCTGTTTCTACAGTAGCCTTCTCCCCCCTAGTCTTTGGTTGCATTCTGCCCTCAAAATGTCCTAAAACTTTTGCTTCCTGCAAAGCCTAATTCACCTCCTAGTTTCTATTTTGAGGAAGCATCATGAGGGAGAATTTCCTGCCCCTGAAGTGTTTTCATTGACTGGAAACTTCATACATGGAACTATGAAAAAAAAACCAAACACACTAGCAAAACAACAGCTTTGTTAGAACTGGTCTTTCTCAAAACGTAGCAGAATATTTTCTTAATACCCCCTCTCCCCCCCCTTTGTGAATGAAGCTATCACAGCCCCTCACACTCTGCTGAGCTGCTGTCCCAACAGGTCTCTCGCAGCAAAGTCTGTTCTAGAAGCACAGATCCTTCCTGGAAAACACAAGAGAACTGAAACTGGAGGAGGGGAAGGGAGAGTCTTGGGGAAAATACTCCTAACACATTTTTATTATATCCTGTGACAATATTTTCAAACCAACTTCAAAGTACTCGTACCAAAACTTATTTTCAGGCAAGTAAAAAGGCATCCAAATTCAGAGAACCAGCACGATATGCTCTTATTCCCTCACTGAAGTTTTATCCCTGCAAATATCCAATGTCCTGCTGATTTACATCAGCATCAGGCTGGTAACTCCTTACAGCATTAGAGCGCGCTGCCCTGGAACAGTCTGTACTCACCGAAGCATCACACTAATCTTGTTTAAAGCCCAGATCATCATGGCTAGGATCCAGATCAGAAAAAAATTCAATAGAAAAGCAGAGCCAGTGCAAGGTATTTTGTCACCCTGAAAAGGCAGAAATATCTCCTTGTAACAGTAACTGCCCATAGCTACTTTCTCCCTCCCCTTTAAGTTGCTGTTCCTATAACAGCAGCAGTGAAGAACGTACTGCACAGCTGAGCTAGAGGCTGAGGCATAATCGTATCTCCTGCTCTCTGCTGTCCCAGCCACCCACCTCTGCCAGACACGTGGGAAAGTCTGCTGCATGTGACCACCACAAATAGGAGCATCCAGGTTTAAAGATGCTTACTCCCAAGCATTTGTGCCACTTCTCTACTTTCATAGCTGAGGCAGCAGAATATGAGATATGCACCTCAGAGGCCTTAGTTCACCTCTCGTATATTGGCCTAAACAATAATCAAAGCAGGTAAGCACCAAGCATCAAACTGTGAACTAAGGCAGCTGAGCAGAGGTACCTTTTTGTGCTCCTAACAAACCTCTGTACTGGGGAGCAGCCCAATAATGGAGAAAAAAACCTAACACTTACAAAGCAACAGAGTCAGAGACTACCAAATGTAAAGATTACAGCTCAACAGCTAAGGTGTAATCATACTTTCCTATCCACAGCCTTTCTTTCTAACCACCTTGAGGATTATCTCTTTTATTTACCAGAGAGATGAGAGCAAAAGTCATCATCTGGATCTGATGAAGAAACAAAACAGACCCAGGATGGCCATAATAGAGCCAGAGCCAAGTGAGAACAGTAATGTAAGGACATTGACCCAAAGTCCCATGCTTTCCCTCCAAGACTATTTTCTCATTAATACATTATACTTCCATTCCATTTAAGCACCTCAGATTAGGTATTTTTGGATACCAGAGTATTTGATTAGCTATACTAAACTAAACTAACTGACTTTGAAATACTGTTCAACATACTGTTTTACCTTTTGATTAAATCTTTTATCAGTAATGAACTCAATACATGGCTTAGTATAGTATATTGTACCAGAAGTCTGGTTAAATAATTACTTCCTGATTATTTCAGGTTAAAAAAAAAAATGAAATAGAAGCCCAAAGTCAGGGATTAGATTATTGCATGAGATTGTTGGTTAAGTCTGTTCTTCCTGCTCAATGCAAAATAATGCATCTGTCCAACAACTACATCCTTCTGGTAGCCTGAGTCCTTGCTGCTGTTCCCCGCCCGCCCCCCAAGTCTGTTCTCCATTCCACAGCAAAAAGTTATTCCACAGGGGTGTTTTCTTCCCCCTCCCCCCCCGCTTCTGGGTTTTAAGCCTTACTCTGATGAGACACCTTCTCATGAGTCCTGGGTGGACTCATCATTTCCTACTAGAAAGGTTCAGTTCTTTTTTTTTTTTTTTCCCCTTGTCTAGGCTGGCAGTGAGTGAAAGGGGTAGTTCTTGCAGCCCATCCTCTGGCCCCTCGCTGGAGGAAGGCGCATGTCAGTCACAGGCAGAAGTCAGGGCACACAAAGAGGTGTTTGTGCAGCATCTCCCCTCAGCCCTCCCTCTTCTCATCTCCTCCAGCCCTAGCTCTCCCTGGGCACCTCTAGAAAGATACAGCTGCCAAGAAAGTGAAAGAGAGCGAAGCAGAAGAGAAAGGTATGTCTTGTTCCTGAAATTATCCTTGTGCACTTGTTCTTCTGATGCTAGTTACAGGATATAGAATTAGAAATATATATATGGGAACATGCAGGAGAATATTTGGGGGGAGAAGCAGATGCACTGTAGGCAGAAGATGTTAGACAAGATAGATGCATGGGTACAACAGAGCTAAAGGTAAGTTTTTCACTATCTCACTCTTCACAAAGTTGGATGTTACAGTTAATATGAAGTCATTAAACATACTACATTACTTTCCTGTACTCAACATTACTGCAAAGTTAGCAAATGTGGGGAGAGGTGTGTTCACAATGAATTGCTGTCTTTAGGAAAACTAAATGGGTTTTAATGAGAACTCAGATCCTGGAAAGAATCATAGTATTGATGGTAATTACAAAGCAGTAATTCACTGAATTCATCCTCAGTGGATTAGCTGCTGTCCTTACAATGCACCAACTGTTCAAGCAAAACAGATCTGAAGGATTTTTTTTTCCAATGGAAAAAACCTCCTTCATAATATCACAGCTATGCAGCTCTTGTGTAATCATTCCTTATGAATACAATAATAAACCTAACTATAACGCACTAACACGTCTAAATATTTAAGTGTTTAGCTCACCTTTTTACAGGTGTTCCTGAAACAGAAGCTTGACAAATGAATAATAAATGATAAAAAGCATTCTGTGTTGAAGAGGTATTTTTAGCTCAATGCACATCAAGAAAGCAAAAATATATGAAGTTTGCTTCACCTCTAAGTGTAACTAGCCAGCTTGGTTACGCAGCACTTGCCACTGAACTGATCAGAAAAGGCCATACACCAAAAGGATATCAATCAGACCAAAGTACTCTGTTTTCAAGCTCAGGCAACTGGAAATACACGGATTGCTTAATAACACTAAATTGTATGTTTAATGATTGATAAACTGAGTTTTAAACATTTATCTTTTCCTCCCCAAATAAGCAGAATCTCTAGAAATGCCAGTATACACACTGTCATTTCTCACAGGTTCCCCCTCTCTGTATCCTGCTTCTAACACCTGAGCTCCTACTGATATCATTTGACCTCTCAAGCGCGTTACAATACTCAAGAAAAGTTTCCCTGTTGTTCTTGGCCATGAAGGCTGAAACTTGGGTTTTTCTGTTTTCTTTTTGGTCCTTTTCAGAACTCCCTTTGCATCCAGCAGATCCAAAGACTATATGTCACCAAATTGCCTGACAGGACAATTCAAAAAACCTCTCAGCTGAATGAACAGGGATGGCAATGACTGCTGACACAGCATGACATATTCCAAAACTACCTGTTTTCCTTCAGGCAAAACTCTGATTTCAAAGCACTAGTTTTCCTAGCTGAACTTATTCTCAGAACTTCACTTATACCATGTCAAAGTAACCAATGAAGTAATTCATCAAAAACAACTTATGGAAATACTGTGAGTTCATTTTAAATATTTTTAGATGGCTTTATTTCTGTTAGAATTTGAAACAGCAGAGTCTTAATAAAGCAGCCTGGTTAGGCTGGATTGTCACCTCTTCAGCAAGTTTAAAAAATAAACAAATGTCAGACTATTTGCTGGCAATGATTCTTTGAGTCACCTCGGTGATTTTTTCATCAAATTTCTCTGGTTTGCTCCACAAGAAAAGAGTTTTTCTGTGTTATGTGAAAGCAGATAATGTCTTTTACACACATTTTAAAATAAACACGCACTTACTAGCTCTGTTATTTACCTATGCATTCAGTAACATTCCATCATCTGTGAAGCCATATTCAGGAAAAGAAATCATAGTAGTTTGTCAGAAGTAGTATGCTGTGTCTGGAAGGTCTGTTGAGTCTATCACCATTGATCCTGTGCAGTTAGTTAATAAAATATCTCAGTTCCTTGGGAATCTTTCATCCGCAAATAGGCATCATTTTCTTACAGTAGAGGAGTAACTTTTTGCAAAGCTTCTGAAAGCTTCCTGTAAGTTAGTATCTGCAAAAAAATAGAGGAAATATTTAAGTAGAAATAAAACAACACCGAATTTTCTGAACACCAGCAATATTGAACAAGTAACTGACCTGTTAGTACAGCTATCTGTCCATAGCTCACCAGCACAGGACCTTGCTTTGTTAATGCTGATGTTGTCTGCTATCCATATCAAACTTCTCAATGATGCACTACAGTAATACCCTGTTACATTCCAAGGCAAACAGTGAATTACTTTAAACTGTAGATCGTGATTTTTTTTTTTTCACCCTGCAAATTTGACAGTCTACAGATAGAATCTGACCATTTTCACAACAGAACGCACTCCTGTGATCACATTGCGAAGATAGGCAGATGGCGACAGAGTCAAATTAGCATCCCAACCAACTCCAACTAGGGAAAGCTCATCCAAATTATTAGGAATACCAAATATACACAAGAGCAAGATATTATGAACACCTCATCCTGCAAAGGCACAAAAACCTCGCTTCATAAATTCCATTTTCATGAAACTCTTCTTCCACAAAATATTAATTATTTAAGTCCAATTATCTGAATAGAAAAATATGCTTGGCATTGGCGTTCATCAAGGCACAGCATATACAAACCTGTTCTCTTTGGGCATTAGACTTCTGGGAGCAGAACCCTCATAACCGTGCAGTGTTTACAATCGTACAAAATAAAACCATTATTATAATAATACAGATCCTTTACTTGAGTCCAAAAAACAACATCAGGCAAAGTTAGAACAATGTTTACTTTATTTGAGAAGTAGTTTTGAGGTCTAAAACTAATAAAGACAGTACGTTATTTAATACTGCACTCTAAGGTAATTAAAAAATAGATCCCCAAGGCCCTATTAGTAGTAGTTTATAGGACTCTCCTACTCAAAAGCTCACTCACAAGTTCATGGAAACTAAAAGAAATCATTCAATGAATTTTGCTTCTAAGACAGAAGTTAGAAGAGATGAGAACTTATTTTCATTTTAGTCATATTCCTTAATACATTAGACACTTTAATATTTTACTTGGCTACCAGTGTTCAAAAACACATCTGCACAAGAACTTATGAAAATATAAACAAAATGCATTCAGGTGTAGTATTTTATCCATTATATGAATTCAGGTTTCCAGGTTTCCTTAGTTATAATCTCTGGTTTTTCATTCATCAGCTGAAGTAGTAGAAGATCAGCAAGATAGGTATGCTGGTGATGTAACCACCCAGGGAAAAAATTACTACAGAATACAGTAAAGTCACACATTTAATAGCTTCTTGTTTGTTTTTCAAGGGTTACCTCGAGAGTTTTACAAAATAACACAAGTGAGACTCTGTATACCATCATAGTGACTTCTATATCAAGGATGCTAGAGTTTTTTGTTCGAGATAGCAGCCCTACTGTCTCAACTTGGCATCTGACAGTCTTTGATTGGACATTGCTTTATTCCTGGTTATTTTCAGATTAGTCTAGAATAGGCCATTCTGCAGCCTCATAGGAAAGACCAGGAACCAGCCCATAATGCTGGATCAACTCCATAGTGCCAGCAGGATGAGGAGCAGCAGTTTTGCCATTCTCTTTTCTTGGCAGTAAAACACAGACAGTTGGGAATACACATAGAGAGAGCTGTTGAACAGAGCTGAGCATTGCTCTGGATTAGTTTTCAGAGTAGAACTGCTATTTAAATTCAGAAAGCTAAAGCCTTCTCTGCTCAAGCAAGAGGAAAGGTAAAAAACAAAAACAAACAAACCAGTCTCCCTCCTTCTAATACCAATAAGATCTAGGTTGAAGCATTGTTCAAAATGCAGGACTAATTTGTAAGTGAATGCAAGTTCAAGGGTCTTACCCACAGCTTTGCGGCATAGTCTCTGTGCAAAAGCAGCACGGAATAGCACAGCTAGCGTTAAGGAAGCTCGCTCAGATGATGGAAAGCAGAGTTTTGCAAGGAATAATTTATGCTGTCTTTTAAAAAGTAGTATCAATTAAACCACAATGACCTCTTGTAGCATGACTCAGCTAAGTAGTTTTCAGGACCAAAAGAAGACAAAGATTTCTCAATAACTCTAGCATATTACAGCCTGCAGTGTGAAAATCACCAACACTGCAGTCCAGGACAGCAACACCTCAAAGCACCGCTGAGAGCTTCAGCTTCCTTTGCTATGTTTAACACTTCAAGTTTCTTGAGCAGTCAAGTCACAACAGGTTCAAGAAGCTTCATAAGCTTTAAGGGGAAAGATATTACTAATTTTTATATGAGCCACTCTTGTTTCAACAGCTCTCAAAGAGCCAAAATCACCAGGAAGGCAATGAAAAACATCTGAACATTTTCCCTGCTTTGGTAACATTTAATACATTCATTTACACCACTGGGAGAACACGTCTAGCTCAAAGCAATTTTCTCAAGGTGAGAGGCCAAAGAAACAACAAAATTGCCAGCAACAGAAGCCTCAGTTCCCCAGAAAAGGAACAGGTTGTATAGAAAGCAATGAATATCAACTCCATGGCTATGTTTACCTCATAGGAGGAAACACTCTCCAGCATAGAGACTCAAATCTCCAAAAGCTCACAGGAAAGAAGAAAGGCAAGCCTGAAAGTAAACCAGGAAAACTGATCTGTTCAACAGCTACACCTGTTTCACATATCTCATTTCTCTTTAGCACTACTGCAACAGGAAGCTTTGCAAAAATGAAGATGGTCTCAGCTCTGTGGCTGCTGAGCGTGCTCCTGGGTACCCACACGGTGCCGTCCCCTCATCTCTCCTGTTACAAGAGGGCCCTAAGAGACCACAGCTGTCACAGCATCCCCAAAGGTGTGGCTAACCTTCGACGAATCGATCAAAGTCTGCAAGATCACTTCTGGGAAGGCAAGGGCTGTGAAATCATCTGTTACTGCAACTTTAATGAATTACTCTGCTGCCCAAAGTAAGATTGTTTTCCTTTTCATGTTTACACAGAATAAGCTCTATATAACCCTTCATTGTATTTCCATTACTTTACAGTTACTACCTGAGGAATGAGCTACCATTTTAAAGAAATCACTTCAGGTGGTTTTAAATTATATCAAGATATAGCCTTTTTTTGTTTTTTCAGTAGCTCACCTGGGATTTGCCTAGCATACTTGAAATCTGCATGTCCTATTATAGCAAAATCTAATATCCAGATCACTCAACTTTTGACCCTTCTGCCAATAACTGATCTACACCAATGTTAGAACTATGATAATTCCTTATTGACAGCACTTTGCAATGAAGATGTTTTCAGGACCATCAAAGTCTTTAGATTCCTGATACACAATAAAGAGTTATGTTGCTATTCTCAGGCATATGCAGATATGCCAGCTGAATAAATGATTCTGTGGAGACAGGTAGGAAAGTAAATGGGGTGGGGGGATGGGAAGGGGAAGAGAAATAAGTCCACAAATGCCTGCAAGGGAGGGAAGATTTAGCCCAGGAAGCACTGACACTTGCCTAGCTTGCTGACATTGTGCTGACAGAGCAGAACAGAGAAATTTTGATGGAATGTGGGTTTTGTTGTTTCAGAGAAAGAATGTACATTTCAACAAATTTAATGTTGAGTTAATAAACACCACCAGCCTGTGATTTACTGGCTTGAAATGATTAAATACATTAAGAGGTATCATCTCGTTCACCTTTTCAGCCAAACATTTTCTTCAGGAAATTTAGATTAAAACATCAACACTTCAAAAGTAATCATTTTTGCTTACCTATATAATGCCAGCAAGTGATAGTGGCCATGAAACATTAGTGCCCCTCTTACCACCCAAGCTTCTCAACTCCCCTAAAATATAATAAAAGGTAACTTTTAAGTACTCACATAGGATCAATAGGTCAGGACACTGGATTTGAACCAAGCAGGAATGAATTCTAAAGTTAAAAATTCTTTTTGACCGCTCTTCTGTCAAAGCGCATTTAAACCAAGAACATTTTTCCTATTTCATTCTCCCCCAAGCAACATACAGTGATCTCACCTTGAAGCACACTTTAGCTTCCAGCTTCAGTCTCTGAGTTTTAAACAGTCATTGAAAGCCTCTTTTTTGATACAAAACCACAAGAAGCCTACCTTCATCCATCTCGAGGCACAGAAGACCTACCTTGTAGGTCTGCTCTCAGGACAAATTGCACTAAACTATGTGTGTACATGCCCGAGTTCTTTATTTTTTGTAATATCACATATTTGGTAAGTTTATCTTCTCAAAGCAAAAATACCAGAGATTTCACACAAGTTAGCCAATGAAAGTTTTGCTATCACTTCCAAAGCAGAGGTAGATATATGGTATCTTCATATAGATCAGGAGTTGTATTTGCACAACTGAAAGAACATCCTGCAAATATAATCCCATATACACCCCACCAAAACAACCCAAAACACTCCCTATCCTCCCTCCCCCCCCCCAAAAAAAAACCCAGTTGGAAACATTTGTCTCGTTAAAGCTCCGATAAAGCAATAATCTAAACATTTAAATATCTGGTAATGTCTTTCAGAGATATTTTCTTTGGACCAAAGATATCTTTTGTGATCCCCTGCAACAGTCAGTGACTGACATCAAGCCTACCAGTGAAGACAAGAGGCACATCAGTCTACAGTTACCTAACAGTGCTTTAAAAGAAAAAAATAAACCCTTCCTTTCTAACCACAATAGAGTGTCTCTTCTTACACTGTATGAAAATTTCTTTTCTAAATCTTTTTGGAATCTTAAAGACATAAGTAGTAAAGTTTTCCTTTCAAACTTGGTAGCTGCCTTAATTTCCATAACCCTCTGAAACTTGGTACAAGGCTCATCATTGTCCTAATATGCTTCTCCCAGCAAAAAGCCTACCTCTTTTTAAATAAGGACAACATTCTCAACCAGTTTTGATATAGGAACTTCAAGCTTAATATTTAATGTGGTTAAGAAGGTGAACCTTGTAGCAACCTACTGTATAATGTGGTTATGAATGTGACTCCTTGTAGCAACCTTCTGTAATGCAGCTTCCTATTGCTTTATTGTTGTTACACAGTTAATGTTGTCTTAAGTTGAAGCTACTCAATATCTGGCACTTCTGTAGATAAGTTGCCAGGTTCTATTTAAGCATCTTTAAGGAAGAGAAAAGAAAAGAAAAAAGCAAACTTACACCACTTGTATTTTGAAAATTCCACTAGAAAAATTGTCAAAGCTCACACTAATAGCAACTAAAGCATACTCAGGTCATAATTATGTCTAACTGGTCACCTGCATAACAATGAAATGCATAAAACCTTAGTTAAAATGTTTAGACTTAACATTGCACTTTGACTAGAACAGCTGCTAGAGCATATACATTCAGAAAGGCATCTGAAGAGGATAGGACTGATGCAAGGTCTGTTAAGGCAACACAAAAATACCTCAAGCAGCTTTTGGATCAAGCTTTGTTTGAAATACAGTACCTCAGAATTAAATTAAAATACTGGCTTTGTGTTTAGGGTAGCCTTGTAGAGAAGTAGCTAGCAATGAGAAGACAAAGAGGTAACTAGAAATATTAAAAAAAAAAATCTTATGTTTAAGAATTAGCATGGTCTAGCTAATACTGATTACAATACAAGAAAAATAGCCAATAGTTTATGTACCTAAGTTTAAAAAAAGCCACAGACTTACAAGCCAGACTTGAACAAGCCAGACTTACAGGTAGCAAGCTACCTTATTGCCCAATATACAGAAACTCTTTAGCTATCAAGTCAGTCACATGGAAAACATGTAATATTGATGCAACTATTTTTAGTCTTTTTCCCTCAAAGCAAAGTACCATGCACCTAATAAGATTATAGCCTTACCCCATGAAAACTGCTATTACCAATTCACCAGAGTTTTACTTCATAAAGAGTATGAAATATCACAATGACTGTGTTCTTCATCTTTCAGCAAATGAGGGCTGGATAGTGTTTTTTGTTTTGATTACACATAACTAATAATAAATGTTTCAAGTGAATCTGTTTGTACTATTTTTACCAAGTAATTTCTAGGCTGTCTGTTAGACAAACAGTTTGTGTCCCTGGGCTTTTTTAAGCCTGGTTTGTGTAATTATTCCTGAGTCATTCAGGCTTCCTACCAAATAATCAGCTGAGAGGCTGGGGGGTGGAAATCTGGCAACCAACAGTCCAAATATCCAAAGTCAGAGCTCTGAGAAAACATATGGTATCCACTCCTGTGGAAAGTCCCCTCTAAGCTTCTAGCAGTAATAAGCGCATGCAGCTTTTGTTGGTCCTGCCATCTAGTTTCTACATGAATCACCCTGCGTATGTCATTCATGGCTTTTCAGAGCGGCAGCAGCAAAAATTTTTAGGGCAGAGGCACAACTGGGTAGTAAAGTTAGCAGGCAGTTTTCAGTTACTTCCCCTCTGTCACTACTGACTAGGGGAAATCCACAGTCCACAGGAGAAAAGTTTTGCTAGTTTTCACATGCAGGATAGGATCACTGAGGCTGCTATTTTAAGACTTATTTTCCATAGAAGCTTTTGCTTTTGTCTCTTTCTCCCCCAAGAAAGCTTCTACAGGTCCTGCCAGGCCCACATGAGAGCACTCACCCCTGTCATGCATTCTGCACTAGGGAAGAAAAACCTTTATCTTTTGGACATCCTATTTACTGCCAGGTTCCCCAACTGTTTCTCTAACCAGTAATTTGTGCAAAGAATATATAGCAAAATGTTTGCCATCTTCAGACAACTTTACAGTCATTACAGTGAAATGGATACTAAAATATTTCCTCAAAGGAATATCAATTTTAGCTACCACTAGCTAGGTATCATTAACTAGCTTGAACTTAGGCCAACAGCACAGAACTTTAATGTGGAAATACATGAGACACTGCAAGTGAAAGAAATTAGGCCACTGATAGCTACTGGGAAAGCAGCCAGTTTGAGTTTAGGATTTATCATTCAGTCCTGAGCAAGAGTGCAATGGGTCAAAAAAAAAAAAAAAGCAGAATAGGACAGCATCTCAGTTTTAGTGATCTCAAAGTAGTTTTCAAAAGAGTTACAAGATTAACATCTAGCAGATTAGATTATAAAAATACTGCTTTCCTAGTTTTCCAACATTAAGACTTTTTAAACATCTTCTGATAACACTAGGAGTTGTAACATATGCTAATTAAACAAGCTGAAGCTGTGTCCTTTTCTGCTTTGAGATGAGAAGTCTTTTCTCCCTGTCAACCTATGTGCACAGCTTAAAACAAAGCCGGGAAAAAACCCCCAAGAATCAAGTTTCATATACCACGCATTTAGACAGGAACAATAGTTATCAGTGAAAAATACAAGAAATCATACATAATATCCTCTCCAACACTGCAGATTTCACTAAGATATTCAACTAGAAGCAAGAGTATTTAACTCCTAAAAAAAAAAAAGAAAAGAAAAAAGAAAAGGTAACAGTCGATAACATTCTCAACAGCCCTGAGTTAATACAGGCAACAAAAAAAATAGTACAGGAAACCATATCAAACCAGCATCAGCTCTGCCTTTCATTCTCCAATTAAGTTCTTAGCAACAACCAATGTAGATGAATGAAAGAAAGTCAGCAGTTACAGTATTTCTTCCCAAGTGGAAGGATCTCTCTGCACAGTATACTACTTTTAATCCATACTTATATCATTGAAATTCAAGAGCTGCAATTTTTTCTTTTTAATTTAGGAGCAGGAAGGCCTCAATGCTTGGAAGCACAGATCCCAACAACAATATTAACAAACAAATCAGAAAAGCTCCCATCAATTCTTGCTTCCAAAGAGGAAAAAGAAAACACTATTCAGCCATTTTTGCTCAGCCAACAAGCTGAACTGCCACTTACAGCCTTTTACCTTGGGAAGGAGGGAATCTACTGTCAGTTCTGCTACAGTTTTTTTTTTTTCTCCTTTCTTTTTAAAACAGTATTGCATCATGAGACTAAGTACATTCATAAATGTATCCTTGGCACACTTTAAAAAAATATTTGAACATCATCACATAAGTAGTCAAGTCTTAACTATTAGTTACAAGTAACTCACTAAATAAGTTACAGACACACCCAGTTGAGCAACAATATCAGCGATATTTATTTAAAATACTTTTGCTGAGGAAATTGTTTCAGAAGAGGTGTTTTTCAAATAAATCAAGATTATGAAAAATAAAAGAGACAAGTTCTCTGGGAGAAAAAGTTACAAAGAAAGCTTTTGCATATCAACAAAAACCCTCAGTCTTTTGATCTGGAGCCTGAGTCTCAGTCCCAACCTTTTCTGTCTAATGTACCCCACTATCCATCTTTAGATCTGGTTTGTTCTTGTCATTCTTCACTGAGTAGATGAAATATGTTAAGGTGTCCTTTTCATTCACTGGAATTGTCCTAAAATGGCAGCCAATTATCTATAAAGGAAGAAAGCAAGGAAATGAAATAATCACTTTTATATGCTGAAACTGAAAATTCAGATTTATATCAGCTACATTAAAGGAAGTTTAAAAGGTTCAGCAGGCAGTTCAAAAAAACCCCCCAAAAACACTCTCTCCTTCCAATAATTTTTAATTGTCATACAAAAACCAGGACAGGAACCTTTTTACTGACACCTATGAGCCAAATATACCCAATTGTACCCTAATTTCCCAACTAAAATGCCCTGGAAATTTTCAGAGAAGTTTAGCTTTCAAAACAAAGGTAGGAGTGACATTACATATATATAGGCAAAGCTCAAATATAAAACAAGTAACCACTAAAGAATGCAAACAGAACTACCATATAGAAATGAGAGGCTACTGCTCATTACTCAGGTTGAGGGATCTGTGTGAAGTCATGTTTAGAAACCAGTATGACCTTATATAAGAATCTTCAAGAATGATTATCAAACATTTAGCTCTTCAAACCAGAGCTGTCGATGATAAAAAAAAATCCATGTGATGTAACAACTAAAACCTGACAGTCTCTAAACAGTTCTTGAGCCACTTTTGCGATTCTGGAAGTTTCAGAAGGGACTGCCAACTTGAAGAAAGCAGAATTCTTTGGTAGATTGATATTAGCAGCAGGAAGTAAGGAAATTGGACTGCTCATTTAACTCCCATAGGGTAGAAGTATAAACATTTAGCATAATTAGAGAGTTAGAAGGCCTTCTAAATCTAAATTTTTTAAAGAAATTCACATCTATCTAAAAACAGTTTGAGCATGCCCTTCTCTCAGTTAGGACACTGACTCAGTGTACTAACAGCTAGAAGAGTGTCTGCTGTGCATAAGGACAGGTTACAAGGAACTATATGGACAGTCTAAACTAAGAAAGCCCTGCTGCTATAGCTCACAAAAACCCATGGTTTAGTCAAAGCACATGACAAAGCGACTTGCCTGTTAACCTATTTACATCAAGAAGCATAAACCAGGGCATGCATTATATGAGATGTACCTGAAGCAGACCCTTGGGAACGTCCATTTTACAAAAGCTGCTTGTGCTCTTTCAGATCACAGTTGTGTTAAATTAGAACTGGCCACACTTCAATTCACAGAAGACCAAATTTAAAATCCTTACTTGTTGCTGCAGAAGCCCTGGCAGTACACTGCTGTTTTACAGCTCGGCCTTGAGATCGCTCACACATATAAGAACCTTGGCTTTAATCCACACTGATTAGTGGAGAGACCAACAAAATGTCTGCACAGGAGTCACAGAAGTACAACAGAGTGCATCACCACTCAAAACCGAAAACAGGGAAATCTAGCTATTATTTTAAGGGAGAAACACCAGTTCTTCAATGTATTTACATCGGCATTCTGTAAACTGCACCAGCGCGGTGCAGAAGGATCCCTTAAAAACTGCACTCACACACAATAAAGCAAGCACTTTGTTACTTTTATCAATATTGATAAAGGAAAAACTCATTTCATGAAGTTCCATTTTCTGATGACAGATTTCAGTTTTATCAGTTAAATACTAGTGTAATATAGAAATCTGTTTTAGATTTTTCCATACTTTCTATACAGAAAGATCTATGTTTGTATTAACTTCCAAAAGGAGTGTATACTACTTAAAAACAGTGTGGAGTTGAAACAGATGAGTTGTTGCATGTCTCTGAATAACACAGAAATGTGGATTTGTCTGCACATCAGTCACGCTTTCACCATAGGTATTCTACTGCGAATACTCAGAAACTGTGAGGTAGCAGTGAAATTCTAATAGGACAGAGACTTGGCTTTAAAAGCAAGTTAAGAGTCCCTCCTCTGGAAAGGACTTTTACCTTTGATTTATTTGGCTGAGAAGTGGTGACCAATGAAGGAAGCTAGATAAGCAGTTCCCTTTTGTTCTCATAAAATCCAGATTACATAGGCTCTTCATACTAGGATCACACAATACAGAAAACCACATGGCATAGCAAGTTGCATTTTCTGTTATGGAACAAACACTCATACATACTTCAACAAGCTGTGCTTTGTTAAGTCCTGGTCTGGTCTGTAGCTTGAAGTGTCTTTTGTACCTTCGAAGTGTGTTTACTTGTAACTGATATAAATCAACCTAGAAGACATGGGGGAACAGGAAGAAAGTCATCTAATTTAACTGATCAGAATTCATTTGTTAATAGTTTGCCTCTCAAGAACATACGGGAATCTTACAAAGTAGATGCACAAATGTAGACTGTCAGCTCAGTAGATTTCATTTTGAGAAAAGACCTCCACCCCACACCTCCCAGAAGAAAGCAAAACACCCTAGTCCAGTTTAAGACTATTTTACCCAACATGGTCTTTCTTCCCTTTTACAGTGACAGTATTTGGAACTCATTACTGTACTTTAATTAGTTCTGGGTTTTTCTTTGTTCCCCAGTTTGAACATGATTAATCAAAACCCCATAACAACTTTCATATTGTATCCATGAAGAGCTGGTTCACAGGAAGTCCCTATATTGTGATTTCAGCCATCATATTTTACAGAAGTTGCATAAAAACACAGCATAGCTGCACCATAAGACAGCATGTATTGGAACCAAGAAAAAGTCTAGAATACAAAGTTTTTTTGGCTTGAGGTGCAAGAAGAAAACAGCTGCTCTTGGTCTCCAAACATATTGCTGCTACATAAGCACAACGTAGGAGTTATGTGCATAGGCAAAGTTGCCCAGAACTATTTTTCAGCGCGAGTTGACAGTTGAGAGAATTGCACAAGCTCCTCTTAAGGATATAAATACACAACCTTAAACCAGTACTCCTTCAGTTTTGAATTCCATAAGCTCTGACCAACAGTCACTTCTCCCAGCAACACCTTACTCTCCCAGCTTCCTTGACAATGTCAACAGAGAACTCAATCAAAAGGCCGAGTAGGAAAAAAAGACTAAGAAAATAGGCTGAATGAGAAATTCTGCTAGATCACTTGCAATTACAGTAGCATACTCCAAAATCACAGCATTAAAGATCAATTATGGAATTCACTTCCACTCTAAATTCATTTAGTAACCTCAGCTATAAATTAAGAACTGTGCTACTGTGTACTTGGTAAACTGGTCAGAGTTGGTGCATACCACCTTATGCAATAGAAGATGGGTATCCTTTGGTGTTCTGAATTTTATGTGGCATAAATTCCACTTCCTACGGGAACCCATTCCCTAGAGAATCATGCATAGGAGTAGCAACAACTCTCTTCAAAGTCCCAGAAGCTAGCAGTACCATGGAAGCCTTCCTGTCTGTAGCCATGATTTCTAACAGCTAGTGACAGTAAAGATTGAGGAGGAGACTAGAGGGCCTTGAAGGTCCTCAGACGGATTTTTTTTTTCCCTTACTAAAGTGAATAATAAACCAAACTGCAGAAGGTCAAGAGCCTACAGGCATCACAGGGCCACAAAGATGATTAGGGGATTGGAGCATCCCCATACGAGCAGAGGCTGAGAAGGCTCAAACTGCTTATCCTGGACAAGAGAGGACTCAGGGGGAAAACTTATCAGTGTATACAAATATCTGATAGCAAGGTGTAAAGAGGCCAGACTATTCTCAGCAGTGCCCCAGGGATAGGACAAGAGGCAATGGGCACAAACTGAAACATAGAAGTTCTGTCTAAACATAATAAGACTTTTCTACTGTGAAGGTGGTTGAACACTGAAACAGGTTACCAGAAAGGCTGTTCAATCTCCTGGAGATATTCAAAACCCAACTGGACAGGGCCTTGAGTAACCTGCTCTACTTGATCCTGCTTGAGCAGAGGGCTTGGATCAGATTATCTCCAGCAGTCCCTTCGAACTTCAGATATTCTGTGACTATGATCTAAGGTATACAGTAATCAATGGAAAGGACATAGTACTATTACCTAAACAGCCATCTGAAATTCCTCAAATGCACTTCCCAGCCAGTTTTCTTGCTTGCAGCAGTACCATTAAAAAGCTTGCTTTTTCTGTTCCAGAAATACTCATCAGTTGTGACATATTTTAGAATTCTTGTATTGGAAAGCAAAACAGGCTTGCTGAAGAGCAGCAGCTGCCACTGTGCCAGGCAGCTACCATAAGTCACGTGGCAGATTAGGTTTAGATAGAACTTTCAGAGAAGTGATCCAACATATTTAACAGACAAAAACATAGGCTAGCATCAAATCCCTCCCAATCCCCTAAGACCCTCTCAGCCCGAGCCTTCAAACTGGAGCTATGTGCCTTCAGGCAGAGATTCGTGCACTAAGTTTTATCACTTACGTTGCTGATACCTGCAGATTTTGGCTATGAGGATGCCATTAAACTAATACTCAGTGAGCGATATCTGAAACACCTTGAAAATCCCTCTTAGAGGAACTAGGTAGGAATCACAGCCTCTGCTCAAAATTATCACACTGAAGAGCACCTGCTAAGCCAGGCTGCAGCGGAAAATCCAGTATACACGTAGGAAAACAGCTTTAGGTCATGACATCGTTCCTACAAACCTGGTGCCTTCTCTCCCACTATGCTATGGAAAAGGTTCAAAAGCTGTGGTTCACTTTCGTAATAGCTGATAATGTTTCACAGGTCTCCAGTGGCGAACACAGACAGGTAAAGTGCCATCCTCCTCCACTCCTTCCCTGCCTGACACTGAGCGTCTCTTCCCTGAACACGGGATAAAAAACAAAGAGCTACCCTCATTAAACTCTGAGTTAGGCTAGAGCAACAGAGTAACTGCAAGAACTATTCTGCAACACATTTTCACACACAGAAAAAAACGATTGGAAGGATAGGAGCAGTGACACATTTATATCCTGAGTCCTACGTGCAATTCCCTTAAAATTGTCAACTCCTGCAGAAGACAGATTTTGCTACTATGTGGCAAAGCATTGCTTGTACTAGAACTCTGAAAAGGAAGCATCAAGAAGGAAAATTTCAAAGTGACAGTTTCCTGAGAAAACTAGCAGACACTTAAACATAAGCTAAGAGTCTTTTTCATTCTAGTCTGTAGGATTAATACAGAAAATACTCCATAAGACTCAGACAGCTCTTGTTATACTAAGCACTTAGTGAGTCAGGAGTCTTCCCTTTTCCCCATCCCCCAAAACAAGGAAAGCTGTATCAGTGGAAAAGCAGCATTAGCACAGACTTGGTAGCTGTTAGGAACAAGCTTAACATAACAATTAGCAAACAACTATTTAGCTACCTCTGGAGTGTCGATGTCTTGCACTGGTGAGTCACCATCGTCATCACTGCCTTTCCTCTTTCTTCTATTCCTCACACTCTGAATTAAGTTTTTGTGGAAGTCACAAATATAAAGATGTCTCGCCTAAAAGAGCAACACCGCGCCTTTCAATCAAATCCACACAAGTACCTGCCCGACTTGAGATGTAAGCGCACGTACAGACACAGCCCTGCCGCAGTCGCAGCCGCATTAACCGGGCTCAGGAGGCTTTGCTATAGACCCCGCGGAACAAGGGCTCAGCCCGGGGAGCGGGACGTGCCGCAGCACAGCGGAGCAGCAGTAACTGACCGCAGAGGCACACGAATCCCCACAACCGCCCGTCGGGGCTCAGGGATCAGGCAACAGGGGCGATCTCCGTTGTGCTTCTGCACGCCCCGAACCGCGGGGGTTTGGGCTCCGCTTTCCCGTCTCTGCTCCTTTGTTCCGCCACCTGCGCAAGGTCAGGCAGCACGTACGCTTAAAAAAAGAAGTTTCCTTTTGCGAGGACCCGCTCGCTCTGAAAGCGGAATCCTTATGCACGCACAAAACCCGGTTTTCCAGGGCGGCGAGCGCCGAGTTCGCTCCGCATTACGGACCCGAGCGGCGCTACGCCTGCGCGGGGCCCCGCGGGCTCCAAACGCGCTGCGGCGGGCGCGGCTCCCGCCGGCCTCTGCACCGGCGCCGGGAAGCGCCAGGGCACAAACGGAGGAAGAAGCGACGGAGCCCCGCAGGGGCGGGCGAGCCGCGAAGGCAGGGCCCCGCGGGGCAGCTCCCGGCGCCCCCCCCCCCCCCCCCCCACTTACGCTCTTGTCCAGCTCGATCTTCACCTTCTTCTGCGAGATGCTCTTCTGGATCCGCTTGCTGAAGCTGGCGTTGCCGGCGGCCCGGCCGCACCGCTCCCCTTCCTCGCGCAGGCAGCACAGCTGCCCGGCCCCGGGGCCGCCCGCCGCCGCGCCGCCCGCCCCGGCCCCGGCTCCCGCGCCCGGGCCCGCAGCCAGCCCCGGCGGCGGCGGCGGCACCTCCGCCGCGGCGCCCACGCTGCCCGCGATGGCGGCGAGCAGGGCGGCGGGGTCTGCCCCCCGCTGCGCCGCCTCCTCGGGGGCGAAGCCGTTCATGCCCGGCGCCAACTCCCTGGCCCGCGGCGGGGACCCGCCAGGGCCCCGGCCCGCGCCGAACTTCTCCGCGCCGGACGCGCTGCCGCCCTCGGCCGCGGCACGACCCCGCGCGCTGCGGGCACAGACCGAGCCGCCGCCGCCGAGCGCCTGCGGCTACCGCGGCCCCGGCGCCCCGCGGGCCGCCCCGCTTCCTCCTTCCCCCTCTGTCATGTGGAGACTTTTCAGCTGTTTCCTATGCAACAACAGCAACCTGCCCGCGGCCCCGCCCCCGCCCGCCGCGCGTGCGCGCTTCCGCGCCGCGAGGTGCGGCGGGAACTGTAGTCTCGCTCGCCGCCTCCCCCGCCTCGGCCTGCGGCGCGGGAAAACTACAGTCCCCGAGATGCCCCGCGGCGGGGGGAGCCCGAGTGCCATTTTGCGGCACAGAGGACGCGGGAGAGGGGGGCTGGGGCGGTTGCTGCTCTCCGCGCTGGCGGCGAGGCCCGCCCTGCCCTGCGCTCCCCTTTCCCCGCCGCCAGGCGACCGCCCCCCTCCTTCCCTCCCTCCGCCGGGGCCGCGTGCAGCCGTTAAGATTTGAAACGCGCCCGTTGGCAGCAGCCCCGCCCCCGGCGGGGCCCCGGCGGCGCCGTTCGCCCTGTGCCGGCGGGGCGCAGGGGCGGCCGCACAGACTGGCAGGCAGGCAGGCAGGCAGGCGGGCGCTGCGGCGCTTCCCCGGCTGTGGCGGAGGAGGTGGCGTTTCCTCTGAGGCAAAGCTCGCTACTTTCACTTGCACGGCCGAGTGCGTAAACATACTTCAACCAAAAAAGGTCAAGACACCCGCGCTTCCTATTTTCTAACATCGCTGTTCCTGCAGCGGCTTTTACTTCTTCGTTATCTTCAGCAGCGTCCGCCCTTTCTTTTACTTTCTTTAGCTCTAATGTTTCAGCCTAACTCGTATTTCCCAGGATGGTTGTGTTGCTTGGATTTTCGTATTTTTTTCGCCCCCCCGTCACACGCCTGTCCCTTCGTATCTCGTTGCCTCCTTTCTTTTTCACCTGTTTTTCAGTAATGGTGGGAGAACAGATCCCGCTGCTCCGCACTGAATGGAGAGCGCTTTCTGTCACTGCAGTGTCGCCTTGCAAGTGGGAGCTCTTTGAGAGCCTCGGCTCAGCTTGTTACTTTGAGTCTGTTGACTGAGAATAACTGACTGTAGTCCTTTCTGTTAAAGCCAGTTTTAAAACGGCTGCAATTGGAGTCTAGCCTTGCATTAATTTCATAAAGATCTTTTAAGACAAAGACAACTTACAGGGCAAACTTTCTATTTTATTATTTAAAAGGCCTTTTGGTTAATAAACATGAAACAACAACAACGTGAGAATGTTGTGGGTTTTTTTTGTTTTTGCAAGTGATGATCCGGGACCTTGCTGTGTACAAGACCAGTTAACATAGATACTGTGAAAATACATGTTAAAAGCAAGTAATTTTTAGTTTCAGGAATTTACACAACTACATTAGAGAGGCATTATCATTAAACCAATTGCTAGTACAGCTGTCTACAGCAGAGTGACAGAAGATGCAAACTTTCGATGCATTTTTCTTCACATCCTGTCAAAGTATAAGCACTGAATATTGAGGTTTTGCTTTCCTTTCAAACTGTCACGAATATTCCCTTAAATCTAAGAAATGGTATCTGAACTGACTGTACTCAAAGCATAATGATTTAATCACTAAAATATTCGACCATATCAGTTACCATGCATTTTCAGCTTGCAGAACCAGAAGAAGAGTAATGGAGAGGTCAGTGAATGATCTGACAAGACACAGATCCTGTGTAAGCCAAAGTTCTAAGTGAGCCAGGGAACATGATTATAATGCAGCTTCAGTTTGTGCTGCAGATGGCTTTTTAATCTGATTACATAACCTGGTATTACAGACTATGGGTAGGTCCCACTTACACTTGGAACAGTGTAATTGAATGAATGATATAGTAAATAAAAAATTGAGCATAGAGTCATAGACAATAGAGAACACATTTCAAATATTTAAAGAGTATAGAGTTGAAAAATATGCCACACCCTGCCTTGTTATCAACTGAACATAAGTCTAAATAAAGTATCTGGGCATAATCTGTAAAATTGCAGACAACAAACTTCTAACTCACTTTTTAAGTTTCCTGTGATTTGACCATTTTAAAAGTTGCAATAATAAAGTGTTAAAAGAATGGTAGCAGGGTTTACCTAAGAAAAATATAGGAAGTACAAGCTAGGAAAATTGGGGCAAGGGTGAGTTCCAGGAATTCTTCAGTGGAAATCAGTGTCATGGATAGCAATTACTGGAATCTTACACTCTGTCTTTTGAGACCCATTTTCTTTAGATTGTTTTGACCATACTGTGAGCACAGCATATACCAGTCTAGGTTAAGAGCAGTTGAGGTTTGGCATACTAGGTTTGGTTGGTGTGATTTCATAAGATGGAAAGATCAGTTGTGCATTTTAAATCTCTATTTCTGATCTTCTTTGTATAGTTTGTGAACAGTTAAAGACTTTATTAATCAGCCATGCTTGCCAATGTTAAATTATAAACTGAATTTCAAAATGAGTGGTGTCATAGTTTCATGATCATAAGACAAGAGTAGGGCTGAGAAAGACTATCCTTCTTCTGCCATAAGCTGTTCATTTTTACACCCGAGCCTAGAGCCTTGTGCCTAGAAAAGCATTTATGTGGGTGCATAGCAAACTGGATTTGGTTAAAACTAGCCCAGCAGAAAGAAAATCAGTTAAGTTTAAGCCGGATCTGCTTTACTGCTCAATTGCACCATGTCCCAGCACAAAGGAAGGTCCAGTAGACAGGCAGGACTGCGTGACTGGCGCAGGAACAATGAAGGACCATCTCCTTTGGTATCAATGCCAGTATCAATTGGTATTGATTATTTTAATTCAGATTAAATAATTCAGAAACCATATCATTGTTAACCTTGTACAGTATGTGGGATCAAAAACGCAAAGAGCTGCAGATAGAGGGGCTTATCAGGCAGTGTGGAAAAAAAAAATCTATCTACGGGATAGATTTTCAAAGGTGCATGGTTAGGCCATTTGGAATAAAACAACTATTTCACAGACGGATTCTGCTAGATGGTATTTTGTGCAAAAGTATGATTTTATAAAATTAAGTTCTGGCAGTGTTTAACAGAAGTATTTAGATATAACTAAAAACATATACTGGGAGATTTTAAATAAATATCCATATCAAATTATGCATTATTGGAACAATATACTTATTAGAGCAAAAATTTAAAAACTACGCTGATTGCAGGAAAGGGCAGCTCCAAACTAGTAAATTTTTGTATAAGACTTCACTAGTATTTATGGGCCATAAATACATGCAGAGTTGAAAACTAAAGCAGTAGTAATCCATATCAGAGATGCCAAAAATGTGGTATGGATAACTTAAGTGGCATGCAGAAGGAACAGGAGCTACCGCATCTTGAACAGGGCATCTGTTCGAGGCAGCAGCTCACAGGCTCCGAGTGCAGCAGGACTTGGTGGCCCTTGCTGGCACAGAGGAGAGCCAGGCACAGGTGGGAAAATGAGCAGCTTATGCCTCTGAGATGCTGTATGTCCCAGCTCCTGTTAGTTTTTGACTGATGTGCTTAACTTGTAATTTGAGAACAAAAAAATGAAAAACATCACACACATCACTTTGGATAAATTCCTAGCACACTACAAATGTATTATGAGTAATCATGGAAAGAAAATGTGTTTTGCAGCTATATATACATCTTAACACAATAAGGTTCAGAGATGACTCTTCCCTTCCCCTTTAGGTACTATTCACTGGAAGTCTAGGTATACTTTACTGAGCTTTTGTGCTGCACCTCAAATGATCCTCTTAGCAAATATTTTAAAAATAAAATCTTAAAATGGTTAAAAAATTCTGCAAATGTGTATAAGATTCAAGTAATACAGTAAGAGAGAAAATCATGCCATTAATTAAAATGGTTAAATTGGTGCAAAACTGGTATTTCCTGGTCCTTCTCTATAATCCAGTTGAATCTGCTATTCCTTTTTAGTATTCTACCTGCAGTATGGAAATTAAGAGAGTATGAAAGAGTTTATGTAGCACATGCTTTTATCAAAAGATTTAAAGCAGTAAACAGGGTCCAAAAATAAACGTTGTATTTTAAGAGTAATCTAGGTGTTATAGGATTAAAACTGATAAGCCTGTGTACTGTAAAACCTTGGAAGATTTGTAATACATGCCCCTTCGCTGCTTGTACCAATTCAGTTCTGCAATAAGCCATTACACTAGTTACAACAGGCTTCAAGGATCTTCTGTTGAAAGACTTCATTTTTATGTGCAAAAAATACAGAAATATTAGATGTTCTTTACTGAATGTACATGCCAGCAACTATTTGTCGGGGGACTTCAACAATGAACTGTGACAAATGCTTTTGCTTCATAAAGCAAGAGTAAATGCAGCTTAAAGGATGTTTTCAAATAGAACCGCATGCAAGCAACCATAGCAGCCTACCTTGAGCTTTGTACTGAGGTCCATAGCAGATTTCAATAATCTTTCTCCTTATAAGCTCCCATTCAGCCAAGTTGAAAGTGCACATCCACTGTTTTTAACAGTGGAGGGTTTAGAGGCACTGTTTCAATCTGGAATGCAGAGTGAAAAATTAACAAAACTCCCAGAGGTTTTGTTTGCAATGAAATACAAATTTAGCTATGAATAATAGACCAATACTTGTAGGATACTGCTTAAGAGTTATTTTTAATCCCTTGATAAGAAATATAAACCTTGCTTACCAGTTACAGAAACTCTGCTGTAACTTTTCAGCAAATTCATCTGGTTTCAGATGCATCCTTAATACCAAAAAACCTATAGTATACCATTTCCTACAATCTTGTTTTCTATGAAACACTGGTTATAGAAATTCAGATCTGACACTGTCTTTAATCACTTTTTCCTTAGAATAATACATTACACCATCTTTGCAATTTTATCATAGGGTTCCAGAAAATATCCTGCTCCTTTACAACATGATGTCCTCTCCTGACATGGATTCTTTTTACAGAAAGGAAAACAGGGAACTTCTGTAGCCCACAAGTCCTTTCCAGTATCCTCATCTTTGCACTATAGTTACCTAGGTGCAGACCTAGCATCCGTAGGCCTGACTTTGCTTGGAGGAGTTAACAGCAGCTACTAAGGGCCCCTTGGGAGCAGGTGAACACTTTGTCTACCTAAGTCTAGGGTGTATAGTTTACAAATTCTTTATAAGGTGATTATTTGCACTCTGTCAGCAAAAACTAGAGTCTGATGCTAATATAAATATTTTTATAAAAATAAATAAGTAAAATCATGTGTGGGTTTAGAGTTGAAATGTTTTCCTGACTTGTTGCGGAGTTCATTCTGGGTAAAAAGATATAGGCTTAAACTTCAACACTGTTTTCATAACCAAAAGGAAATACATTATAAAAGTTCTTTTTTAAAAAAAATTTGTAATGTTCTAATGTATGAGTAACACCAGCAAAGACAACTGCAGCTCAAAAGTATCATTAAACTTGGCTATAACTGAGAAAGGCTGGTGGGAAAAATGATCTGATAGAATGTTTTCAAAAAATTTTCACAGAGGTTGACCAATAGGCAGAATGTATTATTGTAACTGTAAATTCCACAGGGTATCATTTCTTCCTATATTTGTATAGTGCCTACTGTTATCATTTGTTCAATATATAGCATTTCATCAAAAGTATCAGCTCTTCAGTAGTTATTGCCAGATTGTGACTTTCTGCTTCATCTTTATCGCTCCTAAAACCTCAGCTCCCTTACTTACTTATGTTAGAGTCTCAACTTTCATTTTTATAAGTCTCCAAGACTTTATAGTTGCAAAGGAAAGTCTGAAACCAGGACAAGGGCATATATTAAAACCAACAAAGCAATGAAAAAGACACCCTTCCCATTTATTTTAACATTATGATTTTTAAGTACGTATCATAGTTTTAGAAGCCTTTTTATTTGTTTGGTTTTTAATATTTATCAACATTATTAATACCACAAGTGAGACCTGATGAAACCCATTTGTTTAAGTTCTTCCACTACCTGGACATGAGGTCAACACATTTAGTACTGTATTACTTGGAAGGAATCAGGATGCTACCAACCAAACCTGTTTCTCTCTTTTGGCTGTGCAAGATAAAAGGGTATAGATTCCTCCTTCCCCCTGCAGCTTGTGGCACACAGCTTTATCAACTTAGTATATTCTTTTTCTTTTCTAAAAGATCTTAAAATTGTGATTATACAAGGAAACGACTTTTACTGTCAGGTTTTGCATTTAAAATTCTAGCCTCACGACTGCAGAAGAAAATAGTCCTTCAAAATGGAAGAGGTACAAGCAAAACGTTCTGACTTGTTCTATGCAAGTCTCAACATTTGTAAATCCTCATCAGTTGACACATTTCATTGTAGCAGCAATGAGCACCAGTGGCTAGTCTCACACCAGTGCTGAAACTATTCAGGAGCTGGGCTGTCATTGCAGCCTCTTTGAATCCATTTCCTGGATGTCACACCTCCAGAGCTAGACACAATCCAGCCCCTTTTTCTTACTATTTAGTAACAAAAAAAATCCCCTGGAACTATGCTTTCCAGCTCCCAAGCATGCAACATTTGTACACTAGTAATTGCAACATTTTATTTACTGAGAGTAAGCCTTGTATAAAGCACTGACCTTTACCAAGGCTGGAGGAGATGGGGAGCAGGGGAGACAGGGCAGAAGAAGAGATGCACATTTTTTCCCATGTAAACCAATTTAGAAGTGTAAATTATACCTACCCACATTTTAAAACCCCTCTAAACTACCTTTAAAATTACCTACTGGACAAACAATGGCAAATTACTCCTCTCTTCTCATACCTGTAAAAAGAGATTAACAATAAACCAAAGTCAGAAGGAGGTCCATTAAGATCTACAGATGAAGAGTGTTATATGAGTTCAGGGTTACTTTGAATATAAATGAGAAAGTGAGGTCCACATAGGAAAGTGTGTGTGTGGGGGAGAGCCAAACCACAATGCAAGTGGCAATAAAATTCTTGTCAGATTAAGGTCAAAAAAGTTCAGTTAAGTATAACAATTATTGTGACCAGGAACAGCTGGTGTTCCTAATATTATCTGCATTAGCACCAGGAGAGATTTGTTGTATTTATTTCCTATCATATGACCACTTTGGTTTCACTCTCTGCTCTGCAGCTGTCCCTAGTGCTGTCTAATGTAAGCTGTCTTTGTTTTAGATATTTGGTATACAGCACAAAGTCAAAACAAGTTACTGAACTTTCAGACTAAAACAGCCTAGTGTAACAAGGCTTCTGTTTGCCTAGGAGCTGCTTAACTGGTTATGCAGGCTTTGCAATAGCACACATAAAATTGTGATGTGCTTAGATGGTAAATGTATGCCATTTTTATAAGATATGTATTATTTCCATGTTATAAGAGAACTGAAGAATGGGGAAAGTTATTCTTTAAGATATTGACACAAGTAGGGGTTTTAAGAAATTTTGGGCAGCTCCACTGCTATATATGATTTCATCAAAACGCAAAAAAAGTAACTGCTTATAACTTGAACAGTATGGTAAACTAAGTTTTGTTTATAATTCAGCTAATCAATAGCTTAGGTAGCTCTGTTTCTTCTTTTAATTCTAAAGCTGTTACCATGTATTGAGTATAATAGCTGCTGATATGAAATTGTGTTATATATAGTTATTTCCTATGTATAGACTTTGTAAGTAACATTAAAAAGGGGGTTTTAAAGCAGCGTCCTCTTTAAATGCTTTCTGTATCCTAGATCTTAATCTTTTTCTGTAACAAAATGTGCTAATAATCTAGAGCTAAAATTGCTTTCTCTTTCAACCAAATTATTATTAGTGAAGTTAGGTGACATTAAGATTTAGAGCAGTTCTAATTCACCTCTATTATCAGTCAGGTAAACACCAGTTTCTCAGGTACATAACCTTTCAGCTGCAGACTGTAGTCAATCAAAACCAATCACTTCTCAAAGTAGAATTTTACTGTCACTATTGCCACATCATGATGTATTCCATACAGGCGTTCAGGTAAAAGCCGAGCGTCTGGGGAGACAGAGAGTCTCTTCATCCAACTGAATGAATTAAAACTAACGCTGTCACCATATAATATACTTACACCAGAATAGAAGTTTATTGTCAGAGTTGAGGTCAATGCAACCTTAGTTGGTAATTTCCTCAACTGCAGAGTATGGGTAGCAAAAGTAGCAAATCTGTTGATTGAAATGTTAATTGAGGTTCAAATGAAAGGTCTTTCTTAATTTCTTCCCTTGGTATGCCCACTAAACTTCATTTGCTATGTCTAAATACTACTAATAAATAATAGCATATAGGAAAAAAAATGGAGAAATTGGCCATGGAAGTGAACAGCTACAGTATGATCTAGAAAGTTTTTTTTTTAACCACTCAACCACAGTAGCCCACAACTAACTTTAAATTAGTTCCCCAGCTCTATAACCTGGTCTTGACTCTTTTGCTCTTTTCTCTTCCTTGTATCCAGTGTTTCTAGTCACTACATTGCTTATCTTTCTTCATTTACTGAAGATTAAGTGAAGTTGACAATAGTGCCCCAAATTTTAATCATGTAGCAGATTAGAAACTCAAAAGAGCTTGAAATCAGGGAGCTATAAAACTTTACAGTCATTTTATGAGCTGAATTATTCAAGTAGAAGTAAGCTTAAAGTCCTAGAGTTTATGCTTCTTCCCCACAATTGTCATCCACATGTGGTTTATAAATTAACCACGTGGACTGACCAAAGTCAATACTACATAGATCATTGCTTTTAGAAGATTAACAGAGGCTGAATCTCTTGAGACAGAATTTGTGGTTTTGTATGAAAAAGAGCAGTATAGTATAATGAAAAAACAGTGACAGCTTGTTGAGGAACTAGGCATTGGGGGGGGGGGGGGGCAGGAACACCACCTTTCCACGTATGAAGATTTTGGTAGGAAGGTGCTTGCAGTTTTGGAACTGAGAAGTTTCCAAAATCAGCATTCTTGCATGGAACTTTCAGCATCAGCACTGCCATGGAAAGCTTCCAGCGTCATATTCAACCACGGAAAATTTTTAATATTGCCTTCCTTGTTGGAGGGCAGACAGATGTTAGAGACTACAACTGTTTGCTTTCTTATGCTGTCCTGTGTTGCATGACAGGGTATGATATAACCATCTATTAATCTCTCTCTCTACATATACATATTTGATTGTACAAACCCTTTTTTCTTCTGAGAAGGGAGCATAGAAAAAGACTCCCTTTAAAAGAAGGAAGGGCTGAATTTTCAGTAACTTTCTTAAACTGTTTGATTAAGCTATTTGAAAGGTAGGGCTCATTATTCTCATAACAGTAATTACACTTTCCCACCCTACCTGCTTTTCCAGGAACATTTTCTTCATATTCTTAGAGGAGATATGAAAAAAGATACACAGAGGAAGTCTTTCTCTAGTTATACCCCATAATTCCCCTAGACTGATCCAAAGCAATTCTTTCCATGAACTTCCTATATTAACTGTAAAAGCATGAGTAAAAATATATCATTAATAAACTGGTATAAGGTCTTTTGCTTAAGAAGTGACAGAGAATACCTGACTCAGAAGGTAAAGGCATCAGCATAGACAGAGCAAAGATATTCTCTGCTTCCAACTGTTAAAAATCATTTTGGTTCACTGACATGAACTCCCAGAGGTCATGACTTGCTATTTTAGAAGGAATAACAGAGAGAACTATTTCCTGAAAACTGGTATATCACTTAAATGTCATTGTACTTTCAACTGCATCAGTGAAGATTCCAGAGTAAAACTGATTTGGATGGAGTTAACGTACATTTATACAGTTGTAAACACAGAAGATAATGGCATGAAATTGTTCTCATTTGAGTAGAGCGATATGCAAAGTTCTGGATAAGTTTGGTGGTCAATGACTTTACACCAGACATACTAATGGCTGTATTATAAAGTCATTCAGTAGACTACTAGCATTCTGTAAGAGTCTATGATGTCTTACAAACCTACTTCATTAGCTAGAAAACACTGTGCAGAAACAGTCATATACAAGTGCTTTACCACAAAGAAAGGGAATGAGTAACCCATCTGGCAGCTCAGTTCACAAAACAAGGGTGCTTTCCAAGTAGTAAATAAAGAACATTTTCAAAATGAATCGAAAACACTGTCCACAAGCGGCTAGGCCTCCACAGAACTCACTACTACAAATTTAGAATATTGATTTTCTACGTAGAGGTACTGGAAGAGTTTACAGTAATAAAAAGCCAATACTAGATAGAACTAGATAGAACACAGAATATCCCCAGTGTAAATGTTTATTTTGAAAGATAAGTGTAAGCTTTGTTTGTAGGTTAAACACTATCAAAAGGAACTGCAACAGAAGTTGGGTGATACAAGAATTCTGATAACTCGATTCTGGTAGGGTTTGTGTCTCATCAGCAGAGCAAATGCATACCCCTGTACAGCTCTGTCAATTTAGCTTCCAACTATATACTCTCTGAAGAAGGTTAAGTAACTTTTTTCAGTTTATGTCTTTTAGTGCTGCAATGTAAGCAAACACATAAACCTTAATATGAAAGAGGGATGAAGGAGGCATTTATTACGATATTAGTGAACTGCTTCTGTGTGAACAAGTCTTTGTCATATAGAAAAAAATGATCTTGAAGGCCTGGGCCTGCTAAACGCTCCCTATTCAACGCTTCTTACTCTGAACAGGTCTGCGACGGAAAAAACATTGGAGATCAAGTCTGAGATGTATCGACCAATCTCATACCTGTAACCAGTCAGTACTCTCACATAGTTTTGGCCTTATTGCTGCTGGCTTTTAAGAGCTATTATTTTTTGCTGTTGAGATAGGCTAACGTGATTAAAATTCTACTGAAGACATGGTATCTTCAGTAAGAAAGGTTATAATCTGTTTTTTGCCAGGGCGATCAGACTTGAAAAAGTCAGTTAATAGCGTTAAAAACTACTTAGTAGTAATACTTATCTAAACTGATGTTAACTGAGGAATTTGATGAAAATAGACAGAAGAAAACTAAAACCAACAAAATCAATCTTGTGTAGACTAGGATGAAGCAACAATGAAATAGCCAGTCACCACATGGAAACAGGTTTTATCCCCAACCTGCAAGAACCAGATTCACCTTCAGTATTTCTCTTAAAAGCATCAATGGCTAATCGTAGCAGTTGAACATCTAATTTCATCTGAATTTTGCTTCTAGGCTTTTAACTCCCCACTCTTCAGGAAGGAGGGAGCAAACATAAAAGCAGATGACACTTTCCCGTAGTAGTCTTGATGCTTTCAGTCTTAAGTCAGGCATGACAAGAAAAAGACACCTCCATTTGGCCACAGCCTTTGGGCTGCTCTTTTAAACCATACCAGTTTGAGACAAGAAAGGAAGGAGACAAAAAAAAAAGAAAAAACACTACTTTTGTGACACATGCTGTTAAAAAAACCCAAGCCTCTCTATCCACCTGAGGAAGTTTAAGTCCTGCCTTGCAAGCGGAGGAGCCTCGCTCCCAAGGAAAGTAACGCGATGGCTCGGCAAGCCCTAAATACCCTAGGTGAACTTTCCCTGGCCCTTTCGGTCTAACTCGGGGGAGTCCGGGTGTCGGGGGGGGGGGGAAGGGGGGCCGTTACGGCGCGAGCGCAGCCGTTACGGCGCGAGCGCGGCGGGTCACGGCGGGGGCAGGGCCGTTAGGGCACAAAGCCCGCGGCTGCCCCGAGGGCCGCGCTTACCCGCCCCGGCGGCGCAGAGAGCGGACTCGCCGCCGCGGCTCGGGGGAAGCAGGCAGAAAAACGAAAGTTCAAGCCTGGGTTGAGCGTTTGCCGCCGATAATCGTTAAGCGGGTTGGCGAAACAAACACGACAGTTCCCATTCCCATACACACCCGGGCAGAGCGAGCGAGCGGCTGCTCCCGAAAGGCTTTTTAAGGTGCTGTTTGCAGCGGTCTCGCCGCGGGGCGGGCGCATTTCAGTGAGGCAGTCACGTCGTTGGAAGTTTGCCCCAAGTCACATCGCCCAGGCTTGAGCTCCCGGCTCACCCACTGAGCGTGGGCTTTCACCTCCCCGCTCCAGCCCTACCGAGCGAGTCTCCCAGATTCCTCGACCCCAAGGAGAGGAACAGGCACATTCACCGAAACAACCCGTCCCTCATTCCCCCGTGTGCAACTCCAGGAGCGGCGCAGGAGGAGGGGCAGCCTGAGCGGCAGCAGACCCTTGGGAGAGGTCCCCTGCAGGCCGCGCTGCTCGGGGAAAGACAAAGATAGCGAGGGCAACCATCAAGGGGTTGGCCGGGCGAGGGGCGCTCCCCAGGGGCCGCGCACCCCGCCTACAACTCCCGGCATGCCGGGCGGCGCGACCCACGCAGCCTCCCGGCCGCAGGTGGGACGGTTGGCCGCCGCCGCGCTTCCCGCTGCGAGAGGGCCGCAACTGCTCAGGGGCGGGGGGGCCTGAGACCGCAGCCAGAGGCTTCTCCCAGCCTGAGCAGCCACGAAACCATAAACTCCCGAGAACCCCACCCGCCTGCCAAAGCGCTCAGCTCTGGGCCCCTGTCCGCCCGTCCCCTTCCGCGTCTCCTCTTGTTTTGCGCACCTCACTGCCCTCCCACTCCCTTTGTATTTTTAAACCACGCTACTGCATCCCGCTCCGCCCAATGGAAACGCTCACAGTCCTCAGCAGCCAATGGTGGGCGTCCCCGCGGTTTTTTAAACCGTTGCTCTCCTCCAATTGCTGCCGGCGCTTTTAGTTCCACCCCCTCCACTCTCCTCACCCCAACCGGTTCCAACGAGTATGAGAACGAACGACCCCCTCGCGCTCGACCTAACTAAAGAGCTGCTCCAACGCTGACGTCAGAGGGGGAGCGAGCGAATCCGCGGCGGCCCCGGCCCGGGGGGGCGCGGCCGCAAGCCGTTTGAACCGGCGCGGCAGCCAATCCGCGGCGGCGGGGGGCGGGCCCGAGGGCGCCGCGGGTCAAGTTGCTGTGGCGGGTAGGGCTGTGGAAAACAAGAGGCTGTAAGTGCGCCGCGGAGAAACCATTTAGCGGGAGCAGCGCAGGGAGCAGAGCCCGACCCGGACCGCCGCTTCCCACCGAGCCAGGCAAGGCCCCTCCGCCCCGCCTCGCCCTGCGCCGCCTCCGAAGGGAGCGGGAGGGCAACGGCCGGCGCGGGGAAGGGGCGCCGCCGGCCGCGCGGCGCGGAGGGGCGGCCGGGCGGAGCGGAGCGGGGGGCGCTGCCGCCGGGGGCGGGCACCAGGCCGCAGCGGGCGGCGCGCGGCCCTGCGCGGGGAGGCTGTGAGTGCCGCGCTCGGGGCGCCGCCGCGCGGCTCCCCCCTTCCCCCGGCGGGGCGGGCGGCGGCGCCCCGCGGGCGGCGGGAGGTGCCGGGCGGGCGCGGCGGGGCGGGCGGCGAGGGGGAGGCCGCGGGGGAGGGGCCGGCGGCCCGGGACGGGGCGGGCGGGCGGGTTTGGGCGGGAAGCGGCCGCCGGTGGGCGAGGGGCGGGAGCGGGCGGCGGCGCGGCCCCGCCCCGCCCTCACGCCGGCCCCGCCGCCCGCCCCGCCGCTCCCCCGCAGGGACCCGCCGCCGACCGCGCCATGGGCAAGGGCGACCCCAACAAGCCGCGGGGAAAGATGTCCTCGTACGCGTACTTCGTGCAGACCTGCCGCGAGGAGCACAAGAAGAAGCACCCGGACTCGTCCGTCAACTTCGCCGAGTTTTCGCGGAAGTGCTCAGAGCGGTGGAAGGTGAGCGCGGCCCGGCCGGGCCACCTGCCACCGCGGAGCCCGCTGGGCTGCGGCCGGGCCCGGGCCCAGCGCCCGCCCCCGCCGCGGGCTGCTGGGAAAAGAGCCTCGGTAGCAGCTGCTGCTGCTTAGGCGTTAATGGGTCACCAGGCGCTTTATCTGATCCAGACTCCCCCTCCTCTCTTCCCCTCCATGTGCCCGCAGACAATGTCAAGCAAGGAAAAAGGAAAGTTTGAAGAAATGGCCAAAGGAGACAAAGCTCGTTATGACAGGGAAATGAAAAACTATGTTCCTCCTAAAGGCGAGAAGAAGGGAAAGAAAAAGGACCCCAATGCTCCTAAAAGACCACCGTGAGTGTTTTTATTACAATAAAAGTACATATATCCTAATAGCCTGACACTTGTTTACTTAATCCCTTATTCTCATTTTAGATCTGCGTTCTTCCTTTTCTGTTCTGAACACCGTCCGAAGATCAAAAGTGATCATCCTGGCTTGTCTATTGGAGATACAGCAAAAAAACTAGGTGAAATGTGGTCCGAACAGTCGGCCAAAGATAAACAACCATATGAACAGAAGGCTGCAAAACTAAAGGAGAAATATGAAAAGGTACAGCAAAAATAACAAAATATGGGTTAAACTTGTAGAGCTTACTGTAAATGTTTTGCATTTAAGCTATATATAGCTCATAATTCTAAACAGACTTTATGTCAGATGTTAGAACTCATGAAACAGCATGGCACAAAAGCTGTTTGGAACCCTTACCTGGATGTAACTTTTACACACCTAGAGATTTCACCAGGGAGACTTTAATTCCAGAAAACAGGTTACCTACTTGGAGAAATATACAGCCATACTCCAAAGTATTGCAGTCACAAATTCTTTAAACTGTCTAGGTCTTACATTCTACGGATAAAAGATGTAAGCCCCCCCCCTTTTATCTTTGCCCCTCTTCACTTATGATACATAAAGTATTAATTACTGGAACTGTACAAACTTTTCTTCAGAGTTACATTACCAGCAACTAAACAGTATCTCTCTTGCAGGATATTGCAGCATATCGTGCTAAGAGCAAGAGTGACGCAGGAAAAAAGGGCCCAGGTAGGCCTGCAGGATCCAAGAAGAAAGCAGAACCAGAAGAGGAGGAGGAAGAGGAAGATGATGATGAAGAGGAGGAGGAAGATGAGGATGAGGAATAAATGAACGTCCTGCTGTAAAGATTTATGCTCAAAATCCAATATTTTGCTAAGAATGTGAACTCAAGTGCAGCTCATTGTTAGCTTCAGTATAAAAATCTGTACAGAATTGTGTATAGGTAATGTGGTTCTTTGTAGGGAGACCTATATTTTTAATGTAAGTAGTAGCCAAGGGCTGCTACAGTTCTGTTTTAAAACAAAGAAGAAAAAGTTGTGGAATGTTTCTGCATATTTAATGGTTTTGTTGAAATTCAGTGACTGATAGCCAAGTGTTTCTTTTTAGCAAAGTAAAACAAAGAAGGTAGCTTAATAGCTGATCTTATATTTTGTAGTATATTTGCATTGTATTACTTTTTTTTAACAATTTTGTAATAAAATGATGTACATGATTCTTGTTGCATTTATAATGTTTTTAAGGGGCTGTGTACTCTTGGAAGTCTGAACCTGTACAGTTTCTATCCCAGACAGGTATATGGTGCCCTGAACAGGGCTATTGTTGTTATGACAAAATTGGTAAATCTGTCTTAAATCCAGGAATGGATACAGGGCCAGGATTTGAGCTCTCTTCCCACCCCCATTACCACAGTTCTCTCCCACATAAATACATTTAGTTGCAATTGATGTTTTTCTTACACTGGCATTTGCTTACATCACCTTCTGAGTGAAGTTATGTTGTTGATACTGTTTTTCTAGATTGTAATACTTGTTTCTAGACTGCTTCAATAGTTTTGAAAGAAAACAAAAGTCTCAAAGTTCTGTCTTACCTTAAAATGTATTAGTTCACAATGGATAAATCTTAAGAACTTTTCCAGAGCTCAGGTTCACTGGCCTTGTCCATATCAGGATAGAAAAGCTGGCAATAAGACAGACAGGGTTAGAGGCATGTCTTCCCAGATGTTCCCTACTTTCCTTTCTCCACTGGCCCCCTGTGTTAGTGGTTTTCTTTTTTCTTTTTTAAACACACAGCTTGAGAAGAACAGCATGAGGAGTGTTGGAATGTTATCTCCTTACATACCAACAGTTAGATTCCTGCAAAAAACTGATGAGGTATTTTTAAAGAACATGTGCTGCTGATACATTACTGTTAGTGCAGAATATCACTAGTCACAGTTATTTCTTGGTCTTCAGAAGCTTTTTGTTTTTGTTCAATAGTAGTATGCATATTTGAAAGTATAAATCCAGATACAGTATTGGCAAGTAGGAAATTGAAGCTCCTACAGCTTAAGTAATAGTTTCAGTTTAATTTGTAGTTAGTTGAGGTAAATGCTAGGTAACAGATTTTACTAGCCCTTGAAAACCCAATGCTGAAAAATATTTAATGCTCAGAGATTAAGTATTATAAATGTCAGTCTTCCAACTTAAAAAAGCCTCTGTATTGTCTGTTAAGTTCTTAAAATAAGTTTGGGTGCAGTCACTATACATGTGTAAGATAAAAAGTGATTTCAGCACTATAAGTGTAATGTTAGTAGAAGTAACTGCAGGCTAGAGATGATAAAACTTCCTGAAAGAAATGAGTCTTGACTAGAGCATTTTGTGTTTTCCCAAAAGCATAAAAGTGAGGTAACTGTAAAGACAATCCAATTTTTTTTCTACTGAAGCAGGATACCAGTTTTTCTTCTAGCCATAAAATTAATCTTTGAAGGCCTTAAAGCACAAAGCTGTTTTTCCCTTTTTCTCTGTGCACCCTTCCTCCACCCCCCATGCGATACTTAAAATAGTATCAGAAGGATTGGGATTTACTGCTGTTACACATTGAACCTATCAGAGATACTCAGTGTGTGCAGGATAAACATTTCCATTTGCACAGGCTCAGAGTCGGGAAGTTTCAGGCACGAAGTGGAAGAGAGAGGCAGTTCTGTATGCTGGACATCCAGTGCTTGGGAACATTTCTCTGGTAGAGACTGCAGTCCTAGAGAACACTTTATTCTTACCTCAAAAATTATTCTGGGTAGAGACACTTACTTTTCATAATACACAACTGAGATTATGTTGGTCTCACATATTTTCAACACCATTGTCTGTTCTCCAGATTTTCCTGTAGAAGCTTACCCCACTGCCACTTCCCCTCATTTCTCAGGCTCTCTCCCTGAATAGAATAGTGATGCTTTAAGCAGTATTTCTGATTTAAGTAAATAATGTTTTGCAGTGGGCAGTAGCATCAGAGTAAATTGACTAGTTCGATTAGCTGAACTGCTTTTATCCTTCTGCTCTAGTGCTTTGTAACAAAATACAATCCTTCAGGTGTCCTAAAAAGCCCCATAAATTACAAGATTATTTTAAATGTTGTGCCAGAATAAGAGCACACCTTGAGGTAATTCAGAATAAACCAAGGTGTTCCTCTAATACTTTCCTCAGCGAGATTAAAAATGACTTCTGGGTCCAATTTAATTTAGCATTAATTAGCTAATTTAGCTACAATACAACTGCATAAACTAGAGCAGGACTGCTTAATATTGCCACTCTGTTGTCCCCTGTTCTAAAGATAAGCTATGAAAATCCATCTGTGGCTTGCTTTTGTTTATGAGCTCATTTATAAATATTTCCTGACTGCTGCAGATCTTCATTGCAAAAATAGCCTATTGTACTGCTCTTCTTGCCTGACCCACATCATTACACAGATCATTTTGTGTGCAACAGCACACGGTATCAACATGAGCTGCAGCAATCCACAGCAGACCTTTGCATCGAGTCGATCTGACAATTGAGAATGATGTAATGACTAAAGATAATTAGTGATTTTTAAAAATAGTAATTTGCCCTCTCAGTAAGAATATTGTACAGATTAAAGACAAACGGAAATGAGTAAGTGGAAATTACTGCTTTCAAATTAAGCTTTAAAAAGTGTGGTATGCTCAGATCAGTAGGTTCAGATAATGATGTCCATCTGTGCATACTGAAAGAACCAGCACTGGAAAGCACTAGTAAGTGATTAAAGTATAAAAGGAATGTGCAGAAAAGATAAGGCCATAGCAGAAAAGCTAAATTAGCTTGTCACATCCACGTTCAACATGAAGGATCTTAGGATATTGCAGTCAGTAAACCAGTGATTATTGCAGTTTCTAAACCAGTAAAACAACACTGTAACAGGCTAGATGCAGAAATGCATGGCAGGGAAAAACAGGATCAGAGCAACTTGTGAGAACAGATTAATAACTAATTTCAAACCCATCAGGACCAGGAAGCCTGCCAAACAGTCCCTTGGGACAATATATGAGCAACGCGTAAAGCAATGCTCAGAGAAGATACTGGGGTGGGGGGGGAGGGGCGGGGAAAGGGGAGGAGGGCTTTTAAAACTTTGTTGAGGAGCTTCAGGAAGTTCTGACAACTTGTTAAGGGCCAGGGGAGGGAATGAATGGTGGAGCATCTGTCTCAAATCCAACTATAAAAGGTTTTGAAAGAACCTGACAGGACAGGTGGTATTCATCCTGGAGAAGCGGGTTCCTTCTCCTCTGAAGAAACTCAAGGATGAAATGGCTGAACTATTAACTGTAGTTTATAATTTTTCACTTAAAACTGTCCTATTAATAGAGGAACGAAAGGTGGTAAATATGACATCAGCTTTTAGAAAGCATTCCACGGAGATACAGGGAACTTCAGACCAGCAAAGTCCATATAGCAAGCTGGTAGAAACCACAGTACAGATGAGACTTTCTGGACAAATGGCTAAATGGGTCTTTCTATTTCCTAAGCGGCAGTTCTGTTCCACAGACCTGTAAGAATTCATTGAAAAAAATCAGTGAACATGAAGATATGGGAGGTGAGGTTGATCTGGTCTATTTGAATTTCTGAAATGCTCTTTGTAAAAGAAAGAAAACTGTCATGGAATAAGAGGGAAGGCCTTATATGAGTAGCTGGTTAAAAATAAAAGAATAAAATGAGTCATCAGTTTTATCAGTGGAGGAAAACCACCTACTAAAAGACCCATAGAATTTGGGGGTTTTAGGGCTAGTGAAACTATTGAATATATTCATAAGTGATCCGGAAAAAAGTGGTGGATGGTGCTGCAATGAAGATGAAGGCTAACAGCGAAGAACTGCAAAGCCAGCTTACAGCCTGAAGTGACTGGATAATAAAAACAGCAGATGAAATTTGGTGTTAATTCAAAACAACACATGTGAAGGGGAAAAAAAACAGCCCTAACATTTCTCAGTGAGGAGGATGGACGATAAACTACTTAATATTAGTCTACAGGAGATGCTAGAATTGTAATTGATATTTCCGTGAAAATGTAATAGATGTTCAATACTTAGAAAAGCAAATAGAACATAAGGCATGTTCCAGGTAAAGAATTGAGAACAAAAGCAAAATGTATGACTTTATTACCTTCTTCCTAAAGGTATGTAAAAGGTTTACTTTTTCTTAGATCAACTTGCTAAAAAAAATCTATTTACAAAGTTGATCTTATTTTTCTCAAGATGAATCTAAGGTCTGGAGAACAGTAAATACACCTCTTTTTTTTTTTTTTTTTTTTTTTTTTTTTTTTTTTGGTAAACGTGTTTTCAAAAGGAAAACCTTGACCTGAACAGCTACAGACCTACAAACTGAACCCAGTATACGCAGGCTTTGAAACTCGAGTAACAAAAAAGAAATTACAAATGCATCTAAATAGAACATCCTAAAAAATGAAATAAGAATTTTATCTTGGATTGATTACCTAAAGATCTGTTCAACTGTTTGATAACTGTATTACAAGCATTCTGTATGTAATATTGGTATATAAACCTGCTCTCACTTCACTCAGTGATGGAGTGTCTGCTGCAGTGGTGTCTGTCACTGATCCAGCTTCACTTGCCTTAGTATCCTTACCCTACGTTTACTCTTCCATTCCCTTCTCATTCTGGCTTGTATTTCCTTCCACAGCTTGAAATAAGTAAATGTTTTGCCTGCAGTCCCTGCATTTCTGGAATTGTTGGGGCTTTAGTATGAGCTGCATCATGGTCCAGTCTGCTTTTTCATGATTCCTCTTGAATCCGGAGTGAAGGATCCCGTAACGGAGTCCAGATGTAGAACTCATCTCTGCGTTCTCCAGTGCACACAGCCCGAGAGGGCTCATAACCTTGCTAATCGTGGGATGTACAGGAGATTCAAACTTCCCCAGTAAAAGAACTGATTTGCCTACACAAATTTATTTTCATATAAGCAATTGAGGAACTGTCTCATGCCAGCACCAATTAGTACACAGACCCATACATTGCTCCAACTACAACATTATATCCCAACATAACCAGCGCTAGCCTCAGTGTTGGAGAGGTTCTTCATGTTGTTCCAGGAGCGAATACGGAGTCAGCCATCAGAAAAAAAAACTTTCAGCCAGCCAATCTCATGCCTTATCTAAATGTTGTATGGCTATTCTCAGTATTTCCTACCCCAAATATCTATTGATAAAGTTTGTGCCCATAATGTCCGTCCTTCAGTAGAGTTGAAGGGATGACATTTGTGTGGACAAGCTTTACAAGTAGAGTCAAATGACTTCTCATAGAAAGGGACCTGAAAGGTCCTTCTAAAAATGCTGTTATGACAGCATTGCCAACTTGAAACTAGCTCCTGTCCAGTGTCTGGACCGGACACTAACCTAGCACTAACTGCACATTTGGGAGTTAAGGTCTTTAACAAGCCTTTGTGGGTTTCCTAGATCTCACTGCTCTGTCTCACCAGAGGAAGAAACTGCAGAGCCAGTGTACCTCTTCAGGAACCTTGAAAGTTTTTGCATAACCAGATTGTATGGATGCCCAAAATCTGCCTAGATTCAGAAAGCTGTTAGACAAATTCTGCACTATTAAATAGAAAATACCATCTCTAGCTCAGAAAGTCCTTCAATTGTGAATTGCCAAAAGCAGGGATAGTGTTAGAGAAATAGTGTTACATCCTTGCCCTGTCCTTTTACTCTGTCCTGTGCTCCTTGAGCATAATGATCCTATTGACTACTGAAGGAGACAGGATACTATGCTAGCTGGACCTTTGGTCTGATCTTTATACACTTTTTAAGTTCTTATCTTAAGCTCAGCATCCAAAGTAAGAAAATTCTTCAGCTTTGTCCAGTAGAGACCAAGGGTCCCAGTACTTCAGGAGGGCAGACATCATCTTTCATAAGCATCACATGGAAGATAATGGGATAATTATGGTAGTAACAGGCAAAAAACAGCGCAAGGGGTTGTTCCTATCTCCAGTGAGGAATGGCTCCACTCAACAGTGTATTACCCCAAAATCTTTATCATCGGTAGCAAACAGACCACATTCTGCAACTGGGTTACAGAATTGTTTTCCTCAACATTCCATACTATCTTACCTTTTTTTCCCCAGACTGCAGGACAGAGCTTCCCTCTCCATCATCTGGTCAATTCTCTGTCTCCAGAGGTTCCTCTCCATCTTCAGGACACATATGACTTCAGGGCATTTCTCAGTCAATTAAAAGAGCAATATGATATACGGAGAAGCACCTCCACAGCTTCGTGTGTTTTTTGCCCTGGTCAGCTCTTCCCAGATCTCCTTTCTTATGAACCCACCAGACTCCTTCTAGAAGGCCACCACCTCCTGTTAGTTCTACTTTCACTCATTGTTTCTGTTGCCTCAGAAATGAAAATATGAAAATTGTAGTTGCAGTTCTCCATAGGACGAGCCCGATTGCCTTAAGGACCCTAGCAATAGGATATAATGACCCTACAGGCTTAGGCTAGCAAACTACAAGGCATTCATTGCCAGGTACACCTCCAAGTCTCCCGAACATACCACAGAATGACATGGCTCTTCCCCAGTGGGCTCTAGGAATGAGATTGTCAATTTTTTGGAAGTGGAGCTTGCAGAGGACACATTTCTCCCAAGAGCCCTTGAAAATGCAGATACTAGTCTTCATGGCTCTGGCCACAGCTTTTATCCTGATGTGCTATTGCTGTATCTCTGTCACAGGCCTAACCCAGAATATGCAGCTACACACAGAAGATCCAGAGGACTTTACATTCAAAGATCCATCACTGTTTAATGTTAGGAGCTGTTCAAAGATACTGGCCTATAACTGTATTCTCTTGGGGAAATCTCTCCATAGATTTCAAGAGAAAAGGCTGTATCTAGACTATTTCCACTCCAGAGCCTTCAAGTGATGGAGAAGACCTACTCAAAACAGGACTTTTTAATTTTCATCCAAAGACTTTTTTTAACAACTGCCCAGGCATGCTGCCTCCTTGATTAACACACACTGTTCCCAGTAGCCTTTTCAAGAAATGTGAAATATCATCTCTCTTTTCATTTCTCCCTTCCCCATCCAGGACCTCTCAGATTCTCAGCTGGAGGTCTACTGTTGCCATCACACACATCTTAGGCATTAGAGTTTGGGGCTATTTAATATAGGCTAGCACTATGCTGCCTCTCCCACCTTTCTGCTCCTTTGAGCCTCTTTCTCATGAGACCACATTTCTCTTGCACAAGGAACAGTGCTAATTCCATGCCAAGTCGTTTCACTTGGGAGCCCACCTGAGGAAGCTCTGCTTTTGGACTCCATGGTTTCATTCGTGAGGCCTGCAGCACCTACCTAGCCTTAACCCTGCCTTACCTGCACTCCAGTTCGGAAGTGACATGGTTCTTGTCACTAAAGAAATCACATTTCTCTTCAGAGAAGTACTGTCTTGATAAGAAACAGAAGGGCTCTAACGAGCACGCATACCTGTTAATCTTGGGTGTTTGAATAGCTCTAAATCCCTCTTGCAGACTTTGATCCTTGTCATCTTAGTGTACCTGTTAACTGAAGGAACTGGCATTTTTCATCAGCCAGTTAAGATCCATCAGACCATGAGCTATGTCACTGCCTTGCCAAAGACAGTCTCTCTCCATCCACACTATTCTTCAGAAGGGCCACAGAACAGTGTGACATTGTGAAAAAGCTGAAGGCTCTGCAGACAGCTTAAAAACAAACAAACAAACAAACAAAAAAACAGGACCCACATTACACTGCAATCGAGAACACCTATTTAGCTTCTTGTCACGAAGATATGGACTACTGGAGTTTTGAAGATTAAAACCCAGAAGGTTACTAACCATTAACTGGGTTACTGAGATGTGTAATCCGCACAAACAGCTCCTCCTGCTCTCGCTGTGCTCCGCACCTCGGTTAACGAGCCCACGGGCCGTGGGAACCAAGTGCAGGGCAGCACGTTCTGGCGCACGCAGCTGCGGCAGCCGCGCGTGGGGGCACCCCAACCAGAGGCTCCCCCACACAACGCGGGGACAAAGTGGCTCCAGGCTCTAAGGGTCACTTACGGTTTATGCACTTCTCTTTTTTTTTAAAACCTACACAAGGCAAACTCACCTCGAGTTCTTGATAGCTTATCACTTTATCTATCTAGACTTTAAGGAGTCACTCCATACAAAGCCAAGCTACAGAATTTACCATTCCCAGACTATAGGACTTCAGAGGAGACCTGTAAGGTAAGTAAAGTCAACAGCCAAGGGACTGAAAACTGGCAACCAGTTCTGGCTTTCCCAGACAGTAAATATTAGCCTGGAAGATAACCACTGACACGGCGCAGGGATTACTTCCATAAATATAGTATTAGCTAACTTTTCAGAACAGAGCACGAAGTAATATTCCCTATCTTTTCATAGCAAAGAGAACTATACTGCTAATTTGTTTATCCTAATCTGTTTCTCTTCACCTATTACTATCAGTGGATCCAAGTTCACAAGCAGGGAACAAACAGTAAATGCTTTTACTAAAAACAGTTTGTGTTTAATGGTGTAAGTAACTTTTCTGCGTGTTCAGAAGTTTCCCTTCTTGTTATGCCTCTGTGGGTCTTGCACAATTCAACCTTCTTTAACCTAAAGGGAGAACCGTGCTTCATATGTTGCAAAACCTAACAAAGAACATCCTCCATGTTTTTATAGGCAACTTTTTTTTTTTCCCTGTATAAAGTCTCTCTTGTAGATCTGAGATGGGTACAAAATTCTTGCACCCTGCCATGGTGTAACAGAGATATTAGGCCTCTTAGTCTAGTTTCAAGAGCAGTAAGTTGATTCTGATTTTTGGCTTTAGGGGCTGCCATTTGGAGGAAGATGATATGTAAGCAGCAGAGAGTAGTAAAGGACTTTGACAGAAGGGAAAGAGAAGGAATTGATTATAGGATGCCACCAATGTTTACAGGGGTTTTGGTACCACTGGAAGTGTGCTGTTTGTACCCCTGGTGCCAGGAGCTTGCTAACAAAGAAAACTGTCTTCAGAGGAGTTGGTATAGAGACCTCCTCCCTACCAGATGCTGTTTCAGTGCATAAAAGGGTATTCCTTACATGAACTGACTGGCACTATAATCCCACTGATTTGCCAAAGGAGCCTTTTGAAATCTAAACAAAAGTGCATTGATAGACATGGCTGGAAAATAAGAATTTCATTCCTAACACTTTAAGTGTTGTAAGTTTCAGCATTTAGCTTTGTTCCTAGGTCAGAACTTGTGTCTTCCATAGCTCTGTTGAATTGCATAATCTTTTGCTAAGAAACCTTCCCAGGCAAAAAATGTTTGGGGAAACACGGATTTGTTTATGCAAACATATTGACTAAGGTAAACTATAAGTTAAAACACTACCAACTGTTCTTTGGTTCTATTTTAGAAATCATTGCCAGGTTCACTTCCTGTGAGCATACTAAATTTTATCCAATTAGCTCAGGGCAGGTAATACAGAATCCACATGTGTCCACATGGCACCTCTCAGGAGAAATCCTGTTTGTGGTGTCACTGAAAAAACCCTCAGCCCCCACAGGTATGATAAAAGATACCTAAATAAAAAGTAAAATAAAATATTTTAATGTCTGTAAGTATGTAACATTGAAGTTGTCTAAATTTAGAGATAAGGGCTTCCTATAAAAATCCATGTTTATTCTGTAAAAGTATAGTAAACCCAAAAATTCAAATATTTTATTTACTTCACCTAAAAAACAAGCAACCCATAAGTAAGATATACATAGGCTTCTCAGATTTATCCCTAATAAATTTTTTTAAAGATTTATACAATTTCTACAGAAACATACAGTGTATCAAAATCTGCATAAATCAAATTTATAAAATATGTAGAAATGCATAGTGATATTATCATCAACTTACAAAGCAAGAATATGGGAATTATTTTTTCCAAGCAGGCTATAGTAGGAAAACATCATTACAGCAACAGCTTCTTACGATCTCATGTTTTGTGAGGTTTTCAGTCTCACATACAGATTCATATTCACATACAGCATCAGCTTTTAATGAATTGCACAAAATATCCATTTAAAATGCACACCCGCACAATTTATGTGCCACCTTTCTCTTATGCATAGTAATATGATTAAATTAATCTACCCAACACACAAAAATGGAGTCAGTTTTCATACACACAAGGAATAAGTACTGACACACACCCTTATTTTCCTTTTTCCAGTTTCTCCCTCCTTTATTTTCTATTTTCCATACCTCTTCTTAAAGGATAGATGAGAAGTTTAAAGAAACTAGGAAAGATCCCAAATCAATATATCAGTGCAGACAGCCCTATAAAGATCAAACTCTGTCACCAGATACGATATATAACCCTTGTTAAAGTCAATGGAAGCTGCATGCAATGCTATTCTAGATTTCAGGGGAATATTCAGTCATATTTAATAGTGTGACACGTTATAGACATAACTCTTATTAAATCAGTACACACTGATATCATCAATATTTAACAGTCACAAAATCTTGAATAAGAAAGGGAGGATAAGTCATTTGTCTTCCACATCTGTTCATTCAGACTAAATATTTATACCATTACAGGAGTTCCCACTACAAACTGCCATTCAAAACGTTTTTAGCAACTGCTTCTTCACATTCTACTTTGTACATGATAGCACCAAGCCAAGCGGTTGTATTTTGCGTTCATAATCCTTCAGGAAAAGTTTTCAGTGGAAAAAAAAAAAGAAAAATTATTATGAACAGATGTGGTTTCAGGATTCCCTCTTATCAAGCCTAAATCTGGAATCCAAACTAGTTTACAGATGACCTTTTTAAGTATGCACATGTGTTAATGAGCTATGGGTTGTTTTTTTTTTTTCCAGTTAAAAGTTTCAATTCACCTCTAAGTGAATTCCATTTAAAATAACTCTACAAATGAAAAACTGGATTATTTCTAAGTTTTATATAATTGCACAGCTTTTTTTTTTTAATAGGTAAGGCATGATATACACAAGTAAGTTAGTGCTTATAAATTTTTAACTGGAATTGAGAGGGTGCTTGCTTTCATCAAAATGTACCATAGTGTTACACTTTACACTAAGCTCTTCCTTGCACTATATGAAAAGCATTTAGTTGCTTCAGCATTGTCAAATATACCAAATGCAAGGAATAGATCCTGGGGCAACATCCCCAATTTTGGATTCTAATGAAGTTGAAGCATCTGCAGCCAAGGGGCACATGAGAATTTCTGGGAGATCTCGCAGCACATTTTTCTGTAGTCTGTGCTTTGACTCACCAATAAGCAGTAAGTACAGTAGCCAAACTGGCAACAGAAATTTCTCTTCGGTAACACACTAATTACACGGGGTGGTACAGTTGATCCCTACCCATAGTCACAGCTCAAAAAAGATCCACTGTATAATTTCCAACAAATGCTGTTCTTGTAAAATAGAGAAATGAAAGAGGCACTAAATATGTTGAAATTCACCTTCCAAAAAAGCAGCATGACTGTGAGAGAAGGCCACCCTGGTTAATAACCTGTGGCAGTGCTTAGTAAGATGTAAAATTAAATAAAAATATACAACAGGTTGATAATCACCAAGTTCTATGAAAATCTGGTTACTCCAACCTTTTCAAGTGTGTGTAAAAAAACTGCCTTCATACCCCTGAGTGTAATCCCAAAGACGACGACAATGCTTTTAACTATGTTCCTATGAAACACAGCTAACAGCACATTAATTTACCAACATCTTAAAACAAAAAGATGTAAACATCTACAGAGTTTAAGGTAAAGCAGTTTTGTAAACATTAACTGCAGATGATAATGTTATTGTAATAATCACAGTTCATCTATGTCCTTCATCCAAGTCAGGAGGCTTGCAGCTTTACAGAGTAATAGTTGCAGCAGTTTTCAGGCTATTTTCAGTCCTGTACAAATTAATGTGTCAGTAGGTAGGTTTTTGTTTGTCTACACACTAAGAATGTTGTTCATTTCCCATTTTTGTGTTGCTTTACTGGAGTCACACTCTGAAATAAAGACTTGATGTAGGACCTCTGAACGATCCAAGCACTTCCCTGATGAAATATGAGTAAATCTGTGCAGATTCTGGAAAACAAAACCACCAGGAACATATATATATATTTTTTCTTCACAATTTTAATAATATAGCTACTTACTGTTGTAGAAACAGGTTTCAGGGTGCCTGTGGGAAGATCAGTTCTATACTCATTATATTACTTATTAAACCTAGATTTTCACATCCTTCATATTATGAAATGTTTGATTTATTTATTCACTTGAAATATCTCACATTTCTTTGTGGAAACACACTGCTACGAAAATAAGCAAAAGTCTAAAACGCTTCCAGCATTTTCATCCTATAACAAAAAAAGAAGAGTAAGTCTTGAGGACAATTCGGTGAGAACTGCCTTTATTGGGAAGATCTTCCTTTGGTTAGCTCTCACATAAAGTAACCGTAACAACATTACATTAACTGCACTGGGAAAAAACAGTAATTTTGCTTCATTTGGCTAGTAACAGGAAGAAGAAAAAAAAAAAAGAAAAAAGAAAAAACAGACCTGAGAGCAAGTCTGTCCTGCAGAAAACAAGAGATGGCCCGAGAACCTGCAGATGGATTGTGCCTAGCACATTCAGGCTGGGACTTGCAAGTTTGGCTCCTGCCACACATGCCCCTCACTGCAGCGCCTGCATCTCCCGCGTTTGCCGAGCAGCCTGCGACTTCTCCTCCATGGAGCCTCCCCATCTCCTCCACATGCACACGCACGTCCGAACTTTGGTTTGCCTCAAAACACACCCCCATCACGTGGCCCTGCATGTTTTGGAGCGCTAAACAGACCTCTGGCCAAAGGCAATAACCTGGTGAGAGCTGGCCACACTCTGCTGTCACTGAAGCCCTACCACTACACACCGTGCAGCAGAAGTGCAGATGTTATGCTCACCAAACTGGCACACCACTGCTTATTCCATAAACCACCAACCAACCGGATAAAAATCTCCTGGCAGCTTTCGTTTACACTAGGCCACAACATTTTTCAGCCGTTCATAAGCATTTCATTCCTTACACCCTTTCATTAGAAGAAACGGTTGTACCCTCTGCACTGCACTGTAGGGAGTGCCAAATTTCTATTTGCTTGGTTACAACACACCCTTGGTGGTCCTTTTGCACCCCTCCCTCCTTTTTTTTCTTTTTGGAAACCAATCACTGTTTTGTTCTACAGCCTAGGCTGTGCCTACTAGGTGTCCTTATAACTTGTGGTAATAAGCAAACAGTTACACAACATGGTACTACTGTGGAGGAAATGGATCTTGTTGCATAAAAGAAATGCGCAGAGAAGAGCCAAGCAACATGCTGCGACAAACTAGAAAGGCTGGAGAAATAACAAGTGCTATGTTATTCTGATATTAAAGGAAGAGTCAGCAGACACTGAAACACTGCTTATTGATTTTTAAATTTTGCATTTAAAGATTTTTTGCCTGTCCAAGCAGCACAAGAAAGCTGAGTGGAAACAACACTCTGCTGCTCGAGGTTTCACAGCTCTATGCAAGTACCACAGAAGGTCGCGTGCTTAAAGAGTTGCAAACGGATTTCCCCGCACTCAGCAATACCTGCATCCTTCAGAGAAACACAGCCCAGGTAACCAGCTAATCAACTAATAAATATCCAGTATCCTAGATGGACTGAAGGAAAAAATCCCCAATAGAGAGATTTTCTTAGACACAAGACCAAATTATATGCGGATGTATCCGAGGATAACATCACCCTTAGACTACCCTATTTTCTAGAGAGATTCAAAAATAGAGACATTAAGTCTGGCACTTTCTAAACAGACTAACAGCCTTACACGTGTATCAGCAAACATTCCAAGTCCTTATTAAAAATTCATAGATTTTGCAATAGCATTATAATGGCCCCACACCCATAATTCACAACAGAGCATGTTTGCTTAGAGAATGGTTAATGAACAGGAAAAAGAAATACTGAAGAAGGCAAAGACAACACAAAAAGGCAAATGACAAGTAAAGCCATGTTTTGCTATTCCTACATAAGGCTAAAACATCTTCTGTCTTTAAAAGACAGTAGCACTTCAATTTAGACACCCCAAAATTAGATACAGTATTGTTCCTAGCTGCTTTTAAGTTACCTTCTCACAGCACCCATTTTAGAGAACTTTCTTGCTATCAAGTGTACCAGCAGAGAGGTTCATGGCACAAAAAGCTTTTACAAGCTCTGTCGCCAGTAGTGCACAACCTCTTTGCTTCCTCTGAGACAAGTGCTAACTCCTCATATACCTGTGGCAGCACATGTAGTCTCACAAGATTTTCTTTAAAGATTTTTCCTACAGAATACAGGAAGCACCACCAAAAGCATCTTTCCCTAGGGGAAGTTTTTCCAGTAAGCAGGGATTTCCAAGAACGTGTCATTAATAATTTACTCTACTTCGTTCAGTTAACCTTGTCACAGATGTCTATTTTCAGATGCAAGTGGAATAATAACACTAAAAAAAAGGTGCAACAAAACAGGATGCAAATAAAAATTTGTTTCCAAATGTATCTGTTACATACCTTGAAGTATTGCCAATCCTTGTATTCGTTCAGATTACAGTGTGTAATCATAATTTTGGATCCATCTGGTCCTTTAGTTAAGCACTGATCATACTGCATGAGTTGATTAGCCTCATTGATTCGGAAAAGCTAACAGAAAGAAGATGACACCTTTTTAATAGTTGACTTCATAAAATAACTAAAATTTCAGATACACTGAAAACACCAAAGAAATTGCATCATTCAAAATATCCTCTGGTGTTATTACATGTAGCTTTAAGGAGGACTCCTTATTTTAGATAACATAGGGCATTCCATTCTTACTATCAGACACTCAGTTTTATGGATGACTTTCCATTTGAATTTAGAAGGCTAAGAAACTTTCCAAGTGAGACAAAAATGATTAAAATAGAGGGATCCCTTTTTGGGAGACTTCTAGAAGTGCTTGATTAAAAGTCTTGGTGTGGTTTGACAGCTAAATAACCCACTGCCTTTCTAAAGGTCTGCTAGCAAGTCTTTTGCCCTGGCCAGTATTTTCATCTGAAGACAGTAAAACTTTGATATTTTGATATTTTTGATATTTGATATATTTGATACTTTGTACATGGGGGAAATCAAATTAATACACACAAATACAAACAGGTTATCTTAGCTACTTCTTAGGAAATAATTGTCACAGGACTTTTTGAGATAACATATATAGAAAAGGTATTTTACTGGATGTTTGCTTAAAGTCAAAGATGCATTCCAAAGGCTATCCAATTAAGCATTAACTAAAGAGGATTTTTTTTTACAGCATCACTCCCTATGTGGTTTCAGGGCTGTCATGGCAAGACTTGCCTGCATGAGGACAATTTAATTATTACGTGTTTTTATTTTGGTTCAAGTCTACATCAGTGTAAGTAAGGACTTTAAATGCTGAACAGCTATCCAACTCAAAAAGGAGATGTAAATACAGAATAGCCTGTAGTAGTCTTGGTAGCGTGGACAGGTTTGTGAAGATTTATGTGAAACAGAATAGTAGATTGCAACCATCTATTAGTAATTAAGTTTTGCCAGTTCACAAAGACAAATTTGTATTCCACTTCTTATCTCCTGTGGTGGAAGGTGAGTTACTATACAACAGAATTTTATATATCCATTACAGCAAAACAACTTTGGGAAATAACTGAGTCAGAGTGAGTAAGGGGGCTATTTCCTGAAGGATTAACTATTAAGTGTGCATAAATGATGAATCATCAGTGATGCTAAGAGCTGCAGTCGTACTAAAGCAGTGATATGGTTGCTTTAAAACACAGCTCTTGCTTCCTCACATACCTACCTCTCTGGAAAAAAAAAGAAAAAAGATTGGGAATTCATTTCTTCAATTTTGTATAGTTTGTGTTTGAAAAGATATTTTCAGATCCCTATATTTTAGGAGTGTCAGTATGCTTAGGGAAAATCCCTAACTCCCTTTTTTGCAGTTGGCACATAAGTTTTTATGTACAACTTTAACACAGAAATGGCTTTGTTACCTTCCACTGCAAGCAATTCTCTTTCAAACTTTCCTCAAAGCTACTTACCTGATTTCCTCCCATTCTGTGACATGGTCCAAGTTCAACAAAGCCGCCATTGGTGTGCCCCATGCTATCAATACAGTAGGAAGTTTCAAAACCTCTAATCTGGAAAAAAAGGTTTTTCACTTTAAGTTGGTCTCTAGGAAAAATAAGTGCAAAGAAATTCAGAAATTTCCACTTATCATTCAAATCGGAAACATGTATCTGCCACACAGACATCTAGAACAAGACGGCATATGAAATTTAAATAAAGATGTTCACTTTTCTGAGAACAAGCACTACCCATACTAATTTGAGGGCTCTTATGAGTTAACGGGCACACTGATAAAGCTATAGAATTGCAAAGATCAGTTCCAAATTAATGTCACTTTCAAGTATTTTAATTTATTCAGTCTCCTATTAAAGTGTGTTCAGTCTCTCAGACCTTCATAAATGAGGCGAAGTAGGAGCTCTGTTAGGTTGTTCTCATCTTGTGGAAGATGTGAGGAGATAAACCTGACATAGAACCAGACCTAGAAGTCTATATAATATACAATATGGAAACTTCAACCTTATGTCACTCACAACCCACTTCCCCCAGCAGAGAGAAAATTTGATCATCAGTAAGAAGTTACAAACAGCAGTTACTGACGAAACTGCAAAAAGTTACAACCCACTGACCAGTTGCTCAGAAATACATTCTGAAACAGCAATTCACTGGAAAAAAAAATGAAGGGCAGGCACAAGGTAAGGATAAAGAATAAAAATCCTGCCAGAAAGAATGCCTCAACTGCTGATTATTCCATGTTCCCTTCATAATGATCAACAAAAAGACTTTATGACGCACGTAACATTCTTTCTAAACCTATCTTCCTTGCAGAAACCTCTTCTTCATGACTGTAGAAGGAAGTCTAGAAGACCAAGCTTAGATTAAGAGACCTGACTTTCAGACAGAGGGCTAGGGGAGATGAACCGCGTGCTTTCATACCTGGCAGTCAGAAATGCAGTTAGCGCAGTGTTACCGATATGTGGGGAAAAAAAAAAAACTCTCAGAGTACAATAACTGGCAGCGCATGAGGGGCTGAAGAAAACTTTAGAGAAGTCTCTGAACTTCACTCTTTCCTGTTGCTTCACCAGAGCCCCCAGATATGTTCACTGTTCTCAGGAATGATTTCCCATAACATGTCCACTATTATTTTCTTCTCTTCAGAAACTATCAGCTTAATGAAGAGAAATACATAACACACCTTTTGAACCCCTTAGGTGGATTTAACAGCAGGTCTAAGGCTGATGTGCTAACCTGATGCTTTGGTGCTAGTTTTAGATAAAAAATAAAGTGGCATTGATCATCTGGTCCCTCAGACACAAGACTATTTATATCCCCTTCCACCATGCTCATACTCTGTATCAGTAATTCCCCAGAGAAGTTAAAAAAGGCACTGATAGGAATATGCACAGATCTATACTTTCTAGTGCTCCTCTGAAGATACAAAAACTCCATCTGTATTTGATGATCTATTCCCTAAGTCTTCAAAGTAAAAGATTATCACCTATTAATCTTTGCGAGTATCCCTATGCACATAGGATTCTCACTTTTCAAAACAAACAAAGAAAACCCACCAAAAAACCCCCCCCACAATTTCAAAAAAAAGAGCTTCAGACACCACTGAAGAAAGGTACACAGATAAAACAATTCTTTAAGGAAATGTGGAGCTAATTAAAAAAAAACAACAAAAACAACAAACAACCACCCAACTCTTACAATACCATTTTTTGTTCTGTCTGAATTACTGGTTACAGCTCTACAGCTCTCTGCCTGCTATCATTTACCTTCATACAGCAGTAGTCAAGGAGCCTGTTTTCAGATCCCAAGCAAGTAACAAGTGCTTCCTTTTGAATTCCCAACTTTAAAAGCAACACCCCTAAAATAAATATAGGTTATATGCTTTACATACCTCTCCCCATTCCACATTTTTAGGTGGTAAGGGATAATGTGATGTTATGTCATATGCTATTTCTTCCATGAACCACTTAAAACTTTTGCAGTTGTGATCTTCACGGAATTTTTTCAGCTCAGATATATCTCCGTAGGGAAGCGCTTTTGTCTCTGGCCGACTGGCGTAAAAATAATCTTTATATTCATCCCACCACACTTCTACAACTCTGACATAGTTCTGTGAAGAACAACAACATTGTTGCTACCTCAAAGCGCACGCAACAGGTCAAATATAACAGCATGTTAATTCTACAAATACAAGGATTTTTCTTCTAAAAATGCTAATGTGAAATTATTTTGTACTGCTAATAATTTGTCATCTTCAGTAGATTATACAAGACACAGAAATACTATTGTCAGATGAGAGTCTAAAGACTAAGCCAGCAAAATAAATTGACTTAATGAGTGTATGAAGTATTTTTCCAAGTTTAGAGAATCTTTGGGAAAGAAAAAAAAGATTCTTCAGTTACAAGTGCAGTCATTGGCTACACAGCAGTACAATTTAGACAATTTAAGTACAATTTAGAGTTTGTATTCATCTTCTATAGTACTAACACAGTTAATGACACACGTTAGTCCACAAAGGGTGAAAAATTTGAGTCTTAAACCGGTCAACTAATGACACATCCAGGAGATTTTATCTCCTTAAATATATTAAGTAAAGTAGTTTATTGCTGCTTGAAGGAAGGAAAAAATGGGATCGCTTGTCTGGTCAAAAAGCCTCTCCATCACATCTTTCTACTGAGATTCTCTGACAGCCCTTGTCTCTACATTACCTGTACACATGCCAGATGCACATCTCGCTTTGTACAGCTCTTCCAGCATTAATGACATGGTGTTAAAACAAAGCCTTAACAGATCTGACTGATAGCACAAATTATTAATCCACTTCCAGCAAAAATTGAACAAAGCTGTAAGAAAAGTGCATCTACAATGTGAATAGGAGCGTGACTGAATAGGGCAAAAGCTATTCCTGGGTACTACCTTGTGCAGAGAAGCTCCTTAATATTTAGGAATATTCAACAGGTTTGTTCTCTGCAACAAGGAGATGACCAGATTCATTTAAGGCGTTTGGATATGCAGCAAATATCTTTGATCAGATTTTTTCAGAATAGTGAAATGGTTTTACAATTTCAGACAAGACAAATGGCTGTTGCTTGCCAGCACTGAAAAACTGAAGCGAACACTTACCTAACTTGCCTCCCATTGCTCTTTTCTCTGTCTATTTCCAGCTATGCATATCTTCCCCTCCCTTGCACTGGTCCTAGTGCTTGTTTGCTCAAAATGTAAATCAATTCACCTCACTAATATAATACAAATTTTTATTTTTCTATTTTTGGTGCCAGGTTAGTTTTCTGCCATAGTAGTGAGTTTGGCTAGGGCCATACTCTGTACCCACACCAGTCGTCATCATCACAGGTAACTTTTAGGAAGACAGCTCTAGGACTGGAATTCATAAAGAACGAGGTCTGTAGAAATGGGATTTACAACTGCCAAAACACTGCACTAGAGGAAGCTTAAACTAGACAATAGGCAACCTCAACAGGAAAGCTGTCTCCCTGGCTACGGGTAGAAACCTATACGAGAACGGAGTCCACAACCTGCAATTGGTTTTCTTGATTCAGTTTCTCTCTTCAGAAACGGACAGCCGGCTCACTCGAGGTGATGTCGTCTACGTTTAGTATCATAGCTTGAACAGTATTTCTCTACCTGCAAGGTGCCTGAGGAGTTACAAACCTTTACAACAAAGTACAGGGTACCCTATTTTCCAAAGTGCCCTTCACTGCTGCTTAATTAACTGAAACAAATGCAGCTATAAAGGTCCGAGAGACACTAGATTACAGCATTCACTCACTCAGGGAAATCTTGGGATCATGTCCTACCAAGGCGGATTTCAAACCCATGATCAACATCTTCCAGAAGTGTGTTGTAGTTAGGCACTTCAGATGGGCACAGTGCAGCAAAGACTTGTGGGATGAGAGAGTAAGTAAGAAGAAATATGATTTGTACCTCAAAGGTGGGGACAGGAAGCGGAGAAGGAAGAAGGTTTCCGGGAGTCTCTGCTCTTTATATTGCTGGGATTGGCACCAAGATATCCCTGCCATGTGGACGACCATCTTAGCTTTATACGCTAATTAGCCGTAGATGAAATGTTTATTAAAGCTGCTGACAATTTAATTAGTTAAATATAATCTGTTGTCTAAAAATCAAAACACCTTCAACGTTGCAGCAAAACAGTACCTTCAACGTAGGAGAGGAGCCAACGTACACAGGGGGTGGATTTCCTTGCCAGCCTTGGAGACGATAGATGTGTCCAACACGAGAACAAGGAACAAACAACAGTTTCCCGCCACACTGCCAGATCTACAAGTTCAAACAACGAAGCAGATATTAATACACATGCACAGGAGTTTAAGGACAAATACATAATAAATTATGAAAGTGGTGTTAACTACTCTTCTTATTACACTGTGTGATACACTGATGTCTTTTTACTTTAGACATAAACATGAACATAATTTGGGCCTGAAATGAAAGGCTGTATTCAGCGCATCTTCAACTATACCATGAGCTTACTTAACTAAAGTACTACTTTTTAAGAAAAGTTTGCAGTCTCCTTCCATTGCCATTTTAAAATGGCAGTAGCAAATGACTGCACAAAATCTGGATTTGGGCAGTTTGATAACTACAAGATTAATAATATTTTAATTAAAGCAACTCATATACCATCACAAAGATGGGTTTTAGTTAGACGCCTACCACACAGTAAGCTTTTCCTAACAAAGACTAGTAGGGGGCAATGGTATCTTTGGCAACTCAGTGCTCCACCTAAGTAGAAACAGATTAATGATAATAGTTAAAGGAGAACCCTATGAAAAATACTTTCAAATGCTATTTTGGGGCAGAGAATCAAAAGCTGCCCCAAATACTTTGACTGCCTTAACTGGGGATTTATTTGCTTCCTGAAGCAATCAGGTTAATAACATGAAATCAATTTACTCATCAGTACTATCTGCAAAATTGAAAACAAAAACAGGTGAGTAATATATTGCCATTCTGAAATGCCCTCTCTCCACACATCTTTGGATAACCAATCTATTCATGGGGAAAAGGTATCTTAAATTATCTGCAATTTAGTTGTTCATAGTTTTGATGAATTTGAAATGCAGTACCAAATCCAAATTCAAGATAGCTTTGGGAATGTTCCAAATTAGACTGAATTCCAAATTAGAAGTATATGATTTATCGTTATTAGGAAAGACGGCCAGAATATTTTACTTCCTTCATTTCAGGTATTTTATTATCATATTAATTTTCTTACACAGTTTCATCAAAATAAACTACCACAAAATTCTAATGTACAAAGCCATTATATTTGCAGTCCAGCAGCCAGTATGCAACACTGAGAGAAGTGTTATTTAGTTCTTTTGAAGACTGATTTTGATCTATGTTAAACCAATCTGGAGTATCTACACTATCAGCAATGAATACCTACTTGAGTCACAAACTGCTCTTTGCAACTTCAGTCATGATTTAAATTAAGCAAAATGGAGAATTAGAAGGATAGAGACCCTGTATATACAGCATCCTCAATAACTGCCTTCTTTACAAGAATTTACAGCTGAGGAAGTGCACTCAGATCTTCCCTCAAAATCATTAACAGCAAGGTTGGCTGGGGAGCTCTGAATGCGCTTTCAGTAAAATTCAGCTATGATTTCATAGATCACTGCTGAGGATATTAGATCAGAAATGCAGTCTCCAGTTTTGTTCGTTGATTGGGACAGATTCCCGCTGTCTGCCATTTGTATCCTTATGAATACTCAAGTCGCAAGAGGCTAATGCTTAGTATCTTGTATTTCCTGCTAACTGAAGACCATGCATATGTCTGGGATTGAAAATAAAATCTTCTGCAGTGATTATGTATCATGCAGTTGCAGTGTTTCAATTACACAGATCTTTCGTTTCGTAAAGAAATTCTCAGAATTTGGAAAAGTCTATGAGATCGCTTTTCACCCCTAAAACACCAGGGAGGAAGAAACTAGATACTTCATTGCATCTCTATATACCTTACATGTATCTATGCAAGAACCGCGTGCTTGTTTTTCTCTATAATCACCTTCATTAGAAACAACATTCTCCTATAAACACCGTAAGAGACCAAAATTTTTTTTAAAGTAAATAAAATGATTTTTCTCTCAAATTTTACAGTACAGTTTCAGATCAGATATTCAGATGCAAGCATAACCCCAAACCACTAAAAATCTAGGTTGCTCAGCATTCAGCTCCTACAGCCCTAGGTTAGCTCTCTGAACATTTCTGGCCCAAAGTCCACAAGGAAACACCAAGGAAGTATGTCCGTCACACTCCACACAACCAAATCTATTGGGCTTAGCGAGGCAAAGGTAGTGCACATCAGACATAAGTTCATCTGGATGCCAAACAGAAATATTTACAGAAGACAATCTACAAAACTCAATTAGCTTTTAAGTTGCAGTGTTACCTTGTAAGAAATTTCAAAGTTTTCACCACCCCAAATCTGAAGACCGGGATCGTAGAGACCCAGTTCAAAGAAGAAATCACGTTCAATGGCAAACAAGCCACCAGCCATGGCAGGGGACCTGAAAGAAAAAAACAACATAATACCTCTTGCCAAAAGGATATGACAACACAGAAAAAGCATTAAGGGAACAGCTCGTTGTTAACAAATAATAAAGATTAGATTAATGGCAATATATTAAAAAAATCATAAAGCTTTGTTGTAAGCTTCCAGTGATTTTTCTGAAATGACGTTTGTATTATTTTAGGTGAAGTCACATATTTTCTTACATTTATTTTAAATTATACAAAATTTTGGTCTGAGTTACCCATTCGGCCAGTCAGCTACCCAACCTGCATCTACAGCTATATTTCTATTAAAAAAACGGTAAGAATCAGTGTGGCAAGACATTTGTCACTTGACACACATTCAAGTTGCCAAGATAAGAGATGAGACTGCAGAGCAGAATTAAGTTTGTGTTCTGAACAGCTGCCACATTGAAACTCACTGCCTATTACACCAGTAACAGAGCATTTCCAACTAAAGGATATCCTTCCGTCTTACCCCTCTGGCTCTTTTTCTACCGCTGTCATATGAGACACTTTTTATTATCCTCAGTGAAATTTTTAAGAGGGCCTGGATCAAGTTGTACACAGTTTAAATTTAGTTCAGTTTTTAAAAAATGGCTCTGTGATGCCCTCCTACATATGCCAAGGTTCAATTAACAAGTTTTAATGTGTCAAAAAGAGCTGCAGTTTGGATTAGAGCATTTTTTCCAGAACGCTTCTGACCAGAATTCTTGGCTAGCTTGCTTACCCTGAAATAGAAAGTAGACTACGTTAAGCCATTTTCAGTGCACATACCAAGCATTTTCCACCTGAGGATCAGTAAGTATATAAAACCCCCTAATGGATAAAACCTGGAGTCCCCACTGAGTACTCAATTTTTAAAAGTTTATAAGGAAAAAGTGAATTCTTTCTGGCCCTTTAGATGATCTGCAGCACTGAAAGGAAGAGCATCCAAGTGTCCAGATCGCTCTGGTGAGCACAGTAAAACACAGGTGAAACATTAGCTCTTGAGCAGATTATTGAAAGACAGGCTGCTTCTAATACTATCTTTTTTTTAGTTCATTAGACTTTTAACTTAGTGGTGCTCCTTTTAGTAGTAAGGATTATGTATTTTCCTTCTGCACATAAATATATTGAGAATTGTTTAAAATAAAAAGTAACTCACAGGGTTAGTCCCTATGGAGTCAGCATGGCTGGGGTTGAAGAATAACAACAAAAGTAATAAAGCTGATGGATCTACCTGATCAGATGCTAAGAGGTTTTTCTAAACAACCTTTTCTGCTTGTCTGCTTACTCTATTTTCTTCCGACACTGCTGTTGCATCACAGGGATTCAAAGATTAGGAAGCCAGTGAATGCGGCAGGGAGATGCACGCTGCACAGTCCTGCCCTGTGGTTTTTCTGCATTTTTGCTTTTCCCGAGCACCATAAAGGCTTGGCAAGTGCACAGGCCTCAAATGCTGAAGTGTCAGTCTTGGCCTCTAATATGCCGTCAAGTGTGCTAAAGAACACAGTAAAATCCACATAAGCTCAGTAGTTTGTTTTACAAGATATGAAGAGGTAAGCTTTATTTTTTGGAAGAAGAATTCAGCCCTAAAGCAATTCTCACGTTACGAAAAGTTTGTTTCTGTGCTTTAAGCTGTGGAGTTTTCAGTTTTGTTTTTAAACTAGGCAATTCTGGCTACAATTTTAGCAAAACCATTAATAGGTCTTACTTGTCTTGGTACTGCTGCAACAAAATGCATATGGCCTGTGCATAACAGATGTAAGGAATGTCAGTTTTTAAGACAAAGCACTTAACTATCAAAGTGTTATTAAACATAAGGTCATCTTTTAAACTGTTCTGAGAACATGTGTCCTGTGTTTTGGGGAATAGTTTAAAGGATTTTAAGACCTTTCTGGATGGTAAACACAGAATGCAACAGCAACATTTAAAACAGTTTATCCCTCTCTAAGTGAGTATTGAAGTTCCAATGTGGACAGCCTTGTCAGAAAATGGTATTATTTATATCATATACAAAATGGAATAGATCAAAGCTTCATAACTTCCCTGCATGTGTTGCCATTTTAGCAAAGAACAATCATGGGTGAGGACAGATAATTATCAACGTAAGTTCTTACAATGTTTAAATCATATATACAAGCAATAGTAGATAACAGATTCTGAAGATGTAAAGATCACTTTCAAATGTAGTAGTAACATGATTAGTTAAGTGTGAAGGGAAAAGAAATTAAAAAAAAAAAAATACAGAGCAGAACCACAGCCTCCCAGTCTTGAAAAGCAATCCAGAAACCCTAGTTTCTAAGCAAAATTTCAAACAGGTATGTGTTGGAAAAGAAAATATACCTCTCCTACAAAGCAAAAGAAAAAGGCTGGACTTATATGAAAGTTACAGTTCTCCCGCAACATAAAAAAAAAAGTTATATACATTAAACAAAAACCTCCAAACATATCTAGAACTTACAAATAATCTACCCAATATTCTTAAATAGCATGCTTCTTTGTCAGATGTGAAGCAAGTGGGAGAAATAATACAAAAGGGATTGTTTTTGGATGTACATGCATAATCCATGAGCACTGATGCATGCATCAAGCCATTACAGCAGCCTAAAGATTTTAATGCATTATCAGCTATTACGAATTCTCACAACATGCTCATTATTTCAAATCAAATGGTTAACTAAGCACTTTTGTTTCCAATGCTATTTTTAAAAAATATTATATATTTTTAAGGAGATGAATACAGTTTTCCCTGAAAAAAAGTCATACAATATTTTATGTTGCCAAATAAAACCCCATTATTCTAATGTATACCTTATTAACCACACAAGAGCAGGAATGGAGAGGCAGGAGAAGAAAGACAGTAAAGCCTTTTTGAGCAAATAATCGGCTGTAGCGAAATGTCTGATTAAACAAAGTAGCTGGTGTGGTTAGGAATATGAAGATTTTCAAGCTAAAAGGTACATGCGGGTTTTAGTGGATCAGCATCTACTTAAGGAAAAAGAAACGGGTAAGTGATTTAGTGATTACCGATACGGTTCAGTTTTTGTCTCTCTGATTTCCTTCTCTCGCTTGGTCAAAGGAACCCTCTTCCATAGCATACTCCAATCCCACGCTCCTCTAGCAAACCCATCTTCGTCACCACCCCCTTGCGGTACAATCTTATAAGTGTTGCCGTCTATGACATCTATAAGCGGCACAGTGCATGTGGTTCTGCAGGGTTGCGGACGGTGACAGGGAAGATGCGATTATGCACAAGGACCCGCGTGGTACGTTTACACCAACCGTAGTTCATGGGGAAAAGAGCAGGGAGGGAAAAACGAAAGGGTGTAAATAATTATTCGTTACAATTCACAGTACATAAACAGCAATCTTTACCGATAAGGCTCAGTTTTATGTTTTCTTTTGGACTTTTCCTTGTGGTTTAATGGAATTCGTTTCCATAGCAAACTCCAGTCCCAGGCCCCTCTGGCAAAACCATCTTCATCCCCACCTTGCTGGGGCTCAATGGAATAATCATTCCCATCTATGTAATCTATTAGAGGTACAGTACATGTAGTTCTGAAATATTTATAGAAGGGAAAGAAAGAGCAAAATACAATTTAAGAAGAGTCATCTGTCTAATCTAAAACTTACACCATTAATTTTTCATCTTTCTTATACAGCAATTTATATGAAAAGTCATTTGTAAATATATTATTGTTTTCTTACACATTTCTTTTATGCATACTCTTGACACCGGTCTTCTAATAAAGCATTGCTAGAGGCAACAGAAGAGCCTTTAGAAGCTAGGGTTCTCACAGTATTATTATTTCCCATAATTTCTATTTATATTAGATCTTAGCTGTCAATAAATAAGGTAAAGTCTTAGCTTTTACTATTGTAAATATGGATTTTCCCTATTTTAGCCTATTCAGCTGCCTTACAAATCCAATCTCTCAGAAAAAAAAAGTTACTCTTAGCAGCAGTCTTCAACAGAATTTTTCTTTTCTGATTTGCAATACTCTCATTATTGTGATCTCTCATAGACAATATTCAAGAAAAGACATCATCTTGTTATTCTCCCAAAATTTTCAGAATAAGTTTCCCAGTAAAACTGACCAAACTGAAATCTTATTTTTCTGTCTTAGGGCACTCCCATCTTTTTAGGACAAATGTTATATGAGGTAGAAAAACAAGTGGAGGGCAGGGGGAAGAAATGAAACACTGTGCTCTTTCCTTTGAGGCAAAAAAATCTGCATGTTGCACCCAGCAGAAGGGGGTTTGGAAAGAGCTGGCCAGAAAGCTGCCCTCAAGGCTGCCCTCCGGGCACAGCACTCCTCAGCGCCAAAACCTCCCGCAAATCTGTCCTGGCAGGGAGCCTTTGAGGGAGAGTCTAAAGTTGCCTTTTTCTCTCCTTCTGCCTCGTGTAAAAGGGTAACAAACTCAACAGAAGCACACAGAATGTTTCTACCTCCTGTCTAGCATCCTGGCCCCCAAATGGTCGTGAAGCTAAGTTACAGCCTTTAAAAAAAAAAAAAAAAAAAAACACACACACACAAAAAAACTCTTCAAGAAAGTTCTGGTAGTGTGACAACCTAATAAATAGCTTTTTAGGATTAAATAGTTATTTTATAGGATTAAAGGGTCTAAACAAATATATGGTTTCCTAAACACACATACCCAGACTGCACAAACTGAGAGCACAGAGGTGCAGAGCAAGGACAGCATCTGGACACTAGAAGAAATGAAGCCCCCCAGGATCCGTCTCCCTTATCACCTCACTGCGATCCCATGCCCACAGCAAAGGCAGCTCCACCACTTGACTCCTAGCAAACACCAGGGCTTGCAGAAGCCCAGACAGAATCAACCCCAGGCCTGGGTTCATCATAGGCAATACTCCAGAGCACTTCAGATGAAACAAGTAAGACCATATTGTAAGACCAAAGGTTAAAGTTATAAAATTCTTGAGATCACAGAAGTTTTAAATCCCCATTAAATCTAAACCTTTCTTTCTTGCTGCTACTTCTCCTCTACCAAAAATCATGTTGTTGTTCAGTAGTAAAAAAAGTTATTCAGGCTTCTTATTCACTTAGAGTGGAACATTTCTATTACAGTCCCTCAGATCATTGCAAAAAGACAAGATTCTTCTCATATTTAAACATATGCTAAGCAAAATATTTAGTACACCCATTAAAATATACTAGCTGGAGATTTATTTGCCTGGCTATTTTGCTTTTTCCTTGCATAGCTTTTATTCTGGGAGATAATAAAATCATTGTAAAACAAATAGCATATTGATTATAGTTCAAAAAGTGAAAACTGTTACTGTGACTTTTTCTTCCAAAGAGGCCAAGCATTGGAAATAACAGGGGAACATTACCTGTCCTTAGATATAGGAGCTACAAGTGGTGCATACCAATTAATTCCAACCTCACAATGGGCATCAAGGTAAATCAAAACCTTTACAGAAAAAGAAAAAGAAAAAGAACAGGGAAGAAAGATATAAAATCATTACTATCTCTGTACATAATATCATTATGATTTAATTTAGCTTTTTTACATTGACAGATTTTTACATTAAAAAAATAGTGAAGCTTAAATGAGCAAATTTAATCTATTTTAAAAACAACATTCATAATACAATACTAAGAATTTTTACACATCTAATTAAACACAGGAGGAGAAAAAAAGTTTTGGGTGTAAACTGGCTCCTACCTTTCCAAGTTTAGCCTTCTGGGCTCCAATGCTTCTAGCTTGAATTAAACCTTCTCTTCTCTCATTTCGAAATACCTTTACAAGGCCGTTCCACTGCTTAATATACTCATCTAGTCTCTCTTTTAGGTGTGCTACCAAATAATGAAGAAAAGAAAAAAAGAAGTATTTGGGTGAAGTTTAATAACCAGTTTTATATGTACCCAAATCGAACTCTACTTACAAATATCTGTCTAGGGACATTTAGGATTAAGAGAGTCTTTAATTCAACTGCTTGTGCTACTGTTCACAGATGTTTGCTAAATGTAAAGACAGTGAGACTTGGGGCTCTCTGACTTCATGGCACACATCCTTCTTTAGCACGTTTAAAGAAGAAGCGGCTGAAGTAGCTGGAGTTAAGTGAAAAACTCCCAGTCACTTCAATATATCATATAGTGGCTTTCAGGGCTTGACCTGTATTTCAACCAACCAGACTAACAGAGAAGTGATGAGGAGAGACGTTTCTTTACTTTAGCACATGGTCTTTCCTCATCAAGTAATGTCCCATGTTCTGTTAAAGGCAGAGCTGTGCAGTAAAGTGAATCACTTTTCAGTTAAACACTTACTCTTTACTAACTTTGTTTTTCATTTTGCCTTACCAAGCTGTGTGCCAGTCTATTAGATCTGGAAACCTAAGACAAAAACCAGCCATATTCAGATTCTTCCCCTCCTTCATCTAGACCTGTCCTCACTTGGGGAAGAATGGGGGATCCTTGGTAGCTAAATCTTCTAATGAAATTAATAAAAAGAAGTTGGAGGACAAGGAGTGCAATGGCTGAGTTGTTGCTTATCACACTGACGGTCATATTAAAGTCCTACATAACTGAAAAAAATTAGGAAACCTTTAGCCAAAAGGACTCAGTCAGTAAAAAGATAAGCTAGTGCATTCAGCCAGGATGATCTATGCTTAAATGGTTTCAGATTTGTATTTGTACATTGATCTCTGCCAAACTCATCTGGAACCCACATTCAAAAAAAAAAGAAAAAAAAAAATCTTAGTCTTGCATAGTGTTTTTGCACAAATGATTCACTTGAAAAGATCCAAAAAGGCAAAAGGGCTGAGAGTCAGGCACTTGCACTATGAGGCTATACTGGTTTAACTACTGGTGGTCACTTGAAATCTGTTTTGTACTGAAAGGTTTGAAAGAACTGCTTAAAGCTTCCGTTTCTCCCAGTCAGGAATCAAAACAAGCCACCTAAGCCAAAACGAAGGCATCCGCACACTAGTTTGCACCAGAGGAGCAGTTAGATGACCTGTATGCGCTGATCTAACAACATGTTGACAACAAAAACTGGAGATCCTGCTCACGCGCTGCTCCTGGGTCTATGATCCTACCCTACATCTCACACCAATTCTGAAACTTGTCTTATCTTGTGGCTGGATTACGCAGTTCACTAACCTGGCAGCAATCTACCTGACAAGAGAAGTAAGGGGTTTCATGCTGGGTGAGTTAACTCAGTTTTCTGTTTGGTCAAACACACACCAGAGATCACATTGTCAGAGGAGGGACAAGGCAGCATGGCCAGGAGAGAGGACAGGTGGAGGTGGAAGGGGAACGGTGTCCCTTATGGCAGCAATAAGCCATCAAATTAGTTCAGCTGTAACAGTTTCTGCAGCCTAAATTAAAATGATACAAGTCTGGAGTTTGCTGTGGCTTTACATTTTAGTACAATTGCTGTATTTTATATTATTGAAGAAAGTATTCCAAAAAATGCTAGTTTAAACAAAGGCTACATATAGATAATTGAAATAGAAAGTGATTTTTTTTAAGCATTGTTTCCAAACTTGAGAGTTCAGCAATTCTCCTGAAGAACAATCTTTTGAAAACACTACCTTTTAATACTGTCACCCCTTCTCCTCAACTCTACTAAAAAAAACAAGTTTTTCCTCAAGCAAAAGTTTTATGTATCTTCTTCTCTCTTCCCCTTATGCCCATTTGTAGCTTTTGTAAATCCTCCTGCATTAGGAAAGTTTCATGGGTATTCAAATATCAGACTAGAGAAAGAAAAATTATCACATACACCATATAAAATAACATACCATGCAATATATATAGAATACATGATAGTGGTGGTATAATTTTTAAAGAATAAATTCAAGAGAGGTATGAGGCCATCTCAAAGGAGTACTAACAGAATCCTTAAACCACCCCATTATTTGTTCTGTAAATTCCAAATGTTACTGAAAGACTGTCAGGAAAGTTTTAGAGTTTTTAAATCCTAAAGTTATTTCCAGCTCTCTTGCCTATGAAACCAAATGTTTTAGTTATCAAATGTTAAACATTGTAAGGCTCACAGGGAGCTGTAAAAACCTGTAATACTGATTGTGTAAAGCTTTTCTACAGAACAAGTCTCAGGACTTTGCAGTCTATTATCTGAAACCCTGCCAGGGCTAGGAGCAAGTGCTATTTCCCACAGGGAAACTGTGAATTTACCCTTTCCCATATTATAAAGACTTGGCTTTGTGAGGTTACGTGACAGTAGTGTATAAAACCCCAGTATTTTTATGGTTAGAGATACTGTTTGGCCAGTAATAAATTTTGCCCACCTAAATTGTATATTTTAGTAATTTATGATATCTGTCAGCAGCCTCAAAGTATTTTATTTTCTGTTTAAAACTATATATATTACCCTTCAAAATATTATAACCACCAATCTGATCTCCCCTTATTTTGGCTCTTCGCTCATGCCTTAGTGCATGAATTAAAGTATCAATCAGTGTTTTTAAAAAGACATTTCCTTTTTCCAACAGATCTTAGGCATGGAAGATTACAACCGAGGGATGGGGGGCACACAGCTGTTTTTCTTCCTTGGCTCATTACTGATGTCAGTTTGAGAACTAAAGAAATGGTATCACAAGTCCTCCCTAAAGCAGCTGCTCTGAGTTCCCAGGACTGTAGTACTACTAAGGTAGGGCTCTTAGTTGTAGTGTAAGTACTGGTTAATGCTTCTGTTTCCTCACTGCGAGTACTATCAAACAAGTTAATAAAAATACTGTTACCAGCCTGTGCTAATTTTTTCCTCATTCTGTTATCTAATGGGATGCTGCATCAGTGGGAATACAGATACTGATAATTTAAAAATAAGTTAATTCAAAAGGCAGACAAAACCTTTGAAAGCTACTACAAACACTGATAAAAAGCATTTACCTCAGTCACTCTTCATAGGTGCATGGGCTACAGAAGTGAGCTGCACCAGTCAAGTTTTTGACCCTTATTCTTCAGAAATCAATAAAGGTGATACTGATATACGTAACAAGTACTTCAAGAGCTTCAGAAAATACAGGGTTAAGAATCCTCATTACCATTCCAGCTGTATCCTCCACATGGCTAACACTCATGGCAAAGGAGAAAAAGAAAGTCCACATGCATCAGTGTGGCCACACTGATACAGCAGCAGAAGCTTCTGCTTTTTGGATTCTAACTAACATTACTACAGAATTTTGCATTCAAATATCGGAACCAGCATAATTCAATTAGCTTGGCATCATCTTCTTGTTACCATTCTCTTTGTGTTTTGACCCAAAAAAAGAAAAAAGCCTCAACAAAAATCAGTGCATCTCTCCACATAGTTCTCAACAATAAAGACGCACTGTTGAGATGAAGGAAAGGAGAAGAGTGCCATTCTGCAAAAATCCCTGCTCCCAAACTTTATACAAAGATTTATAATGAAAACAACATTTCCCAAACATTTCAACTGCTTCTCCCCATAAGTCACAACATATATATAAACTGATATATGCAGTTGTATGTAACTAACTCCCTTCTAACAGAACAAGATTTCTCATAAAGGACACACAATGCTCGCTATGACCTTTTATTTTCAATCCAGCGTTCAGGAGCATTTGCAACAGCTACGCTTCATTTTAATTTCAGGTCACTAGAGAAGTGGAAGACCGAGAAATAAGAACTGCCACGCTAAGGGAGACCAAACATCTGTCTGGCTCAGCATCCACCTCCCTAAGCATCGGTCTCAGAGCACAACCACCACAGCAGCCACAGGTACTCTTCCTCCTCGGACATCCTCCTTCGCCATCACCGCAACAGCAACTGCAGGAGCCCCTGTACGTGCACTCATCACCGATACCAGAGGTCCCATCCTCACTGCTGAGCTGGCACGTTCATGCCCTGACTGCACTGATGTTTCTCTGCCAACTCCGCTTTGCTGCCGCATTTCACAAGCTCCAGAGAAAGCTTCCCTGAGACAGTCTTTGATGACTTTGAAGACAGATATGAAGCATGCAGTCCGAAAGCAGGTGGGGAAGGAGAAAAATCTGAAGTCTGTATCTGTTCTATCAGCACTGCTGTTATTTTGGCTAAAAACACAAAGAGCCACCAGCAGCTCTGCTATGATTAAGAGTGTTTGTGTTTTGCAGCTCCCTCTTCATGACCGGAGATCTCTTCAGGCAGCTTGGCACACTTCTCAGACCTTAGTCGTTCTCTTTTCTCGAGGGAGAAAGAGGTGGAGCAAGACTACTCTCAAATTCATTTTTGATCTAGAATGCAGCTTGAGTTATTGAAATTAAGTTAATTATGTTTACCAAGTAACAGCCTAAAGCACTTTAAAGAATTATTATGGTGAAATAGAGCAGTTGCACAGCAAGGTGTTCAGAGCTGTTCTAGTTCATGCTTGTTTGCTGGTTGCTCAAAAAATAAATATGAGAGTTTGCTGGATGTTAGTTCCAGGCTAGTTGTATCTGCTAGCAATTCATATATAAGCAGGGAGCATAAATAAAGTTCCGTATTTCAAAATGAATTCCTTGAAAAATAGTATGCTTTTGTAACAATATTTGTATTTTGGAAAACTGTAGTACCAATTATTATGCCAGACAGACTCATCCCATGAATCACATACATGTATTTACTCATGTAAAACTGAGTTCAATCATTAGTAAAAATCTAGTAATATTCCCAGAGACCAGTGTCTTAGTTATTTTATACTGCTAACTCAGTCAATCCTTGAACAGACCTGAAGAAAAGCTGTGATCCCAGCTGAGAAGGAAAAATACAGTATGTCTGCTGACTGAATTATTAAAATTATATCCCTTAGGAGAGAAAATATTTTTGTTTTATAGCATGTGTGTATATCCAAGCCAAATTCTCAAAGGCTGTAAAAGGATACAGGAGACCATTATGCAGTATTCAGTGTCTGTATTAGACTAAACCAGATGTATTTAAGTTTACAATACAGGTAACTTTTCCTCTCCCGTAAAAACAAACAGAAAACAATACCTACCTATTTCAAGGTATGATATAAAAATTAACATATATTTAGTAGTTTTCATACTGATTTATATACAAAAAAGACAATCCTGACTGTGGGATGAGTTCATTTTCAAGTTCACAGCTGGTATACCAACAGAAAACAACTCTTCCTAGGAGGCTGGGACAGGGAGAAGCTCAGATCACTTGATAAAATGGAGAGTTTCAGAATAGAGTCATCGGCTTTCCATGCCACTACCCAATTTAGCTATTATAAAAACAGAGAGGAGCGTAAAGGGAGTGTATGCTGTGCTCCTTGACCAGTTCAAACTTGCCTGTGCTCCTAAAAGCCTAGCCTTGCTCCTCATCATCATCATTTAAAAAAGACTGTCCGCACACAGATGTCGTTATGTCAAAACAGTGTTAGCTCTGTAGAGGAACTACCCCGCAAAGTCAGAGCCATACAGTATCAAATGACATGCAAAGGGCAAAGATTTGAAGCCACAGTTTACATAGCAATAGAGCTACTGAAGACGTTTCATCTCAGATTTATGTTTCCTATAAATCTTTATCCTACAAAAAGTCTTTCTACATACTTCTTTGCTTTGCTATTATCTTCATACCTGAATGCCTCCCAAGTTTTATGGATTTATTCCCATAAACCTGTGGATGAGGCAGAAATACTGTTGCTGCCATACAAGGCAAGGGACAAAGAAATTAGATAATCTGATGACAGAAAGTCAAAGGCAGTAACTGATGTGTAAATGGGGTCTCAGTGACAAGAATGCACTTCCTGTGTCTACAGATGCTTGTTTTTATGCATCTACTCCTTTTCTCTATTGACATCTATTAAAGAACTGTGCATCAATAAAATCTTGTAAAAAATTGACCCTGCACTTGTTAATACACTATTTTGAAATTTGTTCAAAGTTTTAAAAACAGGCATCAGACTGATATCCACCGTATCAATCATTTTATACTGGTATCTCTAGCATATCACTTTCTATTCTTCTCTGTGATCATCTTCCATGTGCATTAATTCTGAAGATATCACTATTATAGTCAGTGTATGTTTGTATTTAAAAGAATCATACATAAGTACGTACTTTGTAAATATAAACCAAGACCAGAATGTATATTATAAAGGAAGAGGAAAATCTCTGGACTTCTGAACGCTTTCACTGGAATACATAAGACTCAAAGAAAGGAAGAAATTAAAATGCACTTAAATTATTAAAAGTATCCCCTTTTTTACCCAAAATAAGAAACAACGATAACTTCAACATGCTTAAAAGAGGATGTTAAAAATAAAAGATAGTGAAAATGAATGGGAATATTCAATAGCCTTAGATACATTTGTATCACAGAAAAAAAATGAAATGAGGATTCCTCTATGGAATAAAAGGAAATAAATTATTCCTAATAGGCTTAGCACAACCTCCTTCAAAATTGTTCATTTTGACAAGAGCTAAAAGCGGAGCTAATTAACACAGCTTTCCACTATACACTACTCTGTAATTGTGGAAGAGAACCCACCTCAAATTCTGTACTTCAAACAGCTGAATACACATAAAGGATTGCCACCTTTATGAAAGCAATTCATTGGAAAAGAGCTTTCACTTCACTGAAAACTGAAATGACTATGAAGAATCAACTTTTCTTGCAGTGTCAACCCAATCCATGACAGGTAATAAATCGGAAGAAAGCTATTTTTTAAAAAAATGGTATTTCCTTTCCTACAAATAGTGTATTAACATTCCAAATATACCTTTGTTGCTAAAATCGTCAATCAGCACAATTTCTGCCAAGTATTTCCTTGGTGTTCTCTTAATGACACTGTGAACTGTCCTCATGAGCGTGGACCATCCTTCATTATGGAAGACAATGACAACACTGGAGGTGAGCAGGTTATCATCATAATGCCAGTATTTGCACCTGTAAAAAGATTTTATATTATTAGTTTTGACATTAGTTTTACAAAACTGTTCAATAACACGTTTGCACAAATGAAATCTTCACTGATGGCTATACTTCAGATTAAAGACAAACAAGATATAAAATGCATACCTTAATGTACCTTAAGTGCATCATAGATATACAAGGCCCAAAGAGCATCCTGCTTCCAGCCAGTGAGCCTTTTTTCCTCCCAAAAGAGGCAGGATGTAGCTGGTGAGCAATGAATGCTGCCCGAACTGCTACATGCTTCCTCCTGTGCACACGTATGGCATTGCACAGACCCCAAGAGACAGCGCTACTACCACCAGCCTGCTGCTTCGGCAGCTGGCAGAGAAAAGTGGAAGAAAAGTCCAAAACTGTGGCTTCCAAGATGGGATTCCCCTTCAAAACATAAGGTTTTACAGTTAGGATGGACTGACACAGTAAGCTGTCTCACCTACTACATAACACACAACAGGATAGAGCTGAGGGTTTTTAAGCCCCTTTAAGTAAGGTAGTAGGGCTGAAAGAACCCAGCAGAAGGATTGTCCATAAAGTGTCTCTATTTGTATTATACTGTCCGCAAGCAGAATGTGCATAAGTAGCAAAATTACAAACACAGATGTGGTGAGACAATCAAATGTGGTTAATTTCTGCCTTTTCACAACAAAATATACTCAGACCTAGTAGTTTTGCTCTAAGTGCAGCAGCAGCAGCAAGTGAAACGCTCGTCAGCTGTGCTGCGTAAAACCATCTGCATTTGTAAAATCTGACAGGAAACCATAGCTGCTTAGGGAGAAAATGCACTCTTATGGCAACCAAGAAGTGATCTTTAATATTTACTATTCAAGTTTAAGCTTTCAGGTATAACCAACGACAGATGAAAAAAACCCAGCAAACCCATCCAGCCCTCCACTCTCTAACTAAAAATGCAGGGTCACACACACTTCACACCTGATCCAACAAGGTAACAGCTTTGGCCAAATTTGTGTAACTATACATATTTTTTAAATTAACATTAAAAAGAAAAAAAAAAAAAAAGAAAGAAAAAAAGGACTTCCAAGGACCAGTTTCAACCCTGGTCCAGTACCAAAGGGTCTCTCCTTTGGAGGGGAAGAGGCATAGAGAGAGGCAGAAAGAGACCTTGAACAAAAACAGTGCAGAAAACTCAAAGGAATAAAAGTGACAAACTTCAAGCTGAAAGACCACATAATTTTAAGAAAAGGCCAAGAATTTAGAGCTCATTTGAAACTGTAATGCCTATTTAAAATTTGCTAATAAATGCTATCATAATAATAAACAACACACATTTTGATCAAAATAAAGTTTCTTTTCCCTTACAAATGCATAGAATGGACATTCAAGTAAAAGGCTCAATCAACCATGTGTCTGGTTATATTATAAATCTTGTATCTTATTTCTTAGCTAGCATGACAGATCACAGTTGGCATCAATCTAATGTACAATACTGACTAGCATCAAAAAAGCAGTGACATAGGAAGTGTGACTCTCTCCTCTGTTCATTCCTATTAAGCTTTTCAATTTAAACAGCTGCACTGGTAACTTCCAACTTTGTATGCCACGGAAAAGCACTTTTATATCCATTTGAAACATTCTGCTTTTCAATTCCACTGTGCTTTTTTTTTTTTTTTTTTTTTTTTAAATAAAGGAAATACAGAATCCACCTTGTCCTTCCCTGTCTCTACTGCTGTTCACTATCCAAGCAAGACAGCTTCAAACCTTCTGTGCATTCTCTAAACACTTGTCATTCTCTTTGAATCCTTTCTCTTTCTGCTGTCGATGTTATACAGACAGCGCTCTATATCACAAGAAACAAATACTCTACACAAGGACATGTCATTAAATGCACATAATGGCATAATCATTTCCTCCTTTTGTTTTTCACTCCTTACATATCCTCATACTTGGCTTGTTTTTCCATCCACTGATGCATACTACAGAGTTTTTCATGTAAAATGTCCAGAAAGATTCAGATCTTTTTCGTGAGCACTTACAGATGATTTAGAAACAAGCAATATGTATGAGTAATTCAATCCACGCTCTCCAATATTCATTAAATCATGTTTATTAACAACACATTTCATTTGCAACTGTAATGCCCGTCTACCCAACTGTGTACCTAAATAAGACTGAACAGTCTCCCCCAGTTACAACCTGTCCAGGTAGTTTGTTAGCTGGAAATTTTTCTATCTGATCACTAGTCCCCTTTTCCAAATAAAACAACACAATTCCTACTACAGAACAGAGACACATACTGCTTTTAATTTCAATGGGCAAAAGATTAAGGAGTTTATCACTTTCCTTCATCTTCCAGCAAGCAAAGTCTCCACTAGACAGAATCTGTCTTTTCAGATATACCTGTCTTGTGGTGGTGGTCTTGACAAATGCAGACACTGAAATTTACAGATGCTCAAACTTCCACATTTATATTCCTCTCTATACAACAAAGAGCTTAACTGCAAAGAATCATTCCTGCGTTGGAAAAGAAAAATATTCTGAAACTAAAGTCAAACTTCAAAAAGTATTAATGTAACAGATATCTATTGGTATTTAAACAGCACTTCTTTGGTCAAGAAGGAAGAATTTCACTTATTATAAGGAAACAACATCAATTCTTCACCTACTGGGGAAAAAAATTAAAAGTGGTAGAAACATACTATTAATTTTGTTTCTGTGGGAAACAAAAATTACAGAATCAAAAAGCTAATGTTAAGACCTAACTAATGCTAAGGCCTTTTCTTTCTTAATCATGCTTGATGTAAGCAACCTCTGAAAAGGCATGATCTCTAAAAGCATGATTTACTGACTCTAAGATCCTCCATCTCAATTGTTTTTATGCCTGAACTCACTGCAGCTCATCGTATTTATAAACTGTGAACATACAAGTGCTAGACTGACTTTTTAAACTGCATGATTCAGGCCGCTAATGCATTCCTTTTATAAATCCTTCTCAAAGGATTTCAACTGATTTCAAATTGTAATACTTCAGTTCACAGCACAAGCATTTAAGCTGCTGACAACTTATCAGCTCTTTGCAGAGATAAAATGGGTATGCTATCTAGGTGCATCGAGTCAGTTGTTTGAGGAAATTTTTTCCATTGTGTATTTAGTAAGAGATTAAAAACAGGACCGTGTTCTGTTTTACATATATATTCTTGTGGGCTAAGTTTGGTGATTTAGTTATATTAGAGTGCATGATAAAGAGGTGTTTTGTATGGCAAACTGGAATGGCAGCTGAAGGCCAGGCAAAGACCCCATGGAAAGATAGCAGAAAGTAACGGCACATTTGCCTCATGGCAGAAGGCAGTATCTGACATAGGTTGCAGCGTGCTGCTGATCTCCATCATCAGAAGTTTAGACAAGAAACGTTTCTGCTCTCCAATTAAAAAGACAATGATTGCATTTCAAGTTGACAAAACTTTTTCATTTCAACAGACAAAAGAAACAAAGCAAACACTACAAACAACCAAAACATTTTGCTTGCTTATTTCTTCCTCTTCCTGTAGATAAATAATATTTAGGAATAAAATGGTTAACAGCATAAGAACAAAAAGATACTAAGTAGCTTAACATAATTAAAAAAACCCAACTGATTACAAAAGCTTGAATAGCACAAAACATCTGTTTGCAATTTAAAAGCAATCTGAATGCATTTTTGCTCTGTATTTTATATACTGTTTAAAACATAAAAATAGAGGTCTAGATGTTTTTTTTGCTACATATCCAACTTAATTCCTGCAGACCTGTCAGCACATTTTACTTTTTAAACTTGAAAAATCATGTCTGGCTAAATGTGCCAATTGCAAGACATAATAACACTGCATTTATACTTCTAGTAAGATCCTAATTTTAGCCTTTTCCAGAGACCTGATTTCACTTCTTGGACAGTCAGCATAGTGACTCATCACCAAGCCCATAAGCAGTAACAGACAACAATAACTTGTACATACAATCTCATCTCTTAGCTTGCATTGAGAATTGGAGGTTTTAAACATAGCAGTAGCTCTAAATACATGCAGTTAACACCTATTTTAAGCTCTGTGGCAATTTTTCCACGAAATGTGAACTTTATTCAATTATTTGGGTGCCAAAACCAAGAGACTCCACTCTCTCTTTGCCTTCAAATCCACAGAAAAGAAGTTGGGAAGAACCTGTCTGTGGAGCAGCAGTGACATCCAGTGGTTGGTAAAAATAAATACCAGGTAACCATGCGTGCATTTTCCTTGTATTTGAAGCTGAATTTTACACTACTAGTTTACCTATAAATTTTAGAGTCCTGAAAGAAAAATAGAAAGCCTCAGTTTGCAGCCTCTCATGTTTCAATTTTGAAAGACAGGATCAAGTAGATACGTCAGTCCAGTGACCATTCAGGCAAAGGCTGCAGCTATATAAAACTGGAATGGGGCGAAAGTTTCAAAGTACAAAGGAGACTGCAACAAAGAGGATTTAATGACTTTTCAACCTCTAACTTCATCCTCTAGACACCGTTTCCTGCCCGCATACCGTAGCATGGTACCTTTTCAGATGTAGCCTGCAGGATGACAACTGTGGTGATATGTGAACCAAATTAGTGAAAATAAGCTTAAAAAAAAAAAACCAAGAAACAAATATATATATGTATTTTTGAATTATCATCAGTACAGCTGAGAGGACAGCATGTTGCAAGAGATATGCAGGAAAGACAGCAGCGTGCTTAAGCTGACGTTGCCACTAGACACGCATTTCTCGACCCTGTAACCACTTAAGGTACGGGGCAGGAACAAGCTGAAGCGTATGCATCTGTGAAGGAGCGGCAGGACTTTCCCCAAGCAACGTCGCAGAGCTCCTTTAGCCTCCTCCCCCCGGAGAGCAGATCCTAAGTGAAATGAATCAATAGTTTCAGACCAGTCAACAGATAAAAACTTGTATTACTGAGCAAAAACACAGATCGACGCCTCACTGGAACGAGAAGAGACCTCTCAAGGGAACAGCAGCAATGCAGTAGAGAAACTGAGTAACACTACTTCTGACTATTGGTTTGCATATAAATTATTCCTCCCTCTCCAGCCCACGAGAGCGCGGTACTCCCAGGGACTGTGTCATGCCAGGGTCCCTTTCCCTGGATCGCAGCTGAAATCGTGCACCGGTCGCTGCAGGACAGCACCCCATAAGCCTCTGCACGAGAAGCTGGAGATCTGGATCGGAGCCCTCCTAGCCCAAGGAAGTTTCTGCTCGCCCAGCTAAAGCGCCCCAGGCAGGAGGCCCCCGACTTTGGCTCGCTCCTGCTGACCTCCTTCTGGCCCCACAAATCTGGCCGTGGGTGCATAGTCCAAGGACTGCGCGACTGCACAGCCTCCCTGTTAGCAATCACCTCTGTGGCAGACGTAGGCTCAAATTTCCTCAGGCTAAAAAAAGCCCAAGCTATAGGCTGCTGCTCCTAGAAGAGTACTCCAGCCATCAAGCAAAAGTGTAAGAACGGAGCAGTGACAGCACCAGGACAGCCATTTAAACGAGTGAGCCCTAATCAGATAGATACTTGTACTCAAGGCAATTTGAGATCTTGAGCTGAAGTGTTTATCGTATAATCTTGAATTTCTAAATTCCCTAATACACACGCACCTAAATGCTAGGGAACAGTGAAACAGCATGCAGCCACAACCAGCCTTCCTCCCCGAGACCGTTCTCCTCCGGTCACAAACCGAACTAGCACTGCATTTAGCAAAGGCGCATCAGGTCCCTCTCTGGATTTTGTCCCTAATATTAAAGCTCTACACTTGCGTACTCAGACCAAAATGCAGCAGCACAGATTTCTCTGAGACAGCAGGTTGCTGTCACTGCCACTGAATTCCTGTAAGTGCTCCAGGAGACAAATCCTAAGAAGCACTAATCAGTTCCGCTTCAAGCTGAGCCATGAATCAGTGAAAAGCTGAAGGTCTCAATCTAGCATTTATATTCTCAAGTCTTCCTGAATGTGTAATTAAGACATTAAAATGATAAGCTCTCCTCTGCATTAATATAAAACTGTTCACAATTTTAAATTTTAAGTTGTATTTCATGTTAATTGTGGTTTGAGATTATGCACCACCTGCTTATAATTGTTTTGTAGTGCTTGTATTTTTCCTCACACTTTGAGCTGCTCTAACACTAACAGAGCTTTAAAAAAAATTGTCAGAAAATACTGATGAGATGCTAAAAACCCAACGTATATGGCAATTACTGACATTTCTGCTACTAGGTAAGCACTGTTTAAGAAGTTACTACTCGATGCATTTCCCTACATGCAACTCAAAAGAATCCTTGATGTGCATAACTGGATTTATCAACCCCTGAGAGGTTTTACCTAATATAAGAAGCAAAAGGCTAGAAAGAACCTCTTTGGGCAGCGAGTTCAGTATCAAGGAAATATCTAATATTTCTACCATGCCTCGCTCATCAGATATTAAACCCTGAAGTTCCTGTCCGTGCTCAGTACTGAATTACAATTTATACCATGTAAGTTTATCTAAATGCTTTAACATAAATTCTGGTAACAGAAACATGACAGAGCATAAGTTATTCTAATTTTTTGGTTTTGCATTCAGATTACAATGCATTTGACAGACTGCTTCCTCCACTTGCCCCCAAATTCACATGGACAAGGACTGTGGCTGGAAGGTCACATAAGCAGCTACAGGAAACGCCTCCTACTTCTGCTTCCTCCCCACTCCTCCAAAGGCAAGGCTGAAGGTAAGACTCAAATATACCCCACCTGGAGACCTCCAAGTGCCGCGCTATACATTTTTTTGAATAGGGAGTTATTTAGAGCTCAGTCCTCTCCGTTCAGACTGCAAACACAGGGGTAAGTAAATCCAGTTACAGATACCTTATCCAGTGCCTGTGCCAACTTCTTTCTACTCTTAGGGTGAATTATTTGTGTGTTGAAATTTAAAATTCAAAATGCTAGCAGGCAACTTTAAACACACATGGGATCTATCTTCAGGACAGTTTTCACTATTGGGAGCTGAAAAGTTAACCAAAAATGCTTATTTTCCCTCCAAGGACAATGCCTGGAATTCTAAGCTTTCCTGACCCCTAGGAGATGCTCTAACAAATAAATCGCTAATTACATTTTAAGCACTCTCTTTTCCTGTAGGAATCTTGCCAACAGTAAGGCGGCTGATAACTTGCAGTCAAAAGCCCAGCCTTCTTGATTTAGTTTCACCACTATAATTCATCTGATCTCAATCCTAGGCCCCAGTAAAGCACACAAAGATTTATGTGCATACTACAAAAATTAGTTTTGTTAGTTAGGGAACTGTTACAGTGTACTGTAACACTTGAATAAAAGATTTTTCTCAAGGAACCATGTGAAATGAAACCAAGTCCCTAATGCTCTATTTCCAAGGACACAGATAAGCTTTCAGTAATTACTGTTGGTATTTCATATAGCAGTATCAAATACATAATTCATACAGAGCTATAATTAAGCAGTCAATCACATTCCTGAAGAAAGCAGGCTCCGCTCCACTCCAGAGCTTCTCTATGGAATCTCCTTAGTGATGACATGATTGACTGGGCAACTAACTGCTGTAGAGAACATATTAAATTCATGTTATTCACCCAGTGTAAAAAGACCCTCCATTTCTAATAAGCAGCCAAGATTAATCTGCCTCATGTAGTATCTTGAGTTATTGTTTATAACTAAAGACTTTTTTTCCCTCCAAGTCCAGCACTAAAAATTTGATACAGCAGTTTGACATTTTTAATAACATTTGGACCAACTAAAGGGCAGTCTTCACCAAACTACAACAGAAAAAATAACTTATACTGACACATAGCTCTGTATGTGTGTCTATATTTAAGTAAATTCAGACGTCTGTTTTTGGCAAGAAGCCCCTCCTCTGCTTGTAGTAAAAAGAGAGAGAGGAAAAAAGAACACTCTTCAAAACTACATTTATTATTTTAAGAACAAGCCAATTCTCATTCACTTTTGATTTGACTATCAAAATAGTGTTTTATAAAAATGTTGGGAGCGATTACAAGGCTTTCAGAAGCCTTGTAATGAATTACTGCTTCTGATTCAGACTAGCTGTAAGAAACGTAACTATAATTTTTCCAACAACAGTAGGACTAGGTACGGCCTGGTATTTAAAAATAATGTTACATTTTATTTTTAGAGAGTCGTACACAATTTTACTATGATAAGCAACTGATATTTTAAAAGTAAAACTTGTAAAATGTAAACACGCTTAAAAGCAGAGTTGTCCAAAAATACATTTCTGTACACATGGAACATTGTACTCAGGCAAGGAAGAGTTATTTTTTCAGATTTTTCGACAAAAGCTTATCACCAGTAGTTTTGTTTAAAATAAAATGTTTGTCTACAACAACAGATCCAGTAATTCAAGTATGAATGTGTACGGTCCAGAGGACATGCCCCATAACAGCAATATTGTCATTAAAAGGGAAAACCAAAATGGGACAATCCTTGGAAGGAAGAAAACATTTTAAAATATTTGCTTTGTCATGATCAGACTGACAGATGTGTGTGGGTGATGCAATTAAAATTCTGGATCGTGCTGGTGTAAAGACTGCAGTTATTTAATATAAAATTACTCTCTAGTGTACTTCCACCAGAACACCACAAACCACTGCAAGAAAACGTGCACCACGTCTTACCATGAAAATAAAGTGGGTAGTAGGTTATGCCACAAAAGACCAGCAAAATAGCTAGTCTCAATCCACAGCTTTTAAACAGCAGCTTGTGAAATGTAGCTCTTGTCAGTAAAAACCACACTAGAAATGCTGTGGTCAGATCGGTGCAAGAATCTTCTAATTTGGCTGCAGCCTGAGATATTTGGGTTACATAAAATATAGCCAACCATACTGATACTGAAAAAAAATTCAGTAACAGATTAATTTGCCTCACATCATAAACATTCATAAAGAGTCAGGATGTTTCCTCTCCCAGTCAAACTAGTCAGGATAAAATTCTTGCAACATCCGTCAAAAGAGGTTGTCAAAAAATCTAGCACAAATAGAATCATAATACTAAAACCCTCCATGTCAATAGAAGTAACTCGTAAGCAAGTCTTCTATTGGTTGAATAACAGCAGCACATCATGTTTTAGCAAAACAAGCTGAGTACTGATCCTTTCTTGCAGCCAACATAGTTAATTATGCTGGAATAAAATTTGATCAACAGTAGGAACATCCCTGGCTTAAGGGCTCTAAAATAACATAATTTAGTTAACAGGACAGACAGGGAGTTTCACAGAACATCACTTATGATATACTTTAAGAGAATGCATCTTGACTTAAATTTCAACCCAAAGTGCAACATGAAACAAATGAATGATCTAAGCCTAGCAAAACATACACGTGGGAAGAGCAGATGTGGATGGGTGCTGTTCTAAAGTAACAAGATCTCAAAAAGAAAACATGTATTTTTTCCTAATGGTTCTGAGATAAAAGAAACTGCAAAGAAACTACTGCAACTAATGCACTGTGGGGTTTTGTTTATTTGTTTGTTTTAAGGAAAAGAGATTCTCTGGAACAAGTCACATTGCTTTGGTCTTGTGTAACCATGTGCAGCTCTTGAAATGGACCACACACCATACTGCCTCTTCTCAGAGTTTAATATATTCATCAGTACGCCTGTCCATCAGGCAGTTTTGTCTCCCTTTTTGATTCCCACCCTCCTCCCCCATTTTTTTTTTGTTAATAGGGAAACCCATTATTAAGGTGTTTCCCAACGCCTGCCATGACAACCTCATGATTTCGGGCATTACACCTTTGCTAAAGGGGCCCAGGAAAGGCTGGATCTTCAGTGTGGGTTCATTGCTGAATTAGGTGGGATCTAGCATCAAAGGACACAGAAAAGACCGAGATACTCAACACCTTATTTCCCTCGGTCTTTACCGGCAAGGTCTGCTGTCACACCTCACAAGTCCCGTGTGTCCAATGGCAAAGCCTGCAGAAGCAAAGCAATATCCACTGCAGAGGTAGACTGTGTTACAGGCCACTACAGACCACAGCAGACTGGACATGCACAAGTCCATGGGACGAGATGGGCTGCACTGCAGGGTGCTGAGGGAGCTTGCTGATGTCACTGTGAGGTCACTGTCTATCATTTTTGAAAGGTCTTGTGCTTGAGGGAGGTTCCTGAAGACTGGAAAGGCAAATACCATGCCAACCTTCAGGAAGGGCAAGACAAAGGATCCAGGGAAAGAGAGGCTGGCCAGCCTAACCTCAGTCCCTGGAAAGATAATGGAACATATCCTGCCAGAAGCCGTTCCCAAACACCTGAAGGACAAGAAGGTGACTGGGAAAAGCCAGCATGGTTTTACAAAGGGCACATCATGCCTGACCATGATGAAGTTCCTAACTCCAAAGAGCAGCTACTAACAATAGCCCCTGGGAATAAAAAGCATAAGGCTACCTCCTGCAAGGATTCATTTAAGGTAATGATGTGACAAGCAAAATGCAGTTTGACTCATCCTAGTCAGAATGAGGCTGACACACAATGAGAGCATTTAACACTGGGATTTGTACTAAATTCTGTCAAATATAGTGAGATTATTATACAGCGGTTTCTGCTTAGATAATCGTATAGCAGAACTAATGCCTTCCATGAGAACTTAAGAAAGAACATATTTCACTGATTTGACATGACAGTTAACTACAGCCTTCATGCAAGCAAGCAAGCAGAAATTGGGCTTCTAAGAACAATAATCACTTCACGTAAGTATGTATTTTAAACCTGTTGAACTGGAGGGCTGATCTCAAAACACAGGTCTCTTCAGTTGTGCTTTTGCCCCCAGCTCCAAATGTCTCAGCCTCTTTGGTCAGTACTGTGCCTGTTTTTTCATTCCTCTAGCTTTATCATAGAAAGTAACAAAACAGATTGGAAGAAGTACAACAGGGGCCTGGCCCAAGGACTTGCTCAGCATCTCACATCCTGAGTCATGAGACTGAGAGGGCATGGACAATTTATTTATTGTTTCCAGATGGAAAGAGGGAGAGAATATCTGGATTTACCAAATTACTAGGAAATGGTTAAAAAAAAAAAAAAAAAAAAAAAAAAAAAAAAAAAAAAAGCTTTGGCACCTGGTTGAGAAAATGGTGTAGAACAGTGTACTTTAAATTCATTAGTACCTGGGGAAATTTTTTGGAATTAACTAACTTCATCCAGGAAGGATTGCCTTCTTTAAAATAAATCAGAACCAGATTACTGCAGCTGAAATCCTACAGAGACCTTTTAGCATGCAGGCAAGGGGAGTCACTGATACAACTGAGCAGAAGCATTGGCCATCCAACCAGGGCTGCGACAGCAGCCGTGATATGTGCGGAGGAATCAAAGCACTTGAGAGCATAGAAAACATAAGCCGGAGACTTCCGTTATCTCAGGAGACACAGTAAATATAAACTGTACTCCAGAGATGAATGTTTTAGGCACCATTAGTTAGTGTTTCCAGGGAGCAGCAAGTCAGAGAACCCACAAGAGAAGAAACAAGTTTTTAGTCTTCAGCACTATGTGGAACTCAGTTAAAGATATAACTATTTAGGAAACACTCTGTAGTTATAGCCATAGCACAATCAAGTTCCAACACCAAAAAGAGGTGTCCTAGTAACACTTCCTTTTGAAAAGAGGAACTATATAGAAGTGAGCAGGCTTGTTAAAAAGAAAAAGTAAGGATAAAATGCTTTCAGATAGCACAGAGCTTTTTGAAAGACACCACAGTAGAAACTGAGAGTGTTTACCATTAATCATTAAAAAAAAAAAACTCACCAACCCACGCACACTAAAAAGGAACTAGAAAAGCCAGCATGATCAAAAAACAGATGCTGTTAGCAGTAAAAAAGACATTCTTCAAACACGCTGCGTGATGTCCAAAAAAGGAAAATAAAAATGAGTACTAATTCAGGCAAACTGAACGTAATTAATAAGGTAGATGAAAAAGAGGTTGAGAAATAATGTATTGAAGTATAAAAGCTGCTATTGAAATATTTTTCAAACATCAGAAGTAGGACACCTGCCAGAAAGTCTGTTGGGCTAATAGATGTTCCAAATGAAAAAAGACCACTTCCGAAGGTTACAGCAAGAAACCTAAATTAGTTATTTTCATTGAACTATTAACAATGACCAATGCCACGTACCCAGGGAAGAGTATAAGAACAGGGCAGGCATACAGCAATATGTCCCCAGTATATGCTTCTATCTTCAGCTATCTAAAGCTTAAGGGCTTTGTAACACGGAGATAACAGTCGGTATCTGTATGATAGCTCTTATTGGATTTTTTCTGCTATAAACAGTCTAATTGCTTTATTCTTTTTTCCCCCTTTTATTTTTTATATATACCCAGTATTTCTAGAAGAATGCAACACAAATTGACAAACTGTTGTGGCATATAACTAGTGCTGACACCAGCCTTGTTATCGAAAGAACGTAAGGAGGAAAACATGACATCAATTTTTATAAAAGGGCCCTGGGGACCCAAAAAATTGCACGTTACTAAGTCTGACGTCTGTGCTGAATAGAAGCTTTAACAAAGAACTGAATTAGTAAACCACAGAAATAGCTGTTGTGGAAGAAAGGCATGCCGCAGAAACCTATTACAATCTTTTGAAGGAATCTAAAAGGATATGGACAAGGGTGAGTCTATTAATAGAGTAACTGAATTTCTAAAAAGCCTTTGACAAGGTCCTTTCCCAAAGAACTTTGCTTGTAAAGAAATCAAAGTATGCTGGGATAAGATGGAAGACCTTCTCTTATATTAATAACCACTCAAGATATAGGAATAAGTACACAATTTTTAAATTGAAGGGAGTCTGTGACTGTAGCACGTAAGTATCTGTGCTGGGATCCCAGCTGTTCACCCCCTCTTCCAGGTCATTCTTGAACAATACAAAAACAGCTTTGGCAGCTGTGCTTAAAATGACTGTAAAAAGCTGCAGAAGAATTCAAGGACACTAACCAGGCAATTGACTGGCAGGAGAGCTCATCATGAGTGCAAATTTAATGTATAAGGACTGTCAGAACAAACTTACTGTATATATTCAGTGACAGAACCTAAATATGTTATTATAACTCAAAAAATATTGGAGTCAAATGTGGACAGTTCTTTGAACATTTTAGCTCAGAGCTGATCAAAGGGCAAAGAGAATGGTAGGAATAATGAGAGGAATACAGAACATTTGTACAATGGCTTTATATAGATATCCATGATATTCCCTCAGCTGGAATACAGCATCGAGTCGCTCAACCTCGGAGATTTCAGTAGAAATAGCAATGAGGGAAGGTGGCAAAGAAACAGAGGTACATGCCAATATCCATGAGGAGTGATTAAACAAACACCACATTCTTCAGCGTGGAAAAAGAGAAGTTGTTGACTCAGGACGCCATGAATTCCAAAAGGACACAAACACTTAAAAGACATGTCAGTGCCCAAGGAAAGGTCTATGAAGCATGACGATCCTGTTGCAGTTTCTGGCTCAAGAAACCCAAGTCCACTGGTTGTCAGGAAGGAATACTTACTCCATTCCTGTACGCTTTCTTCCAAGCATCTGCTGTCGGCCACAGCTAGAGACAGGGTACTGGAGAAAACACATCTCTGGTCAGACCCCGTACAGCTTTATACTTAACCTATGGAGAAGAGGCTCATGCCTGAAACCAAACCCCAGTTTTTGTTCTCCCTAGAAGCAGTTCTATTAAGATTTTTCCGGGAGGACACACCTTGTACCTGGCAGCATTCATGGCCAGCTCAGGTCTATTTTTTATTTCCCTAGCATGCAGTGTTTATCTTGAATCTAAGATCATCCACAAATTTTACCTCTCTGTTTCTACATTGGCTGCATCTCTACATAGACCCCTGATGGCACACACACAAAAGAAAAGGCGGGGCGGGACACCACATAAAATGCAATATATATGGCTGCTCTGAGAAGTAAAAGGCTGCCATCTACCTGCATAATTAAAAAAAAGTCCAAAAATGGACAAAATCACCATGTATTATGAAAAAGCTCTCTTTCAGAAACTATACAGAGGTTTCAGATAGGGCCTGATAAACTTGCTCCAACTTCTCTGCAACTAGAAATAAGGTGAGAAATGAGTAATGCTCTGATCTGCACCAGTTTAAAGTTCCCTTGGCCCCTCTGCAGAGTGCTGAAAGGCTGAAATGAGATGATGGTTTCTCTAAAATTTTGTACATAGACTTTTAGTATCCCTATATGTTCTTGACTTTATTTAACCAAGCCAAATTCATTGTATGCCAATGGAAGAGCTTGGCTTCAACTTCAAAATAGACTGGTTAAAACACATGTAGACAGCTCTGAGGCAAGAGTATGCAGGTATTTCTTCCCTCTTCCCCCTCCAGCAGGTACAAGCCCTACGGCTACATGACTTTTAAGCTAAGAGGGAGAGCATTCTGGCAGTACTATTTCACTCACGCTGCACCGCCTGGGAAAGCATTTGACATGCTTCACTGAACAAATCTGATTGCTGAGACTGATGTTTAAGAATTTTTATGCCTGAAGGAGAAGGCTGAGGTGTACCTGGATTTGAATGCCTCTGAATGAGTAACCCAGCCTCTGCCTGAAAGATCTTCCTCAATTAGCAGCGCCAAGATTCTGGCAACCAAAAAGGATGATCATACTTTTCTTTGGCAGGATTAAACTGAATGCAAAAAGCTTCTGGACTTACTAAGCAGAAATCAGTGGGAGGAAAAGGGAGGGAAAAATAAATGGTGGGTCCAATCTGCTATCTGCTAGTTCTCCCAAACACAGGCTGCTGCGTTTCTCCCCAGTATCAGGCAGAGGAGCAGGACAGTCAATATGCTGATGCCTGGAAGCCTACAGCAATATCAGCCAATCACAGGTTGCTTTTCCTCTCTTCCGCCTTTCCCAGGAGGCATGCGGAAGCCATAAAGCTTTAACCTATTTAGGGCAATTGCAAACATCCCAAGTAGTCAACACACAAAACATTTGATATAATGTTGCTTGAGAGACTGTTTTGTTAATGTTGTTTCTAGCGTTGTTTTGTTTGCTTGTTTAAAGTAGAGTATTAAATAATAAAGCCTAACTTTTATTTGAGCTACTGGCTTTAATCCCCACGGAAGACATCTGCAAATGTTCTTTGGGAGGAAACGGTAGTTTCTCCAGCTCATCTTTTCCACTCTGCTTAGTCACATAGCTGTCCCTCCTATTCCTGAAAGCATGCAAAATACTTACTCAATTCTTTTGGGGGAATTTCTCTCTATAACTCTCCTTTAGATCAGCAGTAAAGATAAACTCAGACATTATGCCAGAAATATTTCAGAATATTATGGGTCTGGAACTATCTGGCAGCTCTCTGATCCCCTCCACCTGCACCTTGGGAAAAGAGGGACGGGAGGAAATAATCGAGTTCTGCTGCCAAAAATACGGTTAATAGCCAGGACAGAGGCAGTGCGGTTCCATCTTCATAAACCATGTTGCCATTTCAGCTTTGCTGTCCTTGCAGAGAGGAGAACTAGGAGAGGAACGTGCTTCCATCTCCCTCTTCTCTCCAGGGAAGGCAGACCCAAGATGAACTCTGCTAACCTTAACTCTGATGTCAACTTCACCCTGCTCAGTAAATCACAGTACCTCAAGAGGAAATAGCTTTCCTTTGCGAATTTTCTTAGTTCAGCCATCTCTCACAAAGGGGCTGCAGCGGCTGCAAACACCTCAGTAGAGGGAGCAGTACATAGGGGATAACCTCCTAAAAGAAATCCAGGGCAGATTACCGACGTTATTTCTTCCCCTTCGGAAAACCTCTCCAGCACAGAGGCCCAACTGCTGGCCTCAGTGAAGAAAGGAGCTGAAAGTGAACTTGAGGACACACACAACACCTCCTTGCTACTCGCAGCTGAGAGACTCGGTTCTGCCCTCGAACTGCAAGCAGATGGAAACACCTGCAATAAATCACCTGAGGAACACGGTGTGAAGAAAGGGAAACGCTGTACTCTGTATTTCACTCATTTTCAGCAAGTACACAGCAGGTAGTAAATTCCAGCAGCGGTACACGCGGAAGCATGAGTCAGACTACCATCCGGCCAGTCCTGCCCGACCTCACGAAATGGAAGAACGCTCATTAGAGAAGGCCACCGCGGACTCGCAGTAACCAACCGCCGACCAAACACATCTACTGCCCCAGCTAGAAATGTGCCATCCGGAGCTCAGCACCAAATCCTGGGACTGGCAGAGCTCCATAGCTAGGGGGGAGAGGAAAGCGAAAGCAGGCAAGTACCTTCCTTCTGTACTTAAATTCATACAGCCCCCCTCTCCCCCAAATGCAAAACAATACCAAAAGCAATCAACAGTTCACTCAGAGACCTTTCCTTGAGATTTAACGAGGAAAATTATATCAAATGCAGACTAGCCTGAGAGCAAATTTGGCTCTACCATGTAACTTAAAAACTAGTAGACTGTCTAAACCTGTTAGTTATCATACTCATGGAGTAAATGCAAATATCTTCCTAAAGTAGACCTCCCCTCTCCAAAATCAAGTAAAAAATTAATTTGCGTTCTTGTTTATGACAAACACCATGTGAAACTGTTAGGAGCCTACCCTGCTGTCAGCTCCAAATCCTGCCACGATGGCAGATCTGTACTTCTGTCAAGGCAGGCAGTTAAGCAGAGCTATTTGGAGGAAATAATATTCCTTTATTTCAGTTATCTCTTTCTTTTTGAGAGTTTTTGTGTTTTAGGGTTATTTTTGTTGTTTTCTTTTTTAAGCGCCAGCGTGAACTCCAAACTTACAAATTAACTGTAATATACGAACTTCTGCATGAAATAATAAAGAAAAAGCATTCTTACTTAAAAACAAATTTTAAGTTATAGGTTAAAAAAGATGAGACAACGAAGACTGTGGTTGGGCCTGGAATATCCGAATATGTGCAATTAGACTCTAAAATGGATGACTTCAGAGGAAAATCAATATAGATTAAGTATTTATGAAAGGATTAACAGGAACAGCATTAAGAATAATATATGGAAACATTTGGTATAGTACAGCACTCTTGCCTGCCAAGAAAAGAGGCCTTATATATTTGGTCTAATTAATAACATTATTTTAAGCATCAATTAAGATCTATGGAAAGAAAATAATCAAATTGCATAAAAACAGAACTAAAATAAGAAGTTTGCTTACTCTTCTTGACGCAAGTCATTAACGCTCCGATCTAGTGAGATCATATCACTTGCCACCATATTAAACCCAAACTCTTTAATGCTGGCTTGAATGGATTCTTTGTAATCTGGTCCTAAAACATATGGCTTTGCTTCCTCTCCAGGGCCACCAACAACTCCATGAGGCTCAGGCTCTTTGGGTTCAAAATTACCAAGGACTCCAGGTCGTAAAACAGGATCTCGGTATACAAATGTCTGAGGCTTAAATGTGAGATACTGCCTCTGGATGATGTTTTGCTGATTGTTATCACCACCAGCATGATGTTCTAGTTCATTTTTGGCCTTATTTTTTCTTCGAATGGATTCCAAGTCCACTTCCACACCTTCAACATGAGGCCAAGGTACCACAGGTTTGAACTTCTCATTTCCTAGTCCATGGTCTCCTTTGTTTGGCATGGGTTTGTTGGCTTCTTTGTCATCCTATATATACACACACAGAGAAACAGCAGGAGATCATATAAATTTATGACCTTTTATTTTACAAATCCAGTATCTTAGGCAGTCAGTCAGTACTAAGTATATGTTAATCACGAAGGAATAAGTCTCTGTCAAGGTGCCAGACTTTTTACTAAAGCCAGCTACTGCTTGCCTGAGAACATCACGGCTAGTATCTACACTTACCTGAATGGGTGGGTCCTGGGAATGGCCTAAGGCCCAAAGCATTCCCAAAGACCAAATATTCACATAGGACACGTTAACTTAAACACAGTTCAAGCTGCACACCAAACTGTGTGCAGCCGGGCATACAGTCCTGGCAGGATCTGTTCTGGCAGGGATTTGACACCATATTCCCAGAGAGATTTGAAGTTCACCTTAAGAATAAAGCACGGGATGTTGAAAACTTCTTGGTGTTAACTCAATGACCAATGAAGTTACTAGGGTTTGAATAACGCTGTGTAATTTTGTAAAAAAGTTTGATGCAGAGGCTTTGAAGTCTGAGTGTAAAAGTCTTCAGAGTACAACTCCCACACCCATGAACACTCACCAAAAAACACTGTAACTTTTCTTTGTTCCCCCCAATACTTATAAGCACATTTAAGCCTGATTTGCTTCTCGCAAAGAAACTAGAAAGATATTTTACACCTGGAAATCGTAACGCTTGAGGAAGTTATGAATGAACCTAGATGTTCAGGTATTATTAGTGAATTATAACCATCTCTTGCCCACTGTTTTGAAAAGCAGCTTATTGGGTTAATATTTGTCACTAAGAATGCCAAGATCCTAGGACAACCGGGAAACACTGCTGAAAGTTCAGATTTCCAGCTAAAATTACCTATTTGTAAATGGGACAGATGTTCTCTATAGATTCCAGTGTGATCAAACAATGCAGACATTTTAGCAATGTCTCACTATCTATTTTCAAACACAGAATCAAAGAAAAAAATTTTAGGCAGGATGAAGTCATCTATTCCAACCTGCTCAAAGCAGGGCTAGCTTCAAAGTTAGATCAGGTTGCTCTGAGTCTCGTCCAGTCAAATTCTGGGAGTCTTCAAGTTCTCTGCATAACATGTTCCAGTGCTTAATCAGTCTCACAACAAAAATATTTTTCCTTATACCCAGCCAGAAGTTTCCCCTGTCATACCTTGTCATGACTGCCTCCTGTCCTTTCACTGTGTACCTCTGAGAAGAGTTTATTTCCATTTTTTCTGTAACCTCCCTTTTCATAGTGGAAAACTGTAATTGGATTCCCCATTAAACTTCTCTGGGCAAAATATGCCTCTCTTCCCTGGCCTTTCCAGGAATGTCACGTGCACCAAAACATGCAGTCCCCAAAACATCTTAGCAAGTCTTTGCTAGACCCTCTCCCATTTGCTGATTATCTCTTTTGCATTGGGCAGAGCAGGGGAAGAAGCAGGACACAATACTCCAGATGTGTGCTCGTTCATGAGATGTAGAGGGAATCAGATCACTCCCCTTGACTTGATGGCTAAGCTATTGCTAATGTAGCCCCTTATGCAGTTTGCCTTCACTGCAGTGAGGTCACATTGCTGACTCATGTCCACATATAACTAAATCATGTGATAGTTATTACTGCATCACAATATTTTCCACACATGCCATTCTATATAATAGATTTCAGGAAGAAAATCCATTATAAAATATACCTAGATCAACATAAAAACAACTGGAGTCAGACTGCTTCAATTCAAAATAATTCAATTTATTCAAGAAACATTCTGACCTCTCTGCTAGCTGCAGTTCAAACAGGCAAGATATACAAAATTCAGAGCTGTGAAATTATTCTGCTGTTCTTCCATCACTGTTTTTTCTAAAGGAACTCTGCAAAGCCAACACAAGAAAGTGATAGATCTGAGCACACAAAGTTGCACACTTTGCAGGGAGGTAAGAGGCTGCTGAGTATCTAAATAAAGCCCCAAGAGGATTTGTAAAAGGAGTATCATCTCACACTTGCCACTAGAAATCAAAACGAAGGCTTCAGCACGCAACGGTCTGAATATTGCTAACATTACTGAACACTCAACTGCTTACAAACTCCATATAATTCCTAGCTCAAAGTGCAGTGACAGCTAAAAAAAAAAGCCAACAAAATGTTGGGCATCATCAGGAAGGATGCTGAAAGCAGAGTGTCATTTTGACTGCATAAAGCTTTGATGCATTTGCATCTTTGGTCGTGGTTCGGCTCTGCTCTCCATATCTCAAGAGGACACATTGGGATTAGAGAAGGTACAGAGAAGTGCAACTAGACTGAAGGAGGCGGCGGACAGGTGCGTTATGACAAAATACCAGAAAGGCTGGGACTCCAATTTGGAGAGGTGAAGGCTGAGGGGGGATATGACTGAAGTTCACAAAATCATGAAGGAGGTGGACAAATTGAATGCAAAACCACTGTTTACCCTAAATACAAGAAGTAGAGGCACTTAACAAAATTGATAGGAGATTGTTCAAAACAGAAGGAAAAAAACCACCACAAAATGTCCTTTGCACAGGCACTGATCTCCTGGAACGTGCTGCACAGGAGGCTGTGGAGAGACACCACCAACAGTTGAAAAAGGGATGAGACACAGTCAAGGATGACAACAGGCCCATAAGTGGACTGTAAAATGACTGGGCAAGGATCTACCTTCCTAACAGCTCTTATTCAACAGCTGGGGATGCTGGAAGAGTACAAAGGGAACGGGCCACAGAAAGCACCAGGCTTGTGTCCATGTCCCAGCGCCTCTGTCAGAGGCAGCGTACTGGGCTATGTGGGTCACTGGTTTGACTCGGGCAGGAACTTCCTACCTTCTTAGTCTGTATAAGATTAAATAGCCTTCCAATTCTACTTCCATTGCCTATAAAACAGTAGTTATGAGCTTCCACTTGGCCAGTTCTCTGGCTGAAGTATAACACTGCTCAGAGTAATTTCCCATTTACTTTGCTCTCATCAGAACTATGACTAATCTTGTATTACATCTAACCTCATTATAACTGTGAGGTACAATCTGCATTGCAATACATTGACTTACTGTTCCCTCCAAGACAGTAAATATATTTCATTTTTGTTAACCTGGGAAAGTGCTGCATAGAACAAAAAAATTATACACACACCCACACATGGAGTCACCTCTTCCCTCCAGTTTCTACGTAGCTATGAAAAATATGACTGAAAGCATTTTTATGGACATTTTACAAGACATGAACAGTGTCCAAGGGTGTAGGGCAGTCCACAGATCCTGCAAGTCACGCATTTGCCCAGAGCTAACTGAGGCACAGGATTCCCCAATACTGTCCAGAGAAAACGTAGGGTCAAGCCACACGCAAATAACTACTTCGGCCATCATATAAACCATCATGCCTTAGTTAGAAACTTCTGGAAGTTCTTCTCTTTTATGAATTACAACTATTCATCATTTAAAAAAAAAAAAAAAAGATTTAACGACATATCCAAAAAAATTGAAATCATTTTTTAAGCAGTGAAGCACACTGCTTAAAAGTCTGACAATAACAGAATCTCATTAAATCTTTATAACAGACACAACAGTGATAAGCTGTTTACATACAGCAACTCAAAGATTTTTTTCCACAGAACATTAGTTATTTGCATGGTTTCTACAGGGCCAACTTTGGGATTTCCTGCCATGTTTTCTAGCTCCAGCTCAGTGCACATTTCATTACCTTTTAGACATTCTTTTCTCTCTTCAGAAGGATTATGAGTCCTTGCAATGGGCATTTCAGAAATGTGGAGATGATGTAAATTCACTCAACTCCTCACTTTTGCAAAAAGAGAGGCTATTTAGTGTCACTTTTTGCAGATTAGGTTCTCCTTGCAAAGGGAGCACAGGGTGGGATTATGGGATTGGGATATGGGTTCATGGGATTAGGAACCTAACTGCTTCCCTTTGTACAATTTAGAAATATTTTTCCAAGGTGAAAGAAAAGAAAAAGGGAGGTGCCTTCAAAAGGCTGCAACACTGGTCAACTAACACGTGGGTTTGAATTGTAGCTGGCAATAGAACTGAAAAAGTTAAGGCTACGTAATCTGCTCTTCTTAAGTAAACTAGTTCAAAACAGGCAACGCCCTAAAAACCTATGAAATAATGTCTGAAGTACAAACTGATGTTAAAAAATGGGAGGTTGTTTAATTTATAAGATAGAAGATTATCATACTGAAAAGAAGTTTGCTAATTCAAAGGGACGTCTATAAAAGCAAGCTGCTTATCTAGACAAAAAAAATCAGTGATGCATAAAAAAATGGAAAGAGAGGAAAGAGGAATAATTAAGCAGTATCCAGTTATATATTCATTATCCAAGGATACAAAATGAAAATTTTATTAAAAAACCTTCCACTCCTAGAATATAAGTATTCATATACAGCTAATTAAAAACAGATGCCAAGCACTACATCCACCATATACTCCGTGCGCAAAACTAGAAAAACCTGATACAGTTAATATTTTGGTAACTGAGGAAGCTAATCCTGACGCAGTTCCATTTTCTTCAGTCCTGTTGCTGCCCTTATTAGCTCTTGGCTATATCTACACCACTCCTCTTACCATGAAAGGCAAATACAGACAGTATGTATTCTTATATCACAAGGAAAAGATCAAAGACTTTTTAACTGAGGATGAATCAATAGTTCTCAAAGTTCCCCAGGTCTAGCTCTTCTATGTGATTGGTTTTAAAGGTAAACAAAGAAAAAAAAAACCCAAGAATTGTGAATAGAGACTGTCACAAGTATTGTGACAGAGACCATGCAGTTATCAATTTATTGTTTGGTACGTCTGAAAGGATTTCAACATATCTGAAGTATTACTTGTTTTTGCCTGCCTCAGCTTAATGCAGGTGCATTTGATTTATTGGAAAAGAAAAAGTCCACTTCAGAGAGATCATGATAAAACATGTTAGAGCTTAGCACATTCAATTATTTGAGTAAATGGGAAGGGTTTTACATTTATTCAGTTACCTCATTGCAAAAAGAAAAAGAGAAAGACCACAAGCAGGATCCACAAGGAAGATCTCTTGGATGACTACAATTGTACTGGAAGATATTGAAAGAGTACCACTTGTTAAGCATGCTCGTAGCAGGATACTGCTCTACCAGCTAATAAGGGAGGGGGGAAAAAAAATCAGGTAGTATATTTTCATTATGTGTGGGTCTTATTCAGCATTCTGCAGTTCTGGGCATAGATGGGAGAAGAAAAAAAAAGGATCAAATACAGACAAAGAGGAGAATCAACATATCTAACAATATCTTTGGGGATGGATTTCACTGTAGATACCTACTGACTTCAGAGCAAATAAAGCAAGCACCGATTCCCACAACACAGGTGGCTGATTCTCAAAGACACACAGCTGGATTGCATTCTTCTAGTTACAACACTCACAGTAGCCTCTACACTAACAAATAAAAGGTCCAGCTACTGCAGGACAGTCTGCAGAGGAGAGAACAAGAACAGACACAAACTGGAAAACACAGCTTCTCAAGAAAGGACAGACTTGTGGCACAACTGCCATCATTTCAGAAAAATCAGAAAGTCCCTTGTAATTACTGCAAATTATTGTACAAACACAGCCAATGTTCCAGCACAAAAAGGTCTATTTTAAGCCCCATAAGCAGCACTGCCTACAAGCCAAACTTTGCAAAACCTTCCATCAAACAATTTCATTACAATGCAACCACGTTGACTCAAATCAAGGCAGAATTTGGACCATGAGAGCTCTTTTGCTGGCTATGAGTAATGGCATTCAAGCTATCTGACTTGAAAGGGGCATTTGGTGTCACAATATCTGAACAAACCCGACTGCCTTTTGTTTTGTCTTCTCCTCTCAGGATATTTTGGAACCACTCCAAAGGTGACAGAGCGCACACTCACATGCTCAGCGGCTTCTACAGTAAGTTTTAAAACGTGGGAAGCCTTAGAACTGAACAATTATGAAAACTGTAGAAACTTAAGTGACAGAAATACGATTTTACAAGTTTCTACTTACTAAATTATAGATAATTTTTGAAGCATAAAACTACATGCTTATAAAAATAACAGACTGCTAAAATGCTGTATTTTCCTGCTTTGTAATTATCCAAGTGAAAAAAACCTTTACTGTTAAAGGTACTTGTCACCAGCATTCCCAGGAAAACAAGTCCGTAAGTTATATTCATATATCCAGTTACCCTCAGTTTTGATGGATATACTGAAAAGATGCAAGTCCTTATACAATTAATGACATCTGTCCACAGTAGATTTTTATCCTGCTAAGTATTCTAGGGGAAACAAGAGGTACTTACAACATGCCCTAAATCACACATATTTGTGCTAAAGCTACATTAATTTTGTTATATCAGCCTGGAATAAGTTTTAGCAGAGAGAATTAATTTGACCACAGTTTTGTGCTACAAAAACATTATTGTGATGGAGCCATCAAAGAGCGAGGTGTCCCTATGAGGCAGTGACTCCATCACTCTGCTTTTTGCAGAGTTTTACACAGGAGTTGTACAGAAGCCACTTAGGCTACATCAAGAAATCTCAAACAAATTTAAAAGAACCTTAAGCTTACCTCCTGGTTTAAGGATCTAACTAGACAAGTATTAAATATATACATACATATATAAATATATATATACACACACACTCAGACACATACGAATATTCTGTTCACTAAAAAATATTTATGAGTCTGAAGTGTAACGGAGGTGCAAGAACCACAAGCAGCCTTGCAGAAACTTGTGTTCAGCCATAGTTTTCTTCATAACTACATCTGAGAAGCAAAAAATAAAATGACAAAATTATTTTTCCTAAAGCACAGCATCTTCTCCCCCCCCCCCCCCCCCCGCTTCTTAACTCTCACAGCATCCATCAAGCTGATAGATACCTGATGCATAACTCTTACTCTGCAGTGTCTTTTATTGAGCCTGCCTTCCCCTGCCCCTTTCCCCTTTGTTCCCAAGGAGGTCCTCAACAGGGAACAGTTTTGCCAGTGACAGAGACCTATAACAACATTGTTAAACGGCAATATTCAGGAAAAAATTTCCATTCACTCTTTATATTCTATCCAATAAGGCAATGCAGGAGAATCACTAGTATTTACCCTTCTGCTCAGTATTCAGATAGCAGTAACTTAAGTCTTCAACAGATGGCAGTGGACTGTGGTCATCAGTATCTCTTCAGCACATTAAAAAAAATATAGTAGTAATAATTTTGAATCCCTAAATTACCAGAACTAGTTGAGGCAAAACAACACTGGAAGTAAGACTAACAATTTTATTTAGTCCTAGGGTTGACATTCCTGAGGTTTGAGAGCATTGCTGAAGAAAAAGCAAGCAGTATGCCCAAATAGTAGTCACATAATAAGGAAGAGAAAGCACTTGTCAATATGCTAATTTGGCAAGAGCTTGATGTTCCATAATTACCAAAGAGTTCGTAAGAATTTAGTCTCCAAACTCTAAATGGCCCACATTAGTTTGAGAGTCTCTGCATCACTCATTCTAAGAAAACTGCAAAAACAGCTTCTTGTTACCCAGCAGTGAGCCTAAAAACTAGCAATATTCCATTAACATCCGAGGTCATCTGTGCTGCTGTTGGAAGCCGTGAGTGGCAGCAAGCCCTTGGGGAGGATGAAGCTCATTTTCTCAACTTTCTTACGGTTGTAGGTGCTCCAAGAGCTTCCTGGGCAAGAGATCAACTAGCTCTTCCTCTCTTTTCAGACTTTTGTGAAGGTATTGTCTGCTTCTTCTTAGCAGAAAGGTTTATCTAGGACAATGACTACAGGCTACTGCTTGCATACTGCCATGGTTTGCAGCCACTGTTTCACAATGCTACTGAATACAAGGTTGTATTAAGCTATGGAAGCCCTCAGGAACCAAACCGTATGGAGACCACCTCTCATCCTTCCCTCTTCTGTGGTATATCTGCAAACATAAGGGATTCTGCTATGAACTTCTAACAATGAAAGAATCCTTATTTTCAGTAGAAGTAACTTGATTGCCCAGCTATTTGCCTAGCAGAGAGGCTCAGACCACCATAAATCCTAAGTTTTACCCATCTACCTGCAGAATACCTGTGCCTTCTTATTTAAAGATATGTATCCACATTTTGATAAGTCAGTGAGATACCCATGTAAGCACCCCATTTGAATTAAACGGTTCTGCTGCAATATTATCCCTCACTCATAAGGGGAATTCTTCTGAGCTAATGATGCAGCTGTCATCCGCTTCGGCCTTGCTGTGCACACATCACAAATTCCTGCAGAGCAATGCAATCCTGCCTCAAATGCTGAGCACTGTTTTGGCTTGTACTGCTTCACCCCCTGCCTTGATCCTACACTGCCTCCTCTGATGTCCCTCCTCCCCCATAAACTCCTGCTGCTGAGCTCCATGTTTCTCCTCTTGGAGGATTCTGGATTCTCTGCAAGTGTCTCCAGTGTCACAGCAGCAATTACGCTCATACACTCAACTTTTTATTTAGCTAAGTTCAACTACCTCATCAAATAGACTACTAGGACAGCTGGAATTTGAGTGCTTTCCACGAGACCCCAATTATAGTCCAGTCTCTTACTAGGGACACAACTGGACATCCAAAACTTGCAAACTTCTCTCTCTCACCCTCTGAGAGTTTAGAGGGTACACAAAGGACTGAGAAAACACAGCCCACAACTGAGCTATCTTACGTGGTACCTTTTTACGAGAACCACAGCACTTCTCAAATTCCTGTGATGTAGTCAGCATCATAATTAAACTCCTCTGCCTGACTGAAAACAAGTAAAAATAAAAACCATTTAGTGCTTTAGGAAGAATTACTGTCAAAAGCAGCAACCTTTTGATTGTCTTCACTTTTACTGGTACCCGTTGTTTGGGCATACTGAAGAAACCATTAAATTCTCCAAATTGGGAACTGAGATGCCCAAGAACTCTGTGGAGTTATTCACAGCAATGCACATCTCCTTGCAGCTCCAGAGAACGCCATGTAATTTTAGATACTAATTAAAAGACCCAAAATAGAAGGACTCAGCTGAAGATCTCAATAATGATATTATAGAAATCTCCACTTCACAACTTAGATCTAGTTTTAAAGCAGGCAACACAGCCTCCTATCCTAAGGATATAACTGTTTCCAAGTAAGACAAATATTCTTAGACAGAAATATAACTGAAGCTGCTGTATTACCTAAGGTCATGATATATTTTAATCTCTCCTGTGTTCTAGAAATAGGAAGATGTTGACAATAGTAGCCTGTACTACCAAAAAAGGTAAAAGTATTGCAACTGCTTAACTGCTTGCTGTAAAAAAAAGATACAAGTTGTCACAGAACCTTAGGTCACGAAGAAGGATGATCTGGAGCTTCCTACATCTTCTCCTTGTAGACAGCTCCTCAAAGATGACAGGAAAGCTCTTAAACTCAAAAAAGTGAGATTTTACTACAATTTTATTACAACTAGAATATTTAACATTTTCAGTAGAGGAAACTCAAAGTGACCCAACTGGGGCAGAACACAAATAAAGGTATATAAACAAGTATCTCCCCATCCACTGCATCAGGTGTGTTTTGCTTTTAGACCATGTCTTTTAGTTCAGCAGCTCTCTGTTGCAGCAAACTACAATTTCCCTGGTCTCCAAGACATCTCTCTTTCCACCCAGCACGGTGGCCTACCTGGGGATCTGTTCCCTGCTCTTCTCAGCTGGCTGCTGTGTTCACCACACTCTTCTTTTCCTCACTTCCAAAAACTTCTTTTCCCCAAGGCGGCTCAACTCCCCTGAACCTGGCCCACTCTTCTTAATGGAACATGACACAAATTGAGAAGACGCAAATACTCTGGGTCACACAAGATAAGTCATTTTAGTTTAAGTACTTAAGATGCTGATCTAATCAGCCACCAGCTGAGCCAGAGACCACACTTTAACCCTGAGTCTGCCATCAACTATTTTAAATGCCCATAACCTTCCTTACTTTCCTGCATGACAGAAGGATTTCTAGATACTGCAGCCTACATTTTGTTATTAGCATACATTTAGCATGGCATTTCAACTGTGAACTCTTCCGTAGAGCACCAACCACAGTAATTCATTCTCAAACAGATATTGCAGTGACTCAGATCTCTAAGCTAGCAAAGAAGCACCTGCTCAGTATTTATTCTTAAAGGCACCATACAGGTTGCTATACCACATGAGACTCCATATATAAATCAAAAATAACTTTTAAGTCAGTTGCTCGCTCGTTAAATTCAGCTATTTTTAAGATTTTATTGTCATTTAGTTGTTCAGAGCAGAAGCACTGTAACAAAACAGCAATGGCCCATGAAAAGGCCAAAAAGCAAGGAAGGCAACCAGCTTCTGGGGCACTGTTTTCATTCTATCGTGGCAGCAGGGAGAAAGAGTGTCCCATGTCAGTAAAGTCCACCAGAAAGTTAGCCCCAGTTTCTTGCCTAGTCTCAAGACTCCCAAAGACCCAATTTTATTTCTGTTCCTGAAACAACTCTCTATTTGAAGTCTTAGGAGAAGTCACGTTGCATCTACTCACAGTAAGGACAATATTCATTGCCTAGAAAGTTAAACCTTGTTCACTGTGAAGAAACTCTATGAAAATATTTTTTTTCAACTTATCAACCTGGAGGCAACACATGGGTTACCTTGCCAGGCAAGAAGTTCAACAAGGTTGCTTTAGCTCCTTAACCCAATGTACCAGCTGCTGGCAAATCAGTGTAGCAGGTATTGCAAGTGGAGCAAAGCAGTGGATAAAAGGATGCATTTCTAAACAGAAAGAAGTGAAACAAAACTAGCTTCTGTGGACATAGCCAACCCCAGAGAATTGTTTAAGCAGATAAAAGCTGTGGGAAGTCACCAAATGCTCAAAATTCTGGCTAGCTCTAATCAATATTATCACCACTCATTTTTGTAAACATTTGTTATTATGTATTTTGTTCAAGTGCAACCTTCTGTTCTTCTTTTAATCTCTCCCGAAGTGTAAGTAACATTTCCAGTTTTGTTTACAATATTTTGAATAAGATGGTGCCATTGCTTACTCATATTTTTGAGGAGTAGAAGGTGGAAGGAAAAAACTTTTTCCAACTCATTTTTCTAGACAAAAGCTGAACACTAGCAAATCCCATTTAAAAAAAAGGCACTGTGCTTATTGCAGCAGATGCACTATTTTTTCCTCTCTCCTTCCTCCAAGCAATCAGGAGTTCTACATTTGCACACAGCTACCCTCTTTGGAGTGGGCCTAAGTATTCAATCAGATGTTGAAAATAGCGCTGAATGGCTCACACCAACACATCTAGAAAACAATAAAATCTTCTGACAAAGTGTCAACTCCATCCTTCAACAACTTGCATACAAAGACTTCAGAGTTAGATGCTCTTCTCCATCTTCGCATAAGTTTTTCCTATGGGACATGGAGTCTGCTCATGTAACACAGGGCATCTTGCAACCGTAATAGTCCTACACCTGTGCTCGTGGCCTTACTGAAGTTAGTAAAAATGTTCTTTCACAGTTCTTAATGGTTCAGCAATACCTAGCTGTCTCCTTCCCATCCCAAAAAGGACTTTCATCTTTCTTCTGGGAAGTTTTGCCCTCCAAGTTAATAGACTTGAAACACAACATTAGTGAAGACATTCAGTACAAGATTTGTTCTTGTCACTGTAGTTCAACATTAAATGAAGCTTGTGACTTTTCTATGCGAGTTACTGCTTCTTCCATATTCTGCCTTTCCTGAGGAATCTCCTTCATTATATCCCTGTGTTTGAGCAAGATTTTAAAATTAGAACTCATTTATTCATATGGACATCAGAGATTTTTGAGGACTTCTAAGATGTCCTTTGCAGAGCTTCGTTTGCTTCCTCAGTTTCACAGGGGTTGCTCTCCTCCTTTCCCTATGTAGCAGTGTTACACAGTGCTCTATGAGGTGGCAAGGTTTTTCATTGCACCAAGATCGAGTCCCTCCTAGGGATGCTCTCTGTAGACCGAAGAAAAATAGATGCAGCTTTTTCTTTTGGACTTTACTAACCAAAATTTAAATTATCAAATTTTAAGCCTGACACACAAACAAGTGAAAACAGGAGATGCTTCGAATTTAAAGACAGGAGACCAAACACAGGGTTACAATTTATAACCCATAACTTTGCTATTGAAGATACCCAACTTTTATTATTTCTCCCTGCAGAGGAAAAAAAGCCTCAGAAAGAAACAAAAACTGCTATCAATCCTAACAATCTAAGCAGCTGTGGACAGCTTTTCTGGCCCTCCAGGCATCAGTTATGAACACTGCACTAGTTAAAACCAGTAGAAGACGACTCTGGAACTTCATCCTTATTTCTCAATCATCTGAGACGGATGGATATTTAAAAATCATGAATCCGTTCCATATACTTCAGCGAGTAAATGGCATTTACAGTATAATAAATCCATTCCTGATGGACATGCTTGATCAAGCGATGTAGGTTTCTGCTATGTCTTGTGCTTCAATTTCTTTAAACCACATACGTCAATCTTGTTTCGTACTTCTTGCTATTAAGAAACAAATGGCATGATAATATTTCAAGATAAATGAAAATCTAATTACTATTCCCAGGCTCAGCCTATTCTTGTGGGTTTTTTTTTTAAAAACTCCATTTCTAAAACTGCATTTCACAACTTGATAAACCTTACCATTCTGAAAGCATTCTCAAAGAAATAACCAGCCAAAACCAAAAGCCGCTTTGCATCAAAATTATACATACAGACTTAAGCCCACTTCTCAAAATTTAATCTGATTTCCTAACAGATATGAGAAATTTACTGGACTATTTACATAATTACCTTGTGTACTGATTGACAATGAAAGTGAGGGGAAATCACTACTTACGTTCAGTTGTGTTCTGTCCCACCTTTCCCCGGCCCTTAATCCCTGCATCTTTCCTGCATAAGATATTAAAGAAAATCTGCATGATATTTGTCAATAAACTGATATTCTATTGAATTGTTGAGGTAAGTTTTTATCTGTCCTCACTACTTTTCAAAGAAAGAAAAACACCACCACAACACATGCATTTGAAGCACAGGAAGGGGAAAAATGGGCTCTGCAACAATACTAAATTTGTAAGAACCAATTTATTGAACAGAGAAACAGTTCTTAGCAAAGTGACAACTCTTCCCATGATAAATGCAACCAGTGATATTGTTTGTTTCGCTGTGAAATTTAAAAGACGAATGTCAAAACCTATTTACTGCATTTGCTTTAGCAGCCACTGGACTGCTATCATGTGTGGCCACAATCAGATTCATTGCATCTCTTAGACAGTCAGCTAGAATACTATAACCCAATCCACGTACTTCTTCAGAGGCTGTGTTAATTTACAAGTTATGTCACTGAGTTAAACTGGGTTCTCCACTGCTCTCTGTCCTTACAGCCTTGCACGTACCTCTGTATGCTGCACGCAGTATCTTTTTTTTTTTTTTGACTACAGAAGTCACCACATTCCTTTTTAGACAAGCTCTAATGGAGATCCAGACGTGCTGCAGTTGAATTTGAAGAAACTGACATTTACTTCATTAGCGCTAATGACCTGCGATGGTGCAAGCAACCTGAACTTGAGGTTGCCCGAGACTAGTATTCAAAACACTACCAGTTTCAAAGTCTGCTTCAAGAGTATCCTTCTAGCTCTCCCTTTACGCAGCACCAAGTATCAGCCCCCAACCCTGAACATCTTCCAAATGAGCCACGTCAAGTCTGTCTGCTTCTGCTAGCAAGTGACCATCACCTTCCTGCGTGCTCTCATCTCCCTTGCAAGAGAAAAACCACACAAGGAGGGAAGAAGTGTCACACTCCAATAGCTGCTCTCATCATCCCTCCCTCTTCATTAAAAACAAAAACAACAAAAAACCTACATTTGGTAGTTAACAAGTTCTTATGCTTTTAAGTGATGAGAATTTCAACCAGCGTGATAAGCTTTTCATAGCTTTTTTATTTTTTTTAAAGAGGAATTTAATATAAAAGTAACTGTTAATACTGCTTGTTGCAATCTCTTGCATTTAAATTGATAATAGATTACAGTAACATCCGACTGGTTAAATCACTTTGCATACAGCAGACGAGCAGAGACGTATGGGGTTCCTTCCTGCTTGCAATGAACGGAGGTCAGCATTCTCTACAGATGGTCTAACTGCCTGACGACACACAACCATCCAAACGGTAGCAAGAGGTATTTGCATTAAGTACTGTAATCTTTGTAAAGTTTACTCCAGGGAAACACTTTTGTTATGAACTCAGAAGTCTTTGCAACTCAAACTCTCCATGTAAATAACTAAAATGGAATTTCGGTTAAAATCCAAACCCCCAAAACAACCGTGAACCTTTCCTCAGATCACACCTGATGCAAATCAAGCCGTGAAGACTAGGCACACAGGCTCCAAATAGGCCTCAGATGGAGGTACTGATTGCATTTATGAAGCCTATGGCTTTCACCTATTACATCAAATATACAAAAGATGTCAGTGAAGCATAGTTATGATATATCCGGCTCATTACATAGGTGTTCATAAGAGAGCACAATTTGACCTTAATCAAGATCTTTACAAGCCAGTCTTGCACTTAAGTTTCTAACAAAGACTATTTTGTTAAAAACTGTCAGAAAATTATTTACAATCCTTAAGAAACATTCTGTTCTCTCTAACAGAGCAAAATCTGGCCAGTAACTAGGAACAGAAGAGTCAGTAAGACTGTTTATACTCATGCCTGGCCTGGAATAGACAGTGCCTCCCAAGAGGAAGAATTGTAAAAAAAGAAAGATGTCACTATTTGGACCTTTAGCATGAAAGGGAGAGTAGATGCATAAGGCATTGAATGCCAAAGAAGGAGAAACTGAAAGGAGTGCCTCAACAAGACAGTAAACAATATATACTTGTTTACTGTGCTTCAGAACAGAATCAGCAAAGCAAAACCAAAAAACCTCAATATATTTTAACCTCAAAACACACACACACAAAAAAGGAAATAAAATTCACTGTGTTTTTCTAACATTTCAATTACTTGCAAAACTATTATGTAGAAGACGGTAAGGAAAAACAATATAGAATGACAGCTTTTTCTATACAAGACAGTACAATCACACAGTCATCAACCAAGCCAGTATTATTGCTGTCATTAATCAACCACCCTTTGGGAAAGGCATTTTCTTTTAAAAAGTTCTTGCACACAACTGACAACAGCACAGCATAGAAGGTTTTTTATTTAAAAATAAATTCTCCAAGTGTCATATGCTAGTTACCCAGATCAACAGTTGCCCAATACATTACTTGATCATACCATCTAGGCTTGGACAAATTGTCCAAAGTAATTAAGATAAAGAGGTTAAGTGACTAACTCACTAAACAGTTTCCATAGTTAAAAAGGAAAAACTTCCTTAAATTATTATATTGCAATTAAACAATTATACAGTTTTAAGTCTGAAGCCAAACTAAAAATATCAGAAACAAGGATGAAGAGGTTCCAATGTGCTCTGTGGTGAAACTGATGAGAACAGTAATAGCTGTTATCACCGACTCATGCAGTAATTTAGGTTACATCACTTCATCCTACTCCACCTTCCTGCTCAAAGTTGGGGCAACTTTACAGTTCAGCAAGTTGCTCCGGGCCTTACCCAGTGCCCTCTGAGTACCTCCACGGATGGAGAGTCTACAGTGTTCCTGGACAACTTGTTCCAGTCCTTCACTGTTCTCATGGTAAGCATCTTTTCCTTATATCCAAACATTATTTCCCCTTGCTACAGCTTGCGAGACCATTGCTCCAGGACCACAGCGCTTTAGCTGTGCACCTCCGAGAAGAGTTTGGCTCTGTCTTCCCTATGAAGACTCTTGGAACTATAACTCTGTAGTGTAGATACGGCTCAGTTTCTACTACACGGACGTGTCCTGGTGAGGAAATATCAGACTGGATATAAGAAAAAGCTTTCACCAACAGCACAGTTAAACAGTGCAACAAGTAGCTCAGAGAGGCGGTATAGCTTCCATCCTTGTAGGTTTTTAAGGCCCAACTGGACCAAGCCCTCAGCAACCTGGTCTGACCTCAGAGAAGACCCTGCTTTGAGCAGGAGGCTAAACCTTCCAGTTTGAATCATCCTGTGATCCTATGAAAAAAAAAAAACACAAACAAAAAAACCCACAAAAAAACAAATAAACAACACTGAGACAGCCTGACTTTAAGGCTGGAATTTTTCACTTTTTAAATTCAGTCTAGTTTAAAAAAATATATAAGAGCTTAAAAAATAAGCTACTGCTAAGCTTTCCATTCTTAATAACTTCAACAGAACATGAAGAGCAGAAACTATTTCTTTAGTAAAGAGCAGGTAAAAGCCACAAGCAATAAAAGTCATTTCAGACATAAGATTTTGCCTGGAAACAGGACAGTTTCCTTTTGTTTAGGGTAGCATTTCCAGTGCTATAATTCTGGACCGTATGACATAGTTATAGGGTTTTTTTTGGGGGGGGGGGGGAGTTACATTTTATATAAATCTGACTACTTTTACAAAAAAACACTCTTGTCTACCTTTCCTACTGAGTAAAGGTACTCAAATTTGACTTCCCTGCTTTATCTGAAAAGCAAAGTTTGGAAGATTTCTGAATGTCAATACAGTGATGCATTACATTGACATTTATCTTCCCAAGATTGCAGATACACGGATGCAGTAAAACCTGAAGGTGGTATTTTTCAACTCTGCTGTAAGGTGAACTGTGGAATACCAGAAGTACCAACAGCAAGATATACCTAGCTGCACCAAGAATAAGATATTCCTAAATGTAGCTGAACAAATTAAAGAAAACTGTTTATTACCTGATGGAGATGAGCTGTCTCTGCACTTGTTTTCTTCTCACTTGTTGTGAATTTAAGTCCCTGTCTGATAGACACTAGATGTCTGATAGTCTGGAATAGAGGCTTGCAGAATTAAGATGGCTATATTTCCCACAGTCAGTTTGTTTCCCCACTACACATTTTTGTCCCGTCTCTGTGCCGATACTAGCATCTTTATACCTGCACGCTGCGCAGGACCAAGGACTTCCCAACACAAGCTGTGCAGGGAAGCCAAAGCAATTTGGCATCCATGAGCAGGGTAAACATCAGTACTGAGCTAGCTTGAAAAAGCACCAAGAGCAAAAGCTGCTGGAAATGAAGGGCAGCTGAAAAACACAGATGAGAGTGCCCTAATAGCAAAGTGCACAGACCACAGCTCCCTTCCCAGGCATGTCACACAAATGAGAAAAAAGGGCGCCACAGACCTGAGTTATTTCTAGCCATCGCCGAGCCCTCCCCGGGATCTCTCCGAGGGGCACCAGGGGAAACAAATGGCTTCAGGCCTGGGCTGACAGCAGTTGCGTGGCTCTACAGAGGGTTTTGGGGGGGGCACAAGAATGCCCCTCTCCTCTGAACTTTTCTCCCTTCGAGGAGGATCACATACTGTGCTGAGCAATCAGAAGCATAAAGCCAGCACATTTATGTCCCCCTTGAACTCAGAGCCAGATGCCCACGGTACACTACGGACATCAGGGAAAAAAAAAAAAAAAAAAAATGCAGGCTTGCCCAGTTGTGTGGTTTCCTGCGTCACCACACACAGATCATATCGAAGTCATAGAAGAAAAATGCTTGGATTACTTAAAGGGGTGGTAAACCCATAAAAGTAAGAAAGGACTTATTTTGGGTAGTCCTTGCAATGGCCAGTGTTTAACTTTCCAAGACATCTATAGAAAACACTTGAACAATCCTGGTAAAATTCGATGGTAACACAGGAACACCATCATGCTCTAAACAAAAGGACATTTCTCTTAAGTATTCTTAGCAGTACGAATCTCCATTCTGCCCCTGTACTTCTGTAATAAAAGAGTGCTACAAAAAAGTGATTACTTTTGTCTTACTACAGATTTAATGAGATTGCTGAGTGTTCTTAAATTCTGGCAGGAAAAGAAGATGCCCTACACTACATGAAGGCACTGCTCTCTCTTCAGGAGAGCTCCCACTGCCAATGGAGCTCATTAAAAGAATTTAAAAGTGGTCATTCTTTTCAAAGCACTTGATTTGAACATGTATTTCCAAATCTCCAATACTATGCTTTCCTTCCCAAACTCACCCAAAGGACACACACAATGCCCTTCCACCCAGCATAAAGAATGAAGCAAAATTAGCACATATTTTCTTGCTCTTGTATCCAGACATCTTTTATGCCATCACCACTAGAAAAGGATATTAAAGAACATGCCAATCTAGAGGTGACCACATTTCCTCAGCCTACAAACGAAATCAAACTAAACAAGCCAAAACTTTAAAAGTAAAAATATAAATATTACAAAAAGCCTCTTTACATACTCTACACTTCCAAAAAGAAAAGTCTTTGGGAATATCATACACATTGATTTTAATAATACAGACATTACCTGGGATGAACAAAGTGTTATGGTCATACTGACAAAATTTCCCATTTTATTCATACATTTCATCAACTAACCTATGGCTGGAATCAGTTTGTGAAATGTATGAAGTGAGAGGGACGTAGAGATTAACATGTATTGGTGCAAAACAGCACAGCTTAAAACATTCACCTTACCATAACTGCTCATTTTTCACACACCTTGAAGCTTCTTTGGGTTCTGTGGTCAATATAGTACAAAATAGTTACGCAACATTAACATCTGGCAAAATTAAGAAGGGAATATGTGTGTGTGGGGGGAATGGACTTCCTACTAGAAAGTTGTTGAGGGGTTACTGTTAAACAGATTATAGATCTCTTACAATATATACAGTTTAAAGACTGCCATATGTAAAAGCAAAGTGACTTACAGAAAGTCAGCTACATACATAAATATTTAACCAGTTCAGCTGTAAGACACTGATTCTGTAACTGAAACTTTAGCTTTCTCATTAGGAAAACTGGGCTTTAAAAATACCCATACTTTTTAGTGAATATATAAAAGTCTTTCTCCGGAGTTAGCAAATCTCAGGTTAGGAAAAGAGAGAAAAGGAAGAAGATTAAAGTACTTTAAAGAATCTGAAGGAATTGTATTTTAAGTAAAGACTTCCTTAACCTTAAACTTGAGCTATAGAGTTTAAAAAGAAACAGGTCTTTTTCCTAAATATGATAAAAACCTTAACAGGTTTGTCAGAGTGCTAACAGATAGATTGTCCAAGCTATTACACAGAATAAACTCAAGAAAAATAGTCTGAGCATTTGTCTTTCTTCCTTATTTTCTGAGATTCATATTGCCTAATATCTTATCTTACCGCAATCCGAGAAAATTCTTCAGTTGTTGGACAGCAGGCTATGAAAATAAGCCTGGTTAACTCCCCAAATTCCCATGAAGAATCAACAGGAAAAAAAATTCACAGGGTGGGGGAGGGAGAGAGGGAGGCTAAATGAGGTAGTCATCCTTCAGCTGAGGATGAGATTGGAGTAAGAACATGGAATGATGAAGATCAATATGCTCCACCACACTAGCACAGACTCATGTTGGCTGCAGGCAATGATCAAGCTTTCCTGTGAGGATCCAATCATACCTTAGTCACCACTGATATGAACATAGGCGGCTGATAAAATATTTTTAAATATTTTATAGCTTTCTGTAAATATAACATAATGTTAAAATCTGAAAGTCAGTGACTTGCATGTCTTACAGTTAATCTGAGAACAGAGAAACTGCTTAGCTTACAGTAATTAAGTACCTTTGATATGAGCAGTTGCTATGCGCATTTCGCCACACACATTCAGTTCAGCTTGGGCTTAGATATTGTGCACTACTGGGAAATACTGCCAAAACAACCACCTCCCGAGGAGGCACTATGCATATCTCCTGCATCTCTCAACCACAAGATCTAGGCATAAGGGAATCAGAGAAGAAGGACGCAGCACAGATGAAATGTGCTCAAGGACAGCAAATTTCAAAGAATTCTAATTATTATAAAGTAGGCCAACCCCCAGGACATATCCATTTCATCCAGAAAAATTAATCCAGTCTGCTCCCTGCCATCCTCTTTTCCCAAGAGCCCTCAGGCATACACAAAGATTAAAGGCTGCATGAACTATTCTGGCAGTCTGCTCCCTTTTATCAAAACAGCTTGACAACTCCCCTGTCATCACAAGTCTCGGCGGAAGATAATAACAGAAGCAAAATTTGGAAACCTACCTGAGAGGTTTGAACGACTATTCATGGAAAAGGCAAGTGTGCTAACACAGTGATTCCGTATCTTACGGAAATGTCTCCCCTTTGTTTTCTACATAAAAGAATTTCTGTGGTAGTGACAGTTCAGATTTCCACCTACTGCTCCAAGACATTACCTAAGGACTCAGGGGTCTCATGAATTGCCTTTAGATCCAAAATGCCAAAAAAGTTTTGTGGTATGTTCCCCTCACATAGGTGCCTTGAGTGCAAAGGTCCCTTATGCGCACTCTCCAAGCAACAAGGTAGCCCTTGAGACAAATTTGTGAGGTTAGAGCGGGGCAATGGCAACTTCCTTGCAAAGGTCTGCAACTTGCCCAGAAGCAACACGCATGCCATGCTTGGTAAGCTGCTGTTCAAAGCCATAGGAGTATGCAGGCCACGTAACTGAGTACAGACAAACAGGTTTTCACCTGTGGACAGAAAAACTTTCAGTTGCCAGAGCAGGCTGAACATACTCTTCAAATCCTCCTAAGGGAAATGTGCCTACCATAAACCTGCGATGTCCCAAAGCTAAACTGGAATAAACTTTTTGACCCAGCTTTGACAGCAAAGGCTTCTCCCAATCTTGATTCCAGGGACGCGGATACCTACGCTTCCTGAGGGTTTTTTATGAGTTGCTGAGGCTGAAGAAGGAGCTCATGGCCAGATCCACATGAAGACCTTTATGGCCTCAGTGTCAAGTCAACACTTCTCACCCTTCATAAGCCCAATCTTCCTGTGACATTTATCTAACTAAAAAACACAAGTCCTCAATACAAACAGTGGTTTGGAAAACAGAGAGGGAGTCTTCTGCTCTTAGATACCTGCATCACACAAATGTATCCCAGAAATCAATCTGCAGTCTTACTTTGGAGGCCCAGGGCTAGAATACTTCTGTAGAGAGTACTCAAGATCACTTCATACCCTGAGTAAATCTCAGGCCACACACTGACAGAAATAGCAGCGTTTGGAGTCCATGATCTCCAAGAAGTGATAAAAGATGCATTACGAGATTCTTCCCCATCAAAAGCAGCTGAGACACAGGAAATCCATGCAACATCATTTTGGACCTCACGACGGCTAACTAAAACCTCTCTGATCGCAAGCAGGTCACCACCTACGTACCCATGACTGGAACACACTTACAGACAATCACTAAAAGGAGATACTTCATAAAAACAAGCCAACAAAAAAGCCTCCCACCACTTTCCACCTATACAGATTAATGAGATATTGTTGTTTTCAAGCTAATCACAAGTGAAGCTCATAGTCCTGCCCAGGGGAAGATGCTTCATACCATCCCACAGTGGGGAGGGGGAAGAAAAGAAAGGGTAAAGCCTGGGAGAGGGGAGAAAAAAAATAAAAAAAAGACACTTCACAGCTGCTGCTTAAATCTGCTCAGAGATTTGGAGTGTTAGAATAATACTGTGGGAGATGGATTAGCAGAAACGGAGCAGGTGAAGCAGTCTAAGGTACATGATAAACGCATCACTGACGCATGCATGGCTTATATAATAGACACACACGCTGCCTTGAAAAGCTGACTTCAAGGCCTCATTTAAGCAAAAGTCCAGCAAATCCTGTTTCAAGACTAAAGCACACAGAGCAGAATTTATTTTCTCTGAAGAAAATCTTATCTCAATACCATCTTTCTTGCGATTCCTTCAGCAAGAGGATGAGTAGAAAACTTAAGACACTATCATGCCAGACACTTAAGTTTGGTTTTAACTTTTTTTATTTTAAAATGTTATTATGGTCGGTGCATTTTCTACAGTCAATTAATATAATAAAACAAAATGAATACCCTGATCTTTTTTGACTTAAGCAGAATCTTTATTAATTACCTCAAAATTAAAAAAAAAGTTTAAATATCCCAAATCCATAAAAGCAGGAATTGAGAAGTAAAATGAAGCCCTGCTACATTTCACCCCTACTGAAACATTATCCATCTTTCTAGGTGTCCTAATAAGGGAAATCTGAAATATCTTTTACTATAGGTTAAGGCCAAAGTGGATTTAACCCCCCAGTTTCAACAAAATGCTCAAATATGAAAAAGTGCATATGATTTCATTTAAAATGCTGCGTTTATTCTAAAGCATATTATTTAAGATAATATTTTTCTGCCTTACTAAAAATCAGCTATATTAATTTAGACCAGAACAGTTCTCGCTAAGCCATTTTCACTGCCAATTTTTTTTAAGGCAACAAAATAGGAAAGAAACTTCGTGGGCAGAGCACCATCTGCTTATGCATTACTTTCATCAACAGTTATATTTTGAGACCTTCAACTGTAAAGAAAGTTTTCCAAGTGTAAACAGCATGTAAAGTGGCTTACTGTTTTTACCTTTACTTTTACATTCTTACAACTCTCGTATTTCTCCTGCTGCTCAGGGCTCTACCAGACTTCAGTGCTGACTGCTGATACCTGTAACACTGCTCTACAAAGAAATCGAAGGAAAATAAGTTGCGGCTTAGGAAAGCCAGAGCAACACTATAAAACACTGGAGGCAGTGACTAGAAGGGGGGATTCAGGAAGAGGTGGTATGAGAGAAAGATGAAATACAGACCATTTAGAGCAGCAACAATCAGTACGTTATCATGAGAAAGGAATTGCTTGTTCTGCGACTTGCAGGAAAGCACACTCATGCATGGAGATGGAGAAAGCCTTCAAAACGGTTTAAGATGCCTTCTAGCCAGAGGCAACAGAAGTTGGAAAATGAAAGTAATGAAAACAGCAGCTGGGTAGGGATCCTAATACCCTCCCTTCCTCAGCAGCGAAGCAAAAAACCTCACCTTCTTCCTCAGGTATCCCTGCTTAATAGGATCCTTTCTCAGGCATCACCTCTTCACTACAAAAAGTGGCCTTGTTTTATACGTATAAGGTATACACGCAGCCAGGCGGGAATAATATTTTCATTCCCATGTGGGGAATAAGTGTTTTCTTCTGGAAACAGGATTTCTATGCTATAAAGTGCACCCCTAGAAAAGCATCAACCTGTTTCAAGAACAGCTCACATTAAGCAAAGAATCTGTTTTCTTTCCAAATTTCCAATTTACCAAATCCAATGAGATGCATAATGAGTTAGCAAACATTTTAGAGCTGTTTAAACTCAAACAGAATGAAGACAATAAGGAAGTTTACTTAAAAACAATGGTAAAACGAACAGTGCTCCTTGACACATTGTCCAATTATTAACAAAACAGCCTTTCTCCACAACAGCATGTACTTTCCCAGCAAGCTCCTTCCAAGAGAGGAAGACTACAATTGACTGATAAATCCCAATCAACAAACCAGCTATAAAGCACAAGCTTAACCTTTGGTTTAAGTTTACAAAATATCAAGAGCTTAAAATTCTTTCCTCAAACCTAAACCATCCTAAAATAAAATAAAACAAAACAAAATAAAATCACAGGTTGCAGAGACACGCACGCTGCTGGCTGCTTGTTGCTCTCATTTGTCTGACCATTCTGGCAACGTCTTCCTTTCTGAATACACTACTGTGGCATTCCCGTTAGTCATGTGGGGGGGGGGGGGGAATTCACTCACCAAAACGGCATCTAAATCCAGCCCACCTCCTCCCCACTGTGTGCTACAGGCAGATCCAAGCAAGATAAATTCTCTTTAATTCATAAAAAGATTAAAGGAAACAAATGGGGGAGGCAGCCTTTTAAGCAGCATGTTTCTATTTTTAAACTAATGGTTCATAGTAGACGTTTGTTTTCCATACTTACGGAGGAAATCTAGTAATTAAATGCAACTGCTACCAGACTTGGAATCCTTCGTTCACATTATACGGCCTGCTTGCTGTAAAAAGCATCTCCCCCCCCACCCCCCCAAGGTAGGAGTCAAACCTATTAACGTAACAGCTTACCCTGCCCTGCTTCCACTTGGCAGTCTCCTGTAATGCTGATTTAATATCTGACAAAAAACAGGACAGGGATACTGTCATTTTTCATTAGGGAATGTCAGCTCGACACCAGCAGCGCTAACTCCACCGAGTTAGTGCTAGGGAAGGCAGGCGCTGCCTGGCCTCGCGTGCGAGCACGACACACCCCTCCCAGGGCTGCCATGGCGCCATTGACCCACCTGGCCTTCTCAAATGATAAAACTTACTAGCAACGGCATTTCTTCTACCTCAGCACAGCCAGCATCGCTTAATTCGTGATCTTTAAAATTAAGCCAAATATTAGATTTTCACATTTTTAAGAAATACTGTCTTTCATTGGATGCCCTTCTTAATGCCCGTTGTTTGCCCACTAGGCAGCACAAACCACCATTGCTGTTATTTTTTTAAGCAAATGATTACCTAACAAGCCCGTCACATAGATTTTTTTCTGATTTCTTTTATCTTATCCACCGTTTCTTTACTGGTGTTCCAATAGCATACTAGTGTTGCTTGTGTGGATTTATATTTCACCACAAAATAGACAAAGTTATTAAGTTTTTTGTTGCATAAATTTAACTAAGAACACAGCCATCCTTTACCCTACACTGCAGATCCTGCTAAAGGTTCCTTGGATGAGCCAGGACTCTTTTTCCAGCAATGGGATTCTTAAAAAGCAAACACCAGCGTTAATTTAAGGCCTCCAGTTTTTCAGCTGTTCAGTTCTTTCACGTTACAAAAGGCGATTCTGAGGACTAGAACAGGACAAACACAACCTTTTATATGCACATAAAATCATGTGAAACCTCTCTCTGCAGAAAAGGCAGCAGTAGAAATTTACATAATTAACAGCTTTGAATTATTTACCCAACTTCTCATAATGGATCCCCAAAATAAACAAAAAAGTTCAAGAAAATTTTGCTAACATTTATATGTATATACATATCTTATATGTATAAACTGTAAACATATACATATGTATATATATATATAAATTGTAGAATTATGTAGATTTTTTCATTTTCTCAGTTTTCAGAAAACCACTCGGTGGTCACTTGCTATGTAGCATAACTGGAAGCATGTTAGAAAATCCTGACGTATTAAAAAGGAAGTCTTTTATCGTCTCCCAAGGGTGACAGATCTTTACAAGCTTTTTCAAAGTCAACTTACATGAAAGCAATATTAAAAAATTAACATTTAATGACTCAAAATATTTCACCTATTACTGTCACTAGCAACACTAAAGATCATTGTAATAAACGGGGGAAAAAAGCAATGTTTACTTCCTATGACAGCAACACTTGGGCCATAGCAAGCTCACTGACTTCCCATGCGCAAATTTCAAACAAAACTTAGTGAACACTTCTAGAAATTTGTCAGGGTTTCTCATTCCTGCCGTGTCACACAACAAGCAATAAATCACTGCGGCTTTGATCTGAGGACGAGGTGTGCCAAAGCCCAGCGCTGCGTGCACAGAGCTCGTTGTGCCCAGGAACGGAGCGGCGGCGCCGAGCTTTCGGCTAACGGAGTAGCGACAGAGCCAATTTGCTGCTCGTTGCACCTGCCCTCACCAAATTACAGAAAGGCAAGCCAGTAAATAAAAAAAAGTGACCGCAGTATAGGTAACTATATTAAGCAACTGAAGAGAGAGACTATTTTGTTACTTGATCACCCCATGTGTCATGTTTTCTCGATTCTCTTCTGTCACACCAAACTCAGATTTCTTATCCATGCTTAAATCCCTTCTATCATCTTATTCCAGGGCCAGCTCCTGCCTTTCCTCCAATTACAATATCAGCTTAAAATTCCTGAGTCTCCATTTCTCTCTCACAAGCACATTTGCTGTTACTCCTCAAGGGAAAGTGGAGAATTTCTGCAGGGACTTCCACTGCAAAACATCCAATTTAAACCACAATAACACTTCAAGTTCAGTCTGCAACTTGTCATTGAGTTCTCAGTGACAATCCAGCCGAGGCACACAGGATATTAGCGGTCCTCAGACTGGGGGGGGAAAGGGGTGTCGTGAGAAACGTCAGAAAAAATTTCACTCAGCTTTTGTTTCTCTTTTCCTAACTTTTCTCTCTCCTCCTGCTCCACATCATAAATTCTCTGCTTTCTAGTGGCCACACGAGAATTGTAATTTTTAAACTCAGTTGTTGGTGATGGCCTGCAGCCTCGACTAGGAGCACATCGGGCTACGGCTGTTTCCTCAACCAGAGGGAGGTGCCAGAATCGCCAGCTGCACCCGGCGCCGCAGGGCTTCGCCTCCTCTCCTCGGGGCACCAGTCATCGTTTGCTGTGAAACCAGGCAGCAAGGAGAGGCAACTGTCCTGGTGCAGGATGGAGGTAAAGATGTCTACAGCTGGACGGGTGCAAGCTCAAAAGCTCCTGTAAGTTACAAGGCACTGGCAGCATACGTGGTACATGTAGGAGAGCTGTGCATTTTTAGGGGGAGCAAGAGGAAGGGGATAGTAGTCAAATTATTTATACACACGCACAAAAATGTCCCCAAAAAACAACCCCCCACTTAGACTGGGAACCCGGTCTTTAAAAAAGAAAATCTGAGAACTGCTGATAATCAAATAATTCCTAAACAAGAGCCTAGCATATAATCATAGCAAATTAAAAACCTTAAATACACGTCAAGGTATACTAACAGCAGCCCATCAGTGGCTCAGATGTGGTGGTTATGGGCCAGCACAACTTGGGAAACGTCAGAGGCACTGTAACACTTCAAATCTACAGCATCAGTTTCCCAAATATGAGGCTATACAGCACATGCTGAGATTTTGGAAGGCTTCCCTGAGTGCACGTTAAAAGAGTTCAGAACATGGAATTCATTCCCAGGTTTCTGCAGTCTCACCACCACATTTCTGACTTGCACAAAGTTAGCTACACACTTCCATCAAATCTTTACTAGCTTCCTGAGCCACAGAAGATGACATATAACATCCTGGATGGTCTTTCTTACTTTCCTTCACACAGAAAAATGAATGAGGTCATTTCTCCTAGCTTCTCGTAATGCTCTAGTGAAAAAAAACAGAGAAAGCATGAGAGCACCGATCATACTACTGTCACACTGCTCTGTGAGCACGCTACATTGTGCTTGGAGCTCTGCCTCAGGCAGGCTAATTGGAGGGGGAAAAAAAAAAAAAACAAAACACCCACAAACCACAACACCCCAAACCAAACCAAAACATCCCCACACACACTTCCATTACACATACCTTATTAAAAGCTTCTGAATTCTAATTTAGACACTCTGACACTGTAACAGGTCAGAAATGCAGAGTTAAAGTTGACCTATACTACATTATAAAAGGCTCCTTCCAGACATGCTGCTGTTTTGCTGTTTTCACCTCTCCAGCAAGGAATCTCCACACTCTTTACCTTTTCAGTCCATTGGTTCCGCCTGCCGTACTCCCATTTTTATCCACTCCTTGACACCACCAGTTTTTAAGCTGATCATCAGTGACAACTCTCACTTGAGCTGTCTCACTCCCACCAGTACCATAGCTAGGATGCCTACAGCAATCATCTTGCAATGAATAGCCACAGTCATTTCCTCCAAAACTACGATCCTTTGATCAAGATAAGCACAAGCTTTCAGCAAACATGCAAAAGACCCTACAACATACCCATAAAAATAAGCTAACCGAGCGTTCTTGACAATCTTCTCTTAGTCCATAAACGGGTTTGTATCCCCATCTAAATCTCTGGTTTCTTTGCAATCCTTACTACCAGATAGCTGATGTCCTTACTCACACAAAGGCAAATACACTTTTTAAAGACTCAGAGGACTGAGTTAGAAATAAGAAGAAGACATTAAGAGCCTATTTGTTTTAGACTGGAAGCTAAGAGCTTTATAGAACAGGGATTCTCTTACTCTTTTTGGATGTTTCTGCTACTGCAATGAAATAAATACTAACCTCTACTGAATCCTGCTAGCATTTTTTCCTGAAATGGCATCTTGCAGAAACAAAGTTCTGCAAGGCTGCTTGCCTGGAAAAACATATTGTTTCCCAAGTTCTGGCTGTACTTTCAATAACAATGGATGCATCTGCTTTCTCATAGAAGGCTACCACAAGAAGAGGTGGCTTATCTCTAGCTTGCTTTATTACTGTTTATTACCTTTATAGTCTCTTTATTCCTTCCTAAATGAGCACTTTTACTTTTTCTTTGGGAACTCTCTGCACCTTAATCATCTTGCTTCTCCAGAAGATCTCTGAAATCTTTTAAGATTCAGCAGAAAGAATTTAACACACTATTTGAAGGAAGGATGTACCTGCTTTTAAAAACACAGTTGTAACAACACCGCAACATCTCTTCGGTGCCATTATCTCTAGCCCATCCTTGTCTGCTGCTGTAAGCAGGGGAAGATTCAAGGTTCCAAAGATTTAAAAAAATATATATAGTTCACCTCTGTTTTTTTCAACACTTGGGTGTTATTAAAATTCTACTCTCAGCTGAGCCCAGGGTTACGGTGCAGAAAGGGCAAGTGTACTGCTTAAGGTTGGCTATAAAAAGTTAAATTCTATTTTAAGCTGGTACCGAGGAAGAATTTTGCATTTGTTGACTAGATCTTTCTGTGAAGAAAGAAGGAGGGTGTTGTACAGGAAGCAGAATTACTCTGTATCTTTAAAGAATTTTTCCCAGCTAATAACAGTGCAAATATACTGGAGTGCATTTCAGAGAAGCAATCATTATTAAACTCCTAGTTACAATAACCAGAAACTGTATCAACACACAACTTCCTAACACAGGACCCATTTCCAGGTGTTGCATGGAGCATGCCCAGAGATGCAAGCCCACATTAGGTGGTCGGGGGGTTGTGCTTCGCAGCATGTAGCACACACAGGCCTACATCTGATTCTCATGTACTCCTGGATGTCACCAACACTCCAGAAATATGTCTGAATACTGCTAGCAGGAAGCACACTCACTGATAATATACTGCTGCTCAGCTAATATTCATCATCTGAAAAGCTTATAAGGAGTTAAGTATTCTGAATCAAAACATGATTTTTAGAATTAACAATACCATTTCCTACAAAAAAAAAGCGTTTGTTACTCTCATATAGTTCACAATGGTATGTAAACAGCTGATCTAGTTAGTGACACAGATATTCTGTTTAGATCTTATCTCTGACAGTGTTTACTTATATAAGTATATACTTACATATTTGTTCCTAATAAAGACTGAATTATTTCTTTAAATGACTATCATGGAGATTTCAACTTCCAGTCAAGATGCAGGTAATAGAGCCCGAACGCTTCTTTATCAGAGACCAGACCTTTAAAAGCCTTCCTGCTTGTTTACAGCCACATCCGTCAGCTAGAAATGATTTCCAAATTAGAACGCGTATGCGAATGGATGTCAATATAAGGCTTCAGCTCAGAAGTATCAGAGCGATAACCTTAGGGCTTGTGAGGAAGGGTAGCATGATTCCTTACTGCACTTACATAAATTAAGCTGTTACAGCATACGCACACTGTAGGTCTGCAATACTTCTCATTTCAACTGTGACCCCAAAGTAACTACCTAAGGATGGTTATTGCTCTACAAAGCAATGCCACTTTAACCATTTTTTCCTTCAGAGGATGTCAGCTTCCAGGCCTGTTGTTCTCCCTACGCATGAAAAATAATTTGACTGTTTTGGGCATGTTTGTTTTTTGGCGTTTTCTCAGGAGGTATGCAAATAAAATTCCCAGGGAATTTTCTGAACACACAAGAGCCCACGTTGTGTCTAGAAGAAGGGATTATAGAAACGCCACCACTTAATAAACTGTAGATCTCCAAAAGAGCCACTACAGCCTATCACCTCAGCAGTCACTGCCACGATACAGCAAACCAACAGCTCCGGGAGGCAGAGCACCCCTGAAGGTGGCCAAAGTCATCTTCAGTTTCCAGAACTCAGAAATACGTCAGCCAACCCGCCTTGACGATTACCCAAGGCAGCCTGCTGCAGAGGACCAACATCGTTACTGAGCGCATCATAAATGACGACTTTTTCAATAATTGCTACGAAATTTCACAACTTTTCCTAGGATTATTTTAATCTCCACCACTCTTACTTTTGAGGACCTCCTTAACCTCAGGGAGGATGGGCAGCTCTAAAACACCTGCTCTGAAGGGGAAAGCGCGTCGGCTCCTTCCCAGACCGCGGCGCGCAAAGGTCAGGCTGCTCCCACCGGCCACGACACGAGGCCCCGGACCCCTCGCCCCGCGGTTCAGTTTCCCTGACCTCCCAAAGCGTTTCTGGAAGTTACTATTCCTGAAAAGCGTCTGCAAAACATCTCACCAGAGACTCGGCGACGCTGCAGCCCACGGACCATCCCGTCGCTCCGGCACGGGAAACGTGCCGCCCCCGCAGGGCGCTGGCGCCGTCGGCCCGACGCCTCTGGGCTCCCCACGTGCCGGGTGGGTGGCAGGTCCGCGGGCTGCCGCCTCTCAGACGGAACCGCAAAACGGCACGGACGGAGCTGCCGCCCGGCGGGGGAAGGGTCTGCGCACCCGCTTTGGGCACACGGGGGAGAGACGGCTTCGCGCGGCGCTGGCGAAGCCGACATCGGTGCGATCGTCTTGGGGGGGAGGGAAAACAACGGAAAAAAGGCGAACGAAACACAGAGCTGAACTGAACTCGCCGCCCGGGGGCTCCGCCGGCGGGCGCGGTCCGGGCGGCGGCGCCCCGGCACCGGCTGCGGCACCTGCGGGCGCAGCGGGCCCTGCGCGGGGCCGCGGCCGAGCGCGCACCGGGAGCGCCGCCGCGGCCCTGCCCGGCCCGACCGCCCGCGCAGGACGCCGGCCCCGCCGCTCCCGCCGGGCCTGCAGGCGCCGCAGGCCGCAGCCGCCCGCCCGCCGCCCCCCGGCAGCGGCGGCGGCTCCCCCCGCCCCCGCCCCGGCCGCGGCACTCACCCGCATCCTGCCCGGCGCGGGCGGCTCCTCGGCGCGGGGCGACAGCGAGGACCAGAGCAGCAGCAGCCCCAGGAAGCTGCCCGCCAGCAGCACGGCGCGCAGCAGGAAGCCCAGCTTCAGCCGCATCCTCCCGCCCGCCCCGGCCCCGGCCCCGGCCCCGGCCCCGGCCGCGCACGCAGCGCCCGGCCCCGCGCTCCGGCGGGGCTTCCGCCGCCGCCGCCGCCGCTCCCCTCCCGCCCCCTCCTCCCTCCCTCCCCCCGCCGCCGCGCCCGGCCCCGCCGCACGCACAAACTTTTTCCTTTTTTCCCGCCCCCGCCGGCCCCGCGCTCCTCCCGCCCCGGCTCCCCGCCAACCCCCCCGCCGCGGAGCAGGAAGTAGCCGCCGCGGAGCGGCGCTTACACGTGGCGGGCGGGCGGGCCGGGCACCCGCGTGAGCCCCGCGGCCCGGCGTCTGTGCCCCCCCCCCCTTTTAATTTCTGGCTTCCCGGTGCACCTGTTGCGCCCCAAGACGGGCCGCAGCTCTGCGCGGAGCACGGGGAGGGCGAGGAAGCACCGCGTGGGGAGGTTTCCGCCCTGCTCGGCTTGGGCGTGATGCAGCTCGAGGGACAGCGTTTTGGTACAAAATATTCACCTTTGGTGACGGCGATGCACCTACGGCATCGCCAGCCCGCAAAGAGGTGTCGTGCGGCCTGGGCAGAGCGGAGCTGGCACCTGTTCAGAGTGGCCTGTAAAGTCAATGGGTTTTTCTCGAGGATAGCAGATTAAGTAGGAGATTACAGAGATGTTATCAGCCCTCAGTTTTGCACGTGTTTTGTTACTAGTTTTCTGCACTAAAAGCCAGGCATCCTATTTCTTCATTTGAATCAGTCCTGGGGGAAAAAAAAAACTGGTTATTTGAACACCCCACAAAGCAGCAATATAAAAGCAGTACTCCCAGTGTAAGAGCTTTGTCTTTTCTGAGCAGTAATATCCACTTGCTTCAGTGTTTTTCCGTCCCTTTTCCTGTGTGCACTCTGAGACTATCAGGTCCGACAATCCTGAACATTAACTTTCGATGATAAACACTATAGAAATAAAACAGGATATTACACCGTGAACAGGATCAGCGTGGAAAAAAAAAAGAAAACCCAAGTGACCTTTGTAGTTGACACACCTAGACACAGAAGTCTTTGTTTATTCATATAACTTGTACAAGTGCTGCAGCACCACGTGATTTCTTTCCCCAGTCCCTCCTAAGACTGCAGTAGGAGAGGAGGGCAAATGCAGCGTCTCAAGCGCAGGCAAAGGCTGCAGTGCTCGCCGGCACTCGCCGCCCCCGTGGCTCCTCCGGGCCTGATGGAGCCATGGGTTCCCCAGAGCCGCCTCCCTGCTTGCGAGTGCAGAAACTGCTCGACACAGAGGTTAACATGCCCCTTTGCAGGCAGGCAGCGCTCCCCGCACGGTGTTGGGCTTGCTTGCTCTTAGCCAGGAGCGGCGGCACACTGAGGTGCCCAGGTCTGAGGGGGGCCCTTGGGCCACCGGGCCCGGAAGAAGGCAGGTTGGCGTCACTAACTGAGAAGCTCCACAGCCAAAGAGGATACCGATTTTGGTTTATTTGTTTGTTTTAATGGAGGCTTACCTTTTGCAGAGGCTCATCCATCCACCCTTGTCGCAGGAAGCTTCACACTTGACAGCAACCACAAGTTTTGCTGTGTTTCGTTTCTGGAAACCAAAAATCTCGCCATCAATGAGTTCCCCTGTTAACTGCGCTAGGACAGTAGTGTCTGTACCCAGCAGCTTAAAAACCTGCCTTTTCCCCCCAGAGTGTTTGGCTGGAAAACTCATGCCCACGGGGAGGCAGCGCGGGCCAATGGAGAAGGTGTTGGCACCAGCAGACCTGCCTTTCCTGGAGGTGACGTTCAGGGTTGGACGAGGCGTCCTGTTTCGGTTTCACCATTACCTGTGCCTGGCCTCTGTCTTTGTACTCCAAGCCCCCCAAGGCAGGGAGCATCACCCACTTTTTTCCTGTATGCAGGCAATACAGTCTTACTCCAGAAGTAAGAGACTAGTATTGACCTTGGAAGCAATTTTTCCATCTGCTTACGGTTCTGTTCTTTTGAAGGTATTTATCCTTGTTAAGGACTAGCTGAGGTTTCAGATTCTGAGCTCTTGGTTTCTTCTATGCAGTAAAGTGTCTAAAAATATGTGTAGAACATATTTTCGCTCTTGCTGAATTCATACCGGCTAAGAAAAAGAAATCAAATTAAGTGGGCTTTGGGTTGGCGCCAATGACATTCAAAAACACTTTTCTAAAGTCTTTTACAGCCTGGAGAGAAAGAATTAAACTGGAAACTTTGCCTCTCTCTCTTAATTGCAAAATACTGTATAAGCCATAATACTTTAACTTTCCAGCTGTCACTAGAACAAGAAACAATTCTCAATGTTATTAGGGAATTAGTAGACTTCTGTTAGACTGATATTCTGTCATTCAAATGTCTCTAACAGACGGGCAACTGTCAAAATGTTTGTATCCATATGTGGACATATCTGCTGCCTGCTGCACTGAAATCATATGTTCACTCCCGCGTATGTCTCCAAATAAATATCAAACGGTATTTAAGTCATTACAAACCATTGCTGCTCTTGAACTAGTGACCTATTATGACCTGGAGGTGAAGTATCCGATTACCAATCCCCTAAGCCATTCAGTTGCCTTATTGCTAAGGATTTGGGGGATGGTATCTGGAGCAGGGTCACTGGCAAATGTCAAAACCTCATGTAGCTGCTTGCACTGGAGACACATCAGTGTTTGGATGTGCCTCCTAACTACTGTCCTGGATATTTGCCCATGGTAAAGCACCCGAGCTGCACATCAGTGCTCTGCTCCAGAGCAAACTCCTATAAACTTTAATACCTATCAAAACAAAAATTGTCTTGTACAAAGTTCCACAATACCACAAGCTGCTGTAAAGGTGTCACTGTACATAACTCCCCCCATTTTGCTAATCTGTATTTTTTTTTCAGACACCTCATAGTTCTCCTTTGTAAAATTTGCAACTCTGAGCCCAACTTCCCTTTCTGAGTGCAGTGAACACAAAACACGAGTTTTTTTCGTGAACTTGTTTTTTCGTCAACTCATGATTCTTTGAAATTAGCAGTGGATCGCAGACCTCAGACAATTTGACCTTTCTTAGAATTTCCTGGAATTAATTACCAAAATTCCAGTTAGTGCAATATTTCACTATATGATATTGCATATATATGATATATATATGATACTCTAGGGTTTGTATGTAACAGCAAAACTAGTCATGTTTTAATAATAATAATAAAAAACGTGCTGGAAAATGCCAGCTGATATACAATAGCTTGCTTTCCTAAACTGCATACCCTGAATACAAGTGGGCAGTTTATCTGGTTTCATTTTAACACACTTTTTAAAGGGTACTGGCATGTTATTCTTATGAATTGCATATTATAAATTACCATAATACATTTGTTGGCATTATGGTGTGTGCCTCAAAGTGGGGTCCATCCCAGGATCCCAAGCTTCTCTGTAATTCCTCAGTTGGAGACCTCACATGGGGAAGGGCGCTTTCGTCGCCTCATTACAGATGAATAGCCGGAAAGCAATGTTGCATGGGAGGAGAAATCTGGCAAATCGGGCACAGGCTTTGGGAAGTCTGACGGCAGGCCCTGGTCAGCCTGCTGCCGTCCCAGCTACTGTTACGTCGTATTTTGTTCGGAAACGAAAGCAACAACGAGTGAGTTTGCAGTGCTGCTCATGGTCATGCACGAGATGTGCTCTACCAGCTAGAGCACTAGTCCTCAAGCCAATTTTTTCTGTCTCCTCCTACCTCTGCTCCAGTGAAAATTTTGAGCCCCGCTCAATCCCTTTCACCATCCCTTCAATTCTTCCCTGCTCCACTCAGCATTGTTAAGGCTATTTGCATTTAAATTGTCATCTGTGAGCAAAGCTCACAAATTTACATATTGCTATTTTGGATCTAAGGCAAACTGGCCATTGAAACTTATGGGATACTTGTACAGAGCATTAGCACTATAGCAGACTATTAGTGCTGCTCTTACTGAAATCCAAGGGCTTTTCTGGGCAATCCAAGTTTTTTCAGCTGCTTAGATTTGAGAACGCAGAAACTGAAAGCGTGGTTGGAGCAGTCTGGCCAGATCTACATGGCGTCTGTTGAACAGGCTCCTACTCCCGTGTGACACTGTCACCGGCGTTGAGAGCTTCGCAGAGAGACTCTGGATTAATGAGGCATTCACAGCTTGGAATAATTCAGAAGGACAGAGTTGGCATACACTGTGATGGAGATGAAGATATGTATCTTTAAATATTTAAGATTTATGTATATTTAACTTCAGGGTTGATTAAAAGGAACTGAATTACAGGTTTTTAAATTCTTAATTTGCCTGATTGTTTTAAATGTACTTTATTCAAATAAGTGGCTATCAGTAATACCTAATACATGCTTCTGCAAATTGGGCTCAGACAGGCTTCATCTTTACTGTTTTGTGTTCATGATTTGTAGTCTTTGGTAAGGTTCTTGCTATTCTTAGATGCCTTTTTTCAATGCAGAGGTTTAGCAATGCATGTCCTACCAAAAATTATTATTCTGTATTTCATATTTGAATGAATGCTTTTGGCATAGTGTGCTGTGCCTCCTTTGCTTTTTCTGTCACTTTTATGAAGAACATGTTATGAAGTTCCTGTCATTAAATATAGCCCCCACACTCCTGTCATGTCTACTTAGTTTACCTCCTGCAGTATCACCACTAGCTCGTCCTATGCTTTCCCACACCACAGGAGTGAGCTCATTAATTTGCGCTGGCCTGTATCCTGCCTGGGTCCTGAAAACTGGCGTGTGTAAAATCTATACACTTCTTTCAGGTGCACTTTCTGCTGTTGAGTACCACTAATGACTCAGTGTATACGAATTATTTTGTATTATTACTACTGCTTTTGTCTCAAGAAATTTGACCTTTTTCAGATTTGCAAGATCCTCAAAAAAAAATCCACGTTATGAAGCCTGCTGACAGTCCTCAAAGAGGTTGAACTCCTTAAGCCAGTAGATTGACTGGTCTCTTACATGGGTGTTTCATTTAAGTTAGAAGAAAGTTGGAACGATTCTAAGCATGAATTAGCCATTTTAAAAGCAAAAGCAATATATATATTTTAAATGACATCTTTTTAGAAACTCTCACCTGTATTTTGAGCCAGATGTTAATATTTAAGTATTATCAGACCATTGATAGTCTAACAAATACTTGTCAGTTTAGGTATTATAAATTCAATATCATACCTGCTATATTGGCTACAGACCTCCAATAACAGTTTGACTTTTTCTATAAAATATATTCTGTTACATTGTTTGAAATTAAACAAAGCATAACCTAATGCAAATAGAGAAAATATTATATTGTGAAGCATTACTGTAAAAATCTAACCCAGCAGATAGGCTTATAAACTGACACTGACGTAATAAAAACTGTGTAACAGCACAGAGAGAAGTTAGACTGTCATTTTCAAACTGGGGTCCCCAAATGCCTTGGGAATGAGGGAGGTGTGTGGCCTCTTGTAAGCTGCCTGCTGCAGAAAAGGGAGGTAAAGCCTGCAGCCAGTAAGCTTTAAGGGTTGTAGTACAGAGCTCTGTGCCACCATCGCAAATCTATTATTGGAAGTTGAGAGTCTTAGTAGCAATTAATCATAAAAACATTGCTAGACAGCTCCAAGCTTTATTACTTCTTTGCAGATTTTATAAACCAATTTTGATATTACAAGTGCTTGGGAAGCAATGCTAGGGGGCTGAGTAGCCTCTGTTCTTACTAGGTTGCTATTTGAAGAGCATTCTTAAAGGAAAGATTTTTTTTTTTCCTATTATGTCATCTGACACCAAACTGTATTGATTAGTAATTCAATGAAATTATTCTGTTATAAAAGGCATATTTTGTGGAATTGCAGGAAGTAGCAGCTGTTGGATCATCACACTGTACGTATTCAAGACTTTTACTAAATATAATCACAATGAAATAGATTTTATAAGATTTTTGGTAGGGCATGCAGATGCACAATTTTGTGGAAGTTCCCCCCTTTCATCAGTTCCAAAGTTACATAAAGGTATTCTTAGCTGATAAGGGTTAAACAATTTCCAACTTGTACAGTTTTAGCTAAGGTATCAATATAGCTACATATACATATGCATACTTGTCTCAGTTTTTTTTTTTTTTAAGTATGTTTTCAGGCCTTTTCGCAGAACTGAGGGCTAAAACTAAAAGCCTTAAGTGGGATAATTCCTAGGCTTTTCTAAAAGACTTTGAAAAAAAGGTGGAGAACGGTAATAAAGCCATCCTCTGGACAAGCTTAACTCCGTCACTCCCTCGTCACCTATGACAAGTCATAGTGACAATGGCAGGATGTCATCCATCTTCAAGTTTTCCAGATCTTTTAATTTGCTGCTATGCAACCCCTTTTTCTAAAGTATAACTGCAATGACTTAAATTATTAGTGTGAGTAGTCCAACAAAGCCAAAAATTTTCTGAAATTCCCAGGGGCATGCAAATAGCTAGAAGCAGATCTGTCATTTGTACTTATGTTTTAACATTGGCTTTGCTTTGAGTGGTTTGACCAACACAGGGACGTCCTTTAGAACAAGGGGGTTTAGAAGTTAGCTGGAGCTTAATGAATCTTTTCCCACTTATTCCTTAAGAGTTTTGCTCTTAAAACACATTCAATTTATTTCACTGGTTGAAACTTGAAAAGAATGCTTACATAGAGGAGGGTTATTCCAGTTAGCGTTATTTCACATTACATTGTAGCAATTAATGATTTATTCTTATTCCCATTCACTGACCCTTTGAGTAATGAAAACTGCTCTTATAAAACTTAGGTTAAAGTTGATCCCATTCCTCATTTTCTATCAGCAACTTTGATTTATTGGAATATATCTAAAAATGAACACAGCATCTGTGTAATTAATTGAACCTTTTCTGAGATGGTCGTCGGGGCAAAGTAGAAGCTATATGGAAACTGCGTATCCTGCTGAAGCACGTTCATCCGCAGCAGGGCTTTGGTGAACCACTGGTGAACTCATTGCCAAGCCAAGTGAAAAACCTGTTTGACTTCCTATGAGCTAACAAGGCACAGGAAGATAAAACATGCTTCAAATACACTTTAAATTTAAACCAGCAGGATTATAACATGAATAAAAATTAACAGGTTGCCTCTCTCTCAGGCTTGTGTCCAAAAGCTCCCTTCAGACCTCCCCTGCTGAGCCTCCGGTGTCGGAGCTGATTAGCACGAGGGAGGAGATAGAGGCGCTGCTCCTTGCAGCATGTAGGTCAGCGCTGATCCTCGCCGTGGGTATCTAGGCCACGTCTGCCTCGTCCCAGAATATGCCGTCGCTGCTGGATTACCTCTGCAACTTCACCTACAGAAACCTGGCAGCGACGGGGTTTTTTTTAACCGTCGGTGAGGAATTTCCCCTTTTCTAAAGGCAAATGGAAGAGCTTTTATAGCCTAATTATGTAATGTTTATGCGACAATTTACAGAACCCTCAGGATATGAAGTATTTAGTAGGGGAGAATATCTTCAGTCGAAGTTAGTGGGATATTGCCACTGATTTTAGGAGAGCCAAGATTTCACCCCAGTTATGTTTAGGATAAAAATCCACAAATGATGGCCTTCTCGATTCTAAATTTGATGCTGATATTTTTTCTGTTTCTAAGCCGAATGTGTATACAAAGTGTTTAATCACACTAAGACCAGAAAATACACGAGATTTGCAGAGTAAAATAAGAAAAAAAGTCAAAATGTCACAAAAAATCTACTGCAGATCAGGGGGAATTGAGAGGCCGAGCTGTATTTGTGCGCTTTAACTGTACTCCAGAGTCCTCTCTAGTCATTACTAGAATTATGTAAGCAGTTTGGAAATATGCTAGTCAGCTTAGCGAGGTGCTTAAATCAAGATGGGCTGTCGCTGTGAAGTGGTGGATGTGCAAATGCTGGTAAGTGAAAAATAACCCAGCACACTGATTGAACTAAGAACACGTCATTTCCACATTCTGTGTATCTGTCCATAAAATCGTACTGCTAAAAACAGGCATTAATTAGCAATGCATAATTTATAAGCAATTATGCAAGGTGCTGTCTTAAGCAGTACCACGTCTCCACCCAGCATATCTATATTTAGATCGCATCCTGAGGACAGCGTATTGTGACTTTTAAATCAATGCTCTATAAACATGTATTTATCTAGGATGCATACAGTCAGATGATTTTTTTATACCTGAAGGTGAATTGCTAAAGGACAAGACACCTTATTAATTGCAGAAGAAGAAATACCTGTTATTGAATATCAATTAATATACCCTTAAAATATAGGCCAAGAACAACAGCACAGACATTTTTGTAATGGGTGAGGTATGGATTTTTTTAACCCCATCCTCAGTTTTTTGGATTATGTCCTTACAGTCTTCCTTGTTTAACCATGAAAAAGATTTTTATTGCATTTTATACAACACTGTTGTCAAAATCCACACGTAAGTACTTCTACTGATATCTTCAGAATGACATAATATTACAGATGTTAATAAGATGCAGATTTTCACATACTTGTTTTTCTCTCCCACGCAGGGAGAATACACACAGGAAAATAATCCATGTTGAAACCTTTTTCCTTTTTTTGAAATAGTCAAATCGCTGCCAGTCATGATTTTTTGCCTGAGTGAATATTTGTCTGCCCTTCAAATATGTGCTGGTGGGTCAGCTGATACCTGCATTAACATGCTCCACACTTACATACTATATTTTGCAAGTCATCTTATGTTTTAGCTCACATTAAAAATCAGGAAAGCAGATTTTCTTAGATGTAGGATGAGTTTACCTGCAGCAAAGCACAAATGGACATATCACATTTCAGAGCAAAGGCTGTGGAAGTGCCAAGCCTCCCAACATCCTGAACTTACTGTTTTAGGATGACCCCATGGATACACAGGCCACAGAATAATGTGATTTTGCCAGGTAAAAATGCACGCAGGCTGGTGATGTGATATTAATAATATTCCTAGTGAGTGTAACCAGTCACGATTCACATTGCTTCTCCAAGGTCCCCCGCTGCGATCCTGGACCTCACCCTGGGAGAACCTTGCCATTTCCCGTCACGCACCGTGCCTGCTACGATATGTCTTAATTTTTCCCCACTTTGTCTGATCAGCCTCTCAAATTCAGCAGCATCCAGTGATTATTAGTGAAAGTTGCTATTATTGGAGTCAACTATGGCCTTCATGATATCAGCTTGACAAGGCAGAGGTAGATGGACTCTGGGAAAGAAGTTATTTGTGTGGCTTATGCAAGCTCTGAGTGCAGAGCGTTAGTGCTCTGCACACAGCGAAACAACACAAATTTGTTTTTCAGAAAGTGTACTCGTCAAAGGTAACTGAAAAAAATCTCTGGATTCATGAATCTGGGTTTTGGACTCTGTTAGATGTGATTTTCACTGTGTTTCCTACACAAGTTAATTAAACATGTAATTATTGCTTTACAATCCAAACACAGATGTGCTATTAATTTAGGCATGGGAGTGATCAGCAGCTTGTACTCTTTGAAAGACTAAGTCTTTATACTATGCAAAATATATGCAATTACCTTTATGTAAACTTTTACATTTTTCTTATGAGCTGCTGTTCAACTTGAAATATTAAAATACCTCATTGTGTGCCTCCCAGAAATTGCTTCATCTGATAATGATGTACTCTGCGATCACTCGGAGCTTCCACCAAACACTTCCTCTCCTACTCCCACTCTTTTATTAGTCTGTTACTCCTTTTGCTCACTCAAAAAATAATTGTTTTACACAATTTAAGTTCCCCATCAGGTCCCAACCTTGATATCAGGATTTTCCATCTACCTTTCAGTTTCCTGGTCAATTATTGGGATAGAGTTAAACAATTCTCTCTTTTCAAGCATCCTCAATAGTCTTCATTATGAAGGCAAATGGTTTTTTCCCCCTCCCCAGTACCATGAAGAGGAATAGTAATAACAATAATGTCTATACTGCCTATGTAAGTTAAGTTGTTTGCAGAGAAAAATGCAGACCTTTTAAAAGGTTTTGGCATCGTAGCCATCTCTGTGCTACTTAGAGGTGGAGGAGAACTTTCTCTGCTGATCAAATAAGCGTTACAGCTCTGCACAATAATACTGTCCTGTTGATGATGAATCCTGAGGCCTGGTACAAAAGCCAAGGAATAGGCATACATATTTAGTACGTGACTTTCATCAAATCAAGAACTTCTGGCAGGCAAAAATCCCTAACAGCTACCTGCCCACTACCCGAGTTCATGACTTGGGGGTAACCTACCTCTGGACAACAGCACGTACTTCATTACAACAGTCCTGATATTACAGGTACCAACACCTGTGCTCTGAATAAGTGGCAGATATCAAGCTGGCAAGGTTTCAAATGGCTATTTGAACCCACCCATCTGACGACAGAGTTGAACCTGAGGGTTCAACCTGCTGATGATCATCCCGAGGAGCTTCATACCAAGGTGGGAGGTGGTGCTTTTTTGTTTGTTTTACCATAATAAAGATCTGCTGTCTTACTGCCTGCTTTCCAGGCTGGCAGCACTGTCCTATCCTGCCAATAAACAGAGTTACATAGCTAAAGAATGGCATTGTTTAAATGAATCTGTCCAAAATTACTTAGTAGAAACATCTGGTTTTTTTCATTCTCTTGCGGTGTTGTGTTTCAAATTCAATACATTACTTTATGTATCCTGCTGACAGTGTTTATTCGTACGTCCATGAAACTCTCAGGGCTTGTCCGTTCTTCCTCCGTGCTGACAGTGGCACCAGCTCACCGAAGCAAGGAAAACGAAGTACGAGTAATCTGAGAAATAAGTCTGCTTAACGTCAGGACCTAGATGCCCTTGCCTTCCCATTTGGAAATTCCAGCATGCAAAACACAAAAAGATCCCAGGAGCCCTGCAGCACGGCGGGGGCGGGGGGGTACAAAGTTTGGATGCTATCTTGCTGACCCGTCTCAGCTCGTTATTTACCTTTCCCTCCTTTCTTTCTGCCCCGTACGCTGCCTGTTGTGTGTCTTTGCCCTGTGTTTGCTCAGCACCTAGCACACGCGGGGCTAGTCTGTCCCTGGAGCTCCTGCAGGACACTGCGCGCTTGCTCCCCAGGTCTCACCTCCAAAGTAACCGAGATGTCGGGGGCACGCACATGCACGTGGATGCAGACGCTGCTTACCAGGAGTCAGTTCCACAGTACTTTCCATAGACGTGAAAAACCAGCAGCAGCTCCAACAGGCGTATCTATCTGCACTAACCGGGGCCAGGGTCTTTTGGTACTCCTGAGCTCTCCTTGCTACCGCCAATCTCCCCCCCCGCCCCCGTTTTAGCATTGATGTCATCCTGTTTCTTTGAAAACACATTTGAAAACAAGTTTCAGACTCACTATCCACCTCTAAAGGCTTAATAAATCCTGCGACAATTTTTGTTTTCAATAAGCCAGCTTTCACTGCAAATCACATACAGCTTCCAGTACTGTTAAGTTGCTTAATTCTAAGACCCCTTAGGCTGAAATACCTGCAGCTGTTCAGTACCACTGATTTGGTATTTCATCTCTGAAAATAAGTACCTTTTATGCATCAAACACTATATACAGTACCTTTTTCTAGTTACATTTTAATCAGCTTTCATCACAATTTTTATCCAATCATTCTTAACAACCACAGGCCAGATGCTGAATAGGTATAAATTATGCAGCTCTGAATACATCAAAGAAACTGTGTTCATTTGTCCCAGGATTTGGCTTTTTACTTCCAGTTTTACCAGACTTTTCTTCAGCTAATCCTGCAAATGCCTTAACCACATCCACTTCCTACTGTACCCCCTCAATCCCTTTCAATTACCTCCTTCTTAACATATAACCCCTCAGTAATTCTTTCCTTTTAAATCCTTTTAAATCTTATTTTTTCTTCTTCTTTTTTTTTTAAAATTAGCTAATTGTTAGAAGCATTTGTAGCTCTTTGAAACTGTACTTCTCAATGTATTGTGGTATGTTGACTCTGAGGGCTAAAGTTTCTAAGCAGCTTTCAGAATAATGAGATTTGTGTGCATGACTCCCTTGCACTGCTTTGAAGATTTACTCTTTAGAGTTAAAAGATTTTTTAAAAAATCAGTTTCTTTGTGGTGCTCCCTTGTAAACACTCTGCTCAGAGCACGCGTCCTTTACAGTGCAGCCAGCCAGTTCCCCTCCAAGGTATTTGTTGTGCTGAAGTGCTTGTGGATTTGTATCCTTATGATATAACCTTTTACCTTAAGGCCGTGTCATCCTTAGCAGTATCTCATGTGCTCTGCAGGTTTTGGCCAATTTGCCTCCAGTCGGCACCCAGTTTTTGTACGTGTGAGATATTTGCACTGCACGGTCATTTAACAAAAGTCTCATTCTGTTTCTCTGCATGACCAACATTTCCCACTGATAAGCGGCGGTAACTTGCAGATAGCCCACATAAAGGTTCGGTCCTATCCAAAAGGGTACACACGGGCACTACTTGGTTTTTCAAGTTAGCAATGCCTAATCTAAAATGCCTGATTTCTGCAGGCTGGCTTGGTTGTCACAATATTCCTGGCATGTTACAGTTTGTTATATCGTTCCATTAGTTCCTATCAAGTATTTCAAATCTCATGACAAGAAAATCTACCTAGAAACTAATTAGCGCCTGCAGCATGCTTGATGTAGTAATTTGGGTTGGCTTTGCCGAGCCCGCGCTTGGGTGACTTCGGTCGCTTCCCCACGTACGCTCTGGCACGGCGATCTGGCTGTGGCGCGTGGCTGATTGACTGCGCCGAGCAAGATGCGCTGCCTTTATTTATCGGGAGCGTTTGCATTGTCTTAAATAACGCCGGCACGCCTCCGCCCACGCTCGCGGCTGGCATGCGCTCCTGCCGGTTGCCGTCGGCCTCCCATTAATCTTCGGTCCAAAGCTGGCAGCTCCCCGATGTCGATCAGAAAGCATTCCTTCGCTGCTGCTTGCCGTCTCCTTTACTTTCGTTCCTCGCGGCACAGCTAAATCACATTTAGTCCTTTCTGAAATTTTCTCCAGAGCTAATCAAAGCCGGTGCCGGAGCATTCTGCACCCAAATAAAGCGTATTATTCCACCGCCCCCTTCATTTACCATATTATGTGCAGAATGCCAAGCTTTTGCCTCGTGGGCAGCTCTTACGTTCACCAGCTCAATACTGAACTACATGAACATCATTACACGTAATTGGAGAAGAGGAATTCTAAGTCAGTCTTTTCTTTTCCGTGTGGAAGGCAGGCAGGAGGAGGGCAGGAGACGCAGGAAAAGGACACACAGCACAGGTGTAGGCTTTCCTGCCTGGCCTCCGTCGCCCCCCCTTTCTCCCAGGGGCTGCCCTGTTGTCGGAGAGCTAGGCACATGCCTACGCCATCATTTGCAAACCGCAGTGTTAAGGCTTGTGCTTGGCCTGTGCTTCACATGTTTTCACATTGCCGGAAGCTGTATAAATGTATTGGCTTCTCCATAATTAAGATGGGAATAACCACTGATTAGGTTTAACTGTTTCCGGAAGGAAAAATATCAGCCTGTCAGCTGCAGACGTCTTAAAGCCCCTGGAAATGCTATGGTCACAAGAATAATGTGTATTACGGATAGATATGAAAAGCTGAAAGACAGATAGAAAGATAAAGCATAAAGAAAAATTAAGTTGTTGGCTATTTCCACATTTTAAGGGGCTTAGACGTCTTTATTTTCAACTATGTTCAGTTTCTTCCTCGTAACAACTATGCTTTTCTAACTATTTTTAAGATCCTTAAGCTATCAGCAGGACGACTTTAACCCCAGCACTTGCTCTGTCAGCCTCTGAAAGTTGAAGTGTCCCGTATGCAGAACCATCTACTTCCCTAACGCGCCCCGGGAGCAGACGCCCGCGCAGGGCCGAGGCTGCAGCAGCGCCAGCACCTCCTGCTCGACACGGCGGTGGTGGCACCTCCTCTGCTCCATCCCCAGCACGGCTGCGTGGCGGGGCACGGCCTCCTCAGGAGCCACGGCACCTCCTCTGCGCCGTCCCCAGCACGGCTGCGTGGCGGGGCACGGCCTCCTCAGGAGCCACGGCACCTCCTCTGCTCCGTCCCCAGCACGGCTGCGTGGCGGGGCACGGCCTCCTCAGGAGCCACAGCACCTCCTCTGCTCCGTCCCCAGCACGGCTGCGTGGCGGGGCACGGCCTCCTCAGGAGCCACGGCACCTCCTCTGCTCCGTCCCCAGCACGGCTGCGTGGCGGGGCACGGCCTCCTCAGGAGCCACGGCACCTCCTCTGCTCCGTCCCCAGCACGGCTGCGTGGCGGGGCACGGCCTCCTCAGGAGCCACGGCACCTCCTCTGCTCCGTCCCCAGCACGGCTGCGTGGCGGGGCACGGCCTCCTCAGGAGCCACGGCACCTCCTCTGCTCCGTCCCCAGCACGGCTGCGTGGCGGGGCACGGCCTCCTCAGGAGCCACGGCACCTCCTCTGCTCCGTCCCCAGCACGGCTGCGTGGCGGGGCACGGCCTCCTCAGGAGCCACGGCACCTCCTCTGCTCCGTCCCCAGCACGGCTGCGTGGCGGGGCACGGCCTCCTCAGGAGCCACGGCAGACCTAGACTCGGGCTTTTGGGCTCCGGGCGGCACAGCGTCATGGCTCGGAGCCAGCGCACGTCCAGCCGCTTCCCCGTATTAACCCGACATACACCCTTGGGGAGAAATGCTTTTCTTCTCAAAATAGGTATCGTCAGATGTTCAGCTACAGTTTACGCAGGGTTGGGGCAGTGTTACGCAAACGCCTGAAGCACACGCGAGGGAGCTCCTCTCGTCATGCACAACCTCAAGCACGGCAGGGCGCGTCAAAAGTTTCGCTTTGAAAAGCTTTCCAACCACAGGGTGATCCTGCCCACATCGGGCAGACGGACCCAAGTCAGAAAAGATTGAATTTGTTTTTAAAATGCTCTAATTGCTGCTCTGTTTGAAAGCCAGCACCACCGAATGTCTTCGCCGCTCCAAACGGTTCCTTAACTGATCTCTGTGGTGGCACGGCGCCACCTCAATCTTAAAAACACGATGAATTAAGAAAAATTATTTAACTCAAACTTAGGAAAAAAAAAAAAAAAGAAAAGCTTCCACCCTCTTAAGCCGGTTCATGACATTGCACCTGCAGCAGCAAAAACCGGCTCCCTCGCCACGCGCCGTCCCAGCTCCTCGTCGCGGTCAAGTTTCACGGTAGGAAACGTTAGGGGAAAGTTTTCCACTGTAAAGAATGAGGAGGCAAAGAAAAGAGATACCTCCCTCTCCCCCCAAAAAACAGGAGCCAGCTAAACGCCCCCGTGTACTGTAAATGGCTTCAATTAAACCGGCAAGGGAGGTTAAAGCAACGCATGAGAGAAGTGCTGCAAATCGGCCGTGCCGCACAGACCCCCTGCGCGCCGCTCAGCAGTCGCCCTTCTCGCGCAGGTCACGGCCCAGAGCAGCGATGGGTGACGGACCGCGGCGGGGGCAGACGGCGGGGGTGGGGGATGCGAAGGGGTGCCGAATCCTCTGGCACCGCTCAGTCTCCAAGTAAATCAGTGACTCCGGCGCTCTTGGACACCCTCCCCCACCCCGGTTCAGCCCCCACGCGCGGAGGTGGGCTCCCGTGGACCTCCTCCCGTCCTAGGGGGTAGGACGAGGCTGGCTTTCGCCCTCTCAGACCCGGCATTTTAGGCAGAGCCCCCACAGGCACCGTGCGGTGTTTCAGATCCACGCTGCTAACCGCTGGAACAGGCGTGCACGAAACCCCCCGAAGGAAAGCCGTTTTCCTCCTTTTTGCTAGCAGCTCTTGCAACTTGGGGGCCTTTTCCTTGAGGCCGCAGTGCTTGCAGCTACCTAAATAACTTCAAGCCATGACAAGCAAAGAGAAACAAAATCCTCCCATCCTCACTCCCCAAACCCTGCCTCCGCTCCCCAAAACCAGCCGAGAGCGCAAAAGCCAGCGCAGAAACATTAAGAATATACTTCACGGGGCAAACCTGTGAATTTTGGATGCCTGCCACCGGCAAGCCATTTCCTCTTTCCAGCTATAGAGCCATGCCTCTTCCTCTTTATACCTTCCTCCCCTTGGAGAGGATAAAGCTCCCGACGCTTTCGGACGCTCTCCGGGGACCTTTGCTGGGCTCGGCCGGCTTTGCCAGCAGGCAGCGCTTCGGCAGCCGAGGCGGCGCGAGCCGAAGCCCCCGCTGCCACCGGCCCGGCCCGGCGGCATTTCCTCTCGGGCGCTGCTGTGCAAAGCGCGACGGCAACGACGCGAAGCCTCCGCGTCACGTGGGGATAGTTGCTCTGTCCGGGTTGTCTGGCGCAGCACCCCTCGCTGCAGACCGCTACCTAAACAGCTTGTGGAGCAAGTTACCCATTTGTTAATTTTTACGACTCAGCTGGCAGCCAAATGCAGTTTATTCTCCCTTATTCGCCCTCTGAAATGCTTCTGCCACCTAGTTCTCGCTCGTGGTCTATCTCATCCCACGGAGCTAGCGTGCTTAGCCAGGGCATCGTGCCCATTCGGTATCTGGTAAGAAGCAAACAGGAAATCTCCATTTCACTAATAGGGGAAAAAAAATGGGCTGTACTTATCTGTCTTTGTGGCTCCCACAGACTGATATCAATCATTTGCACCCAAGAATTGAGGGAAGGAAAATATCAACAGTGAAGTAGGATGTTTTTATACCTTTCAGTCTTAGGGGATTAGGCTTTTTTTCTTCTTTAGGTCTTCATTATTTTAATGTAGTTGGAAAAAACTGATTACTGTCTCCTGTTTGCCAATAAAAGCAACATATTTTAAAAGAAAAATCAATGCGTGCTATGATGGTATTTATTCGCGCTTTAATTTCCTTTGATATAGAAAGTCAAATAAGCAATTTGTTCACTAGCAATAAAGTTTTACAGCTTACTCGCTTTGCCTCTGCTTTACAGTAATAAAGCAACGCTTGTGGAGGGAGTCTTCAGAGCTCAAAATAGACTTCAAAATACTGACAGCTGCATGCAGCCTTCTTGCTGCCGTTACTTTCCTCCCGGTACCTATACCTTTGTTCTTTGATTGCTCTTATTACTGCCAAGGTGCTGCATAAAACTGTATTTTGTACCGTATCCAGGCCGGAGCTGCGCTCATCTCCAGCAGACATTCCCTAGCAAGATGTCTGAGCACCAGGAATGTTGTATTTCTGCCTCCCTAAAACCTCACCTTTACCAAGGAGGTTATTCTGCCTGCTTCCTTGAACCACGGCAGGCTCCAAAACAAAACCAGGTGGAGTCATTCAGAAACCTGAAGCGATCGAGCCTTGCTGGATGTATTTGAGAAGCAAAGCAGCATAGGAAGAGATCAAAGCAACAGCAAAACGAGCACCAGTGCAGGAGCTCTGATGCTGCGGCCCTGGAAGAAGCCTGGAGTGAGGATTAGGCTGGGCCGCGGGTAAAAGAGCTCCAGCTGAGAGCAAAGAAAGCATCAAGTTCCTACTGTATGTGGTGAAAACGTTCTCGATAGCCTTTGTTCTTCCTTTTGTTTGTACCAGAGAAACATCTTGTTCTGGCGCTTCTACACGCAAGAACTAGTGGGGTCCCGAAGTTTTAGCTAGCCACATGACCAAAAGGGGCAACCACACTGAATGACTTGCTTTTGCATACAAATAGGCGATACTCATACTACATCTTGCAACTTCAGACTTCGAAAGATATCTGTACATTCACTTGAGCTCCACTGCTAGCTTCTTCCATGTACGAACTTTGCTTTTGCGTTCGGTCCCCAAGGCGTCCTTGCTGTCTTCATCCAATTGCTCCTAGACCTGTTTGGTTAGTCTTGTGTTAACTCTTCCTGGAGCTTTTGTATTGATAAATCAGGTATGTATTTGGTTTCTTCAGACCTTAACGTGGCAACAAACAGAAACAAAGAGCAACGGTTAAATGAGGAGGACTTAAATGCTCAACTCAGGCACAGTTATTCGTCTGTTCCTAGACTACAGCATGATTTGGTTGCCACTCAAAATCTCATGCTGTCAATAGTGATGTACAAATATCGTAGGCGATCACTTGCTTTTTACTGGCTATATTCAAGGATTTTGCTGGTACAAGGTTTGGGTTGTCTGCTGGGGAGAAAATATTTCTGTTGTTGTTGAGTCTCATGTAATTTATCTGCAGGTATTTGTATCTGTTTGGACTGCAGAGGCCCAGAGGGTCAACTCCTAGTCCAGGTCCCTGTTTATAGATTGAGAAGAGAGAGGGGAACTCAATTTACTCAGCGTCCAAACAGGGAGTTGACAGGGACTGTAAGGTGCTACCTTTTGGCTGTTTGAAGGACATTTCATTTTGATCTTCCATTTATCCGGCTGCCCCATTTAAAAGGGTCTGGTTTCTTTCAAAATATGGAAAAGCAAACACTTTTCTTCCTCCATTTCTCTCTCCTCTGCCCCAGATAAAAAAATTTAAAAACCCAAAGAGACCACAGCAGAAAGTCAGGCCACTACGTAGCTGTTAGCACTGGTTATGTGCCCTGCCCAGCTACCCAGTAATATAATTCGATCTGGATCAGATGCAGGCATATAATTGTACTTCTGTTCAATTAAACAGCGTACACAATGAGACATTTATTCAGGCCTTATGTTTATATACCTTTTGTGGAAAGGATTATACGTGATCCCTCATAAATGCATACAGACAGGATTTCTTTTCTCTCTCTCTTTTTTTTTTTAAATCTGCAAATTTTGCTGCAGATCAGTGCTCTGTGCCACAAGGCTGCTGCATTTCTCACGTGGCATTAGGTGCTCAGCAGCAGGAAAAGCTCAGGAGCTGGGAAGCGAGAGGTTGTATCGCGATTCATCTACGCAAGC